>NC_085845.1:84435523-85169273 GCF_035594765.1 Anolis carolinensis | reverse complement strand
AGCAACCATACTGGATTAGACTTGGATCTTTCAATTTGTTTGCCTTCATCCAGTCCACTACAGCTGTCAGGAAGATATAGATACAAACCAATCATATTGGATAATGGTCTGGCATGCTGCCTATGTGTACTAGGAAGGAAAGCTGAAAACAGAGGCAGCTGTTCCTGCTTTGAACAGGGTACTGATAATATTCATAAGTTTAATGTGTTGGTTGACCAACACAGAATTAAACATATGATTTCTTTGTCTGTAGCAATGAACTACATTCAAATTTAAGAGATTTCACACACTGACCAGTTTTCCCAACATTGTATTTTTAAAAAATGTAATGCGTTTTCAGACATCATGGGCCTACCACTATTTTGTATCTTCACATGAATGCCTTGGCTCAACAGACATCATATTCTGGAAAGGAAAACTGTAAGATGCTTACCTAAACAAGGGCAAATTAAGCTTGAAATTTCCTGCTGATTTTTTTCTTATGACATAAATAAGTAATAGGCCTCGTGGCATAGTTTGCATGCCATACTTTCTTCTGGTGTTACCTTGATTGATGCAACACCACATCACTACATATGGTTTCTGATTATGAAGAACTTTGGGATTAAGTACTGGGATTTGCTGCATCACTGGCTGAGCTTTGGACTAGATTGCTCTTGGCATTCCTTCCAAATATTGATTATACCAGATGTATACTGCATAGTAAACTATAAATCCAGATGTCTTATTTTTCATCAAGCAATCATATACTTTGAATCCGCTGGGAAATTGCCCATTCAACCAGCTGCTCAATAAGACTTTGGGCCAACAAATTCCATAACTGCCCTGGAATGCCCAAGTTGGCTTGATCTCAAGCTTGCTTTCTACAGAGTTCCTTTCTTGGTGTCTTGCTCTGCCTTCCTCAAACTTTCCTATCACTTCTCCTTTTAATGTGTGTGTGTGTGTGTTTTTTTTTTTTTTTTACAAAACCCATTCTCTACCTCTTTAACTTGTCTTCTCTCTAAAGGTTTTTTTTTCAAATTTCAACCTCCTCCTTACAACCTGCTCCTCTGGAGCAGTGGTTTTTAACCTGTGGGTCCCCAGGTGTTTTGGCCTACAACTCCCAGAAATCCCAGCCAGTTTACCAGTTGTTAGGATTTCTGGGAGTTGAAGGCCAAAACATCTGGGGACCACAGGTTGAGAGCCACTGCTCTAGAGATGATTCTGCAGCCATTCTTTCTCTTCCTCTGTTCAAGACTGCAGTTCATCTTAACTACTTTATGATGCCACCATATATAATAGGATTTGAGCATTCACAGATTTTGGATCCATGGAGTGGGAGGGTCTTGGATCAAAGCTCCAGTGGACACTGGACACCAAGGCTCACTGTATATATACTTTCCTATCATGTCTTATCATTAAAGTGTACTCATTCAGAAGACGACCTGCAAGCCACTCTAAACAACTTTGCAGAAGCAGATGAAAAGCTTGGCTTCTCAGTGAACATCGAGAAAACCAAAATCAGAAGGCATCAATTAATCCCTCTGCAATGCCAGAAATACAGCTTAATGGTGAAATGTTAGAAAATGTTTGTCATACCTCAGCCACCTTTGGTTTCTGAACCTGATTCAGAAATAAACTTTGACCAAGATGAAGCTTATTCTGACCTTTTGCCCAGTCCACAGAGCTCCTTTCAGTTACAGCTGCCGGCTGTTGGTAGTTCAGATGCTTCCTTAATTGGGAGATGTTACTCCCATGGCTAAACCAGATGTCCAGAGTTCCCCAGAGAACATGCCCTTCAACTGAAGGGAGTTTCTGCATCGCCAGAGATCAGAAAAACAAGGGCTTCAAAGGAGTAACCGCTTGGCATCGTGAAGGGATTGTGGATAAGAAGATTCCCTTGGGAACCTTTGGGGAGTTTGGTTTCCCTTGGTTGGGATCTGATCTTCGTTCCATAAAAGTGTCTTGCACTGCAAACACTTTGTGGTGTCAACGTACCGATTTCTTGAGAACAGTTCACCGACTCTAGTCTCCTGATTTCACCAAGCCAAGCTTCTTACTCTTGGCGGTCAAGCCAAGCCGCGACTCCCGAATAGAACCGGAGTAAATTCACTTCCTTGCCTTGTTCCTGAATCAAGATTGGTTTTAGCTTTGTCTCGTTCCTGCCTCAATATCAAAGACTCCCTTGTTATTCACTCTTGCTTCCTTGTTGTTTTCCCCGCTCAAGAACTTTCCAACAGTTTTGAGCGTGTTTCTGTTTCTGGACTTTGGACAATAATATTAGACATTTCTCTTCAATTCTTTGGACTAATTCATACCTTTTTATAAAGGACTATTCCTCTCTCATCCTTTCCACTTATTCATTCCTGAATTTATTATTGTTTTAATAAAGATATTATATGATTATTGGTCTCTGTGTGGTTTCCAGTGCTCATGCTGCCTTGGGGTGCAACAATGTTGATTATTTCCGCTACCTTTGCAGCCACCTCTCCACAAAAGTCAACATCGGCACCAAAATACAACATAGTCTGAGCTCTGCTAGTGCAGCATTTTTTCAAATGAATCAGATAGTGTTTGAGGGATTAATAGGGACATCAAGATGCATGTTTACAAATCTATTGTTCTCGCAACCCTGCTATATGCCTGCGAACGGTTCCATCAGCGTTGCCCATGAAAAATCATGCAGATCTCTTGAGAAGACAGATGGACAAATGTCAGCATTCTGGGAGGAGAAAAGAAGCATTGAAGCAATGATCCTGCACCATTCACTTCGCTGGACTGGCCACGTTGTCCAAATGCCTGATGACCATCTTCCAAAGCAGTTACCATAATCTCAACTCAAGAATGGGAAACAGAATGTTGATGGACAGCAAGCGAGATTTAAAGATGGGCTTAAAGCTAACCTTAAAAACTGTGGAAAAACGTTTGTAGACACAAAAAGTCTCAGAAATGTTTCATTAAGGTCTTCATGTTATATATGTTGAATACTATGTCATAGATATATTATTTATCATAGGAAAAGAACATATTCTACACATTTTTCAATTTTTCTGAGAAAAAATGGCTTTGGAAAAAAACAGAAAAAAAAAATCTGTTTTTTATAGGTCTTCCCATTTCTATATTTATCACATTCAACAGCAAAGGCTTTTTTTGGAGTCAGGGTTTTGAAATTTGAGGTGTGCATTAGATTCAATGGTACAGTAGAGTCTCACTTATCCAACATAAACGGGCCAGCAGAATATTGGATAAGCGAATATGTTGGATAATAAGAGAGAGTATGGAGAAGCCTATTAAACATCAAATTAGGTTATGATTTTACAAATTAAACACCAAAACATCATGTTACACAACAAATTTGACAGAAAAAGTAGTTCAATCTGCAGTAATGCTACATAGTAATAACTGTATTTACGAATTTAGCACCAAAATATCATGATGTATTGAAAACATTGACTACAAAAATGCGTTGGATAATCCAGAACGTTGGATAAGCGAATGTTGGATAAGTGAGACTCTACTGTACATTAGACATGAGTAAATATGGGTACTTCGAAAGGAAGGAACTAACAAAATCATCAGAGTATTCCTCGCCTTAAAAAACCCTGTGAAATTCATGGGGTCACTATAAGTTAACAGATGCCTTGAAAACTGGAAGGTAGGCAGGGAGACACACACATCTTGGTGGTTGCATAGGTTGGTACTTTGCATAGAATCATATGAAAGGACAGCAACTAGCAGAGCAAATAAAGAGCAGGTATGAAAACGCTTCCATATTCCATTACAAACCACTTCATTGATTAAAACTAACACCACTAGTTTTTCTTTGGTACAAGGGTTGTATACACAATCTCTCTATATATAATGTAATGTTTTTCCTATGCAGTAAACAACAAAACCACTGGATGAAATAACTCCAGATTTGGCCACAAAACACAGACCAATCCAATGTATGTCTTTCACACACAAAACCTTTTAAAATTAAATGGAAACAACTTTAAAAAACCCAAAACAAAAAAATATGTTATAGCACATGCGCAAATGGCCGCCCCAGCACGCGAGAATACCACACCAACTATCAGTTGCTAGGGAGACGACCATCCCTGATGTCTGCTTCTGGTGTGACAGAACTCTTTCCTACTTGAGGCAAGTATGAATGTGGAAAATGAGAAAAAGATAGTCCAGGCCCCGCCACCCCTCCTTCGCAAGGAAAAAACAAAGCACCAACCATCCGTAGTGAACTGCGCCATCTTCAATACCACTTCAAAGCCAGGTTGATTCCTTGCATATGCCCCCCCCCCCCGCCAGCACGAGAAAAGAATAACGCATCAATCATCTGTTGCCAGGGAGACAGACCACTTCTGGTGTGACAGAACTCTTTTCTACTCCAGGCAAGTGTGAATGCGGAAATTGAGAAAATGCCCATCCTTGCCCCACAGCTCCTCCTGCGCGAGTGAAAAACAAAACCTAGGGGGATCCACCGTTGTCCAATTAGAATAGCCCTGAACAGCCTTGCAGCTTCAAAGCCAGGCTGCTTCCTAACCAGAGGGAACCTCCGTTGGCCACCTTGAATAGCACTGAATTGCCTTGCAGCTTCAAAGCCTAGTTGCTTCTTACCAACGGGGATTCCTCTGTTGGCCACCTGGAATAGAAATGAATTGCCTTGCAGCTTCAAAGCCTGGCTGCATCTGACCTATGGGGATCCACCATTGGCCAGCTTGAATGCCATTGAATAGCCTTGCAGTTTCAAACCTAGGCTACTACCTACCTACAGGGAACCTCTGTTGGCCACCTTGAATAGCACTGAACAGCCTTGGAGCTTCAAAGCCTGCCTGCTTCCAACCAAAGGGGATCCTTTGTGGCCCAGCTGGAAAAGAACTGAATAGCCTAACAGCTACAAAGCCTGGCTGCTTCCAAACAAGGAGAATCCTTTGTGGGCCAGCTTGAATATCAATGCATAGCCTTGCAACAACAATGCCGGGCTAATTCCTACCTAGGGGAATCCTTTGTGGGCCAGTTAGAATACCTTTGAATACCCTTGCAGCTTCACACCCTGGCTGCTTCTCAATACTGTAATTTCCATATCGCCAGACTACGCCACAGCAATGCATGGCTGGACATGGCTGGTTGTATATATAGTGTTCCCTCACTTATCGTGGGGGTTACATTCCAGGACCACCCACAATAAGTGAAAATCCACGAAGCAAGGACACTATATTTTAATATTTATACCTTATTTTAGTAGTTTGGCCTTTCTCTCCTTCGCAAGCCCGTTTTGTACTGTAGTTGTTTTAGTTTGGTGAGGCAGGCAGCAATTTGGCAGAGAAGGCTTTAAACCTGCAAGTCCCAGGATTCCCAGGTAGCCAGTGAAGCCTTCATGGAAGAGGGAGTGGGGCAAGAGCGTATGTGCGAAAGGCAGGTGCTGCCATGGCCTAGTCCTCCTTGAGTTACTTTGTGTTGTTTAATTGGTTAGTTTGATAGATACCACTTTTGATTGGATAGCATTAAGGTCCTTGGACCACAAAAAACCCACAAAACAAAGAGGGAGCGAAAAGTGAACCACGAAGTAGCAAGGGAACACTGTAAATGTGGTAGCCTGTATTTGATGTAGAAAATTTCTGTGGTTTGAAGAAAAATGCTCTGGGTTGTTTTATGCATTTCTCTTTTGGATGAACAGAAAAATAGCAGCTTGCAGAAGTAAGGTAGACTTTTTTTTGGGAAGTTGTTCTTTTTTTATTTGCTTGTTTACAACCTATAATTTATTATCATTTTATATTTGAAGTTGCAGATCTGTGATTGAAATACTACTAAATAATGGGGATGGATTTGTTATAACTCCAAGAACTGAAACAACTATTCTAAAAACCTAGAAGAAATAAGTATCAGAAATAGGAAGGGAGGAAAAGATGTTAAGTCAGATATCCTTGATATTAGGGCAGATTCATTTACTGCCATTAAAAAGAAATGGGATAGTTTTACATCCATCTAAAACAAATAGGATGACATCTCACCCCAGGCGTACCCAGTCAAATATACATTTTATTGGTATTGGTGTTTTAATCTTTGTTCTATATTTTTGAATGTATGCATTTTATGGTTCTGTTTTATCTACATATTCTAATTATGTTGTTAATCTATGGTAACAACTATGTTGTTTATCTCTGTATTTTAACTTTGAGCTGTGAGAAGTGGGTAGCAAACAAACAAACAAACAATTTTAATCATTAAAAAAAGAAATACACCCTTTAAAAACAAGTATTTTCACATAGAAAATCAATGGGAGAAATGATTCCAGATCTCTTTTTGCTGAAAATTGAGGAAGTATAAATAATGATCATACCTGCTAGTTAGCTGCAGGTTTCTTTATTTGTTTTTAGTTTTTATTCAGGATTTTTTACTTCAAGATGGTCCACTATATGGGAATAGCCTTTCTCTCTGTGCTGGCTTTTGAAGATATCAACTAAAGCCCGCAAAGTAGCTATTTATATGAGATGCATAGGTAGTCATTGTTAAAACCAGTGTTAAGTCTTTCTCAGAAAAAGAACTTAGTTCAGCTAATGCCTGAAATTAGCAATATTACTCTTCATTTTCCATGGGTTGTTCTTGTATCCTATTAGCACAACAGAAACACATCAAATTACCAAGAAAATGTGGCTTTCAAACAACAGGAAGCATTATCCTGCCGATGAAGATGGCACTGGCTGCTGATTTTCATTTTAAAGTGTCAATGCATCAAATCTCACATTTCAAAAACAGAAAATAAATCTCAGCACTAACATTTATTCTTCACACTCTCTTTAAAACACATGCTACTCATGCTCAGATAAAAATAAACATTTACCACTAATTCACCAAATTTCGCACGAAACAACATTACCTTTCCTCCCATAATACCTCACATTTCCCATGGACAACCAGAACCTAAGTCTAGACCGGAACACTTTGATCCATACACAGAGCAGAACCAAACATTACCTCTAATATATATATATGTGATTTCCAAAATGTAATTGCCTATGGAGTTCTTTCACCCTGATCCATAATGTGTGATCCCAACAATATTTATTGTCCTCATATCATTATTATTCTCATTATTATATTTCTTCATACCCCACTTTAGCTCTACTGATGGAGACTCAAAGCGGCTTAACATAAAAGCATCAACATACAATTTAAAATACACAAATATGCAAACATTAAAACTAGATGAAATATAAACAGCATTAAAAATTCCCAGTTAAAAACCATTAAAACATATGCAAAGTTAAAAACCACAGCACCCTCTGACTTGATCTTAAACAGCTCCATCTTTAAAAGCCTGTCTGAATAAAAAGATATTACTCAACTACTTCTAGACCATATTATTTGTGAGTCAGATGTGGTAAACATATGGCTGACTTTTTGGAGATAAGATGTATGCCCATCCTCATGCTACAGGGGTATGTGATCTCATAATTCCCAGATAATAAAGTAATGTTGTTTAGTCCACTTCATTTGGAGGATACCAGCTGTGGAAATCCACCTTATAGATTCTCTTATGTCATTTCTATCATTCAAATTAAGGTGTATCCAGGCTGTTAAATGTTCTGGAAAGTGCTTGTACAGACTAACCAAATCATCATCTCCTGCTTTATAGCACTGGCTGGAGTGCTTCACTGCAGCTGATCCATACAAGATATTGTCCCAATAACTTTTCCCATTGCAGAGTAAGATTTGTCAGAGGTGCAGATAGAGCATATTGTGGAGTCATATAAACACATAGTAAATTTTCCTCATCCTGTTTTGGGACATAGTAGAAAAATAACAAAATATCCTCCAAAACTGATGGGGATAAAAGGGGCAGGTACTTCCTGGATTCCCTAGGGAATATCCTAGAAAAATGTCAACAACAACAAGACTTTATTACAGTCCACGACAGCACAGAAAGGGGCACAAATGCCCTGGGATGGGGAAACACAGTTCCCTAGACAGGCAATCATAAAAAATATTAGAAAATTGTCTTTAAACAGTACTGTGTTTTTTAACATTTTTAACTAGCAGATATAGGGAAATGTCATTTGGATCTCAGAAATGTGACATTCCAACACAACTGGCCCATCTAGGTCCACTTAATTTTGCAAACAATCTTTGAATGTATTAAGATGCATATCAGAATCCAGAATATTGTTCCTGGTGCAAATAAAATGCAAAGAAGTTAATTTACTCAAAATTCCTATTTATGTATGATTTTTTTAAAAAAAATCTTATTGTGCCTGGTGAAATACATGTTCAAAACCATCAGTATCTTTAAAATGTCTGTCATACAAACATACACACAAAGGCATTACAGATATTAAAACTTTCTTAGTTTTCACATTTACAAGCCTGCAACACAATTCTAAGTATACTTTGTAGTGGGAACATCCCACTGAACTCAGTGACACATAGACTTGCTCAGGATCACAGTGCTCATTATTTCCAAAACATTTACAACATCAGACTCTAGACAGCCTCGTCCGCAACACCTATCAGGCCCACAATAGGAAAACACAGGAGATGCTTGCCAACAACAATCCAACCCGAATTTAGAGTATTCTTACATTTGAAAAAATGAAATGCTTATTAAAAGAGCACAGGTTGAGCATCCCTTACCTAGAAGTCCAAAATTGTCCACATAGGTGGCTGAAATAGTAATATCTTTACAAATATTTTGTATGAGTTGTCCACAGGCTATGCATCTAACCTGAAAATGAAATATGTTTATATTTGGGTCTATTCTCCAAGATCGTATATGCAAAGATATCAGAAAGCCATTTTGGAAAAGGGGAACTTTACTACAGGCCTACACAGATCCTGTTTGGAACTTCAGCTCTCAGACCATTGGACAAGCTGGCTAGGGCTTCTGGGAGTTGGAATCTCATAAACCTGGAGGGCCACAGGTTGTGCAGGCCAGTTTTACCTATACAAAGAATACAGTATCCTTGAGCTTACATTTCACAAACCAATATCTATCTCTAGGAAATGTGCAATAGAGTACCATGAAGTAGGCTTTTTAAGGAACATACCTAATTTCAAATTTATTTTTATAGTTATTCTTTTTGTTAAAAAATCCTTTACCTGTAAATGTAAACACTTCATAAGGTTTCTGACCACACAAAATATGATATCTTCTTTCTGCATCTAGATCAGCATCTATAGCCCAGAGGCTGGAAGTAAGTGTGGGTCCTGGGGGACTGATCTAATGCATTCTTAGTGACAGACACACACACACATCAAAAAGCAGGTCAACAGCCTCTGGATAGTTGTCAAGGATATCCTAACACTAATCATACTGTATTTGTCAAGTCTCAAAGTTAAATAAACATCTGTGTCAGTTGAAGAACAGGGTCACCTCTCATGCTTTTTTTGGTGGTCAGGAACAAGCAGTATTTTGCCTCTTTCCAGTAGCCAATACTACTCCATCTACCTGATTATTAATGCCACCTGCCTTGGACGTGGAGGAAAATTCAGCAAGGCAAATGCCTCTTCATTTCCTTGGGAATCGATGGAAGGAAAGAGGGTGTTCTTCACAACGTTCTGTTCTTGCTGAAAGACAATCTTGCTACTCCTTCAAAGGCTGGTGATTTCTGAACTGCATAATTTCAGTAAGGCAGATAGAGGGAGATAGAATTTGTTCATCATGGCGAATGTGATAATTTGTTTTTTTATCACATAGCTTACCCACCTACAGGAACATAGGAAGATGGATTATAGGAATTCAGGATAATTGTCAAGCTGGTTTAGACTGGAGGAAGGCCATTCAGGGTCTCAGGTGCCAGTTCTTTCAAGCACCTGCTACCTGAAATTTATGTAACTGAAGATGCCATAAACAAATGCTTTCAGCAGAAAAATAATTTCTTCTGCTGAAAGATTGAAACACTGCACTATAGGCCCTTTCCTTTCTTCCACCACTGAGTTGCATCCTGCAAGTCGTTTCTGGTTGTGAGAAAATCTGCCATCCACAAAGATGTTGCCCAGGGGATGCCCAGATATGTCACGATCCTACGGGGATGCTTCTGTCTGGTTAAAGGACATTTAGTACAATGCCAAATTTTGAACTTTGTTTGTCTTTTCAAATACATTACAACTGTACCCTCAGTTCGCTTCTGACACAACAAATAAATAAACCACTGAGTTCACAGTAGCATATGGCAGTTTGCAAAAAATGCACTACAAAAGGTGTGATTGTCTAGAATATTGTTCTTAAAGGCATATCAAGAGAATGATGAAATGAAAAAATGATGGACTTTTATGAAGGAGTCAAGGAACGAAATTTCCCTCTCACTTCAGTTCAAGGTAGGAAAGCAATCCACAGATAGAAGCTGGGTTTGGGGCCTCAAAACTAGTGAAGTACATCTTCTAGGAACAGAAAAAAGTGAAACAATTATTCACATGCCAACATTTGTCTTAAGTGTTCCACAAATTCAAGAGGGAAGCATGGCTCAGCAAGCGGCTCAGATCGTCATCTTACCTATCTGTGGATCTACCCCAACAAATATGCTGGCCAAGCTCCAAGAACCCTCCGCTTCCAAATGGCTTTATAAATCAACATAAAAGAAGAATGAAGAACCTCCTTGATTTAAGGCAATTACTTCTCAAGATACATTTGACTAAATTTGACTGGGACCTTCTCCATGTTATAAAAAATATTTCCTCTCAATCTTCCTTGCAAAGAAGAAAACAATTCCACAGGTATAAAAATATTTTTGTTAATATTTGTATGACACTTTAAATAAGACAAAGAAGTAATAGTCAGGATTTACTCCTGAGAAATATAAGAAAGTAAAAATGGCTGAAGGGAAAGTAACCCACACTTCAATACAGTAATAAGAACTAAGCTTTTTCAACAGTAGCTAATTTATGTCTGTTGTTAGCTAGAAAGCCTGTAATTAACCCCTTTGCTCTCATTGTCCAAATTATGCCATAGCTACAGTTTTTTGTAAATGTTACTGGAATTCAAAAGGTCTTTCTCAAGCAGAAGGCAGAATTACCATATATACTTGAGTATAAGCAAGCCCAAATATAACCCGAAAAAAACCTGGGAAAACCTACTGACCCGAGTATAAGCTGAGGTGGGAAATGCAGCAGCTAATGGTAAATTGCAAAAATAAAAATAGATACCAATAAAATTAGATTAATTAAGGCATCAGTAGGCTGAATGTTTTTGAATATTTGCCATATTTCAAAGAAAAACAGTTAACTAGTTCTGCAAGTGGAAAAGGAGGGTCAACAAAAACAATATGGTATCAACAATAACATCATAATAATGATGATGATGATGATGATAATAATATTTATTTGTATCCCATATTAACAGGCAAACATTCAATGCCTATATAAACAAAAAAAACATACAAATTTAAAACAAAAGACAATACTAAACATTGTACAATAAGTTTAAATAAACAGTTGCATTAAATAATTATCATTAAAAGCAATTTAAAAACCAGTCGAGGTAAAGTGTCATTATCAGTTCCTTTTCGCCTTCTCTCAGGCTTCTCCTATTGATGCAGTCTAGAATGGCATTGGCCTTTCAGCTGCAGCATCACACTGTTAATTTGTGTTCAGCTCGTGGTCGTCTAAGACTCCTTTCATACAATCCTAGAGTTGGATGGGACCTCTAAAGGCCATTTAATCCAATCCTCTTCAATCTGCCTTCATGCAGGGAAAACAACAATCCATTGATCTATATTCACTTCCATATTACACATTCTCTCTACATCATTAAACAAAACATCCTGTCTATGCAGTAGAATAGAATGGTCATATTCTTTCAGGAATTAGGCAGCAAGATATTTCACCCTCTCTTCCTAGAGAACCTTTTCCCATAGATGTACAAAGGAAACTAGTCTCCTCACCCAAACTTGGTGTTTCTTCAAGCAGCTGACAGTACATTCTAGAATAGTACATGAAATAGACAGAATATATAAAGAAAGAGCGAAAGCGTAATTTAGTTGTTCTATCCCAAGCCATGGGATGTAGAGCAACCTACAGAACTGGTGACATAGGGTGGATGGGAGGTTTCTAGGGCTGTCTTGTTCACAGTTTGCGGGGCCCAGCTGTGATGGTATAATGGTCTTTCTATGGTCTAAATATTAATTGCATCCATTAAAAATATTATTTCTGTTCTTTAGCTTTTTAGTTTTGCCTCATTGTAATCATCCATGAATCAATTTCGCATGATGACCATAATCATTTCTCATCCATGTCAACAGCCAATATGACTTAACCAACATAAAAATGTATCAAAAACTAGAATACAGAAAGCGTATTCTAGTACAGGACCAGTACCCTCAGATCCTCCACCCATTTCCAACAAAATGGGAATATCCTAGTAATTTCCTAGTTCCTCTAGGTGATACTATGGCACGCTTCCACTATAAGATATTACACAGTTGTCATTGAGGACTGAGCAATTTCCAACAGAGAACACCTAGGGTTCACTGTTATCCATGGTTTCCTGCTTCCCTGGTAACTTCAGGAACATAACCCTGTGGATATGGGGGTTGTACTGTACTCTCACAATATGGAGTCAAATTTGAGAGAGTATACAGTCTTCAGCTAGTGAATATTTTCTTTTGCCCACAACCTAATTGTGCTTAAAATTGCTCCCAGCTTTTGGCAAAACCTCTCTCAGTGAGTGTTAATCTGCAGGAATGCAGAAGCATAAAAGGTGTTATTACATTGCTATTTGTTATGCTAACTTTGTTAAGGGTTTGCAAGAATATTGTAAACTTATTTTTTAGAATGCACATTAATCAACCATGAAATATATTCTGAAACCAAGCTTTTTACAAGAATAAACTCTAGTAGCATGTTCCACCAAATTAAAACAAACTTTCAAGATCTGCTGAACACAACTAAATGTAGGATTTATTTATAAATTCAAATAAAGAAATTCAAATACAACTGCAGGGTTAATGTATTTTTTCTGAATAATCCCTCCAATAAACTGTATATGGTAGTCTAGCAGCATCTTATAATCCAGAGGTTCATAAACTTTTTCAGTTACAGAGCCTTTTTAAAAGAAAAAGTTTCTCTTGCAGCTCCAAAAAATGTTTATATATTATATTATGTATGGGCCGGGCTAGTGGCAAATAGATGGAAAAGTTTGGTTGCTTACCTGTAATCATGTTTCTTCGAGTGGTCATCTGTGAAATTTGCACATATGGATGAAATTGCACAAATGAGTCTTGTGTCCTCCAAGACAGGGTGGGTGGGGCTACCACCAAAAGTTTCTTAAATTATAGAGAATTCCAAGCTGTCTTGCACCTGTGCACAAGACCCATATGTGCAGTTTCATCCATATTCCTTGCCCAGCCCTTTTATAGTTGGCCACATTCATTTTGTAATCCTGGCCATTGGTTTGTTGAACCTCTACTGATGGAATACAATGAAATGGGTTTACAACATTTTATTTTCAATTTTTAGTGTGTTTAAACAGGATTTTGGCATTTTATGATGCTTTTAGTTGTTATTTTGTTTGTTAAGTTAAATTTGGTTGTGTTGTATTGTCAAATGTGTTTATTTTGATGTAATATTTTTGATCTTTTATCTGTACAGTTTTCTTTCTGGCAATTGAATATTTGCCTTATATGTTGGAAACTGCCCTGAGTCCCTTTGAGGTGATAGATAGGGCAGTATACAAATGAAGTTTTTATTATTACTATCCATATGTGCGAATTTCACAAATAACAACTCAAAGAAGAGTTTATGTAAACTAATTCACACAGTGCAAAAAAAGGAAAGAAAAAAACAATACAATATTTATAATATAAACTTAACAGTATTTCAGTGGAAGACTTTACCCCCTCCCCTCTCCGGCAATTCAATCCAACCCCCTTCTGCCATATAAGAAAAGCACAATCAAAGCACCCCCAACAGATGGCCATTCAGCCTTTGTAACAACAACAACAACAACAACAACAACAACAACAACAACAACAACAGAAACTTCAGAAGCCATCCACCCCAACTCCCTTCTGCCATGCAGGAAAAACACAATCCAAGCAACCCTTGCGTGGTGAAAGGGAAATAGCGTTTTGGAAGCAAAGAAAGGGGGGAAGGTTTAGGCAGCAAGGAAAAGAGTATGGGCAGCGAGGGAGGTGGGGGGAAAGGATCTATGCCCTGGGAGGACACTGCTGTTGCTGTTGTTTTCTGCAATTCAAAACTTTAATTTCTCTGCATTTCTCAGGAGGAAGAAAGAGGAGGATGCGGGAAGCAACATGGCACAGCAAAGCCCCTGACTATCACCCGTGGAACCCCAAGGGCTCCATGCAGAACAGTTTGAGAAGCCCTGTAATCATTCCACAGTTGTGTGGAACTACTTCTATCCTCAAGATAGAATATTTCATCTATTGTAGCATATCTGCTTTTAATCTGTATACCGAGCACCAAGTAACACAGTCAAATTGATAAGTCAAAATATTGCATCAGTGGAAACAAGATGAAACTTGCCATGCACTGAAGCATTAGAGTCCTTGCATCCAATTGTACACAGTTCAAAAAACATCAGTAGATGTGCACTGAAGCAACTGCACAATGACTTTGACATTTAGTCCATACAATCCATATCTCAAAGCAATGTCAATCAACTACACAGAATAGCTCTTGCTGTACACAGTGAGGAAGCCATCTTAGAGATAATAATTTAAAATGACTGACATGCCATGAGTGAAGTTAAACTTCTTCAAGTACTAGGCGAGGATCACAGTGTGGCGTGCCTGAGGTACCATCCTGTGTTCCACGTTACGTATCAAAATGACTTGGACTTTCTCTGACAAGTATTTTGTTAACATAAAGTGTCATCCACATTTTTTGACATATATGATTATAAAAATTAAACTGAAAAGATAAGCAAGGAGGTCTGGTGGATTGAAATCAAAGATGCTTAAAAAGCATGGGACAAAGGCAAGGTCTTAAAATATAGCCCTCAATTCTGTGGGGGTAGATTCCATTAACCCCATGGAACTACTGATAATAGCAAACCCTATATTTTGACTATATTTTCTGGAGGGTTCTCTAGATCCTCCAGAATTACACTAAAGGACACAGAAGGGCCCACAAACACTTCTTGAAAGGGAGGGGAATATATTTTGGATATCAAACTATGGATAGAGGGGTTGTACTATAATATATGGAGCCTCCGGTGGCTCAGTGTGTTAAAGCGCTGAGCTGCTGAACTTGCAGACTGAAAGGTCCCAGGTTCAAATACCGGGAGCTGAGTGAGCGCCCACTGTTAGCTCCAGCTTCTTCCAACCTAGCAGTTTGAAAACATGCAGATGTGAGTAGATCAATAGATACCGCTCCGGCGGGAAGGTAACGGCACTCCATGCAGTCATGCCGGCCACATGACCTTGGAGGTGTCTATGGACAATGCCGGCTCTTCAGCTTAGAAATGGAGATGAGCACCAACCCCCAGAGTCGGACACGACTTGACTTAACGTCAGGGGAAACCTTTAACTTTTACTACTATAATTTAATGTAATGATGTAAAGAATATTCATCAATGTGCTCATTCACAAAAAGAAATGATATCTAAACATACCTATAGATAAAAATGCTGTTCTACTGTGAAATATTTCATATTTTGGCAAATTCTTATTAAAAAGTTGTTCTAAAATATTTGCTTTGTACATAATTGTGTATAATATTTTTTCCACAAAAATCTGCTTTTGTGCAAAAACCGTTTTCTGCAAAAGTGAAATTTTTTCAAAGTCCTCACATTAATAAAAACTATAACAAAATGCAGAAACTGTTGTAATCACCCTGAGAAAGAGGAAAACATTTCTTTGCATTACTGAATACTATAGGCATTAGAACTGCAGAGAAGCAAATGAATGGATTTTATTAGCTAATCAAAATTTGCAGACTGGCAGACACTGCTTAAATGTTTTTAATCAACTAAAACTACTAGACAATAAATAAATAAATAAATAAATAAAGACTATTTATAAAGAAAGAAAGACAATAAAGAAAGACTATTCATATAGAATTACTCCTCCCACCTCCCCTGCTATTTAAAGCACAATGCAAGTTTCAGCTAAAAATATTTGTGACCTTTGGGCACTGCCAACCTCAGGAGGCTATGGACACTAATGCTAAGAGAAAGGTCAGTCTGCTATGGTCAGCAGAAAGAAACAAGCCAAGGCCTAAAATGACTGAGAGACACCAGCAACAGCAGAGAAAGAGACCATTTATTTGTTTACCAAAGCAGAACAGAGCAAAAAACACTGCCATGTTCCCAGAAACTCCTCTGTCAACTCCAACTCACAGAATAAAGGCACCATGTACAAGCAGTCTCCGGGTTACAAACATCTGATTTACAAATTACTCATAGTTAAGAACGGGGGGGGGGGGGGGGGTTTACACAACCGGAAGAGGAATCTACCCCTAGGAAGGGAAATTCACTTCTGAAAGAGTTATCAAGAGGAAATGGTGCCTCAATTGAAGCTTTCTCACCAATCACTGTTTCCACAACAAGCAATTTTTTCAAAATCTAATAATTATCACAGGGACATAAAGTGAGATGAAATCTTCTGAACAGAAACACCGAGAGCAAAACAAACACCACAGGAGTGTTAGCCCTTTCCTATGCTACCCAAAGCTAAATAATATCTATATTTGGCTGGAGTTACACTTAAAATGTAGTTATTCTGACTTATAAACGAAATTAATTTAAGAATAAACCTACAGAACCTATCTTGTTCATAACTTGGGTACTGCCTGTATGCTGTTCTGAGGGGGCAGGGGAATGAGAATAATCGTGTTACACATGCCTTTGCCTAGAGCAGTTCTGAATAAGGTTTCTTTTTGTATTCCAGCTTCCCACTCCGAGGTGAAATGAGGATTTGTAGTCCAAGAAGTTACTTTATTAACATGCTTGTGGAAAAATCTTGAATAGTCATACTGCTGCTAGACCTAACGCATAAATATCTTACTCATTAGTATTCTCTGGATATGAAATGGGAACTCATGCAGAATTAAATGAGTATTTCAAGAGAACATCAATGGAAGATTACTTCCAGGGGCTAAATAATCTGGCGTTCTTGAATATCAGCTATAGAATATGGACTGTCTAGAATTTTGGAAGGCTTCTCTCACTTCCAAATTTTCTAGACTTTGGAATTACTGAGCCTGATGAAACCTTCCTCTTGTGCATGGTTCTTGCAATTTTGACAACATTTGTGTAAGCACAAGAGAAGATGGATCAGGAACAGAAACATGGGGTCCTGACTTTCACTCTTCACAAGGCTAAATTAAATATTTTTGAAAATTTAATAATTTATTTTAGCAATTATTTAGTGGCCAATTATGATTATTTGCTATTACTTGAGTATTCTAGAGCACAATCTCTTTTTGCTTTTTTAACATTCAAAAAAGTGTATGTTATTGTCTCTCCCACCAATATCCTGTATTAATAACACAATCTCTTTTCCGGGCTGCTAAATTATTTGTACTTATCTGAAAGGCTGTAATAAACAACATATTTTCACTTACAAGTGCTGACAACCTTTCTTATTTCTTTTTATTAACAAGGGTTGATTAAAACAAGCACTATCCATTAAGTAACACTAAATCAATGCCATTTTACACATAACATCTTGGAAGCAAACCTGACAGTTGCATTAACAGTACATGAATCCATTATGATCAATTCATAATCATTACACTGAACAGGAAACACATATTAAGCTTTTTTTTTTTACACAGAATAGGATTTGACAAGAAAACCACTTATCTATGTTCTCCTTCGCTGCACTACAGCAAGATCTATTGATGCATTCTTATCCATTTCAATGAAAAATCATTTTAGTACATTCTTATTAAATCATCAATATTATAAGAACTTTTACAGGACAGTTTTCTGTCCTTCCTCAGAAAGATTTAGCAGCCTGAGGTACTGATATATAAGACAAAGAGTTCCTTACTCAAATGAGAAACCTTTGCCAAAGAGGTTTTTATAGACTCTAGGAAAAAAAATCTACATTCTGCACCAATGTCATACAGATTCTGAACTATTAAGGGACTTTGGGCAATTGCTTTATCTTGCAGAATTCGTCTATTTTTTTTATTAACATGGGGTAGCAAAATAAGGATTAAATAGTGACACCCTAGGACAGGCCTGCAAACCTGTGGCCCTCCAGGAGTTTTGGTCTTCAGCTCCCAGAATTTCTAACCATTTTGGGAGTTAGAGTAGAGTCAGAGACGACTAAATGACTGAGCAGCAGTTCCAAACACCTGGAGGGCTGTGGGTCATGCAAGCCTGCCCTAGTAACAACAATTTGCAATGTGTGCATGGGTTCTGATCTGTCCATCATTGTTGTTTTTATAGGCCCTAATGCTCTGATGAGTCAACTTCCCTAGCACCTTAACATCACTGAAACAGAGGCAACATTCTATGAATACCATACGCAAAACCATCCAAGCAGATCCTTACCAAATCCAACTTCACACACAATCATAAATGTCCCAGTCACCCATCTGTAAGCTAGTCTCAGCACTCACATTTAATTTAACCAATCAACATCCATATTTTAAAATGTATGTGTATTACCTGACATTGGCTTAAAAATACAGAATCAGTCTTAGTAAAACCACCATTGGCAACTGAAACCAACTCAAATCATATCCTAAGAGCAGCCATTTCTAATGAGAACATGCCTCTGATTTACGTATTAAATATATAAAGTTCTATTCATCTATCAGTTTGTAACAAACCAATGTTTATTAGAGCAGGTGCATGGTTATTGCTGCTCAAGTATATTTTTATATTCTTTTGTACATTTTATTTAGTTTTGGTAAAAAAAATAAGACTACAAATATGGATGTTTTATGAAGCCCTTTAACTTTTACATTTCAACTTGAAGATTTTAATGTGGATAGTAGCACCTCTCAGGAAGTGATTCTCTCTAGGGATCACTTGGAGAAAAACAAGATATTGAGTCCATAATTAAAATAATCTCTTCCCAGGCAGATGCCTCTGTTGGCTGCGTTACCACACAAATGGCACCTAGAGGCTCATAAAATGTGCAGCAAATGGCTTTGGAGAACAGCAACTGTAATTTTTCATCTAATTTTGATCCATAGACATGTAAACACCACATTACCAGGTTTGATGGAAAGTCAGAGCAACTATACTGCTGATTGGTGGAAAAAGCCATGGAAATACCAAAATAGAAGAGCATGCCAATTTTTGTCTTAGTAAAGAACAAAACAAACCCACACACCTTTACTAAATGTCTCTCTTTGGAGAACGGACCTGTGCAGATGGCATTTCTCAGCATTACTCTAAGCTTTGGAAAGATGAGAAGCGGTTGACAACTCTTTCATGCTTGCTCTGAAAAACAGCTTCAAAGATCTTTCCACCTGAGTCTCTCCTTCTCCCTCATATTCTAAATCACAACTATTTCTTGTTCCACAGGACCTCCCTGTTGATCAGCAGGTTTGGCCTGGAGCAATCTTTGCTCATAAGTAGGTCCTTGTTCCCATCCAAATGATATGCATCACACCAGGTTGTGGCAGCACATTGGTCCCTGGTCCTTGTAGCCCTAGGCTCCTCTTTTCCTAAATTAACTAACATAAAATTATAGACACCCATATTTCATCCAAGACATTCCCTAACTTCTTTCCTTGGCAGAGACACCAGTGTCCAATGACACTTGATGCAGTGGAAGCATCCCCATCTTATCTCATTCTGTGATTACCAAGTAACATTATTCTATAATGCAATTGAATTGCAGGATACTAAGGATTTAATCCTTTGCAACTTACTCTGAGCATTCTGTCTTAATTGGTTTTTATATTAAAGTTACTGTTCAAACTATACAATTTCATCATGTGGTGTTTCATGGAAATGTTTACCATATAGTATCTTCTGTATATTGTTTGGGGGTGGGGGGCATTTTGTTCTTTGGAGTTTTTTCCATAAAATTCTGTTTAGAACATTCCATAATCCTTTCTATAAACATGAAGGCTGATAAGACTGGGGTGAAATGTAGAAAGCACATTGAGGGTAGGGAGTGGGAGTGGATTAAAGCCGTGAGCTGGCTGTAACCAAAATTTGACCTCCAATTAGAAAGTTATTGTAATAAGAGAGTGGCCATATCTTATTTTTTTTAAGGAAAGGAAATAACATAGTTCAATATAGAGCTATTTTATTTTTCATAAGTTGCAATGTGTTTATAAAAGAAAAATAGTGCTGTTTACATTTTTGAGGTAAGAAAAATGTACAAAAATTGACAACAAATAACTAAGGCTAAAAACATTGTTTGAAACAGAAAGAATCAGTGAGCTAGGGGTTCAGAGGGGTAAAAGTTTATTTCAAGCTAAACAAAGTCAGAAGAGTGTCCATTACATTTTCTTGTTTGAGGTACCATGATGCCACCTAAGACTGGCCCTGACAGCTCATAGTCTTGGGCCTTCACCATTTTCTCTATTCATATGCATAGCATTACACCCACAGATTCTGTTTGTCTGTATGAGCCCTGCTACTTTTTCATTTGGCTAATATTTTTGTTATATGATAAAGATGCCAGTATGAATTATATTGCCATTTATGAGCTAGTCTAGTGTAGGTGACCACATCTACAGGGAGACTCAGAATGAGTAAACAAAGAGCCATCCAAACAGATTTTGCTACTTTTGCTACCCTCTGACATAAGTAGGCTTCAATGACTATCTGCCTGATTCTGTCAAACTCTAGTTCTAACTTAAGTATCCACTCTGTTCCAGGTGTGGGACATCTGGCTCCTGACAGATTTTCATACTTGCTCTTTTCCCTGGCCTGAAATAGGAGCCACTATTTTTGAAATTGTTAGCTCACAATAAGAAGCACTTTAGCATGTATGTTATACGTACTAAGACACACAGCAGCATTTTTAATGCTCCAGGTAATTTGGGAAATGAGTTGGTTCTTCACTAAAGTGTTGTTTTTTTTAAAAAAATAATCACATTATGCTCTGAAATAATTCTAAGCTTACATTTTATAAAAGAGTTTGAAAGCAGACTTTCTATTGGTGGCATATAACAAGGATTGTGCACAAAAATCTCTCTATCAGAAGGAATTGATAAAACAACATTCAGAATGAAATATTCAGAGTAAAATTTGTGACAAAGAACAACTTATCTAAAAGAAATCCCTAATAGGGAGCACTAAGAAAAGCTTATCTAATTCCATTCTCTTCCGACATAACAACAATCCCAATATCTTCCAAATAACTAAGGGCTGATAATGAAATAAACCTCATGCATGACAAATTTATTAGAACTGTACAATGAAAACCCACTTCACCACTATGATCTTTATTTTGGCATCTTGTGATTTCTTAAAAAGATTTTTTTTATGATTGGAATCATGCAGTAGCCATGGATAGAGGCTCATGTTTGAGTCCAAGTGACTTTTTGACACATTGCAATAAAATATTTCAAACACTGAACCCAATACCACTTTTTTGACTGAAGACAATGCCTGATTGTTGTCTGCAATGTTTCATTCTACATGGGATGAGTCAGTGCAATGTGACACAGTGTATTATGTGGCTTTTATTTTTCTTGCAATGACTGCTTAAATCAGATGGCCTATTTACCACTTTCCAAGATTAACTAAAATTTGCAAATTCTTAAGACAACAGCTTCCCTATTTTTATACTGATCTTATCCATTGTTACGATGTTGATTTCAGCACAAAAAGTTTAGATATTCCTATTGTAACTGTTGAAACATTGTAGTTTAAATTATCCCAAAGGTCACATTTATAATGAATCCTTAAACTGCAATTATCTTCTTTATCCTAGACACTGAATGTCAAATTCATTTTTATGCTGGTCATAAATACTAAGAATCTAGGTTTTCTGGAATGCCATCCAAGCACTGAACATTACCAAGAGATGAACAGCAATTGTTGGGCACATTTCAAGGGTCCTACTACAGTGACCACTTAGGTTGATGTAAATGAAGATCAACCCCACAGCTGCCCAAAACCACATGGGGCAATATGGGGCAAGGCCACTATGACATAGCCTTGCCCTGATTTAGTCCAAGTCAGGGGAAAGTCCGAATTCAGCCCCAGAATTTGAGACTTCCCCTGACTTAGGGACAGTGGGGAAAGTTGGGCCAGTTCCCAAACTGGCTAAACAAAACTATTTTCAAGACATCCAGCAACATCTGGACAAAAACTTCCAAACAGAAGATTTGAGCTTCTGTGCAAATTTGCATCCCTGCATTTCACATATTCAAGACATAGAACATAGCATAGCAACCTATAAATGATCCTCCAATGCAGTGGTTCTCAAACTGTGCTCCAGAAAGCCCTTGGGGCTCCATGAGAGGTGCTCAGGGGCTCCGTGGACACCCCATCTCCTCTGGGGTTTCTGCTAGTATTATTATTACAAAGGCTGGATGGCCATCTGTTGGGGTACTTTGATTGTGTTTTTTCTGCATGGCTGAAGGGGATTGGACTGGATGGCCACAGGGCTATACTACTGAAATACTGTTAAGTTTATGTCGGTTAAAATTGTTCTTCATTTTAAATATTGTATTTTTTCACTGTGTGAATTACTTCACACAAACACTCTACATCCATCTGCCATCGGCCCTATCCATGCCTGATAGCTATACATTATATCTAATATATAATATAATATATAAGCATTTCTTGGGGTTCCATGTGAATCTTTTGCTTCAAAAAGGGCTCCAAAGCTGAAAAGGTTTGAGAATCTCTGCTCTAATGGAATATTCATCTTACTAATTTTTCAAAATAATGTTTATTATGGGAATAGAATAGTGCTTTTTTTTCTATAACAGGGAATGGGGGGGGGGGGGAGAAAGACAATTAGGTATAGCCCAGAAAGAAAAAAAGTAGTATGCAATGGAAAAGAGTGAAAAAAGAGGAATAACAAAAAATAGAGTTGACTTCTAATCTCTGTGAGTTTCCACTTATCTTATTTTCTAATTTTGCTTTGACTCTAGGGAACGGGTTTTGCTTCAGTACTTAAATTCTTGTTTCATAAACTGTATAATTACTGATCAATCTGTTTTGCTTTTTTTCTGTGAATCTTGAGCAATTGAATGTGATAATAAATCCATTTTCCTTATTTCTATCACTTTTCGTATCAATTGTTCCGTTGTTGCTAATTCTTTTGATTTTCATTTTTGGGCATATGTTGTTCTTGCCATTGTTATTAAATAGTAGAATTATTTGTCTTCATTTCTTTCAATTTCAAAGTCTGTCATTCTGAGTAAAAAATACTCAGGTTTAATTGGAAATGTATATCTAATATTTTTTGGATTTTCTTATATATTTCCTTCCAATATCCTTCGCTTTTTTGCAAGTCCACCACATGTGATAGAAAGTGCCAATATTCTCTTCACACTTCTGACAATTGACTGTAGTATTTTGATAATATTTTGAGAGTTTTTGGGCGTGTTAAATACTATTGGTATCTTGTATCACTTTTCCTTCAAATCATACGAATATGTGCATTTTAATTTTTTCCACATTTTCCCACTCTTCTAATCATGTGTGTCCTGTATCTGCAGCCCATTTGACCATGCAGTCTTTAATCTGTTCTTCTGTTGACCAGTCCAAGTGCTTTTGATACAGTTTTGTAATTAATTTCTTTTCTATGTATTTTTAATAAGCCAGAGAGACATACTAAGCTTATTGGTTAACCTTAAAAATGTGGTTTACTAAAACAGCATGTCACTTTTCCACCACAGTTTAAAGGATCTGAACAGACCTTGTCATCTTACTGGGTGTTTCTATAAATGTTTTAAGCTACTCCATTCGCATTACAAATGGTTTGTGTTATGATTGAGCCTCATGGCTCTGTTACTGACAGACGTGGGCGTAAGACTCCTCGAGAGTCAGATACTCTCGAGGAGCGAGAAAGAAAAAGACTGCGAGACATTTTTGCAGCACCATCTGACGAAGAGTCTTTTGAGGGGTTTACGGAGAGAATGGAGGAGGGGCTGGTTAGCTCGGAGGAGGATGAGATGGATTGGACTCGGGTAAGGGAGGAATTGGGTGCCACTGGTCATGATGGGATAGAAGATGAATGGGGACCTTCAGGATTAGACCCATGGCTTAGCTGGAGGGATGGGACGGGATCCACAGCTGGAGATGCTGTGGGGCGTAGTCAGAGGTGTTCCAGCTCTGATGAGGAAAGTGATGAGGAAACGCCCGGGTTAAGGAGGACAGCTGACAGTGATGAGGATTTGTAACTGGCATAAAATGGGGCTTGGGAGCAATTGCAAATTGCGTTGGGCAAGGTAATCTGGACGAACGCTTGGGATCTGTGTGGGACGCTTTCCTGAAGACTGGTGTGTTTTCCTGTGCTGAGACGTAAGTTGTTTTGGAATTCAGGGTCAGACGGCGGGAGGAATTGTGTGGGCATTTGTTTGTGCAAACCTGTGCTTACTCTTATTAGCTTGACCTTCCGTCGTCTTCTTGACGGACGCCATCTCCTGTTTTGAAAACTCGGACTGAACTGACCACGGCTTGTCTTCCCCCCTTCTTGGACTTGGAATCTACAAACGTCTGCTTCTGGCTTTGATCTACGGAAAGGAACTGGGTCTACTCTACTGCTACAATCCTTGACTGATCTGTTCGTGTTGGGAATCCTGTCTGCTGTGTGTGTGGGAGCGACGCAAGTTACTCTAAGCACAGTGTTGGCAGCAGAGAGGAATCTGCTGCCAATTAGTTGCATTCTTTTGTATCTTTTGTTCCTCGGCTTTTGTTTTGTTTATCCCCAGGCTGAAGCAAGCAGTTTGTTTTTACCCGGATTAAACTCCGGTTTAATCCGGTTTATCTTTTGAACGTTTTTCCTTGCCCCTTTTTGCTCCTAAAGGCTAATACTGCCTGGCCCTTGTATTTTACGGGCATTTTTGAGTTCTGTAATCCAATAAACTCTGTTATCTTGAACCTTGTGGCGTTCTGTCCTTGACAGTTTGGCCTGACACATCTGTTAGCACAGTCGTCATGCACCAGAAACAGTCCTAGACAAAGACATTTAAATTACATATCTAGAACATTTGAGATTTACTACAAACTAAAATGCTTTAAAACCATGTCAACAAAGTTTATATTATTAACTATAGTGTTATAATCAAATAAGAAGAGATCAGAATTTGAAACAGATTTTTTTTAAACTACAGCTCCTTAAATCCTCATGCCGGTGTGGGCACTATGTTGTTTCAACATACTATGACTATGATTACTAAAGTATGGAGTACAAAAAACATGGTAAAGTGTGTTTAATCTACAATGGAAGCACAAGTGATCTCATCCTTAAGCCATGTCATAGCAAAATTCAGCAGAAGGGAGTGTATACCTCTGAGCTTAAAACTCATTCCCATAATAATAAACAATGTTTCAGTTCAAATGCAGCAGCTATGTTTTCCCATTAAAAAAGCAAGCCAGCAGACAATGTGACATATAATTATGTAAATCTTTCCATGACATCTTCAATGGAGTGAATGTAATAATTTGCTTTAATTAATATAAATGGAATTGACTTTAGTAGGTAGCAACAAGCAATCCTCCTGATAACATCCAGGGTAGCACTCTGGTACCGGGAAACAGTTATCTGTTGAAGCTTTCAGGGATAGTTGAGTAGCATCTGTTCAGTTCTTTAATACCAGCTTTATAAAATACCAGGAACTAATTAGCAAACCTGTGAACTATTTCAGTTGAAAGACTCAAAATGAATTAACATGAAGGGGAAGCACAATCCCGACAGATGGCCACCCAACCTTAATAATATTAATATGATTAATAATGAAAGGATTGGAAGAGACCACTTGGGCCATCTAGTCCAATCCCTTTCTGCCGTCATGCAGCCAAAGCACAATCAAAGCACCCCCAACAGATAGCTATCCAGCCTTAACAATAATATTACTACTACTACTAATACTACTACTACTAATAATAATATAGTTGGAAGAGACCCCTTGTGCCCTCTTGCTGTGAGCCCCTTCTGCCTGCTTGCCTTTGCTCCCAGCGAGAAGCCTCTGCTGCATCCTCTGTGAGGCCTCCCGCGGCTAGCACAGGGCCCTCGCAGCGAGAGGAGGAGGCTGTGGATGGAATGGGTAAAGGGGCTGCAGAGGCGAATGCAAGGCTAGGGACTTGGAAACAGTTGTGGTGGCAGCTTCACCCAAATATAAGCCGAGGCAGGCTTTTTCAGTCCCCCAAAAGGGTTGAAAAACTCGGCTTATATTTGAGTATATACAGTAATTGTTTGTTATCAGAAAAGAGGTGGGTTAAATCTTATTGCTAGCCTCAAATATAGTAGTTCTAAAGAATCAATGGGATTTACATGAGTGTAGTTTTAACCAGTCCCACTCAATCAATATTCTATCTACTTTTTCATTATCCAAGTGGAGGCCAAAAGGGGTTGCTAAACAGAGAAGGATAGTCCATTTTATTGCCGGGGGTGGGGGTGGGGGTGGGGGAGGAGTTGAAGGAGGAAAACCATTTTCCCAATTTTCACTGATCATTTCATCTTCCCATTTGACAAACAAGGGTTGTTTCCACAAGGGCAACATGGGGGGGGGGGGGGGAATAACAGCAACACAGTGGAAAATAGTTTACTCCTTCAATCCCCACCCTAAAATGGACTATCGTTCTCTGTCTAGGCCCCCTTTTGGGCTCTGCCCAGATAATGGATCATTACCTAATTGGCTTTAACACAATAGTTGTGATTTTATTTTAAGTGCAACTGCAATACACATGCCTTAGTGGCTACAATATCTTAAATGCAACTTTCTTATATACGTCTTCTGCAAGAGTCTGTACAAGCATGTTGTTTGTGATATAAAAAAGAGAAATAAACTCAGCTATAATAACTGCAAGTTTTTTGCTACATTTTGACCAGAACAGAAGCTGTCACTAATCAAGAAACCCCACAACTATTGCACCTAGTGGCCAAAACACTCAAGCCCTTCAAGAGCCCTCCAAATGAGCCCTTCTCCAGACAACACTAAAGGACCATCTACCCATAGAACACTCTGAAAATATTGAGGAACATTGGGACAAACTGAAGACCTCTATGATCACAGCCTGCGAAGAAAGCATTCGATACCAAACTAAGAAACATCAAAACTGGTTTGATGAAAATGACAAAGAGATCCAACAGTTAATTGATAAGAAAAGGAAAGCCTTTCAAACATGGCAGAGAGACACCAACTGCGCTGCTAAGAAAAAGATCTACACTAGTGCAAAAGCTGGGGTTCAAAGAAGGACCAGAGAACTCAAGAACATCTGGTGGACAAAGAAGGCTGAAGAAATCCAACACTTGGCAGATACCCATGATGCTCAGGAATTTTTAAAAGCCACAAAGGTACTCTATGGACCAAGAAATCATGGTATGCACCCTCTACACTCATCACATGGAACCAAACTTCTGAAGGACAAAAAATCAATTGCACTACGTTGGAAAGAGCATTACCACGACCTCCTGAATCGCAGCTCCAACGTGGCCGAAGAGGTTCTTTCACAAATCCCGCAAAAACTAACCAGGGATGAGCTTGCAGTGCTGCCTAGTCTGGAGGAAGTCAGCAATGCCATCAGCCAACAAAATGGGATTCCTGTTAAATATTTAAAGAAGGTGGACCTGAGCTGATACAACAACTCCACCAGCTCATTGAAAAAGTGTGGGTGATCGAAAAAATCCCAGCAGACATTAAGGATGCCACCATTCAAGAAAGGAGATAGAACAGACTGAGGAAATTATCTAGGTAGAATCATAGAATCGTAGAGTTGGAAGAGACCTCATGGGCCATGCAGTCCAACCCCCTGCAAGAAGCAGGAAAATCTCATTCAAAGCACCCCCGACAGATGGCCATCCAGCCTCTGCTTAAAAGCCTCCAAAGAAGGGGCCTCCACCAGTCTGGGGCAGAGAGTTCCACTGCCGAACAGCTCTCATAGTGAGAAAGTTCTTCCTGATGTTCAGGTGGAATCTCCTTTCCTGTAGTTTGAAGCCATTGTTCCGCGTCCTAGTCTGCAGGGCAGCAAAAAACAAGCTTGCTCCCTCCTCCCTATGACTTCCCCTCACATATTTATACATGGCTATCATGTCTCCTCTCAGCCTTCTCTTCTGCAGGCTAAACATACCCAGCTCTTTAAACCGCTCCTCATAGGGTTTGTTCTCCAGACCCTTGATCATTTTAGTCGCCCTCCTCTGGACGCTTTCCAGCTTGTCAACATCTCTCTTCAATTGCTGTGCCCAGAATTGGACACAGTATTCCAGGTGTGGCCTGACCAAGGCAGAATAGAGGAGTAGCATGACTTCCCTGGATCTAGATGCTATACCCCTATTTATGCAGGCCAGAATCCCGTTGGCTTTGTTCGCTGCCGCATCACATTGTAGGCTCATGTTTAACTTGCTGTCCACAAGGACTCCAAGATCTTTTTCACACGTACTGCTGGCTAGCCAGGCGTCCCCCATTCTGTATCTTTGATTTCCATTTTTTTCTGCCGAAGTGAAGTATCTTGCATTTTTCCCTGTTGAACTTCATTTTGTTAGTTTCGGCCCATCTCTCTAATTTGTTAAAATTGTTTTGAATTCTGCTCCTGTCTTCTGGAGTGTTAGCTATCCCTCCCAGTTTGGTGTCATCTGCAAACTTGATGATTGTGCCTTCTAACCCTTCGTCTAAGTCGTTAATAAAGATGTTGAACAGAACCGGGCCCAGGACGAAACCCTGCGGCACTCCACTTGTGACTTCTCCCTTCTAACCTCCGCTGGGAAAATCTTCGCAAGAATCCTTGCAAATCACCTTCTACCTGTCTCAGAAACCCTCTCAGAATCCCAGAACAGTGGACATGATCTTCACTGCACAACAGCTTCAAGAAAAATGCAGGGAACAAAATCAACCTCTGTACATGGCCTTCATAGACCTTGCAAAGGCTTTTGACACAGTGAATCGCAGAGCTCTCTGGACCATCCTCCAAAAAAATTGGATGCCCTGACAAATTTGTGAACATCCTGCAGCTCCTCCAAGATGACAGTCTTGGACAGCAATGGCTCCCAAAGTGACCCATTTAAGGTGGAATCAGGTCTCTACTCCCAACTCAAGAATGGATAATGGTATGTTCGTAGACAGGAAAAGAGATTTAAAGATAGGCTTAAAGCTAACCTTAAAAACTGTGGCATAGACACTGAGAACTGGGAAGCCCTGGCCCTTGAGCGCTCTAACTGGAGGTCAGCTGTGACCAGCAGTGCTGCAGAATTTGTTTTTTTTTAAATAGTTTTTATTGAATTTAAATTTTTTCACACAAAAATTATTTTTATCACATAGCAGATATATAATGTATCATACAATACTTCCATAACTATTTTATATCTATTGTTGATTTATATCTACTACAATGTTAACATTTGTCCATCTATATTTCTTCACCACTGTGTATCCCCCCCCTCCCACCCCGAGCCACTTCTTATATACTGTCCAACCAAAATCTCATTTCTTCCTGAGGCGGTAGCCCTCCATCCCTTTTTTGAAGTCCTTTCTCAATAAATTTTCCCCATACATCCTCAAAATCATTTTTTTTTTCCATATCCCTCTTTTAACTTTTAATTTGCATGTTAGCTTATCATTTATTGCCAATTTCCATAGTTCCTTATACCATTCTTCAATCTGAACATTTATTACTTTTCTCCAGTT
Source organism: Anolis carolinensis (assembly GCF_035594765.1). Classification (NCBI taxonomy): domain Eukaryota; kingdom Metazoa; phylum Chordata; class Lepidosauria; order Squamata; family Anolidae; genus Anolis; species Anolis carolinensis. Next base: position 85,139,618 of record NC_085845.1, on the reverse strand, counting down.
CCTTGCTATAAGCATTCTTGCTATTGTCAATAAATTTGTTATTGCTTCTTTTTCTTTTTTATCCATCTTATTGTTATTATAAATTGATAATAATGCAATACCAGGGCTTCTTTCCAGTTTGATGTTCATTATATCCTCTATCTCTTTAAATATTTTATACCAAAATTTCCTTACATATTTACAATGCCACCACATATGTATATATGTTACCACTTCCTGACAGCCTCTCCAGCAATTTTTTGGATGGTTTTTATTAATATTTGACATTTTTAATGGAGTTAAATACCATTTCCAAATTATCTTATAATAATTTTCTTTAACTCTTATTGATAAATTTTTCAAGTGCCTTTGTTTCCACAATTGCGACCATTCTATTTCATTTATGGAATACACCTTTCAGTTTTTTATAATCATCTGCAGATGAGTGCTGCAGAATTTGAAGAGGCACGGATGGAGGGTGAAAGGGAGAAATGTGCCAAGAGGAAGGTGCGTCAATCCTGATAATCTGATGCCCTCATTGTGGAAGAACATGCAGGTCAAGAATAGGACTCCACAGTCACCTATGTACCCACCGCCAAGACACTACGGAGGACCATCATACTTGGATAATGAGGGATCGGCTAAGTAAGAAAATTGGCCATATAAATTTGGTATAGACATGATTTTGTCTGGTTTATTAGTTTGCAGTCTGGGAGTAATAATAATAATAATAATAAAACTTTATTTATACCCCGCCACCATCTCCCCAATGGGGACTCGGGGCGGCTAACATGGGGCCATGCCCAGAGCAATACAACATAATAAAATATAGAAACAACATATCATAACACCATTTAAAATACAATAAATAATAATAAACAGAACATCAAGAAATCAAAAAAACAATAAAGCAAGGGCAGGCCGCTTGAACACAGAGATAAAACCCGGAGTGAGAGGGACAGAGGAGTACTCCACTATGGGCAGGGACATTTGGAAGGGGTAATCTAGAGGATAGATGTTCGGAGGGGAGTAATACGGAGATATATGACAGTATCCTATTTTCAGTTTACAGGTCTAAATTCTTTTGAAGCTTCCTACTTATTCAATACTATATATCAAAGTAAGTTCTGCCTACTTACATTACTTGCATTTGAGATACAATTTAGAATATAAAGAATTCAATAAATTAGCATTCATCCAACAAGAAATTTAACAGACTTGGGCAACATTCTTGTTTTTGAAAATAAGCAAGTGAAAAGTAGAATATAGTGATTTCTCTCCATAAGTTAAATTTCCCAAAAGTTTTTATCTATCTAGACATGATGATCCTTGAAGAGATTTATTATGTTCTATGTCAAGACCCGCATCTGGAGAGCATCAGAATTGTCAATTGATAAAACCTATAGGAAGAGACAAGAAAGAAAGAAAAGAAAAAGGCAACAAAACCTTGTTGATTTATGAAACAGAAGGTAGAAAACTTCTATGCTAGTATAATATAGTAGTTAAAGATATAGTACTTACTTACTTACTTACTTAGGCGATCCCTCGTCGTTCGAGGACGATGGTCTTCCAACCTTGGTATCTTGGGCGTGTGTTCTTAGGTGACTGAAGAGACCGATTCTTGACCCGCATATTCTCCCGCAGTGAGGACATCGGTTTCCAGGTGGAAGGCGGTCCCGGTCGGGGTTAGCTTGACGCTCCTTCCTCTTGGCACGTTTCTCCCTTAAGCCCTCCGTTCGTGCCTCTTCAAACTCCGCAGCACTGCTGGTCACAGCTGACCTCCAATTAGAGCGCTCAAGGGCCAGGGCTTCCCAGTTCTCAGTGTCTATGCCACAGTTTTTAAGGTTGGCTTTGAGCCCATCTTTAAATCTCTTTTCCTGCCCTCCAACATTCCGTTTCCCATTCTTGAGTTCAGAGTAGAGGAGCTGCTTTGGGAGACGGTGATCGGGCATTCGGACAACGTGGCCAGTCCAACGGAGTTGATGGCGTAAGAGCATCGCTTCAATGCTGGTGGTCTTTGCTTCCTCAAGCACGCTGACATTTGTCCGCCTGTCTTCCCAAGAGATTTGCAGGATTTTCCTGAGACAGCGCTGATGGAAACGCTCCAGGAGTTTGGTGTGACGTCTGTACACAGTCCACGTTTCGCAGGCATAGAGCAGGGTTGGGAGGACAATGGCTTTATAAACAAGCACCTTGGTCTCTCTACGGATGTCCCGGTCATCAAACACTCTCTGCTTCATACGGAAAAATGCTGCACTCGCAGAGCTCAGGCGGTGTTGTATTTCAGTGTCGATGTTGACTTTTGTGGAGAGGTGGCTACCAAGGTAGCGGAAATGGTCAACATTTTCTAATGTTGCACCGTTAAGCTGTATTCCTGGCTTTGCAGAGGGATTAGCTGGTGCCTGTTGGAAGAGCACTTTGGTTTTCTCGATGTTCAGTGAGAGGCCGAGCTTCTCGTATGCTTCTGCGAAGGTGTTTAGAGTGGCTTGTAGGTCTTCTTCTGAACGCGCACAGACTACGTTGTCATCAGCATATTGGAGTTCTATAACAGATGTTGTGGTGACCTTGGTTTTGGCTCTCAGTCTGCTGAGGTTAAATAGCTTGCCATCTGTCCGATAGATGATTTCCACTCCGGTGGGAAGCTTCCCATCAACAAGGTGAAGTATCATAGCGATGAAGATGGAAAATAAGGTGGGGGCAATAACACATCCCTGCTTGACACCTGATTCAACCTTAAATGGGTCACTTTGGGAGCCGTTGCTGTCCAAGACTGTTGCCATCATGTCATCATGGAGGAGCCGCAGGATGTTCACAAATTTGTCAGGGCACCCGATTTTTTGGAGGATGGTCCAGAGAGCGCTGCGATTCACTGTGTCGAATGCCTTTGCAAGGTCAATGAATGCCATGTACAGAGGTTGGTTTTGTTCCCTGCATTTTTCTTGGAGCTGTCGAGCAGTGAAGATCATGTCCACTGTTCCTCTGGAGGGGCGGAAGCCATTCTGGGATTCTGGGAGGGTGTCTTCTGAGACAGGGAGAAGGCGGTTTGCAAGGATTCTTGCGAGGATTTTCCCGGCGGAGGTTAGAAGGGAGATACCACGATAGTTCCCGCAGTCTGTTCTGTCCCCTTTCTTGAAAAGGGTGATGATGGTAGCATCCTTGAAGTCTGCTGGGATTTTCTCGGTCATCCACACCTTTTCAATGAGCTGGTGGAGTTGTTGCATCAGCTCAGGTCCACCCTCTTTGAAGATTTCAGCGGGAATCCCATCAGGTCCGCTAGCTTTGTTGTTTTTTTGTTGGCTGATGGCATTGCTGACTTCTTCCAAACTAGGCAGTGCTGCAAGCTCATCCCTGGTTTGTTGTTGCGGGATTTGTGAGAGGGTCTCTTCGGCCACATTGGAGCTGCGATTCAGCAGGTTCTGGTAGTGCTCTTTCCAACGTAGTGCAATTGATGTTTTGTCCTTCAGAATTTTGGTTCCATCTGATGAGCGTAGGGGCTGTATGCCATGGTTTCTTGGTCCATAAATGATCTTTGTGGCTTTGAAAAATCCCTGAGCGTCATGGGTATCTGCAAGGTGTTGGATTTCTTCAGCCTTCTTTGTCCACCAGATGTTCTTGAGTTCTCTGGTCCTTCTTTGGACCTCAGCTTTTGCACTGGCATAGATCTTTTTCTTGGCAGCACAGTTGGTGTCTCTCTGCCATGTTTGGAAGGCTTTCCTTTTGTTATCAATCAGCTGTTGGATCTCTTTGTCGTTATCATCAAACCAGTCTTGATATAGTATAAGATATAGTATAAAGGTATGGATTAAAGGTATGGGTTAAATCTCAGCTGAGCTAAAATCATGAGAAAGGTTTTAACTTTCTTTAATGCCAGAATAGTTGTAAATGCATATATTGATTTTAGTGTTGAACTTTGTCTCTGGAGATAAGGGTCCAAATCCCCACTTAGCCATGTAAAACTACTGTGACCTTAGGCAAATCACACTATTTCAACCTCAGAGACAAAACCGCTCTGAACAACTTTTGCCAAGGAAATCTCATGATAGGTCCATCTCAGGATTGCCTAACTTATGTTAGAAATGATTTGAAGGCAAACAACAACAACAACAACAACAGCAACAACAAATATATTTATCAAGCCAACAGGAATTTAGCAAATAATGTTTCCATAACTGTGCATAAATCTTTGCATAGAGAACTTTAGGCTCTTGTTGAGATGAATACAATGGTAAAGCAAACAACTGTTTACACAAAACATCCATACTATTGTATTCCTTGAAATAGTTCTTCCATTCTATTGTATCTTTAAATAGTTGTTTGTTAGCAATTGTTATATCATGCCACTATGTCATACTTTAATAATTTTTTTAAATCATCTTTATTATTTATTATCCACATATGATAAAAAGAATGAAATAGTAAGAAAAGAATAAGAAAGAAAAGAGAAAAAGAGGAGAACCATATAAAAATAAGAAAAAAGAAATAAAGAAAAAAAGGTGAAGTTTTGGCTTTCGGTCATCCTCCATGAGGTTTTTGCCTTTTCCTTCAACTTCTCTCCATTCCTTCTGCTCCCCGATGTCTTATCCATTCTATTTGGATGTGTGTTCTATTCTTCCTCATATCTTTATCTTCTTGTAATCTTGTTTAAGATATTCTGTAGTTTGGATCCAATCTGTCTCTTTCACTGGGTTCCCCTTAGTTTTGGAGATTAGATAGGTGAGTCTATCCATGTTCCTTATTTCTAAGATTTTTATTATCCATTCTTCTACTTCAGGTGTTTCCTTCTTTTTCCATAGTCTTGCATAAAATATTCTTGCTGTGGTCGTTAGTAAGAAGAGAAGTTTATCCTTATTTTTATCTAGTTTTTGATTGTTCATGCCTAATAAAAATGTTTCTGGTCTCAATGGGATCTTCATTTGTAACATTTTCTGTACCTTGTCCTGGATTTTTTTCCAGAAGTCCTTTGCTTTTTTACATAGCCACCACATATGGTACAATGTTCCTTCATTCTCTCCGCATTGCCAACATTGTGTATTTATATTTTTATAACACTTTCACATTTTTTTGGTGTCACCTACCATTTATATGCCATCTTTATCCAATTTTCTTTTAGATCTGTTGCGTACGTATATTTCAACTTTTTATTCCAAATTTCTTCCCATTTTTCCCTTCCAATAGATCTGCCTATATTTTCTGTCAAATTTTTCAGGTGAGTCTTCATTTCTTCTTTCTTGGTGCTCCATTCCAGTAATTTTTTTATATATTTGTTTATCATTTTTTTTCTCTGATATCATTTTTTGTATCCCAGAATACCTCCTTCTCTGAAAAGCCTAATTCTTTGTCTTTTATGAACTGTTCTTTTATTTGCCAGTATTTTATTTATTTCTCATGTCAGAAGCGAACCGAGGGTACAAATTGTAATGGATTTGCAAACACAGAGATTTTTTTAAGAAAGAAAAAAAAACTTGGCATTAATACTAAATGTCTTTTGCCCAGTAGCTGGCCACTTGGAGTTCCTTTAGTGTTGCTGTTAGAAGGTCCTCCATTGTGCATGTAGCAGGGCTCAGAATGCATTGCAGTAGGTGGTCTGTGGTTTGCTCTTCTCCACAGTCACATGTTGCGGTCTCCACTTTGTAGCCCCATTTCTTAAGGTTGGCTATGCATCTCGTGGTGCCAGAGCGCAGTCTGTTCAGCTCCTTCCAAGTCGCCCAGTCTTCTGTGTGCCCAGGGGGGAGTCTCTCATCCGGCATCAGCCAATGATTAAGGTTCTGGGTTTTAGCCTGCCACTTTTGGACTCTTGCTTACTGAGGTGTTCCTGCAAGTATCTCTGTAGATCTTATTGAAATCAAGAGATATCTTTATTAAGTATGTTCATCTCCTGTTGTGTTTTCATCACCCATTCTCCTTCTTCTTTGTATTTGTCCCATCCCATTACTTTCCTTTGCGTGGCTTCAAGAAGTGATAGCCATAATGGTGTTTTATCCTAGAGCTTCATTTTATATTTTCCTCAAACTTCATATATGGCAGATTTCACAAAATGATTGCCAAAATTTTTCTCTTTTTTGTCTTCCCATACCAGAGGTATGAGTGCCATCCCAGTCTTAATTCTATCCCTTCCAGACGTAATACTTTCCCTTTTCTAATTTCGTCCAATGTCTAATCCATGTTAAGGCACTCGCTTTGAAATATAACTTTAAATCTGGCATGGCTAGTCCTCCTCTGCTCTTTTTCTCTGTCATATTTTTGAAATTAATCCTAGATTTTTTCCCCTGCCATATATATTTCATGATGTCTCTGATACATTCATTTATTATTTTTTGATTTCTTATTATTGGTAGATTTTGAAAAAAAAAGATCATTTTCGGTAGAACATTTTTACGCTTGTGATCCTGCCTAAGGGTGATAGATTTAGTTTTTTCCCAATTATCTAGATCTTTTTTAATCTCCTTCCATTTTGTTATGTGGTTATTTTGTAGTAGCTGTAGATTTTTTGATGTTATTGTGATGCCTAGATATTTTAGTTTTGTTGTAATTTGGATATTCCACATTTTTTAAATTTATCTTGCTTTTTTTGTAATTTTTTTGTAATTGCTTTTTCCCCCCGTGTTTATTTTAAATCCTGATACTTCTCCAAATTTCCTAATTGTTTCAATCCAATTCTTTAGGTTCTTTAACGGTTCTTCAATTATACAAATTATATCATCTGCAAAAGCCCTCAATTTATAATTTTTTCCTTGTATCGTTGCTCCTTTAAGTTCTTTTTCTTCCCTTATCTTATTTAGCAGCACTTCCAAAGTTAGGATAAAAATCAGTGGCGAAAGAGGGCATCTCTGTCTTGTTCCTTTTTCAATTCCTATCTTTTAGGTCTCCTGTCTATTTATTATTATTTTAGTTTCTTGTTTCTCATATATTGCTCCTATGGTATTTTGAAAATAATGTCCCATATCTATCTCCTTCATTAAAAGCTTTAAAAAATCCAAGGCTTCACTCATGTCTCCGCATGGGAAGCTGGAGCTGACAGAGGAAGCTCACTCACTCTCCGCAGATTTGAACTGCAGACCTGTCAGTCAGCAGTCCTGCCAGCACAAGGATTTAACCCATTGCATCGCAAGTAGATAAACAGCAAACTTTTTTTTTAATCTGAGAAACACTTTCTTAGAAATCTCTGGGTCCTCCAATAAATCAACATTTTACACCTAATTTAAAATAAAACCAAGAGCATATGCAGTGTAGTTTTACCCGTGATATGCCAAATACATTTAATGATTGCAAACATGAATGGATAATGCTGTTATTTCAAGACAGAATTGGACTAGATGCCTTTTGTTGAGAAGACCCACAAAACATAACGCCCAATTCCTATAAATTGAGATATATGGCTGCAAACTTGTCTGTAAATATTATCTTCTACAATCATAGCACAAAAAAATTAATTCAATATCATCAGTATCAATACTAGAAACTTACATAAAATTCACGCAGCCTGTTCCTGCAGGTGGGGCAATCCACACAAAACTGAGATTTGTAGTTGGTAGATGGCTTACATGTGAAGCAACCACACTGCACATAAACTGATTTCCAAACTGGTGATCCGCCATTATTCCTGCAATGAAAACATTTCAAAAACACTATGAAACACATATTCATTTAGACACAAAATATAAATTGCACTGCATCAGAAAGATATATACGAAATGTGTAATACATTCAGTTGTGTGGCAATTATATTTGCAATTTCCTTAAGTTTTTAGGTATTTCAGACATAAACATTGTTAAAGGAATGAAATGATCTTGATTGGAATTCCATCACTATGATTTCTATATGTAATATTGAAAACGTTTCCCCCCAGTATTGGCTGAGCTTGCATATTTTTACCTGTATTTGTGATGGTACATCGACATGTTCACATTATCATTTAATATAATAGTAACCTAATGAGGAACTTACAGTCATGGATGAAAAGGAATGCATTTGTATTCTTTCATTCACACAAGCACAAGTCAAGGAAATGAATATGCATTAGGAACATAATATTTAACATTATTCTGCACAGCAGTTGTGCAAAAAGTGTAATATAGAACGAATGTTTCAGTGACTTTTTTTTCACTCCCCAGGTGTTCAGTTGGATTCAGACTGCCATATCCACTTTTGCTTCATATTTATTTATTTGAAAGATATATATACCCACCCAGCCTTTCAACCAGTGGCTCCCAAAGTATATTGCAACCAAATTAAATAAACTTGCAGCATTGTCAGCAAATAGAGTGATTGGCTGTTAAGCAGTCAGGGAGAGCAGACCCTTCTAGATCTTCTAGACTTATATGATCATACAAATAGTCAGGAAGGATCAGCAGGCGAATTTAGTACCACAAATAATAAAATGTCCAACTATCCAGCCATCTACCATGTTTCAATCATCACAATGCATTTTTAACAATGATGTGGTTTTACGTAGTGAACAGGTACACTGTAGAAACCCATCCAGTGGTATTGTGATTATGGAAGGGATGACGGAATGGAAAGAAAACCCAGCAACACCACAGTTAATGTCATACATTTACTCCATACATTCCCGGTTGGATGAGACAAGCCTAATTGGAAACTATACTGCTTGATGAAGTTTTATTGTGAATTCATCCTGCTTCATTTGTGGAATTCACAGGAGGGCAGATGATACTACCCATGCCATGGTAGTATGGTAGTAGCCATGCCTCCTCCCCCACCCCACACTAATTCTTTTTTCTAAAAAAAAAAAAATCAAACCAGATCCCATATTAAGGAGATTGGCTGAACATTTCCTTCCAACTGATAGCATTAGGAGCCCTCTGTCAGAAATCTTCCTTGGAATATAGTCCTTGGTTCAAGTCATTGAGTTTAGTAGCTCAGATGAACTACAGCAATGCTTGGTTTATTCATGTTGTGCCCATATAACAAAAATATATGAATGGAATATAATCTTTAACAAATAAGACCTTCTTTTAAATGATCAAAAAATTCAAAGGTGTTTCAGTCACCAGGAAATATATCCAAGGTCTACAGCAACTGAACATTACTAAATCATAAATCATCTTAAACGTGAGGAAGAACCTCTCTAAACTCTCCTTCCCTTGAGTTTTATTGTTTGTGTTCATTGTGTTGAAATAATGTATATGCCATGCTACACAGTTATCTCTCTCTCTCTTTCTCTACTGTATATTGCTTTTCTGTGGAACTATTAGGCTTCCTGGATATATATCATGCCTGACCCAAAAGCACATAAAATGTACTAGTAGTAGAAACAAACTGCTTAGGCATATAAATATATAACATATGCTACTCTTCAGCATGTACTGTCAATATCTATCCATCCATCCATAACCAAGTCTCTTAAGAACTCAGCACTGCCAGAGAGCTAAAGAGAGAATCATTGGTACCCGGTAATCACATCTAATGTTGGGATTAAATCTGTTGTAACAATAATACTAGTATTATACTAGTATAATAATAATAGTATTTACACTGAATCTTATAATCCTTACCCAAAAAATCCTGTAAAATAAATTGGCATTATTGTTATTCCCCATGCTACAGATGGGAACTGACAATAAGAAGCCACTGAAAGAGTAAGGTAAAAGCAAGAGCTGAACAGGGCATTTCTTTATACATAACTCAGTTATTCAGCCAATTATGCCATGCAAACTCTCCAAAGTATCCAAGTTTAAGTGGAAGATTACGGATCAGATAAACCATGATTTAGAGCAAGTCTCTTCAACCTGCAACCCTCCAGGCATTTGGGCCTCCAACTTCCAGAAGCCCAAGTCAGCTTGTTCAATGGCCAGGATATCTGGGATTTGAAGTAGAGAAAACCCAGAGGATCACAGGTTGAAAAGGTCTGATTTAGAGTGTCCATGTACCCATTCTAGCTATTCCCTGCCCCTTTTCTATCATGCCATGATTGTTTCCAGGATATTTGAATAAGGTTTAGAGAAGATGAGATTAGCGATTTTACTATATATTCCCCTTAAAATAGTGCCTAAGGTCTCATCTACACTGATCACATAATCCAATTTCTAAATTCAGATTATCTGTTTTAAACTGGATTCTATGAGTCTTCACTGTCATATAGTCCAGTTTAAGGCAGATAATCTGCATTCAGAAAATGGATTATATAGCAGTATATGTGGGGCTTAAGACAGCTAACATCATTAAAATAATGTAAAATTATATCACACTAAAATCAATATATTAAACAAATCAGTTTATTTTATTAATTGATTGTTTTATTTATATCCTGCTTTTTCTTTCTAAAAAGAGACACACGGTGGTTTAAAAGGCTGTTCTAGAATAACTCAAGCACAAGGCTGGCTGAATCCACAATGCACCACTTGAAACCTCTGGGGAAACGGGTTCATTAAGGAAAGAGAAAAATAAGGGGTGGAAACCATCTATAAGCAAAATATCCTATTGGGAAACAGAAATTATGCAGAAACACTTTTGATTCTCAGAAGAGAAAGTATACTCTGTTCCTCTGATTTGTAAGTAATTGGGTGGTCCAGTGACCACACTTCCATCTACATTGCAAAATTATCCCAGGTTGACACTGGTTTAACTGCCATTGCTTTATCACAGAGTTTCTCAAACTGTGCTCCTCCAGATGTTTTGGACTTCAGCTCCCACAATTCCTAACAGCTGGTAAACTGGCTGGGATTTCTGGGAACTGAAGTCCAAAACACCTGGAGAAGTTTGAGAAGCACTGCTCTATCATATGAATTTGTAGTTTGTTGTGGCAGCAGAGCTCTCTGACAGGGATAAATATGTCACAAAATTACAAATCCCAGGATTCCACAGCATTGATTAATTACAATTTATATGATAGTCAAACTGCAAAAATTCTGCAATATGGATATAGCCTTATTATTTTGTAATCTCATCAACATAATATACTACTTTAGAGTTTCCTGTGCATGTTATAACCATTGCATTCTGTGCCAACATGCTACATTAATAGTTTAATGTAGCCTGTTGGCACATAATGTTGTATCAGGAAACTGATCCTGCTGTGATCTTACCACTTTGATTTTTATACTCCTTTACATGTTCCAAGATGAGAATAATACATGGAATGATTCTGTCACCAACTCTCATATGCTAATCACATTAAAGTCAGCAGAACAATTCAATTAACAGCCACCCAATGGCATTTAGAGTGAAGGCTTAAGTGAACTACACCCATATCTAACATACAGCTGCCGATTGATTATTTTCTGGGTGGTTACATTCTGTTTCACCGGGGGGAAAAAAACATCAATCTAGATTGATAGAATGGAAGAGACGTCTAAAACACTTGCTGGCTTTTACAATCAATTAGGAGTTAGCAAGACTTGATAAATTATTAAATAAAGCAAAAGGAGAGGGAGTATACAGTATGACAATTCAAAAAGACCTGTTTTTTTTTTCTTGCTCAGGAAGTTGTGTCAACTGTGGCTTATTTCATATGGAAATATTTTGTTTCCAAAATTACTTCACTTTTAAAAAACAACATCAGAGCATCACAAGACAGCAAAGATAAAAGATACCTTTAAAAATAAATGAATGTCTTATATAGATTCTAGGCATTTTTAAAACATATAGAATATATTTTGGTTGGAAAAGTATATCTTGACTACTAAGTTGATAAACATACTGAAATACCTGCTAAGATTAGGCAGGATGTCAGAAAAAGGTTGGCAAAACCATTTTCATATTGGTCACAATTTTCAAATAAAAATTGAAATAGTTTAAATATTGAGCTAATTTTAATAACTTGTCTGAATTAAAGGTGGTAAAAAATTCAAGTCCATGAACTGCATCCATTCTGTATTTATTCTGTTTAAATCTCAGTTTAAGCAAGAAACTTGCTAAAGCAAGACAAAACCATAATAAGGATTGGATTTGTACACTCTCTCCCCTCTGTTTCATGTGGCCAGAAATAAGACTTTTCATTTTATTTTAGTTTCACTTACCAAGAAAAGTTAACGCTGAATTAAAAAATCCAGTTTAATTCATTTGTTTTAAACCATTAGTCTGCTTTAAGCCAGGTGGCTTATCTTCTCTATTGAGTATGTCGGTGGACTTGGACTCTGTGCTGCTTCCTCAGCTAATCCTTCTGATAGGTCAGCTGCTGGTGGATCCTCGCTTTGTGCCTCCTGAGAGCTCTTCAACAGGGAGAGATGCAGGGATCTCTTCAGATTCTGAGTCCTGGCTCAGACTTGGTTTCAGGAGGTGGACCATCTGGACTAATAGGCAGGGGGTGGGGCCTGGTTATGAGTGGCATCGTCCCAAGATTGTTTCTTCAGCCCATAGCCTTCCCAGTCCATTAGATAATGCAACCAGTGTTGACACAAACAGTAGTCTAGGATTAGTGCAATTTAGTATTGCATCTTGCCCTCCATCAGAACAGGGGTTGAATGTGAACAAACAAGTAGTGAAGAAGCAAGGACCAATGGAAGATTAAGTGAAGGATACTGGGAGTTTGGCTTAATAGGCTACAGAGTTAATTATGGCTTCTGTGGGGAATGGAACATGGGACCTCGTTTCTTAAAGAGACCCTGGATGGGTAGATGCCTGGTGGAAATCCACACTGACTAATTTGCTCAAGCAACCCCGTGTCTTGCCCTCCTTCCGGCATAAGGACAGTGTAAGCGTCCCCAGACTTATGCTGGGAGAACTGCTCAAGGAAGATACATGGTGCCTGAGAGCCCTCCAGAGCACTCTCAGCCGATGCCTTTCTTGCCTTCTTCCCGTCATAATGCCAAGAGGACAGTCCAAGGATTGGGAAGTAGAATCAGAGCAGTCGCCATGTGTCCCATCTTCCTCCTGGCATAAGGATGGGGCAAGCAACCGCGTCCTTATGATGTGAAGACAACCTGAGGATGACTCCGGCCCTGCCCTGGCCCCGCCCTCTCCTGGGCCCTAGCCCTCACGGGCCTGCGCCCACCCAGCATATGAACGGCCCCATTCCCTCCTGGCCCCACTCCCTTCTGGCCTGGCCCTTTCGGTCGGGCCCACAATGTGGCCCTAAAGCAAAAAAGTTTGCCTGTGCCTGAGATAGACTGTTTACAGAAGAGAAGCTGTTTTCCTCCGCTGGCTACACTGTATGCAGATCGCTGCAACAAGTGTACAATGAAAGAAAAATGCTAATTTGGGAAGCCAAAAAAGGGGTTGTTATGCAGTAGCAATTATTAGGTGGTGAAATATGGTAACTCACATATATAGAATATATTACCACATTTTTAGTGCCACCATTTTTCTTCCATACAGTTTGGCACTAGAATAACCCAAGTTCAGTATTAGTGGGGAATTTTCAGCCTTATCCAGGCTGGGATCAAACTGGACAAATTAGAAGATATAACGTATTAATACGCCTGCCCTTTCCACTGTCATTCCCATCACATGAAGAACCGCCATGAGGATTAGGGCCTCTACTCTACACATGCCCACTGAAATACCTTCTCGGTCATTTTTTCCTCCATGCACGTTGGTAAGCCAATGAACGTAAGCACTAAACTGTGTTATGCTTAATGTTATTATATTCCATTTTTATGCAAGATGGTTATAAATGCTGCTCCTAGGAAAAATCCATGGACTTCCCTTTATTTGAAAGACACAGTTGTGTCTGGCCCACAATATATGAATTTAATACTTTTCTTTAATCTTTTAAATGACCTGAATTTGATGGGTAGTTAATTAACATTTTTAAGCAAGCTTTTTGTCAGAATCCACTAGAGATGTATCTTCATCTCAGGGATTTATGAGTTCAAGCTGACATGAGTTACGCATATGTAAATGAGAACCTACTGGGAGGAGAATATAGCCTCTCATTTGCATAATTCCCCAAGACACTGAATAAGGTTCTTTGACAATTTATTAAGCATGTGTATTTGTAAAAAGGAAGGTCAGAAATGGATACTACTGTCTGATGTACTTGGATTTTAAGGATGTTCACTGTCAATTGAGGGGGATACTTAGAATACAAATCAGGAGTTAAGTATCTGAAGACAAGGAAATTTAGTAAATACAGATAAATCAGTCAATACACACCAGAATTATCAGGCTGTTACTAAATTTTCATTGATAGGAAAATGGAATCATTACTGAGATAATCCTTTTGTGCACAAAGCCTGTTTACAGTTATCTATTCAATGTGCATGCATGTATCACCTGGTACTACATGCTACCTTGTGTTATATTGTTCCCTCTAAAATATTAACATTATGTGTGTGAATAGACAAGAGAAACTTTCCACAGCACTGAAACCACTGTAATTTTAGAGATGCATTCACTTAATCCTTTCTCTATTTGCTTATAATTGCTGTAAGTGGATTTGAAGGCTGTTATCAAACCTAAATCGTTGCTTGTCTAAGTGACCTGGTCTTTTCTATGTGTATGTATGTATTATATTATTGTCTTGTCAACATATGCATACATGTACATGTGAACGTTATGTGATGGAGTTCACTGTAATTAAGAGATAAGTACTGTATATAAACATGTGTAAGCCAATCTCATGTAAGTTGAAGGCAGGTTTGAGGGCCAAAATTATGGATTTTGATATGACCCAAGGATAAATCAAGGATCATTCCATGAGGAGGTGAAATCATCAGTGTTGCCTCAGGGACCATCTACTCCTGACCACTGCCACTATTTCCCCATGTAGGCATTCAGAATGTCCAGCAGAGAGAATAGAGGTCAGTGCATCTTTTAGGGTCACTCAGGATAAACTAAGCTTTTGCCTTTCGCCATTCTACTCAGAGAAGAGGATGGTTCTCTTTTTGATAAGAGTTAAGGTACAGTACTTATACTGACCCATGGATAAGTTGACCAAGATTTTTAGACTGATATTTTAATTAAAATGTGTATATATTTATGTATAGTATGTATATATAATTTGTAGGGTTATCAGGAACAGTGGGAGAAGTCAATGATGAGAAAGTGAATGTTTCCCTTTGTGTTTGCGTATGCTGGAATCCTCCCTGGGTCCCCTGAGTAAAGTATTATTATTATTATTATTATTATTATTATTATTATTATTATTATTATTATTGCTGCTGCTGCTGCTACTACTACTACTACTACTACTACTACTACTATGTGTGGGTGAGTCCAACCTGATTATCAACCTATTTTTTTTATTGAAACCTAAAAAGTCCACCTTATTTCTAAAAGATTATGCAGTCAAAGTGAAATTTGAGCCAGCAGTCTGCAATAGTAGCTCTCTTTAGGTTTTGGATTTATGACCTAATACTAGCTACAGCCTAAACACATCAATTTCTTCCCAAGAGCTCTTTCTCTCCCCTAATAGCAAATTAGTTCACTGGATAGCCATAGGCCCGTGGAAAGCAGCTCTCCATTTAGCACTGCCTGAGTTAGCACAGAAAGGCTGTCTCATTCTACCATTCATGGACAGAAAAATACTGCAATTTGGTGGTTTCTTCATGCTGGGATAAAGTGAAGAAACATGGGGGGGGGGCGTTAAATGTAGAAATGAAAGGAAACTGTTTTTGTCCAGCCAATCTATGTTCTTGTAACATATGCAATAATGAATATGTTTTTGAAATTGTTAACTGGGACAAAGGAATTAAATATATTGCAGTCCAGAAGATATGCCAACAGGATAAAATATTAACTTGAAAATAATGATGTAATGCCATGCTTTCTACCAGGAGACCAAAAAAACCCACCTAGGGTATATTTCCTTTAAAGATGGCAGCACCGGTGCGCTATATTATCTTTGTAACATTCTTTACTTATTTATAAGTTGAGACTGAAAATGCCTTCACTTGTTCAGAAACAGCATGTATCTTTAGAGAAAAGTCTCTTGGTTTCTAAAGACTTCACTTTCAAAAACTAACAGGAAAAGAGTTATTCAAAAGTTTTTTCAATGTTGCATGCGAGGTAACTAACTTAGGTTCTACTATATTAAGCAATGTTTGATCTTGTGAGTTTGCTTCAACTAACAAGACAGTGATGTGCTAACCATCCCCTAAGCTACAACAAACTTTTAAAAAGATGTCAAAGGATTCTTTGTTGATTGTAATAAGACTGCAGATGTGTTTTCACATAGTTTCCCTCCCCCAAAAGTAATACATTTGAACTGAAGCAGCACCTTGACTGGCGGTGTTTGCTTGGTTTCTACAGATGAACACAATCAAATGGGAAAGGGTATCAAATGGGGGATGGCATCACATGGTAGCAGTTATGGTACATGGGCTTATATGTCAGCACTCTGCAAGTAGCAGTGTGTGGTAACCTTCAGCACAAGAGGTGCATGGAGATCACATGAGCCATCTAGTCCAACCTCCTGTCATGCAAGAAAAGCAAAATCAAAGCACCCCCAACAAATGACCACCCAGCCTCTGTTTAAAAGCCTTCAAAGGAAGAGCTTCCTGCACACTCCGAGGCAGAGAGTTCCACTGCTGAACAGCTCTGATGATCAGAAAGTTCTTTGTAATGTTCAGGTGGAATTTTCTTTCCTGTAATTTGAACCTGTTACTCTGAGTCCTAGTCTCTAGGGCAGCAGAAAACAAGCCTGCTCCCTCTTCCTTATGACATCCTTTCAAATGTTTATACATAAGTATCATGTCTCCTGTCAACCTTCTCTTCTGTTTAAGCCGCTCCTCACAGGGCATGGTCTCCAGGCTTTTGATTTTTTCAGTTGCCCTTCTCTGGACACCTTCTAGCTTGTTAATATCTCTTAAACTATGGTGCCCAGAATTGGACACAATATTCTAGGTGAGGTCTAATCAAAGCAGAATGGAGAGGCACCATGACTTCCCTCAATCTAGACTCGGTACTACTTTTTATGCAGCACAAAACGCCATTGGTTTTTTAAGCCGCTGCATCACACTGTTGGCTCATGCCCAACTAGTTGTCTATGAAGACTCCAAGATCTTTCTCACATGAACAGTTGTCGAGCCAGGCATCACCCATTCTGTATCTTTGCATTTCATTTTTTCTATCTAAGTGTAGCATCTTACATTTGTCTTTGTTGAAATTCATTTGTTAGTTTTGGCCCAGTCATTTTAAATTCTGATCCTCTGGAGTATTAACTATCCCTCCTAATTTAGTGTCATCAGCAAATTTGGTAAACACGCCCTCGAAACCTTCATCTAAATTGTTACTAAAGATGTTGAACAGAACTGAGACCAGGACCGAAACATGTGGCACTCCACTAGTTACTTCTTTCCAGGATGAAAAGAAACCATTTGGGAGCACCCTTTGGGTTTCATCGCTTAATCAATTGCAAATTTACCTAACATTAGTACTGCCTAGCCCACATTGTACTAGTTTGTTTGCAAGAAGATCATGAGGGACTCCGCCAAAGGCATTACTGAAATCAAGATAGGCTATATCCACAGCATTGTCTGCATCTATCAAGCTTGTAACTCCATCAAAAAAGAAATAAGATTAGTCTGGCAAGACTTTTTTGTGTGAAGAAATCCATGTTGAAGAGGCTCGGTGGTGAAGTGTGTTAAAGTGCTGAGCTGCTGAACTTGCAGACCAAAAGGTCCCAGGTTCAAATCCCGGGAGCGGAGTGAGCGCCCACTGTTAGCTCCAGCTTCTGCCAACCTAGCAGTTCGAAAATATTCCAATGTGAGTAGATCAATAGGTACTGCTCCGGTGGGAAGGTAACGGTGTTCCATGCAGTCATGCCAGCCACGTGACCTTGGAGGTGTCTACCGACAATGCCGGCTCTTCGGCTTAGAAATGAAAATGAGCACCAACCCCCAGAGTCAGACATGACTGGACTTAACGTCAGGGGAAACCTTTACCTTTACTATGTTGACTTTTAGTGATCACAGCACTAGTGATAATTCCAATGGCTTGTGTCAAGGGTCTGGATAGATATGAAGTAGAACAGAGGTCATTTAATTTTTGGCTTTGTGATATCCTCCAGTAGTGACATACAAGCATTCTTCTTCACTTAGCTGCTATGCAAACTGATATTATGTGCATTTATGTTTTATAGGACTTTATCAAATGAAGCTAATCAAGTGCAATTACATCAGAATAAAAGTGCTTTTGGATGGAACTCACTGCACAACATCATCTCTCCCATAATCACACTGCACATGAATCAGGATTGGATTGTTACTTTTCATTGATGGAAAAACCCAACAATGAATATAATTTTATTGTTTTTCTATCACTCTTCCTTGTGTGGCAATGTCCTTCCACCTTAGTCCTGATATTACAAAGCAGAGGAAGATCTCACAAGAACACTGAAACCATGCAACGATACAGTTGTGGCAAAACAGATAGAAGGGAAAACAAAGAAAACACAATATGCATATGCTGGATAGGGCAAACACAAGTAGGAAATGAGGCTTCGCAGACAGATATATGATCACTGTAATTTAGATCAACAAAGTGCTAGCATTGTGCAATTGTGGTAAGGTATGGAAGCGCTTATTCCAAAAAAGTATATTTCTATTTGCTTAAACAATATGATTGCAAAAAGATAACAGTCTGGTGCAATAAAGTCCGTAAAAACAACAACAGTAGCTTGGAGATTCTAGGATATTACTGAACTAACTTCTCTGGTCTATTACCCTGAAAAAAGGATGATTCAACTTACATCTAAAGGCAGGAGGGGGCAATGCTAAATTGTAATGTGTGTTAAAATTGTCACTTATACTACAGAAGAACATTAATGAATGTTAATACCTCACTGAAGTTATAGTAAGGTTGATTCCAAATGTGTCTAAGGCCACAATAAATAAAATTAAACAACCTCAAGCAGGAGGCA
This sequence comes from Anolis carolinensis, assembly GCF_035594765.1. Lineage (NCBI taxonomy): Eukaryota > Metazoa > Chordata > Lepidosauria > Squamata > Anolidae > Anolis > Anolis carolinensis. Next base: position 85,120,875 of record NC_085845.1, on the reverse strand, counting down.
AAAATAATGGGTAAAAAGAGGGGGGAAACAACTCAGCTTCTGAGCTGTCAATCTGCCTTTAATGAGAGAAAGTGCTCTCAAGAGACATGGAGAATTACAGCCAAATTCCTCCCTCTAAGTAATATTTGTGCTACCCCATTGATTTCCAAAAGGAACATAGATAAGTAGGGGGAGCATGGTGAGTCTGATATGGCTTCTTAATTGTTTTTCTTGTAAAACAGATTAGCAGATCAGAAAGCTTAGAGTTTTTTTAACCTTCATTAATCTCTGCCCCCTAGTAGTATGTTAATGGGACTTCTTTCTCCCTAGTATTCCTATTCCCTTGCATAATCACTCTATCAACTCCAGATACTAGAAGTCACAAGTCAAATCACAGAAAAATAACAGGATTGCCATTAAAATTATTCAAAGAAATCCTTTAGGGGCATATGGCAATTCTGCTTTTAGAGTTTTTCCCATTAATGATGAGCAGCACATAAAACCAGACTTTTTAAAAAAAAACATAGACTATGTTTAGAACAGTGTAAAAAGATACCAAGTGAGAAGAAAGAAAACAAAGCATAATCATATCCAGAAATTGCTCATAATTTATTATGAACATTTTCACCTCCCCTTTAATGAGTTTTAAGTAGTCATTGGAAAACGGGTCAAGTCTTTATTTAAATTATTTTCACTTTCCCATGTGTTGTCATAATATAAACAAGATTGTATAGTTAACACACCCTCAACACAATTATTGATTGACTTTAATCATTCATAAAGCTGGAAAAAGAAAATATTTGCAATCAAGGAAACAGCTATGGTTCAGCAATGAAATCCACAGTGTGGCTTTGGGCAAGTCACACTCTTTCACCCTCACAGGAAAGCAATGGCAAACCTTGCCAAGAAAGCTTAGTGAAAGGTTTTTCATAAATAGGAAATGATTTAAATGCATACAGCAACAAAAATGACTTATTTATTGATGGAGGAAACAGCTAATGGTGTCCCATAAAGTATGTTCACTTGCTGCTCAACTCTTTATTAGTAATTAAATTATATTTTACTCCAATAACCACTGTGAGGTCTTATCTATCAAATTTCAACTCTTAGATCATCTATCACATTTTGACTCCATCTAGTTTTTCAAATCATATTAATTATGATTTAGTATATACGTGCGGATTCCTCAGAATTCTAAATGCAACTCTCTGAATGAGATATCAATTCTTATCCTATGACTGAATTTCATTCTGAGGGGCAAACTAACATGGCATTGCAAGAATATCTCAAACTATTTCAAGAGAATCCATATAGTGATGTGACTATAGCAGCAGGCCAAAAACTATCTACAGCCATAGCTAATGCTAAGAAAGACCACTGGATAGAGTTGCTTGAGAACCTTGACATGTCCAAGAGTAGCCGAAAAGTCTGGCAATTGCTGAGACGCCTGGATAGTGACCCTCTGGTCAACCATGGACATGCAAACGTAACACCAGACCAGATAGCTTACCAGCTAATTCAGAATGGGAAAACCAATTGCAGCAGAATAAAGATGAAAATCAACAGGGTGCCAGAACTTGAAACCCACCAGTTGTCTTCTCCTCTAAACCTGAAAGAACTCCGAGAAGCCATCAAGCAATGTAAAACTGGTAAAGCACTTGGCCTAGATGAGTTAATGATGGAGCAAATCAAACACTTGGGGCCCAAAGCTGAAAACTGGCTTTTGAAATTCTACAATCAATGCTTGGCACACAAACAGATTCCCAGAGTATGGAGGAAAACTAAGATCATTGCCATTTTAAAACCTGGTAAAGATGCCTCGAATGCCAGGAACTACTGACCAATCTCCCTCTTATGTCATCTCTATAAAGTCTATGAGGGGATGCTATTAAATCGATTAGGACCCGTCATCGAACCTAAGCTAATTGCACAACAAGCAGGTTTCAGACCAGGGAAAAACTGCACAGGTCAAATTCTCCATCTGACTGAGCATATTGAGGAAGGCTATGAGAAAGGCAGCATCACGGGAACAGTTTTTGTGGACCTTACAGCAGCCCATGACACGGTGCAACATAGAAAAATGCTGCATAAAGTCTACCATATTACTTGGGACTTTGACTTTACAAAAACTGTCCAGACCCTCCTGTAAAACCGCAACTTCTATGTGGAGTTTCAGGGCAGGAAAATTAGATGGGAGGAGGCAAAAGAATAGTTTACCCCCAAGGAAGCGTTCTTGCACCGACCTTGTTTAACATCTTCACGAACGATCAGCCACAACCACCACTCACAAAGAGCTTTATATATGCTGATGACCTTGGCCTTACAACACAAGCAAAAGATTTTGAAACAGTTGAAAACCAGCTCACTAATGCCTTGAAAGACCTCTCCAGCTACTACAAAGAGAACCACCTGAAGCCCAACCCTGCCAAGACACAAGTGTGTGCTTTCCACCTACGTAACCGTGAAGCCAACAGGAAACTGAAAGTTACTTGGGAAGGCCAAGAGCTCGAACACTGTTTCCATCCTAAATACTGTGGTGTCACCTTAGACCGAACACTAACATATAGGAAACACTGCATGAACACCAAGCACAAAGTAGCTGCACGCAATAACACCCTGCGGAAACTGACTGGAAGTGCATGGGGTGCAGACCCACAATTAATAAGAACATCAGCCCTGGCCTTGTCTTTCTCAACTGCAGAGTACGCCTGTCCTGTTTGGCACAAGTCTGCCCATGCAAAGCAGGTGGACATAGCACTGAACGAAACATGCAGAATCATCACAGGATGCCTTAAACCTACACCTGTTGGTAAACTCTATAAGCTAGCTGGCATTGCCCCCCCCCCTCACGTGCGACGGGAAGCTGCTGCTAACTGTGAGAGAAAAAAGGTTGAACATTGTGAAAGCCATCCACTGCATGACTATCACCCTCCTCCCACCAGACTCAAATCAAGGAAGGGCTTCATGAGAACCACCACTCCTCTTGATGTCCCCCTCAGCAACAGCAAGGGTGTCCCTCTGGGCAGCTAAACCAAGCAATTCCAACTGGATGGCCCCTCATGAGGGTCTGCCTCCAGGTGCAAACCAAGAATGGGCAACTTGGAAGTCCCTAAATAGACTGAGAAGTGGAGTGGGCAGATCAAAAGACAGCCTGGCAAGATGGCACTACCTGGAGGAATCTTCCACCTTGTGTGACTGTGGAGCTGAACAAACAATTCCTCATATGTATGCTTGCCCACAATGCCCTGCCTCATGCACGGAGGAGTTGTTTAAAGCTACGGACAATGCGATTGCTGTTGCCCGCTTTTGGTCCAAAAATATTTAGCTGTTTGTGATTCCTTTATTTTATCACTTTTAAACTTATTTATTATGCAATGCTTTTGACATGAAATAAATAAATAAAAATACATTTATATTCTCCTGTTTGCACATTTGTCCTTAAACTTCAGGGAAAAATTAAACCATCACATTGCCTTTTGGGACTTACTATTTACCTTGGGAACCAAAATAAATTCAGAATTGTCTTTAAATCTGACACTTCATCAGTTAAAATGACTTGCATAAATTAATTTCCTGAAGTACAAACTTTTTCAGGGCTAAAAGTATATATTCAGTATTTGCAATTGACTTAATCATCTACTTGTATCTATCCTTTAATTGTTTTATAAAGAGCCTGCCTCCTTACAACTTTATTCCATGCTGCCCCCTCCCATTTCTAAACACGTAGAATCAATTGAGGGAATGAGGTATGACGGAGCCCATCCCACAATGCTGGGGGACTTTTTCTCAGCGCCCATCATGCTTCGTTTTTTGACACAGTCCAAAAAGGGGGAGTGGAGAAGATTATTGTCTTCTGGAGTCGAAAACCAGGATACAACTGGAAAAAATGCCCAAAAGCATGTGGGATGGGGTGTCAGAATCAAAGTGATAACTTGGGAAATGGGCTGTCCTGTGGGCAGTCTCCTACTAAGCAGTGAGGCCCCGGTACTCTGCCATAATATAGCCACCCAATCATTGCACGGTAATAAGAAAAAAAAGAAAGAAATAGTGCTACTTTGCTTTTCCTTGAATGTTAGCTTTCAAAATAGCGGAAATTTCTGTCTTTTCTATACTTTCTATACTTTTAAAAAGTTGAAATCGGTCTCCAAAAAAAGCCATGGATGAACAATGCTACAGTTTTATATCTGAATGAATATCTCTTCTCTGCAATTTTTAGAAATTTAGATCTTTATTATTACAATATTAGTATTACAGTATTAGAAATCTCGAGAATCCACAAGAGTTCAAAAAAAAATCCTTTGCGAAGTTGACACCTTTTTTTAAAGAAAGGGGAGTGGGCAGGGAATCCACTCACTCGTGGGATGAGGATGAAAATGGATAATACTGGTAAAACCAGCAGCTTCAGACAACATGTGATAAGGAATGAATAACAAAATTATGTGCTTTGGAACGCTACAGGACTACACACCATGGTAATATGACTCTTCCCCTCCCCACTCACATGGCATAGGGTTCCTAATGTCAACATTACTACTTTGCAGTATTGCCAGTATGATGAGTAAAGGCAGTAGAAGAAATAAGATCTTATTTCTGGTACTGCCTTCTTATTCATTTTGTTTTAGTAATTGATCATAGGCAGTATTTATATGAGTGCCAAATACAACAGGCTTTTGTGCTCTTCAGGCTTTTTATGTATTTTAACGTATTTATTGCACTTGTTACATTGCTGTTTTTATTTATATTGACTTTTGTTGCTGCTGAGATCTGCTGGTAGTGACCTTTGTTAGCATGATTAAATGAACTGTGATGAGTTGCTATTTAATGCTGTAATTACAGCCATGTTATTTGTTTTAGTTTGTCGGGAACTGAGTATTACACAGCTTTTTAAAATGGTTTGCTTAGATTATTATTTTTGGACAAATTTGATTATAGTAGTATATGTTTATACTTGTATTTCTTACAGATTTCTTTGGGGTAATTGAAGCAGAGAGTGGAATTTTGTGTGGTGATGTTTTATAACAGAATTCCTTGTATTGTGTTTATTTTATACATTTATTCTGCAATTTTGAGCCCATGTGCAGAAGTGTACAATATATTTATGCAAGAGTATGCCCCACTGTACACAATATAAACCAAGCACAGGATTGTGATCAATGAAAAAAAGAAAAATTTTGAAAATAATTTTGGGGACTAAGTTTCATGGACACTTTGAGGATAATAAACCACTCTAGAATAGCAGAAATCAAAATGCATCCAGCATCTATGTGGGCACTGCTGTCTAAATCAATGCTGTCTAACATCTCTATCAAGAGCAATACTTGATAGCCAGCATGTTAAATATAAGAACACATTTGATGTCAAATTTGAGAAGGAGAAATTGTGAGAAGAACCATTATCCAGTATCCTGCACAAAAGGATTTTGACTTCTAATCTTCTAAAATGGTTTATTATCCAAAAGATATCTAACTGGGATCACGCCTGTATCAAGAATATACTTATTACCTCTGAGGTCCAGGTCCTTATTGCTCCATCTAGCTTGAGTGGGCTTAATAACAAAATGTATAGCAGAGCAACTTTTCAGCAGCAGCACGATCCAGCACCAATAGCCCAAAGTCATGAAAGGAACAAAAACACACAGACCAGTGTTATATCTTCCAAAGGAGGCTTTTCTTTGTAGTAAAGTAATATCGTTGCACTATGTACAATAACAAGGTTTCTATAATATAAATAAATACATAGTAGCTTTAACACGCAGCAGCCTTCACACGCAGAAGCTTATAAAACATGAGGCTTCTCTCAAACAGGTTTACAATACCCAGTTAATATTTAATACAGTAGAGTCTCATTTATCCAACACTCGCTTATCCAACATTCATTTTTATCCAACACATTTTTGTACTCAATATTTTCAATACATCGTGATATTTTGGTGCTAAGTTCGTAAATACAGTAATTACTACATAGCATTACAGTGTTCCCTCACTTATTGTGGGGGTTAGGTTCCAGGACCACCCGCAACAAGTGAAAATCTGCAAAGTTGGGACGCTATATATTTATACATTATTTTAGTAGTTATAAACTATTTTAAGCCTTTATCAACCAATTGTGTGTTGATAAATTGCCTCCTTCTCCTCCTGTTGCCGCTTGAGCTCCTTTTCTCTCCCTTCGGCTTCTCCTTCCTCCCTTCCTTAGGCTGTAAATTGTAATTTTTTTATTATTTATATTTTTTTTAGAGTTTATTGTAAAACCGCAAAACAGCGAATCTGCAAAAAGTGAACCGCGAAATAGCAAGGGAACACTGTATTGCGTATTGAACTACTTTTTCTGTCAAATTTGTTTTATAACATGATGTTTTGGTGCTAATTTGTAAAATCATAACCTAATTTGATGTTTAATAGGCTTTTCCTTAATCCTTCCTTATGATCCAACATATTCGCTTATCCAACATTCTGCCGGCCCGTTTATGTTGGACAAGTGAGACTCTACTGTATTTCTGATAGTGGCAATGGTGGACAGGGAACTCTGGCGTGGGCTGGTCCATGAGGTCACGAAGAGTCAGAAGTGACTGAACAAATATACAGCAACACTTTAGTTATGAGTGCCTCCAAAGTGGATATGAGAAGGACTCCACTAAAACTGCAACCTTGCCACAAAGTTCTAAGATTAAGGATGGAAAAAATGCTGAAGATTTTGAAAAAGAGATTACTAACATGTTTCTCATTTCCAACATTTTTAAACATTTAAGTCTCACATTTCTTCCAAGAAGCTCAAGGCACTGAGATTCATAATACCAAAATAACAGCCATGGAGAAATCCTAACTTGGTTGAATCCAAAAGGAAGATCAAAAATTTGTTTGATAAGATAATGACTTCAATTAAAAGTAATTGACAAACAGAAATAAAAAATAAGGCTTGAAGGGGTTTTTTTTGTTTCTTGTTTTTTGAAATGTAAATAGTATAGTAGTTTTCAAAAGAAACCATGTTCCATTTCTTAGCCCCATTTTCTGGGTGGCTATCCTAAAGGATTAGTTCCGTTAGTCCACGGCCAAAGGGCTTGTTTTCATCTAAGGCAGACTTCATTACAACTCATACTCTTTATCCAGCAGCTAATGTTGTCAGTATTTATTGATTCATTGTAATGATAATTATGTTTTTATGATAGTAAGTCAAGACTTATCACAGTGACTGTGATTTCATTTGACTTTGTGCATCCGTAATGTCACAAGGCATTTGCACTTGCTATGTATCTGAAGGCACGCATATAGGTAAAGCAAGAAGGCAAAGAGCAGAACTTTGATTTCAGAACGATGTGCTATGTTACCGTACATTTCTTTGGGAACTTTCCATGACACAAAAACTTCTGATTCTTTGTCCTGTGTGCCAAAGGCTAGAGGGTAATTTTTTTTAAAAAAAAGCATTTCACTATGTAACTCATTACAAAACTTGCATCACAATAATTCATTTTTGTTAAAATTTCAAAAAAATTACCTCAGTTAGTTGTTCATTGCATTTGACATTGCTACTCTTCATAGAATAATAGAACTGTATATATGGACAATAAACCTAAGGGTTATCTAGTTCAACCCCTTGCCAGTGCAGGAATCAACAACTAGAGCAGGGGTCCCCAAACTAAGGCCTGGGGGCCGGATGCGGCCCATCGAAGCTATTTATCTGGCCCCCACGGCACAAAGGCAGAAGGGGGTTGGGCTAAATGACCCAAGGGGTCTCTTCTTCTCTTACAACCCTTATTATTATTATTATTATTATTATTATTATTATTATTATTATTATTATTATTATTAACATTGAGGCTGGGTGGCCATCTGTCAGGGGTGCTTTGCTTGTGCTTTTGGTGCACAAAGGCAGAAGGGGGTTGGACTAAATGGCCCAAGGGGTCTCTTCCAACCCTCTTTATTATTATTATTATTATTATTATTATTATTATTATTATTATTATTAACATTGAGGCTGGGAGGCCATCTGTCAGGGGTGCTTTGCTTGTGCTTTTGGTGCACAAAGGCAGAAGGGGGTTAGACTAAATGGCCCAAGGGGTCTCTTCCAACCCTCTTTATTATTATTATTATTATTATTATTATTATTATTATTATTATTATTATTAACATTGAGGCTGGGAGGCCATTTGTCAGGAGTGCTTTGCTTGTGCTTTCAGTGCACAAAGGCAGAAGGACTAAATGGCCCAAGGGGTCTCTTCCAACCATCTTTTTTATTATTATTATTATTATTATTATTATTATTATTATTATTATTAACATTGAGGCTGGGAAGCCATCTGTCAGGGGTGCTTTACTTGTGCTTTCAGTGCACAAAAGCAGAAGGAGTTGGACTAAATGGCCCAAGGGGTCTCTTCCAACACTCTTTATTATTATTATTATTATTATTATTATTATTATTATTATTATTATTATTATTATTATTATTAACATTGAGGCTGGGTGGCCATCTGTCAGGGGTGCTTTGCTTTGGTGCACAAAGGCAGAAGGGGGTTGGACTCAATGGCCCAAAGGGTCAATTTCAACCCACTTTTTAATTGTTGTTGTTGTTGTTGTTGTTGTTATTCATTATTATTGCTCGGTGGCCAACTATAGTCCGGCCCTCCAACGGTCCAAAGGATCGTGAACTGGCCCCTTGTTTAAAAAGTTTGGGGACCCCTGAACTAGAGTATCCCTGGTAGATGGTCACTGAATCTCTGTTTAAAAACAATCATTAAAGGGCATTTCATTACCCTTCAAAACTGTCTGTTCCATTACTGAACATTTTTTACCATTGAAAGACTTCTTCTATGTCTTGTTTAAATCTTCTTTCTTCTAATTTGAATCCACTTATTTTGTCCTACTGTTTGGAGCAGCATGTTCCACCTACCACATGCCAATTCATCAGGCCTTTAAATATGATTTTTATTGGTGTTATTGTGTGTCTTCAAGTTCTATCTGAGTTATGGCAACTGTATCACAGGATTTTGTTGGCAAGGTTAGTTGGGAAGAGGTTTGCCACTGCCCTTCTCAGAGGCTGTGAGAATGTGACTTCCCCAAGGTTATTCATTCCTAGGGAATCCTCAGAGCTCGAGATTCTTGTCTATTCTTAAGGTGAAAAGCACACGTCTGTGTTTTAGATTGATTAGGGATCCGCTGGTTTTCCCTGTAATAGGCAGTAAGAGCACCTAAAGTTTCGGAGAGCTTCTGTTCAACCATTTCAAAGCTCCCTGCTTGGGCGGTGATGGCACGACCGTCAGCTTAGATGAAACTCTCTGTGCTTTCTGGCAAAGGCTGGTCATTTGTGTAAATGTTAAACATTGATGGAGCAAGCACGCTCCCCTGAGGCAGGCTGTTCTTCTATTTTCACCATCTGCTTCTCTGGCCCTGGAATTCAGCATATGAATTGCAGTATATATATGTGTGTGTGTGTGTGTGTGTGTGTGTGCATGTGTGTTTGTGGCTGGAGTTTCACTTTAAAATGTACCTGTTACAACTTAAATACAAATTCAATTTAAGAATAAATCTACAGAACCTATTTTGTTTGTAAGTTGGGGATGGCCTGTACTCTTCTGTCAGTTCTCAAGCCATGGTTTCAACATGAAAGAGAGAATAACCTGTTCCTAAGCTTCTTACTTAAACATTATAATATCTTGAAAGCTATCTGGTAGAATAATTTGTGTGTAGATCAGTGGGAAGCAGGTATAATCAATAAGCTTAATGGGTGCTGGCATCTTCTCTGACACATTCTGGCTTCTTGCACAGGGGAGAGATTGAGAGAGAGAGAACCCTGAACACGTGATCCCCTACCACCATCACATGTCTTTTTTGCCTCTAAGGAACGGCAGGAATCTTTCCATCCCCAATTTGCTATCTAAGGAATTGACTGCATAGCTTTGAAGATACAGCATGGATTTTGATACTTTTGTTTCTGTATGTATCTTCCTGCATATAACATTTTCCAAATGTTTACTTTATGCACTTGTTAATCTCACTTGTCCTGAAAGGCATTGCTAAGCTCTTTTTCCTTGCTTTGCTCTGTGCAAAAACTCTTTATGTGAGGAGTTGAAGTCTGGATAGGTGTATCTTCTCTTCCAGCAGGGCAGCTTGCTACACTGAGTCAGACCATTGGTCCCTACCCCAATAATGTTGACAGTGACCAGAAGGACCAAAACTCTGACATTCTGTATGCAAAGCATTTATTTTGTCACTAACCTGCAGTCATTCTAGCTTCTACCTTGAACCCAAGCAGAAGATGAGTGAGTTCATTTCTGATATTAATGGTATGATTGATGGGAAGAGACCTTCATGGTCAGCAGTCTGCATACAACCAATGGAGAAATGTTTAGATGATGGCACAATGGTCTGATAACACAGTGTGGCCATGCAGAAGCAATTAAGTCTACTCAGCAAGTCATCCTTTCAAAAGAATTCACAATGTAAATGATATAGTTCCTACTTAAAGTCATTTGAGTGAACAAATATATCTAAAGTATTTTTTAATGATGAACTTTGTATTTTTACTAGCTGTGCCCGGCCACGCGTTGCTGTGGCGAAGTATGGTGGTATGGGAAATAAAGTATTGAGGAATTGGTGGTAGTTAAGGTCAAGGGTAAAGGTTTTCCCCAGACATTAAGTCCAGTCGTGTCTTACTCTGGAGGTTGGTGCTCATCTCCATTTCTAAGCCGAAGAGCCGGCGTTGTCCGTAGACTCCTCCAAGGTCATGTGGGATGACTACATGGAGCGGCGTTACCTTCCCGCTGGAGCAGTACCTATTGATGCACTCACATTTGCATGTTTTCGAACTTCTGGGTTGGCAGAAGCTGGGGCTAACAGTGGGGGCTCTCTCCACTCCCCCAATTCAAACCTGTGGCCTTTCGGTCCAGAAGTTCAGCAGCTCAGCGCTTTAACACGCTGCGCCATCAGGGGATATTATTTGCTAAAGGTTGTGAATATACAATATTTCTGATTGGTTTTTTTTGTTTGTTGGAGGCAAGTATGAATGCTGCAATTAGGACAAATGATTAGGATGTAATGGCCTTGCAGCTTTAAAGCCTGGCTGTTTCCTCCCTGAGTGAATTTTTTGTTGGGAGGTGTTAGCTGGCCCTGATTGTTTCCTGTCTGGAATTCCCTTGTTTTCAGAGTGGTGTTGTTTGTGATATTTTATGTGCTTCTACTGTCTGTGGCCCTGAGAAAACAGAGGATTTTCCAGACTTTGATGATGGGAATACTTTGTTGGGAGGTGTTAGCTGGCCCTGATTGTTTCCTGTCTGGAATTCCCTTGTTTTCAGAGTGGTGCTGTTTGCGATATTTTATGTGCTTCTACTGTCTGTGGCCCTGAGAAAACAGGATTTGTCAGACTTTGATGATGGGAATACTTTGTTGGGAGGTATTAGCTGGCCCCGATTGTTTCCTGTCTGGAATTCCCTTGTTTTCAGAGTGATGTTGTTTGCGATATTTTATGTGCTTCTACTGTCTGTGGCCCTGAGAAAACAGGATTTGCCAGACTTTGATGATGGGAATACTTTGTTGGGAGGTGTTAGCTGGCCCTGATTGTTTCCTGTGTGGAATTCCCCTGTTTATTTACTGTCCTGGTTTTAGAGATTATATTGTTATGCATTATTCTATCCCAGTAATTATTTCATATTAAAGAAGAATCTCACTTATCCAACATTCGCTTATACAATGTTCTGGATTATCCAACGCAGTCTGCCTTTTCATAATCAATGTTTTTGTAGTCAGTGTTTTAAATTCATTGTGATATTTTAGTGGTAAATTTGTAAATACAGTACAGTAGAGTCTCACTTATCCAACATAAACGGGCTGGCAGAATGTTGGATAAGCGAATATGTTGGATAATGAGGAATTAAGGATAACCCTATTAAACATCAAATTAAGTTATGATTTTACAAATTAAGCACCAAAACTTCATGTTAGACAACAAATTTGTCAGAAAAGTAGTTCAGTACACAGTAATGCTATATAGTAATTACTGTATTTATGAATTTAGCACCAAAATATCACGATATATTGAAAGCATTGACTACAAAAATGCGTTGGATAATCCAGAACGTTGGATAAGCGAGTGTTGGATAAGTGAGACTCTACTGTAAATACTACATAGCATTACTGTGCATGGAACTACTTTTTCTGTCAAATTTGTTGTATAATATGATGTTTTGGTGCTTAATTTGTATAACGATTACCTAATTTGATGTTTAATTGGCTTTTCCTGAATCCTTTCTTATTATCCAACATATTCACTTATCCTGCCGGCCTGTTTACGTTGGATAAGTGAAACTCTACTGTATATTGATAATCTTAAATTATCTGCTTAGAACTGGATTATATGAGGCCCCTTCTTCACAGCTGTATAAAATGCACACTGAAGTGGATTATATGGCAGTGTGGAGTCAAGATAATCCAGTGCAAAGCAGATAATATAAGATTATAAATGGGTTATATAGCTGTGTAGAAGGGCCTTGAATCTACACTGCCATATAATCCAGTGCAAATTAGATAATCTGTGGAAGAAGTTTAAGTGAGGCCTAAATCTGCCTGTCCCCTAACTGAATCCTGGCTGTCCCTTGGTTGCTAGGCAACCAAGTGGGCAGAGATTAGCCCTCTAAACTGGCAGCAATTGGATAAAAAAAATTATTGCTCTCCCTCTAATTAGGACTTTATTTTTCTTTTCTTTTTGTTGTATCAACCTTGAGGCGTGGATGATGGGTTGTGTTGTCAAATTTTGAGGTTGGGGGGCCTGTACTTTTGTTGTTTTGTGAATTGCCGTGATGCCATCACTCTTTTATATATATAGATAAATAGGTTCTATAATCATTAACTAAACTAAAGATGTCATTTTATAATTGTCATTAATTTTAGCAGATATTAGCAAGGATGTTATATCTCTAGCAAATACCGTATGATGAAAATTACATTAGGTAATTGTAAGACATTATATTCAAACAGCTCATTCTTCTTGTTCCTTGATGCCACATGTAAAAATATGTTGTAATAATAAATCTGAATATCTGTACTTGTATCATTGCTGATGGAATGGAGAGAGGATAATACAATTGCTTTTAATAAATATTGTGATTTGGAAATGTTTATTAACTAATTTATATAAACTTTAACAAAGTTTATTATTGACTGCAGATACTTCCACTCCTTAGTATAACGCACAGCATGCAACAAAGTATACTAAATATCAAGGTCACATTTTTGCTAAAATTTGTCAACAAAACTGGACTGTATCACAAACCTTTATCTTTCCATGATTCCTTGGGAGTCATAAATGCTGATTATCATGGGAGAATGTATAAAGTAAATCTGAAATGTAAACTTTACTGACCAATGTCAATTTGGCTTCCATTTGCAATTTAATTAACTGTTAGCAAATTCTCCCAGATATGTTGCTATACAGATATTTTATCTCCCTGTTAATTAGTAATTATGCACTGGCAAGAAAAATACGATTTCTTTCCAATTATTCCAGAACTAAGTGATTATTTAAACTAATTAGCAGTGGGGGGCTGGTACATCTTCTGGACAAATTGTGTTTGATAATCCCTATTAAAATATAAATGACAGTTGTTGACTTGTAACAAAAAAGTGACAGTTCAAAGGGTATTAGATACAGCACAAGGCAAATAGGGGCCTATTAAAAATTTCCCAACTGTTCTAATGAGAATGCCGAGGGTCATTTTTCCTAGTTTACCATCTGTTTGGTTTCTCACAGGAGTCTCTGCTACAAAGGGAGGGTCCAGGAGCCCATTTGGCCATACAGTTCATAGAGCAACATGTAAAGTATGCTGTGATAAATACTCAGGAACTTTTTTAAAAGAAGCAGCTACTCACTATAATCCTGCTTTCGAAACAGTTTTGAGAACAAAATTCACTGATGTCAACACAAATTCTACTGCAGAAGTCTACTTCTTTCTTCTCCCACGATCGCGGCCTGCAAGGACCTTTGCTGCAGTCTGGCCCCCTGGAAAAGGCCAGACTGGCAAGCTGAGCTGCGCGGGAGGCGAGGCCAACCCTGGCCCCGCCCCCCACGCAGCTCATCCTGGCCCCACCTCTCACGCAGCGTGAGAGGCGGGGCCAGGGCGCTCAGGCCGGGAGGCGAGGCTCCGCCCAGACGGGGCCTTGCCTCCCTTCCAGCGCGCTCTGGCCTTTTCCAGGGGGCCAGACTGCAGCAAAGGTCCTTGCAGGCCGCGATCGCGGCCTGCAAGGACCTTTGCTGCAGTCTGGCCCCCTGGAAAAGGCCAGGCCGGCGAGGCTGAGCTGCGCGGGAGCCTCCCGTGCAGCTCACCCTGACCCCGCCTCTCACGCAGCATGGGAGGCGGGGCCAGGGCGCCTGACGGCGCCCCCCCGGGCCTGCGCCCGAGGCGGCAGCCTCACGTGGCCTCCGTGTTGGGCCGGCCCTGGTGCCGTGCCAAAAGATCTCAGCCAGCATTTGGAAACAATAGACATTGACAAAATTACGATCTGCCAGCTGCAAAAGGCCACCCTGCTGGGATCTGCGCGCATCATCCAAAAATACATCACACAGTCCTAGACACTTGGGAAGTGTTCGACTTGTGATTTTGTGATATGAAATCCAGCATATCTATCTTGTTTGCTATCTTGTTATCTTTTTCACACATACTGCTCTCAAGCCAGGCATTCTGTGCCTTTGCATTTCATTTTTTCTTCCTAAGTGAAGTATCTTGCATTTGTCCCTGTTGAACTTCATTTTGTTAGTTTTGGCCATTCATCTCTCTAATTTGTTAAGATCGTTTTCTCCTGTCTTCTCCTGTCTTCTGGAGTGTTGGCTCTCCCTCCCATTTTGGTGTCGTCTGCAAACTTGATGATCATGCCTTCTAACCCTTCATCTAAGTCATTAATAAAGATGTTGAACAGAACCGGTCCCAGGACGGAACCCTGCGTCACTCCACTCGTGACTTCTTTCCAGGATGAAGAAGATGCATTGGTGAGCACCCTTTGGGTTTGTTCGCTTAACCAATTACAGATCCACCTAACCATAGTTTTGCCTAGCCCACATTTGACTAGTTTGTTTGCCAGAAGGTCATGGGGGACGTTGTCAGAGGTCTTACTAAAATCCAGATATGCTACATCCACGACGTTCCCTGCATCTACCCATAATAATATAATATATAACAATAATGATAATAATAATAATAATAACAATTATAATTTATGAAAACGTTAAAGATCATCCCTTCCTTTTACAACTCCAATGTAACTTTAATGTTTAGAAATCAGTCCTTGTTCTTGTTAAAGGACCTTTGAAAATCTAATATGCTAACCTAGCCCTTATTTTCTATATACAGTGTTCCCTCACTTATCGCTGGGGTTAGGTTTCAGGACCACCCGCAATAAGTGAAAATCCACGAAGTAGGGACACTATATTTATGTTAATATTTATACATTATTTTAGTAGTTATACACTATTTTAAGTCTTTATCAACGAATCGTGTGTTGATAAATCGCCTCCTTCTCCTCCCGTTGCCGCTTGGGCTCCTTTTCTCTCCCCTTGGCTTCTCCTTCCTCCCTTCCTTAGGCTGTAAATTGTAATTTTTAAATGATAATAGTCTTTTAGAATTTATTGAAAAACCGCAAAACAGCGAATCCGTGAAAAGTGAACCGTGAAGTAGTGAGGGAACACTGTACAGTCAAATCATTGAAAGACTGAGCATGCCATTCTTTCCAGGCAGTAAGAAAGAAGCTTTCCACACAGTTGTAAACTGTTATTTGATCAATAAAGAACTGCTGTTCTACACAGGCTGTTCCATACTGACAATGACCCCATTAGCTATGGGATCAGAAAGGAGCACTAAAAGTCAACATAATACAAGATTTTGTATAAAGCAGGGATACACTCCACACACCCCTTCAAATGTCACAAAGGGATAGGTGTTCAGTTTATAATAACATGTATGGGTAGTCCCCAAGTTATGAACAAGATACATTTGATAGGTTTGTTCCAAATTGAATTTAATTAGATTTTGAAAATTTTGACTTGCTGTGGGAACAAAGATTGGTGATAAAGCTTCAGTAGAAAAAACCTTTTCCCTATAATAACTCCTCCAGGAGTGAATTTCCCTTCCTGTTGTCTCACTTAATGATGAGTCATTTGTAAGTTGGATGTTTGTAACTCAGGCACTGCTTGTACTCAGGATTCAAGGTTAAATTGCTGTTCTTAAGACAAATCACAAAACAAGAATCCCTGCCCCTATCCCATAATGCATAAATTGACATTTATAATTAAACATTAGCTTTCTTTCGAGCATTGTGTCTTAAGTGTCATATTAACAAGCAAAATGTCAAAGTATGCATCACTGACTTACAATCTATATATATAAAAGAGTGATGGCATCACGGCAATTCACAACACAACAAAAGTACAGGGCCCCCAACCTCAAAATTTGACAACACAACCCATCATCCACGCCTCAAGGTTGATACAACAAAAAGAAAAGAAAAATAAAGTCCTAATTAGAGGGAGAGCAATAATTTTTTTTATCCAATTGCTGCCAGTTTAGAGGGCTAATCTCTGCCCACTTGGTTGCCTAGCAACCAAGGGACAGCCAGGTTTCAGTTAGGGGACAGGCAGATTTAGGCCTCACTTAGACTTCTTCCACAGATTATCTAATTTGCACTGGATTATATGGCAGTGTAGACTCAAGGCCCTTCAACACAGCTATATAACCCATTTATAATCTTATATTATCTGCTTTGCACTGGATTATCTTGACTCCACACTGCCATATAATCCACTTCAGTGTGCATTTTATACAGCTGTGAAGAAGGGGCCTCATATAATCCAGTTCTAAGCAGATAATTTAAGATTATCAATATACAGTAGAGTCTCACTTATCCAACGTAAACAGGCCGGCAGGATAAGTGAATATGTTGGATAATAAGAAGGGATTCAGGAAAAGCCAATTAAACATCAAATTAGGTAATCGTTATACAAATTAAGCACCAAAACATCATATTATACAACAAATTTGACAGAAAAAGTAGTTCCATGCGCAGTAATGCTATGTAGTATTTACAGTAGAGTCTCACTTATCCAACACTCGCTTATCCAACGTTCTGGATTATCCAACGCATTTTTGTAGTCAATGCTTTCAATATATCGTGATATTTTGGTGCTAAATTCATAAATACAGTAATTACTATATAGCATTACTGTGTACTGAACTACTTTTCTGACAAATTTGTTGTCTAACATGATGTTTTGGTGCTTAATTTGTAAAATCAGAACTTAATTTGATGTTTAATAGGGTTATCCTTAATTCCTCATTATCCAACATATTCGCTTATCCAACATTCTGCCGGCCAGTTTATGTTGGATAAGTGAGACTCTACTGTACTGTATTTACAAATTTACCACTAAAATATCACAATGAATTTAAAACACTGACTACAAAAACATTGATTATGAAAAGGCAGACTGCGTTGGATAAACTGTGTCCAGTTTTGGGCACCGCAGATGAAGGGAGATGCTGACAAGCTGGAAAGCGTCCAGAGGAGGGCAACTAAAATGATTAAGGGTCTGGAGAACAAGCCCTATGAGGAGAGGCTTAAAGAGCTGGGCATGTTTAGCCTGCAGAAGAGAAGGCTGAGAGGAGACATGATAGCCATGTACAAATATGTGAGGGGAAGTCATAGGGAGGAGGGAGCAAGCTTATTTTCTGCTGCCCTGCAGACTAGGACACGGAACAATGGCTTCAAACTACAGGAAAGGAGATTCCACCTGAACATCAGGAAGAACTTCCTCACTGTGAGGGCTGTTCGGCAGTGGAACTCTCTCCCCCGGGCCGTGGTGGAGGCTCCTTCTTTGGAGGCTTTTAAGCAGAGGCTGGATGGCCATCTGTCGGGGGTGCTTTGAATGCGATTTCCTGCTTCTTAGCGGGGGGTTGGACTAGATGGCCCTTGAGGTCTCTTCCAACTCTACTATTCTATGATTCTATGATTCTATGATCCAGAACATTGTATAAGCGAATGTTGGATAAGTGAGATTCTTCTTTAATATGAAATAATTACTGGGATAGAATAATGCAGAACAATATAATCTCTAAAACCAGGACAGTAAATAAACAGGGGAATTCCACACAGGAAACAATCAGGGCCAGCTAACACCTTCCAACAAAGTATTCCCATCATCAAAGTCTGGCAAACCCTGTTTTCTCAGGGCCACAGACAGTAGAAGCACATAAAATATCGCAAACAACACCACTCTGAAAACAAGGGAATTCCAGACAGGAAACAATCGGGGCCAGCTAACACCTCCCAACAAAGTATTCCCATCATCAAAGTCTGGAAAATCCTCTGTTTTCTCAGGGCCACAGACAGTAGAAGCACATAAAATATCACAAACAACACCACTCTGAAAACAAGGGAATTCCAGACAGGAAACAATCAGGGCCAGCTAACACCTCCCAACAAAAAATTCACTCAGGGAGGAAACAGCCAGGCTTTAAAGCTGCAAGGCCATTACATCCTAATCACTTTTCCTAATTGCAGCATTCATACTTGCCTCCAACAAACAAACAAAAAACCAATCAGAAATATTGTATATTCACAACCTTTAGCAAATAATATCCCCTGATGGCGCAGCGTGTTAAAGCGCTGAGCTGCTGAACTTCTGGACCGAAAGGCCACAGGTTTGAATTGGGGGAGCGGAGAGAGCCCCCACTGTTAGCCCCAGCTTCTGCCAACCCAGAAGTTCGAAAACATGCAAATGTGAGTGCATCAATAGGTACTGCTCCAGCGGGAAGGTAACGCCGCTCCATGTAGTCATCCCACATGACCTTGGGGGAGTCTACGGACAACGCCGGCTCTTCGGCTTAGAAATGGAGATGAGCACCAACCTCCAGAGTAAGACACGACTGGACTTAATGTCTGGGGAAAACCTTTACCCTTGACCTTAACTACCACCAATTCCTCAATACTTTATTTCCCATACCACCATACTTCGCCACAGCAACGCGTGGCCGGGCACAGCTAGTGTTTTATATATTTACTAGCTTTGCCCGGCCATGTGTTGCTGTGGCTTATAGGAATTATTTGTTGGGTAGGTGGAATAGGAGTGAATAGGGTTGAAGGTGGAACGTTTGGTCGTTTTGTGGAGTGGGTGGAGTAGTATCGTGAATTAAAGAGGCGGTTTGAAGCGTGGTTACGTGTTTAGTAGGGGAATTGTTGTTTGGGGAGATTGTATGGGAGTGAATAGGTTTGTAGGTTAAAAGAATAGTCACTTTGTAGATAGGGTATCCTTGGTAGGTGGGGTTGAGTGGGATAGAGTAGTGTCATGGTTTCAGAGGTTGGGGGTTCTGCATGTAGGGGAAATGTTGGTTGGTGTGGTTGAAAAGTAATGAATAGTGTTGATGGTGGTAAGGTTGCCTGGTTTGTACTTTGTGGAATCCTTGGTTGGTTAGTTTGAATAGGAAGTAATAGTGTCAGTGTGGGAGGTTTGAATGGTGGAATTAGTCACCTTGATTAGGATTTAATGGGGTTGGAGGTTTAAAGCGTGTTTGGTTTGTGTCTGGAGGAATTGTTTGTTGGGAAGTGTTAGGTGGCTGTGATTGTTTTGTTTGTGGAATTCCCAATTTTTCTGGTTTTGGAGTGTTGTTGTTTATTTACTGTCGTGGTTTTAGAAATATTATTGTTGTGTATTATTATAGTATAGTAATCTTCTATATATATAAAAAAGTGATGGAATCCTGGCGACTGACAAAAAAACAAAACTAAAGGCCCCCCAACCTCGAAATTTGACAACACAACCCATCATCCATGCCTCTAGGTTGATACAACAAAAGAAAAATAAAGTCATAATTAGGGGGAGATGAATAATTTTTTAATCCAATTGCTGCCATTTAAAAGGCTAAGCTCTGCCCACTTGTCTCCTAGCAACCCACTCAGCCCAGGGGACAGGCAGAGTTAGGCCTCTTCCACGCTGCCTATAAGATACAGATTATCAGATTTTAACTGGATTATATGGCAGTGTAGACTCAAGGCCCTTCCACAGAGTTATATAACCCATTTAGAATCTTATATTATCTACTTTGAACTGGATTATCTTGACTCCACACTGCCATATAATCCACTTCAGTGTGCATTCTATCCAGCTGTGTAGAAGGGGACTCATATAATCCAGTTCTAAGCAGATAATATAAGATTATAAATATACAGTACAGTCTCACTTATCCAACATAAACAGGCCGGCAGAACGTTGGATAAGTGAATATGTTGAATAATAAGAAGGGATTCAGGAAAAGCCGATTAAACATCAAATTAGGTCATCATTATGTAAATTAAGCATTAAAAAATCATGTTATACAACAAATTTGACAGAAAAAGTAGTTCCATGTGCAGTAATGCTATGTAGTAATTACTGTATTTACAAATTTACCACCAAAATGTCACAATGAATTTGAAACACTGACTACAAAAACATTGACTACTAAAAGGCAGACTGCATTGGATAATCCAGAACATTGGATAAGTGAATGTTGGATAAGTGAGATTCTACTGTAATACGAAATAATTACTGTGGTAGAATAATACACAACAATATAATCTCTAAAACCAGGACAGTAAATAAAGAGCAACACTCTGAAAGCAGGGAAATTGGGAATTCCACAAAGGAAACAATCAGGGCCAGCTAACACATCCCAAGAAATAATTCTTCCAGAAAGGAAGCTGACAATGGAGTGAAGCAGTGTGTATTACCAAAGTCATTATTATTACTATTACTATTATTATTATTGTGTTGCTGTGAACCGTGAAAATGAATACAATCTGCCTCCAAGTATTCAAAAACACTAACATCAGAATATATAAAAATTACTGTGGTATAATAAAACAGAACAATACAATCTCTAAAATCAGAACACTAAATAAAGAACAACACTCTGAAAACAGGGGAATTCCACACAGGAAACAATCAGGGCCAGCTAACACTTCCCAACAAAGTCTTCCCATCACCAAAGTCTGGCAAATCCTCTGTTTTCTCAGGGCCACAGACAGTAGAAACACATAAAATATAGCAAACAACACCACTCTAAAAACAAGGGAATTCCAGACACGAAACAATCAGGGCCAGCTAACACCCCCCAACAAAAAATTCACTCAGGGAGGAAACAGCCAGGCTTTAAAGCTGCAAGGCCATTACATGCTAATCATTTCCCCTAATTACAGCATTCATTCAGGTTTGAATTGGGGGAGTGGACAGAGCCCCCACTGTTAGCCCCAGCTTCTGCCAACCCTAAAGTTCAAAAATATGAAAATGAGAGTAGATGAATAGGTACTGCTTCGGCGGAAAGGTAATGGCGCTCCATGCAGTCATGCCACATGACCTTGGAGGAATCTACGGACAATGCCAGCTCTTCTGCTTAGCAATGGAGATGAGCCCCAACCCCCAGAGTCAGACATGACTGGACTTAACGTCAGGGGAAAACCTTTACCCTTTACCTTAACTACCACCAATTCCTCAATACTTTATTTCCCATAAAACCATACTTCGCCACAGCAACGCGTGGCGGGGGACAGCTAGTTGTTATATATTATATTTATAATGATATATGATATGTGTAGAATTGGATTCTATGAGGGTGGTTGTATATAGTTGTATAAAATGTATATTGAATTGGATTAGATGGTAGGGTAGAATGAATGTGCTGTTCTATAGGAATATTATTTAGAATGGGAAGGTAGATAATCCAGTTTAAAGGAGATATTGGGAGATGTGTGTTGGTATTTTGGGTAATATAGGTGTGTTGGAGGGTGTTGAGTGTATATTGTGAGATAATTCAGTTTAAATGAGATAATTTGTATTTTCTAGGTAGAATGGATGGGTGTTTAGGACTATTTCTCAGTATTCCTGGCCTGAGGCCCTTTCCTTTTTCCCCTCAGCTGCTTAAGAGGAATAGAAAAGGGAAAAGGAAGGGGTTTGAGGCCAGGAATGGTGGGAGTTGAAGTCGAAAACGCCTGAGGGAAGGGCGAAGGTTGGTTTACTTGCCACTTTCCGGTGTCCTTAGCTGTCCGCCGCTATTGAGGAACTGCCTGGAAGTGGCTACTCTAGGAAGTGGAGGCCTTGTGGTTTCGGTAGACTTCCGCCTGGTCCTAAGATGGCGCCCAAAGGCAGGAGGTGGGGCTTTTTCCCTTTCTGCCTCCCTGTCTCCCTCCCTCCCTTCCTGCTTGTCGAGAAGAGAATAGAATAATTAGAGGTAGTCGCACAGGGAAGGGTAGGAGGTTCAGGTGTCTGGAGTAGAGGTAGTAGTTTGACCTGGCCGCAGTGGGTGGAGGCAGTTTAGTGGGTGAAGGAGAGGGCGGCATGTTTTCTATATATAAAAGGCTTTGTGAGCGCGGTTTTTGGGTGTTTTGATTGTGTTTTTAGTGTCATTGTGTGGTATCATACTTGACGCGGGGATGATGATTTGTGTGGTAAATTTTCAAGTTTGGGTTTTTTTGGGTTTTGTTGTTTTGTGCGTCGCCGCAACGCCAAAAGCCTTTTTATATAGAGAAGATTGCCTTTAAGGGCCTCATTTCCTTTCAGTCACTCCACCATGCATTTTTCGTTTCACTATATGCAAGCATTTTATTAACAGTTTGTGGGATGCCTTACAGTTAAACAATTGTTGTCCTGAAGAGATTTCATTTTAATTTTATTGTGGTAATGAGGGGAAAAGACAAGAAGGGAAATGGGCCATTCTGGGAGTTATAGTCCAAAAACAAATACCAAAAACATAAGAGAACTTGAAACTGCAGTGCCTACAAAACACACACACCACTGTATGCTGCAGCATGGATTAAAGAGTTTACAGTGCAGGAAAAGTCTGAGGGCCCTTCTACACAACTAAAACCCACTTCCTTCCAGGTTTCAGTCCTTACGTCCTCCCATAACCCTGAGCTTTCCCTCTGCGGGCCGCATCCAGCCACCCCCAGCCCCCTATTCCCCTTAAAAAACTTATCCAGTTTACTTTGGATTAATCCAGGTTTACCTGAGGCATCGTTTGAATGCCTCAGTTAAATACATTACCTATCACGGGTTTTGGGCTTGTGTAGAAGGGCCTTGAGATAAGCCCTTTAGTGCACTACAGCAAATCGCAATATATTCCAGATTGCAGAGTGAAATCAGCCCTGCAGAATGTGAAGGCACAAATTCTGTGTGAAGCATTCTTGTTGGCATACACACCTTTGAAGACAGAAGTATTAAGATAGCATTGTTCCCTTATCAAGATTGCATTGCTCCATTTTCTAATTACCAGTGAATGCCATCATAATTTTGACCAAATGGGACTATAAACAAACTTAAAGGGGTAAGTGCAATCCTGCTTGGTCACTTGAATAATTAAAGAGCATGTCGGTAGTGCCGCCCCCATACACAGGGGACCCTGTTACAATATGCACTCAATCCCAAAGTGATGCTTAAGTAACCATTTAATGCAGATTATGTGTGGGCAGCCAAACAGACAAGATTTAGTAGAGTTTTACAATCTAACAAACTGCAGTAGCTCAATGTTTACAATCAATGCTCTTCTCCTGACCAGTACATGTACTAGGCTCTGCCTTTGTAATCTTGACCCCATTGCATTCTTTGCATCCAACAATCCTGGTTGATTTTGAGAGAACACATTAATCTATTTAGGGGCACATAGCATCCTGAATAAAGTAAATTTGTTTATATCGGGTCAAAAACATTGCGTAATAAATAAGTTTTAAAATGATAAAATAAAGGAATCACAAGCAGCTAAATAGTTTTAGACCAAAAGCGGGCAACAGCAACCTCCTCCTCAGTACATAAAGTCAGGGTATCAACTAGAGACAACACTTTGGGCTATAGCAATAGCTGCTACTTCACTTTTGATTTGTCCCCCACCCCACCCCCACCCCCCACCCCCCGGGTATAGAAGTACAGATTCTCCAATCCAGTGAAATAGAGAATTAAAATTTTAGCTCTCAACATCTTCGTTGAATTAGTGGGATGTTTTCAAGTAAAGGTGAAGTACACCTGGGATGTTATATGCCTCGCTGTTCTTATTAGGAGTGACATCCATATGTGTTAAATATAAAATAAATTAAGATAGATATGAAATGCAAAAGATTCAATCAGGAAGTGAGCATTTGTCAATCTAATTTAGCATATTCATATTTATTTATGTTTAATGCTTGCTAAATCGTAAAGCCTTGGAGAGCAAAACACATTAATTTAATTGACTGAGCACTACTGGTAATACATGAAAAATCTAAATATTATTTAATGACAGCTTTTTTCCTGGAAGAAATAGAAGCTTCAGGGGAGAGGCCCACCTTGCACACTGTGGCTCTGTTTTGGATTGGAAATCCTTGTAGTTGCTATGTTAAAGAAAATTTGTAACATTTAATTTTACCCTCAGGTAGAAGAACACTGAAATACCAACATAATTTAGCATACAAATTATTGTTTCTCTGAATATAGTATCATAATTACTACAATCACAAGCTTAGCTTACACTCTCTTCTGGTTTACAAATATCTGAGTATTCTCACGCAAGTACTAGTGCATAACTTGTATTTTAACTATGTGTATCTTGTTTATGTCTTTTAATAGTGTTTTATCACTTTGTTTTAATGATGTTGTATCCTGCCTCAAGCAGCAAGGAGAGGCAGGTAATGCATTTTTATATTATGATTATTATGATTATGATTATGATTATGATTATGATTATTATTATTATTATTATTATTATTATTATTATTATTATTATTATGTAGGCACCTCAGTTCTGTGAGCAGTGTTCAGTAAATGAGTCTTCTGTTTCCTCTATGCATCTCCTCTCTTTGACATTGAATTTATGTTTTATTAGACAAGGATCAGTGGTTGAAAACCGACATAATATGGATATTGACCATTCACCAATAATTTTTGGAACATGTCTAATGGTTTAGTGCAAAACAGTGAGAAGTCACAGTCTTCAGTTCTTTGAACAGATAAAAAGGGGAAAACCTGCAATAAATGCTTGAAGTATAGCTTCTCATATAAGGAAGATAAGAACTATCCCAAGCCCCAGGTCGAAGTGTGGGGAAATATTATCCAATGGTACAGTGAAATCTGCTATATTCTTACAACATTTACAAACAAATGCCAGTTATACAATGCCTCCAAGTTCTATCCTAGGGCCTTTCTACACAGTCAAGTAACCCAGAATATCAAAGCTGAAAATCCCACAATATATGCTTTGAACTGGGATATCTAAGTCCACACTGCCATATATTCCAGTTCAAAGCTTTTTTTTTTTTCGTGTCAGGAGCAACCGGAGTTGTTCAAAGTTGTTAAAGTTGTTCAAAGCTGATAATGTAGGATTTTATTCAGCTGTATGGAAAAGCTGGGTTGCAGTTAAACGTCAAGAAAACCAAGATCATGGCAACTACACCTATTGATAACTGGCAAATAGAGGGAGAAAACGTGGAGGCAGTGACAGACTTTATATTTCTAGGCACGAAGATCACTGCAGATGCAGACTGTAGCCAGGAAGTCAGAAGACGTTTACTTCTTGGGAGGAACTTTGGAGCAATGGCCAACCTTGGCAAAATAGTGAAGAGCAGAGACATCACACTGGCAACGAAGGTCCGCATAGTCAAAGCAATGGTATTCCCCATAGTAACCTATGGATGCGAAAGCTGGACCATAAGGAAGGCTGAGCGAAGGAAGATAGATGCTTTTGAACTCTGGTGCTGGAGGAAAATCCTGAGAGTGCCTTGGACCGCAAGAAGATCCAACCAGTCCATCCTCCAGGAAATAATGCCTGGCTGCTCACTGGAGGGAAGGATATTAGAGGCAAAGCTGAAGTATTTCGGCCACATCATGAGGAGACAGGAAAGCTTGGAAAACATCACGATGCTGGGGAAGATGGAAGGAAAAAGGAAGAGAGGCCGACCAAGGGCAAGATGGATGGACGGTATCCTTGAAGTGACTGGCTTGACCTTGAAGGAACTGGGGGCGGTGACGGCCGACAAGGAGCTCTGGCGTGGACTGGTCCATGAGGTCACGAAGAGTCGGAGACAACTAAATGACTGAGCAGCAGCAGCAATGGAAGGGGCCACAGTGAAGTGGCACAGCAGAGTACTTTAGTCAATGTGCAGAGGAAAAGGATTTCATCAAAATTTCTTGCTTAACATGTAGTCCAATGCCAATCTGTGCTGCATCTGGGTGTTGGCTAAAGAGTCTGTTTCCATTTGAAGTGATTGTAATCCTTTCTTAAATTCTCCCGTCAGATATGCTATAGCCAGCTTTCATTTCCTTCCAAAAACTTCATGGCTTTCATGTTTCAAATTACTAGAAATCTTGGCCATCTGTGTGTAATCCCACAGTTTGTAATGCCAATTTTAATGCTTAGCGTTTTTTTCACTTTTCCAATCTTTGGCAATCGTTATACCTACAGTTGTGAAGCTGTAATGGCAAATTTCTCTTTCTGGCTGCTCTAGACTTTTTCTCCCTCTACTTCTGCATCATCTGCACCTCTTTCTCCTCCTGCACAGCCTCCTTAACTTCTTCTGCCTGGAACTGCCAAGTTTGCCCCAAGTACTCTTTCTTATTTCTTCTTTGTTCTTGTCTTTCTTGTCTCTCTTCTCCTGACTGTCTTCTTCAGTGGCGAAGTCCTTATGATATTTCCTTAAGAACTGCTCAGCCTTCATGGTGTTGGTGATAAAGTGTCTCTTAGTTTTATGATAGAAGGACACTCCTTGGGGGTAGAGCCATCTGAAGGGTATATTTTTCTTTTTAAGTTTATTCACCAGAAAATCAAAATCTGTTTTCTTTTTCAGGAATCTTCCAGGGATCTCTTTTAGCAACAGGAATTTATTTCCCTCTTTTATAATTGGGGTTTTAAATTGTTCTTTCTTCTTTTTTTCCCCAAAATCATGTCTTTGCATGTTCTAGCAATAAATTGCACAATGCAGTCCCTGGAGATTTTCTTTTGTTTTACTATTGCAGAACTCACTCTGTAGCATGTTGATAAAGAATTCAGCATTATTGATAATAGTTACACTTTTATCTTTTTCATCTTTTTTAAGCAAAAAAAGAGGTGCAGCTAGTACACTGTGAAAAATATTCAGTCTACAGAGCTGCAAGCTGAGTGAAAATGCCATAACAAAGGGGCAAGCACAGGTGAGTGAACTATGGGTGCAAGTATTATGCGAGGAATATTAAAATATCAATTTGGGCACCCAAAAAGGGGTATGTGAACATTACGTAATAGCAACTATTATGTGATGAAATATGGTAGTCTATATTTTCTATCTGAGGACCAATGGACAATAAGTAATAAACTACTAACCACTTGAAACAGCTCTGCTTGATGTTTCCTTACAGATGCAATCATAGCATGACAGAATAATTTATTTGCTGTCAATATTGCCATAGAATAAGCCTTCAAATAATCTCTAGCTCATCTTCAGTCAAACTTATCCCAGGTCCTCTGCTAACACTGGTCTAGATTGCATGTCACACATTTAGTAACTGACAGCTCCTTGGAAAATCAGAGGACTGGTTTGGCTTCACTTCACAAGAAGGAACATCCAGGTGCGGTTATGTCCACCACCTATTCAAGAGGTCAATCAATATTTTAACAGAGTTGCCTGCTGCGGCAACAGGAAAATCTTCAAAAACCACCAGGAAACCATCCAGATTCATTAGCCTCCTGAGTGGACCAGCTGATTCGAGCACAAAGGAAATATTGATTTGGATGTAACAAAATGTTTCTTCACACTAAGATCGCATCATCCCATCTTGCTCAGAAAACAAGATCAGGATGTGCTCACCAGCATAAGTGGTGCCACACACCATTTAAGATAAACCCATGTTCTCCTTGTGATCAGGAAATCCTGAGCCATTCCAGAAAGGGCAATCTCAGCATGGATGTCGAAGTCCCCCAGCACAAGCCAAGAAAGCTCCAGTACAAACCCCATGATCACCTTAGCTAACTCAGGAAGGGAAACTATTGACTAGTGGTATCTCTGTTCTATTCTGGCTATACAGGAAAACATACTCAAACTCCATAGACTGAGGAATAAATGACCTGATGATAACATGATCGACTATTGGAACAAAAAACCCGGGGCAAAAAAGCTGAGAGAGATTAATCCCTTCCCTTTGTCCAATCTATCTGGGTCTCTGTGATTCAAGTCAGATTGGCATGCTCATCCAGAATCATCCTAAATAGCAATAATTTTCCCACTCACGGACTTGGCATTCAAAAGCAAAATGTTCAACTCAGGAAAACTCTCACTAAGGCTATTCAGGCTATTTGAGCTGGAAGACAGTCTGGGGGCAACCAGAACACCATTGCACCCATTTATCTTAATAACATCACTATCTTCTTCTTCTATATATCAGTTTACCCTCTATCACACTACTGATTGTTCCACAATCCCCCATACCTGTCCTTCTGTTGCTAACACGTTTCCTTTGATAAGCAGCTTTGTTCTTTAAAACAAATAAAAACTATACTGAAAGGTCAATATTAAAAACTGCTTCACTAAATGACAGATGAAACTCTTTAAGCAGTTAAGGATACAAAAGTTAAAGAGGACAGAAATAGGATCAGAACCCTGAATGCAACTGTTCAGCAACTTGTGCACAAGGACATAGAAAACTACAATAACAATCAATGCAGAGAAATAGATGACTATGACAAAGAAGTTAGAACAAGAGACATCTTCCACAAGATCTAAGAAATCAAAGAGAAATTTAAATCAAATGTTGGGGTGCTCTATGACCAGCAGGAACACAGTAAACGTTCAAGAAGAAGTTAAAAGATGATGAACTGTATAAAATAATGACAGATTCATTCAAGGAAGAATTATTTGAAGATAACAACCCAATTTTAGAAAATGAAGTGGAAGCTGCACTCAAAGCACTTAGGAGAAATATTTTATCAGAAACAGGTGGCATACTAATAGAGCTATTTCAAACTACAGATAGCATTTCTACACTGACTCATTCCAAAAGCGGGATAAATCAGCTCTGTGGTGGCTGTATGATGCACAGAGCTGATTCAAGTTGACATGGACCAAGGCCACCTAACTGCATTAACTCTTCAAGAATCTGGAGTAAACTGCAACTTTGGGCAACATTCCAAGTTCATGTTGCGGGACAGTCAGGACTCCTTCCCACCTTCTTAGCAGCCCAGAGCTTGTGGTCAAAACCACTTGCCACTCTGTATCAGCACCAGGATAAAGGGCCCACACAGAGCTCCCAAGAGACATCTTCTCAAATTCTAACTAAAATCTGCCAACAGATATGGAAAACAAAAAATAACACATAGATTGGAAATTATCAATATTCCAGTAGTCCTTCTGTGGTCATTATCTCTTCAAGGTGCTTTATAATGTGAGCACCCTAAATAAGTCTTGCTTTTATAGCCCTAACAATCAGGGACTCAAATGATTCTGACTCATGGTCCTTAGTGGCTTCCCAAATCCATATTTAATTGGGGGAAAGTGCCAATGATTCTAACAGGACTTACTTTCAAATAAGAATTTATTTAATTGCAGACTCGCTGACAGAAAAGAATCATTCAATAATTTCAGTGTCTAAATGTTTAGATATTTTGTCTATAGCTCCAGCACCAGAAGATTTTTGATAGCAATATAGCGGCAGAAGAATACACTGGTGTGTTCTTGCTGTTACACACAGTCATCAATGAGGGCCTAAATCGTAGACTTGTGCATGGATTTTGTTTTCTTCCTCTTCCTTCGGTACCTCCAGGAGCCTGTAACAATAAAAGCCCTCTGGGCATGAAAACCCGCCCGCAACGAAAACAAGCGGGAGCCGATTTCAGTTCCTCCTACCCTATTTGGCATCACAGTTTAATCCTTTTGATTTTTGTTTATTTTCCTGATTCTTTTTGTATAATGGGACTGACTGTGAGTTGGGGAGCTGAGGGAATGTGGGTGAAGTGCGAACATATTTGGGGGCTTGGAGAGTCAGTCTTTTAGCTTGTTTTTCTCCTTCCCTTCCTCTCCTTCAGAAAATACTTCTAAATAATAATTATTATTAATAATAGTAATGCCAGAAAACAGAAAGAGAAGCATAACTCTCCTCTAGAGTAGAAAGTAGAAACAGCTTTATGGAAGCAAAACCCCGAGCAGAAAGGAGGTTGCAGCCTTGCACGCAAGAGAGGGGATTTTAAAGGTGGTCTAGGGAGCATAGCTCCACTGAGCTGCAGATCATCATTCCTTCTTCCCTGGGCCTCCTTAAAATCCCCTTGGAAACTGTGTGCCATGCTGCTGGTGCTGGGAGAGAAAGCGTGTGCACCTTCCTCTTCTCTAGAGGAGAACAGCTTTAAGAAGCATTAAACCCAGTCCCCTCTCCAGAAACTTAAGAGAGGTAACTCTGATGTATTTTTTAATCCAGGTCTTAATGAAGGATATGGAAGGGGAGCCCGTGGGAAGCTCCCCCCAATAATGGGCTGACAAGGGAGCATTTTAACTTCATTGTTGACACCCAGCCTCTCTTGAAGGGAAGAAAGGAAAGGCTCCCAGGGGAAAGGAGAGCATCGTAAGTTCCCCATTGTTGCCAATGGGCCAAAGAGACACTTTTTTGGGATGTGGAACAAAAATGCCCATTTGGCAGCACACCCGTTTTCGGGAGGCTCTGGAAAATATGGATATGTGGGACTTCCGGTATCCGACAAGCAGAAACAAATAGCAATTCACCTGAAAGCTTACTAAACAGGGTGATGTTAGAACTGTTAGGGAAGAAATGCAACCTTAAATTGTGATACAAAGTTGCATTAGGTAGAATCCCAACATACTATCAAATTCCATTCCCTCTCTTTCCACTGGCATAATGTTGCTCAGAAAAATAGAGGTGGCATAACTTGAAATATTCCCATAGAATTCAACAAGAGCCCAAATGAATGCCCCCTGCCCCTTGCTCCTTCATTCAAATAGCTATGATGAAGCACCATATTCTGATTAATTCAACAAGCACTTATAGCTCACAGTACATATAAGCCCAGGAAAGAGAATTTATAACTCAGATGGGAGGGCTGAGGAATGGGTCATAACTCTCTGTACTCAGGCTGTGCATGTGTGGACTACATAAAAGGGAACTGTAGTGATGGGAACCATGCTGAAAAGGCACTTTATACAAATGACCAGTGTGAGTCCATTTGGTCTTTTAGAGCATTGACAACTTTCTTGTTCTACGTATACTCAAGCAATAGATTTCTCTTATATTTCATGGAATGAAATTTAAAAGGCATCTTTTTAACAGAAGAGAAAGCTCCTGTTTTGTTTTCAACACATTCAGTAGAAATGAGGCAGAGCAGTGTTCCCTTTCAGGCTGGTAATTGTCCATTTACACAGATCACCTAAGCCAAGTCATTTCTCTCCATAGCCACGAAGACTAACCAACTGAATGTCACACTGCAGTCAATGGTCTTTTCTCTTTGCAAAGCCCCCTCAAAAAGGGCAGTTTATATTCAAGGATAGCCACATTAGCCGTGCAGCAAAATACAACCTAACACAATATCTACAAGCACCAATACCTTTTGGGGACTAACTCTAAAGCACAAAATACATTTTATACAAGATTTTGAAGCTTCATTAGCTTTCAAAGATATTAAAAACCACACAGGAGGAAAATGGTGACAGGCCTACATTCTGTCTGAGATGTTGACAGTTCAGATAGTATTGAGGGGTTTAAATGGAGGCAGAGACCACTCCTATCATTATCAACAGCAGCAGCAGCAGCAGCAGTAGTAGTATTGGGAAATTTGTATCAAAGTAGGGGCAGAATACAAGGGCATAGTTAATTTTATCCCTGCTTGTCATTTTTCCACCGAAATTTCCCCCCCAGCTGCATTCTCCTTCACTTGTGGGCATGAAGTGAGTAGGATGGTCCCCCTCCCACCACCACCATTGGTGGTTATCTCAAAAGAACAGCCCCACCAATGCCACTGAGACTGGATCTACACTGCCCAATATCCCAGGATCTGATTCCAGATTAATTGCTTATCCCATATGTTCTGGTAGTGTAGACTCATATGATCCACACTACCAGAAAATATGGGATAATCTGGGATCAGATCCTGGGATATAGGGCAGTGTAAATCCAGCCTGAGATGGCCCCAAATTTGGAAATAGTGCATCAATAAGGAGAGGTGAGATGCTCCTTCCTTCCTCCCTCCATCTCATGACAGAGGCAGGTGGAGGGCGAGAGGTAAATAAAGCAGGGGTCTGGAATCAAAAAGCTTCAATTATTGAAGGTTTTCAGATATTGGATTTCCAAATTAGACATGCTCAACCTATATAAACTATGAACAATTTGTGATGATGTTTTTATATGTTTGACAAAGAATGCAAAGCTTCTTGCTAGTCCTAGTGTGTGGTTGGATGTGGTACTAGTTGTTCTCAATTTAATTACCCTGTTTGAGAGTTCCATTACTATTCCGCATTTCCCAGCATTTTCAAATAATGATGTGTTTTTGTGTGAGTGAGAGAAAGTGAGAGAAAGAGAGACAGAGACAAAGAGAGCTCATTGGATGAAATAAACTGGACTTACCAAATCCAAAAGCACTGGAGCCAGCAATACTCTGTGAAGCTTGAACACTGGTAGACGTATAAAGTCCTGTGACCAGTAGGCCATCAAAAAAGGTGCTTGTTGAAATAGTCACTGAAATGGGAAAAAATAACTAATTACCAATTACAAGGCAAAGCTTTCACCCCAACCTCACAGCCTGTAAGTCTATTTCTAATGCATATATATACTGTACAAAGTTTGTAGTTATTTCTTAATTTTCTTTTTGAAGGTTTTTGGGACTTGCACACAAAATAATATTTCTGCAGAAAATGCTATTTTAGCTCAGAAAAATGCTGTTTTCTCCACACAAAATTTTGCAGACTATCAAACTGCAAAGATTCTCTCTAGTACAGAATTTGCCTGACACTTGAGAAACACACTTTACATTTTTTCAAATATTATTTCTATTTATATATCACATATACACCTGTATAATACTTCATGCATCAAATGAACTGACTATAGTCCACAAAATCTGATCCCATAATCAAATGGTTAGTCTTTAAGGAGCCTCAGGCTGGAATGAACACTTGGGAGAAAAATTACAGAAACACAAAGACAAATATTTGAAGTTCCCTGTTCCTAACAATTCAACAGGCACAACATGTAGTTTTAGTAACATTATTCATTCATAAATTTTGTAACATTTAAGCTGTTTGAGGCAGATATGTAACAAGAATGGCTGCTACAGTAGAGTCTCATTTATCCAACATAAACGGGCCGGCAGAATGTTGGATAAGCGAATATGTTGGATAATAAGGAAGCATTAAGGAAAAGCCTATTAAACATCAAATTAAGTTATGATTTTACAAATTAAGCACCAAAACATCATGTTATACAACAAATCTGACAGAAAAAGTAGTTCAATACGCAGTAATGCTATGTAGTAATTTCTGTATTTACGAATTTAGCACCAAAATATCACAATGTATTGAAAACATTGACTACAAATATGCGTTGGATAATCCAGAATGTTGGATAAGCGAGTGTTGGATAAGTGAGACTCTACTGTATTTGATTTTATATGTAGATCCATATAAAGATTTTATATGGCAAATACATTCACAAAAGTGTAGATATCATCTAGAGTGCTTCAAAAAATATAGGTGTGCACAGAGCATTTCAATTTGCAAAAAAATATACATTTGCTGCCAGTGTCTCAATTCAAGCAGAGACGTTTTGAAATTACTACTTGCAAAATTAACTCCAAGGTCATAATCAATAATTGAAGGATCTGTGCATGCTTGACAACCAAGAATGAAATTATTAAGGTGGCTATATTCAGATTATTGCCCCTTCCACACAGCTGTATAAAATCCACATTGAACTGGATTATGTGGCAGTGTGGACACCAAAAATCCAGTTCAAAGCAGATATTGTGGATTATTTGCTTTGATATTCTGGGTTACATGGCCCTATATTGAACGCTTAGTAGATTACAAACACATACATGCTACTCTGTACTCACAAACTTTGTTACGAACATTCTAAACATTTGTTTAAAATGCAAGTTTTACCCATCTAAGAAAGCCACCTTTCCATTTTTACAACTGCCTATTTCACAGCATAGCAAGAGGACTTTCATATGTGTAAACTGTTCCAATTAATTATCATCATTAATGAATCAGAAATAATTGTTATCCTTAATTATCTTTCTACCATGAAGTGGACACACATTGTGCATTACAGCACCAGGATCTCAAGGTAGCAATGAAAGGTTACTCATCTCAATCTGTTTCAAAAGACATTCTTTGCCAAGAAGTCTAAAAACCCTGTTTTAATATAAAAGAAACTCCCCCAGTTGAGAAACTGAAAAGTTATATTCTCAATGAAACAAATGGTTTGTAACAATCCTCCTGCCAACACTGGTGGTACAACCATCTCTGCAGGAAAAAGTTTATAATGCTGTGCCTTTCAAATTTATTTTCCACAACACTTTTAAAACACATTAGAGTATTAAACTATTAAATCTTACTCATTCGTGCCTATAAAATAAAAAGATTGATACAATCCACTGGGCGTGTTCTTATTCTTATTTATGCATTTATATCACTGGTGCTCCTCTTAAGGGAACCCTCATCTCACCGGCTGGCAGGACTTTCACATGGTGGGAAGCGAAGAATGTGCATAGTGCACGTGGCGTTCCCCCATGGAGCTGGCATGGAGCTGGCAATACAGGAAGCCTCCCAGATCTATGTCAGCTCCTACGCGTGCTCCTCTCTTCTTTCTGTGTGATTGACCTGCCGGCTGGCAATACAGGGGCACCATGATTCACCCTTAAGAGGAGCTCCGCCGCCAGCAATGATGTGACAATGTCAAGTAATACCTGATTGTTTTAATCCAATAAAGCCTTTTGCAACCGATAGTCCACACCATTGTCTCTGTCTTTCATACCTGATGGAGGCACCACAAAAATAGTCTCTTCCAAATCTCATTTAAATAAGCAGTGCTAATGTCAAAATGATAGGTCTGCAGATTTAAGCAAGCTGCAATGCTCAAAATCAATCTCACTGAATTAGCGCTCACAGTTGGAGAGTCTACATCTTCGACCTGTGTAAATCCCCTAGCCACTAATTGTGCCTTATATTTCACCTTGCTATCAGTATCTATCTTATGTTTGAAAACCCATCTGGTATCAAACAGCATTGCATCCTTCAGGCAACTTTGCTGGCTTGCACACATTTAGCTTTTCCGTGATCCTTAACTCATCTTCAATCGCCCCTAACCACATCTCTTTTTCTTTCTGACGTAAAGTTACAATTTCCTCAAAATATTGAGGCTCATGGCTCACTAAACAAACCCTAAATCTCTCTGGTTTCTGTATGATCTTTTAAGACCTGCCCCTTGACGAGTAATTCATCATCATCCTGTTCTTCTGATTCTGTCTTTACCTCACCCTAAGATGTGTCCACCTTCTAGATTTCATAAATTTAAATTGCTTAACAACAGGACTCTTTGGACTTTGTTGTTTGCTATCACTAGCCTGTTCTGTCTGAGTGACGGGATCTTGTTCACAAGTTCCCTCCCTTGTGGTGGGTAGAAAAACCTCATGGTTTGCACGTACCACATTTCCCTGAAAATAAGACAGTGTCTTATATTAATTTTTGCTCCCAAAGATTTGCTAGGTCTTATTTTCAGGGATGTCTTATTTTTCCATGAAGAAGAATTCACATTTATTGATGAACAAAAACATAAACATTTATTATATACTGTACAGTAGTTGTCATCACAAACCAGCATAACCAGACAAACTGTGAATCCTATCAAGAATTTCTTGTTACTACCATTATTTCCATGTACAACTGGTATGTACATTTACCAATCCTGCATGCTCTGGTGTTCTGTTTGGCAGGCGCTGGGCATGCTTCCAAACAAAAACCTTGCTAGGTCTTACTTTCGGGGAAGGCCTTATATTTAGCAATTCAGCAAAACTTCTACAAGGTCTTATTTTTCAGGGATGTCTTATTTTCGGGGAAACAGGGTACCTTTTCCCAATTCTGGCTCTTTGCAAAATTGGCTGATTTGGAGATTAATATTCTCCCATCTTTACCTAAGAACCTCTAAGCCTTGGCCCCTTGTGCATATCTAACCAATATCAGTTTTCTGGCTTTGCTTTGCTCTTTCCCCCTTATTGCTTTGGGCACAAATACCCACGCTTCTGTCCCAAAAGTTCTCAAATGGTTCAGAGGTGGCTTCTTTCCATATTGCAGATAATAAGGAGTGTTCTGTATAACCTCAGACCAGAGTCAGTTAATCAAATAACCAGCAGTTAGAATTGCTTCCCCCAAAGGTTTTGGGGTTGGCCTGAATCCTCTCACAAGGAATCCTTTACAGCTTGAATCTTTTTCACATATCTTTCAATTTTTCCATTCTCGACACTCTGATAAGTACATGTGAGTCTATGCTTTATCCCTTCCTGCTTGAGAAGATTACCAGAGTTTGTGGGGTAAATTCCCTTCCTCTATCTGTTTGCAATGCCTTAACTCCAGCATTGAACTGCCTTTTTACATAGGCCACCCAGTTCTTAAACGTTTCAAAAACTTCACTCTTTTTTAAAAACAAAATTCCAAACAAAATTAGAGTGGTCATCCAAAATACATAAACAGAAAATTTCCCCACCTTTAATGGGCTTAAATGGGCCAATTAGATCTATATGCACCAATTGAAAGTGTTTCTGAGTTCCTTAAACTTTTTTTGCAAATTGGTGCTGACTGGGCTTTCATCTTTTTGCAAATGTTGCAGTCTAGACATTCCTTTAAATTCACATCATCACCAAATTCCTGCATTTTATACAACCCCTTAAAACTCAGATGTCCAAATGCCCTGTGCAAATCATGTATGCAACCTTGATGAAGGCGAGTGTTTTTGCTAACTATGTTAACCTCACATTGATTGCTCTTTGGGGTTTGCACAATTTTCCAGTTTGTTCCCTTTTAAAAATTTGACTTTGCCCCCCAGATAAATTTACATCATACCCCTCCTTATCCAGTTTACCCACTGACAGAACATTGTATTCTATCTCTGGAATTAAAAACACATTTTTCAATGTTCTGCCCAAATACTTAGCATAACCCCCCTTGCCCCTCAACATGATTACTCTTACCCTCTGCAAGGGATACTTTTGCACACTCAGGTTTAGAAAGATTGGAAATTAGCTCTCTATCATTTACAATATGCTGAGAGCACCCAGAGTCAATCAGAAAATGTCCTTATTCTCTGAATGTCCTTGGGACTGCACCATCTTGGCATGTGATGAACCCCTCATCTGGTTCACCTTCTTTCCTTGCTGCTCAGGACAGTTTCTCTTGAAGTGTTCAGGAGACCCGCAGTTGAAGCATATCTTGATCATGCAGATGCTTTCTGTCCCTTCCCCGGTTACTCCTACAGCTGCTCCTCTTGACTGGCTCTCCTGGGAATCCAGGCCACGATCCTTTCTCCTCTCCCAGTCGGCTGTCAGTCTTGTGCAGATATACTGCAGATTCAGCTGAGCTTGTGGAAGTGATTCAAGTGAATTAACGATGCCATCGAAAGAATCGTCCGTTGAGGGCAAAACAATAAAACATTTCTTCTCCTCAGAGAGATGGAAGCTCTTTCTACCAGCTGCAAAAATAAGCCCTGCAGAGTTTGCAAATGTTTCCTCGGGCTTTCATTCTTTTGCAAATGCTTCCTGTACAATCTCCTGGCAAGGACAGCCACTGTCGCTGCTGAATCCGAAGCATGGACCTTTTGCAGCCTTACCCAAATCTCATGGGCAGTAGATAGGCTGCTTATCTGGACCAATTGTTCATCATTCACACTCAGGATGAGGATTATCTGGCTCTCTCATCGGCCCTGCATTGTTCTTCTGAAGCTTCCCCCTGGACTGGCATCACTGTGCATTCCCACAAGGATTCCCTCTTCAGATAATTCTCCAATCTTAATTTCCAAATGGAGTAGTTATTGGCATTCAACTTTGCCATTGGGAAAGCAGCAAGGTTCATCTCCATCTTCCCAGGTTCCCCTTGCAAAAACAAAGCTTCAAGGAATATTTAACTACTGTCCTTTCGAAATAAATCTAGCTGTGGCACTGGCACAAAATAGATGTAGCACTGAGGCATGAGACTGGGCCCATAACCTATGATGGAATGAAAAATCAAAATGTGTAGTCCATGCACTGCCTTGCCACAGAAAGAATATACAGTAGAGTCTCACTCCCAGATTAAACAGCTCTCCAGACATGGCTTCATGCATCTTATTTTGCAGTTGACACACACACACTGACTGATTTCTTACATATTGTAAAATATATAATAAACACAGACACATTGATGAGGCTAGTGATGAAATAGCATAAATAGACAGAAATGTTTAATATTGGGAAAACAAATTTGTTCCATGTCTGAATTGCAATAAAACTGTTTTTTCCAAGCTGAAAAACACAGATAAATTATCTTATCCAGTTTTATCTAGGCCTAAGTCTGTATCTGTGAACTGGATTCTATCTAGTATTTATTGTTTAATTCTGCCCAGCATCCTAAGAAGAAAAGCTATGCCTGGCCTCACTTCAAATCACTGGGAAAGTAAAACTAGTACTACTCTAGATCAGGGGTCCCCAAACTAAGGCCCGGGGGCCGGATGCGAACCATCGAAGCCATTTATCCGGCCCCCACAGCACAAGGGCAGAAGGGGGTTGGGCTAAATGGCCCAAGGGGTCTCTTCTTCTCTTACAACCCTTATTATTATTATTATTATCATCATCATCATCATCATCATCATCAACATCATCATCATCATCATCATCATCATCAATATTGAGGCTGGGTGGCCATATGTCAGGGATGCTTTGTTTGTGCTTTTGGTGCACAAAGGTAGAAGGAGTTGGACTCAATGGACCAAGGGGTCTCTTCCAACCCTCTTTTTATATTATTATTATTATTATTATTATTATTATTATTATTATTATTATTATTAACATTGAGGCTGGGAGGCCATTTGTCAGGGTTGCTTTGCTTGTGCTTTGGGTGCACAAAGGCAGAAGGAGTTGGACTCAATGGCCCAAGGGGTCTCTTCCAACCCTCTTTATTATTATTATTATTATTATTATTATTATTATTATTATTATCATTGAGGCTGGGAGGCCATCTGTCAGGGTTGTTTTGCTTGTGCTTTGGGTGCACACAGGGGGCCGGACTCAGTGGCCCAAGGGCTCTCTTCCAACCCTCTTTGTTGTTATTATTATTTTGTTGTTGTTGTTGTTGTTATTATTATTATTATTATTATTATTATTATTATCATCATCATCAAGGCTGTATTTGTTCCCGTTTTGTTTTGTTTTTTACTTCAAAATGAGGCATGTGCAGAGTGCATAGTAATTTGTTCATAGTTTTTTAAAAAAAAACTCTAGTCCGGCCCTCCAACGGTCTGAGGGACCGTGGACTGGCCCCCTGTTTAAAAAGTTTGGGGACCCCTGCTCTAGATGATGATAGATGTAGCCCAAGAGAACACCTATCAGAGGAAGTAGGAGTACATCTATGGGTAAGCAAGATCAATGAGATATGGACTTGGTCAATCGGGAATGGTGGCTGTGTGGTGAGAGTAGGGGAGGAGGTGATTCATTACACTAGTTAGGACCACAGGGCAGGGCAGATGCACATCACAGCAGTCGGGTGCTTTCTGCATGCTGCCACTCAGCTGATTGCTGGCAGGCTGCCCAAAAATGCTGGCAGGCTGCCCAGAAGGGAAGCAGCAGGAACCAGCCACAGGGGTTCCTCA
Source organism: Anolis carolinensis (assembly GCF_035594765.1). Taxonomy (NCBI): domain Eukaryota; kingdom Metazoa; phylum Chordata; class Lepidosauria; order Squamata; family Anolidae; genus Anolis; species Anolis carolinensis. The sequence continues at coordinate 85,081,077 of NC_085845.1, read as the reverse complement.
TCTGATTTCTCATCAAAAGCCCCAGGGAGACTGATGTGAGAAAGTCAGTGGGCTAGCAATCTCACAGAAAATAGGTTGCATATCTTTCACATGGCCGGGAAGATAACTTGGGATGCCAAATAGCCAATCTAGCAGGTGCACTATTAATGCTGAAGCAACTGAGTTGTGGTAAGATTAAAAATGTGGCAGATCATACCATTCATCATTACTGTCTTTCCCTGTGCTCTTCTCTCAGAGTTTTGGCAACACGATATTCTTGCTCCCATTTTATTGATCTCTTTATATAAGTAAATCAGATATGCCATGTTGAATTGCAGGGCCTTGTTTATTATTTTTATTATTATTATTTATATCCCGCTTTATCTCTCCCAAAAGAGACTCAAAAAGGTTTAGTGAGTCACCTTGTTGAATGGGTTTTTCAGAGTGATTTACAATACCTAAAAAACTAGTAAAAGTTACAAGAGATAAAATTAGCAAACCATACAAACATTTTAAAGACCTGATAAAAACAAAAGAACTGTATGAGAAGCTAGCAACAGAACAAAGCATCTTAAATGCAAATGTTGTTTTTCAAAATTAAAGGTATGTTTAAAATTTAAAATTTGCTTTTAATTTTGTTAAAGGCACTAATTATTTTTTAAAGCTTCTGAACACAGTGGAGGAAAAACACCAGGCTATGGCCATTTTAAAAGCGGCAGGGATGCCAAAATGGACTACATTGCCTGACAGCTCTACCTTCTTCACTTGGATGGGAGTTCCACAGCTGGCTATCAGAAGATACAGCTGATTATTGGTATGTATGTATGCTAATTTCTGCCTAATTCAGACTGAATGGTAGACGACATTTGAAACAATATTCCAATAATGTATGCATGCCGACTAGACATAAGCTCTTTAGAATTCTATGGAACTTGGTTAATAACCACATTTTGTATTGTGTACAGACTGTGCATCCCTTATCTGGAATTCTGAAATACAAAATATTCCAAACTCTCCAATTGTCCACATGAGTGATTGAGATAGAGATGCCCTTGCTTTCTGATGATTTAGTGTATACACACTTTGTTTCATCCATAAATGTAGTAAAGTATTTTATTACTTTCAAGCTATATGTATAAGATGTATATTAAACATAACTAATTTTCTGTAGGCTGGGGTCCCATCTTCAACATATCTCATTATGTACAAATATTTTCCGATAATTTTCCAGTCCCAATTCAAAATGCAGGTTATGAGCCACAAAGTCCTTAACGGTTCAGGTCCTGTGTATCTTCGTGACCATGTCTCTCCTTATGAACTAGCAAGGGCTCTTAGATCTGCCTAGGAGGCTCTTCTCTCACTCCCGCCTCTGTCACAAGTATGGTTGGTGGGGACAAGAGAGAGGGCCTTCTCAGTGGCAGCCCCCTGGCATGGATGTTTCTATGTGCTTTTGAACAATAGGTCAGCTGGTAATTTATCACTGTCCAGAAAGAATTGTTTACTGGCCTGACCTCCAGCACTTTATTCCCATTCCTGGTCCTAATGTCCTGCCTTTTGCACAAGCCCTGCCCTCATTCTTGCAGTTTTAATTGTCCCACTTCTCAGTCCTTTTATTGAAGAATTTTTGATGCTTTTATTCTGTGGTTTAGTTGTTTTTATTATATTGTTGTTATGTGTTTTGCTTTGTTTTATTTTATATCTTATATACTTGTTTTCTGGGCTTTGTTCCCACGTAAACCACCCCAAGTCCCTCCGGGGAGATGAAGGTGGGTTATAAAAATAAAGTTATTATTATTATGGAAATACAGGTATTTCACCCCACCCCTAATCTAAAATCCAAAACACTTCCAGTCCTAAGCATTTTAGATAAGGGATACTCAATATATAATATTTTTTCAGAATGGCAGGTGTTCTTGACTGTGTTATTCAAAATGAGAAAGTTATTTTGCTTTTGGTACTGGCATGTGGCTCTAGAGACCTTTTCTATATTGAAATTTGGCACTCAGAAAGAGAGGAAAAAACCTCTCACCTTAACACTGTCATAAATAATCCCTTTATCAGAAATAATCTTCTTCACAACAAGTCTATGAGATGGGTAACTTCATCAAATAAGCTTCATGGCTGAATAGAATGGGTTTCTCCAACTGTACCATGACACTGAGCACTCTGAAGCCTATCGACCTCATGTCTTTTCAGCGGCATGCACCAGTTCATCTTTACTTTTGCGATGGAGCCCACCAGCTCCCATCTCATAATGTAGAGCTACTTCCAGAGGGGCTCAGTCGCAAAAGTAAAGGCACCATGGGATGCTTCCCTTGTTGTACTGAATCAAGGGGGGAAGCCGGGCGGCCAAAACTTCCCCCCATGGGATGGGGCAACAGGAAAGTCAAGCAATACAGGGCATGGGGTGATGGGTCCCCTACACATCCCTACTGGAACCGCCAATTTGCCAGGATGTGTGGTGATTCTGGCAGCTCATATGATGAGGTTATTAGACACACAGGTGCAACCTCAGTCAGCAAATACTGGGAGAAGGCCAGAGGTGTGGGTGCCAAGCAGCCTGTCCTGGATGCTATGAGCTAGCCAGCTGCTCCCAAGTGTCATAAAGAATGCTGTCCTAGAACCCATATTGAAGTAAATTACCAATCCAGCTGGTTTCTGCATCTGTAACTGGATGTGTGTATATGTGTCGTCTTATCCTTTGCTTCAGGCCTCAAAATATCTTGGACCATCTTTTCTCAAAGAACTGGGGAATCATGAGAGTATTTACCAGCCACAACTGGCTTCTTTATCCCTCCTAGTAAGAGATGCCATGTTCTAGCAGGGCTCAGAGAGAAAAGATGAAACAGTGCAGAGAATACTGAGGCTGAGGCAGTGCCGGATTTAGGACAAATGAGGCCCTGTGCTAGTTTCCAATATTTATATCCCGCCCTTCTCACCCACTCAGGGTGAGAAGGGCAGGACTCAGGGCAGCTTACAACACTGGCACAATTAAGTGCCTATACAAAATCAATCAACAATACATAAAATCAGTTAAAAACTATTAAATACAGTATAAAATTACAGTATATAAATTTTAAAAATACGTATGCTCAGATCTGTTTGTCCTCGTGCTTTATCCATAATTCAGTCAGTATCATCTTTATCATTTTTTCGTTAAAAGCCTGGGTACATAGCCATGTTTTTAGGGCTCTTCTAAAGCCCAAAAGAGTTGAAACTTGTCCAATATCTCTGGGGAGGGCGTTCTACAGCCGGGGAGCCACCACTGAGAGGCCCTGTCCCTCGTTCCCATCAGCCACGCTTGCGAGGCAGGTGGGACCGAGAGCAGGGCCTCTCCAGATGATCTTAAGGATTTTGCTGGCTCATAGGAAGAGATACATTCAGACAAGTAGATTGGGCCAGAAGCATTTAGGGCGTTATAGGTCAAAACCAGCACTTTGAATTGGGCTCGGTTGCATATCGGCAGCCAGTGGAGCTGGCTTAGCAGGGGGGTAGTACGCTCCCTGTAGGCCACCCCAGTTATTAATCTGGCTGCCACCCGATGTACTAATTGGAGCTTCTGGGCCGTCTTCAAAGGCAGTTTCACGTAGAGAGCATTGCAGTATTCCAAAGGGGATGTAACTAGAGTATGGACCACTGTAGCCAAGTCAGACTTCCCAAGATACGGGCGCACCTGGCGCACAAGTCTTAGTTGTGCGAATGCTCCCCTGGCCACCGCTGAGACCTGGGGTTCCAGGCTCAGCAATGAGTCCAGGAGAACACCCAGACTGCGAACCTGTGTCTTCAGGGGGAGTGTGACCCCATCCAACACAGGCTGTAATCCTATATCCTGTTTGGCCCTGCAACTGACCAGGAGGACCTCTGTCTTATCTGGATTCAATTTCAATTTGTTCGCCCTCATCCAGTCTGACTCTGCGGCTAGACACCGGTTCACGACCTGAACAGCCTCCTTAGTGACAGGTGGGAAGGAGTGACAGAGCTGGACATCATCTGCGTACAGATGACACCGGACCCCGAAATTCCGGATGATCTCTCCCAGCGGCTTCATGTATTGTTGAACAGCATGGGGGACAGTACTGACCCCTGCAGGACCCCACAAGACAATGGTTGTGGGGCCGAGCAGGTGTCCCCCAGTGACACCATCTGGGAACGACCCTCCAGGAAGGACCGGAGCCACTGTAAAACAGTACCTCCAAGCCCCATCCTGGCAAGGCGTCCCAGAAGGATACCATGATCAACAGTATCGAAGGCCTCTGAGAGGTCCAGCAGAACCAACAGAAACACACTCCCCCTGTCTAGTTCCCTGCGTAGATCATCAACTAAGGCTACCAAGGCTGTCTCGGTACCATGCCCCGGTCTGAAACCAGACTGCGCTGGATCCAGAAAATCGGTGTCTACCAAGAATGCCTGGAGTTGTGCAGCCACCACACGTTCCACGACCTTGCTCAAGTTAGTTATGACGCCCCTTTCTTGGGCCCCTAAGGAGGGTCCACAAAGCCTATTTTTGAATAGTAATTACTGTGGTCATTGGCAATCCTCACAAATTTAGAGTATGAAGTTTTATGAAGTTAAGAGTCATTTTATGAAACTGGGACATTTTGATTATGCAAACAAACAAAAGAGTCTTCCAATCTTTTGTTTCTGGTGTGTTACTAGGCTTAGATTATTTCCCTCATTGGCGTTGCTCCACCCTATAAGGAAAAAAACAGAAGCCTATTATGAATAATTCCTGGAGTTGTCATTGTTGTTTTCACTGCTAGATTTCATACTTGAAATTGCTGCATAATAGCTTGCTGCTACTTCTTATTTTATTTTTCCTCCACTAAGCACAATTTTCCCATATATTATGAAGGACTACAAGTATATATTTATATCCATTGTAATACAAATATTACAATATTTAACTTTTTAAAAGAAGAATACAACGGTAAAAAATAACAAGTAATTGACTTTGATTTTGAAGATTCAACCCAGTATTGTACCAGTAATTAAAAAAGGAGGCATCAGCATGTTCAGAATAACTACAAGATCTGCGGAAGTACACAAAGATATTAGTGAAGAGGGATAGCAGGGGGTCATAAAGTTTCTCAAAAGCCTAGTGAGGAGAAAATATGCTCCTTGTCTGGAGAGTACTATATTGGGAGAGCAATGGAAGTCACACTAGAATAGAAGTTACGAAACCTCTGGCTGGCTGGCTAGCTGGCTGGCTAGCACTTTGAAAATACATGTTTCACACTACAGCATCCTGTTGGCCCCTTGACTAGTTACATTTGGGAGTGAGTTCCAGTTCTTATGCAGCCAAAGAATACCTAGGCAAAAATACCCAGGCTCAAAGGTTAGATATAGCCGGTTATGTCAGACTTAAATATAAAATAAAACCCAAGAGAGAAAAATGATCAACAATCCAGAAGAGATTTTGTAGTTTGCTGAGGCACTGTAGCTCTGGCTGAGAATAATGAATACTTCTTCCTAAACTTTTAATACCAAATACAGGAGAAAGTAACATCTTTCAGCCAATGCTAGTAACTATACAAGTTGATGCAATACTTCAGTTTTTGAAGACGTGGGGATTTACCTTACTCTTTTATGTTGCAACTGCAGTTAATAACAAATTCTATGTAATATAAGAATAATATCAGAAATGTAATGTTCATTCTTCCTAAATCTAGTCTTATGGCTCATACATTTCAGCTTTATGTGTAGCTGGCTGCTTGATACCAACACATAAAAATTTCATACTGTTGGCACTGCTCTAAATAAATTATTAAGCAGATATGAATATGAGTGTTGTGTTTAGATTTCCAGCATTGTTTTGTAAATCCCTTTTATTCTGTTTCCATCATAAGGTAAGCCTTTACCGTAAACAGAGCCAGTAATGGCATTTTAAATACATGCATGCCTTCTCCTGCTAGGATATAAGAATCTTTGTTTGCTGAGTACTTATTATAAAAGCTTGCTAGATATGGGTCTTATTTTTAGATTAGAAGGCATACTAGCTAAACATGGGTTCCTGAGCATACTGACCCCAGTTCAAAAAGATATAAAATCTCTTACAGCATGAATTATGATAATACTAAGCAAACTGAGTGGATAGCTACTCCAGTGACACTAAAATTAAAGGAACATCTACACATTAAAATATCACCCAATAACTTTATACAAACATTTATACAGAAGTGTAGTTTCACATCAGCATTTTTCAAAACGGCCATTATTTCTCATTTACAAAACAAGAGATACTATTCTTACTCTATGTCAGAGGTCTTCAAACTTTTAAAGTGGAGGGCCGGTTCATAGTCCCTCAGATTGTTGAAGGGCTGAATTATCATTTGAAAAAAATAAACAAATTCCTATGCACACTGCACATGTCTTATTTGTAGTGCAAAAAAACTCCCAACAACAATTATTTATTTATTTATTTGCTATATTTGTACTCCACTCTCTCTCACTCCGAAGGGGACTCAGCGAGTTGTATAATAAATAATAATAATACAAGGGTTGAACCCAGATAAAAACAGTAACAATATAAAACACATCAAATGTACAGAGACATGTGCAATTATAAAAACAGAAATCTACATATACAGGTAAAATAGCAAACTTAATAACATAATTAAACCACAAGTTATATTATATAATTAGCATAGTACATATTAGCATTATATATTACTATATTGTACTATACCACTATACCATATTATTATTAGTAATATTACATTTAATATATAATATATAATTAATATTATATTATACAATATTATTTACATTGTATTATTATTATTATTATTATTATTATTATTATTATTAGCCACTCTGAGTCCCCTACTGGGTGAGAAGGGCGGGGTAGAAATAATGTAATAAATAAATAAATAAATATTATATTGTATTACATTATAATATTATTATCAATATTATATGTATACACAATATATTATATTATTACCATAGCACAATATTAGTAAATGAATGAACAATTCAATATTTAAAAATAAAAACAATCTTAACCAACATAAACCTATCAGGATTTCAATGGGAAGTGTGGGCTTGCTTCTGCCCAATGAGATAGTCAACTTAAGTAGGATTGTTGTTGTTGTTGTGTGCCTTCAAGTCATTCCAGACTTTGGGCAAGCCTAAGTCTAAAACTGAGGGCAGGGGCCAGGTAAATGACCTTGGAGGGCCACATCTGGCCCCCGGGCCTTAGTTTGGGGATCCCTGCTCTATGTAATGAGAGCAATGAATTTCTGCAAGAACCCTTATATTATGGGCACCTGAGAGCTATATTAAGAACGAAAATAATGACTGCTTGTTGGTGTACTTCTTAAGTAAATTGAATAAAAATTACAGTTAAGAATTTGGATTAGGTCCCAAATTAGATGCCAAAATGTAACATCAGTTGTTACACAAATGCATTTTCAGTGTACTCTTTGAAATCAGAACTAAAAAACTATATTACCACCTAAATCTGGAATTTGCATATCTTTTATACATTAAATACAAGATAACAAATGTAAAAGTAGGAGTAAAGTGTGCCATTCCCTCAGGAGAGTATACCAAATTTGATGGGAATAATTAGTAAGTATAGAAGAGTGTGGTAGGTTTTTAAATAAACGAAGAGAAATCAATGTTTTTAACTAAAAATCTTTCAAAATATAATATTGATAAACTGGAGACCATTTCAGTGTGCAAGGTTACAAGGAAAGTTAAATATTTAGGAATATGGATAAATAATAAAAATAATAATTTATATCAAAATAACTATGAGAAGGCATGGATGGAGGTTAAAAAAGACCTGGATAGATGGCAAAGGATTCAATTATCCTGGTTAGGAAGGATAGCTATCCTAAAAATGATGTTTCTATTCAAAATTTAGGAATAATTAAGGGAGTAAAGGTTTTTGAGAAATGGAGAAAGGAATTGGTTAAATTTATGGACAAAAGGCTATAATTGGATACAGAAATCTAATAGATGCAAAAGATAGAGGAGGATTGGCGCTTCCAGATCTTAGATACTATTATGAAGTTGCAGGCTTTAGTTGGCTAAAGGACTAGATTAAATTAGAAAACCGAGCTTTACTTAATCTAGAGGGGCACAAACTGAGATTTGGTTGGCATGCCTACCTATGATATGGAAAAAGGCTAACAAAGATTTTAGTAGGCATCCCATATAGCTGGCCTTTTAGCGATGTGGAAAAGATACAAAGGGGATGGAGCAGAAATCCCTTTATGGGGGAAGCAGTGCTAAAACCATATTAGTTCCATTTGGTGTAGTGTTAGAAGTCATGGGTGGTGGTTCACGGGTGGGAAGGGGGAGATGATAGGACAGGGAAAATAATACTTGTATTTTGATTGTTGAATCTCGAAGACTGTATGTTGTTGTTGTTGTTATTATTTTTTCATATATCACAATAAAATATGAAAAAGAGAAAATACTTAAAAACACATAGGAAAGGATCTGTCAGATTTGCCCATGTTGAATCATTTCAGTGATGTGGAGGAATGGGCATTCCTATGGGCAGTCTCCTATGCTCCACTTCTTTTACAAAGCCTTTCTGCATGAGCCTGGAACAGTTTTTTTAAAATGCAGTCCTAAAGAATAATGCAATTGTAAGATACCACCACTTTGCTTTTGCTGCATTTTTTCCTTCGTAGTAATCTAGGTCTTAAAAATGCTACTGTTGCTAGCTTGTTAACGTTTTTGCTCCTTTTTTAAACCAACTATCAAGTTCTAATGCCTAATGAAAGTTCAGGAACAATTTATAGTAACCTTATAATTTTGCCTTAAATTTGAACATACCTTTATGCTCAGATCATATTGTTGCCCAAACCTATGATTTTAACTATGAAAGGAGTGTTCAAAGTGGAGGGAAGATTACACTGAAAGGAGTGCTAAAAGTTTAAGGTGGTGGGGTTCAAAGGGAGGATAAATCATGGGAAAGGGGATTAAAATTATACTGGTCTAATGCAAGGCAGAAAGGCATGAGTGCGGATTGTGGCAAAGGGGTTTTAAAATAGCACTGGCTTAGGTCAGGAAGGCACAGGAAGGACATTGTGGCAAAGAGGTTTAAAATTCCCCCCACCTTCTTTCCCCAAATGGGAAATCCGTAGTAATCTTGGCTTTTGAGATTGCGCTTTTAAACTTTGTTTTTCCATGATTTCAAAGTTTTCCCTGATTAAAATAAAGAACATAGATTGGGTGACTGCATTTGCTTTTATGATGGTTCAGAATGTGGGACAGAATGGGAAAAAGGCTGGAGAACATACAGCGTTTGATGGGATTTGTAAAATGAAACAATGTCTTTTAAAACAGAAAGGGATCATACGCGTTGTTTCTGCAATATGTTTGCTGAAGTCCCCAGTCTCTGTTCTTCTTCATCTAGTAGCCAAAGATCTTATTTAGGACATCTACGCTGTGGAATTAATGCCATTTGATATCACTTTAACTGCAATGGCTCAATGCTATGGAATACTGGAAGTTGTAGTTTGACGAAGTCTTTAGCCTGTTCTGGCCAAGACAGCTAATGCCTCACCAAACTACAACTCCCAGGATTTCACAGCATTGAGTCATGGCAGTTAAACTGTATTAATTCTACAGTGTAGACGCACCCTTAGACCGTCTTTCATTCCTGGTTACTTCAGAAGTGTGTTTTTTTAAACAGAGGACTGCACTTCTTTCTAGTTTGACATATTGTAAATGCCTTTAAACTGTTTTAAATTAATTCAATATTTTTAAACAAGGTGATGCAATTATTTTTAATTATTTAAATATTACTGTTGACTTTGATTTTGTTCTATTTTAATCTGTAAGCTGGTGATAAAGCTGAACAGGTGACCTACTGTTAGCATCTTTTGAAGCTTATGAGGATATAGGAAGTGGATACAATAGTTCTGTCAAAGGGCATGGGACTTATTTCATTTCCCTGAAGCAAACTGTGCTTGCCAATGATAAACAAAATCATTTTACAAAAGGGACATCATGCCAGCTGCTTAGTCTGGCCACAAAGCAATTTGTAATTAAATAATACAAGGACCACCCATGGTCTCATTTAAATGAGAATCCTCATTGTGTTTATGTCACGTTGCACAGTACAATTCTAGAAACTTGTATACTGTACTCATTTAGAAGCCAAGGTGGGACAAAGCAGGATTTCATAAGAACAGCTACAATCATAGGGAAATATAGTTCTGTTATAGAAATGGTTAATACAATAGCTGTCATTTAGATTCTGGGAAATAACTATGCATTTTTTTCCATGAAGTTCATATATTATGCTTTTTTATTCATGCAGGTAATGGGAAAAATACAGGCTTCTAGAGTTTCCTAATAAAAGGATTAACACTGGTGGATGAGTGTTGTTTAAAACCAATGTCTGTTTTGCTCAGTTCTGTCAGCCCCGGCAGATGGAAACTTGAACTCAACGTTGTCAGGTAAAGTTTTGACAGTTTTTTTTTTACATGCAGCCCTTTAACTTAAGATTCCAAGACCTTAACCTGTGACCTTCTATAATCAAAGCATAAGCTATAGAACCATAAGGACATAATTTACCATAATGTATTTAAAATAGACAAAATTCCTTTTAATGAAACAATAGATCCTTGCTTTTTTAGAAATTCATTGTTGGAGGATTTCAGTGTTAAGGCTGTCATCACAAATTACGAAAGAAATCAGAGAAAAGATTGGAATACTAGTTGGCAAGCTCCTTGACCTGAAAGAACTGGGTTCACCAGTCACTGACAGGTTCAACCTCCACTGGTTACAAAGACTGTTATGTCAGAGTGTTCCCAGGCTTATAAGGAATTAATATATATACAGGGTGTTTGAAAAAGAACTCCATATTCACCATTTAAATTAAATGGTAAATAGGGAGTTCTTTTTCAAACACTGTGTGTGTGTGTGTGTGTGTGTGTGTGTGCGCGCGCGCGCGCGCTCGCATGCGTGTGCGTTTGTGTGTATGTATGTGTGTGTGTGTGTGTGTGTGTGTGTGTATGTATGCAGGGCCATAGCCAGAAAACAATTTCGGAGGGGGTTTTGAAAATTTCGGGCGGGGGGGGGTTTGAACCCCTAAAGCCCCTCCCCCGCTACAGACCTATCAATATCTTCTTGAGATAGTGCCTGGAAGGACTCTTTAATTTTTTGCGTCTCATAGATAGCATGAGGATTTGGTTAACCAGTTAAAATTCATGAGTAAACCAGGTTTTTTTTTTACCTGAAAAATTGAGGGGGTGGTTTGAACCCCTAACCCTCCCCCTCCCCCGGCTACAGGCCTGTATGTATGTGTGTATGTGTGTGTGTGTATATATATATGAATGAGAGAGAATGAATAGAAAGATGCACCACTAGAAATAATTTTCATCACCGCCCTCTGGGGCAAGGCTGCAAACCATTCTGACGTGGTACTCCTAGCATAAATCAATTATATGTTCATAAGTACTGTATGAGGGTGAAATGTGGTTAATGTGCTTATTTTTTAAAGTGTCTCAGGGAGATCTCATTCTGGTGAAAGGAGGACAGAACTCTCAACAAGCACAGATGGATCAGCAGGAATACAAGAAATAACTGAGCCAGACATTTCTGGCCAAATGGTGAGCATGTTTACTCCAATTTCACTAGCCATTCATTTCTTTCTTATAATCTACATAAATACCCTTGCCTAAAAGCTGCATACACCGTAATAAAGCTCTTATCTCATTTCTACTAACCTTTCTCCAAGCAATAAAATTACTGCCAAGTAGTAGAAGCTATAAAGGCGACAGACCAGTAAAGGAGTAATCCAGCACTGCTACTTGGAGATATTACTGTCAAGACTACTTCTAGAATTGTGAGCTCCAATTAGGTGGTTTCGAACTAGTGTAAATACATGCATGGCTACAATACACATATACACACACACACACACTACCCTGATCAGGCCCAGATAATAAACTTATGGCAGAAGCTTATATGCACATGTACCAGGAGAGTTGTTCAGGGATTTGAAGACAAAGATGGTAATTGTGGCATGGAACTATCATTGCAATAAGGCAGGAAGAGCTCACGAAGCAGAGAAAATAGAGAATCATGCATGTAGGAGAGTTAGCATATAGCTAGGTGAATAGGAAAGTTTGCTTCCCAGTACGCTTCCTGCAAGGACCTGAAAGATATAATTCTTTTTTTATACGTTCACTACACAATTCTACCTATTCCAAGCAATAACAAAGGACAAAAGCAGCAGGAGCAAATAGGACTCTCTGCCATGTAGGAAACAGAACCACAGAAATATGTAATGAGTTTTGCATCAAGGTTAGAACTGGTTTATCTTACAAGCTGACACAAAGTCAATTCACCTGCAATGAATTGACTTTTCCTACTACTTTGCACTTTACTAGAACACTATACTAAATTTAGGGAAGCTTCTCATTGCTGTGTGCCTTCAAGTCAGACCTAACTTACGGACATCCTAAAACAAACCTATCACAGAGTTTTCTTGGCAAGATTTGTTATTTAGGAAGGTAGACTGAGGCTATCTCTTAGCATTCACCGACTCCCCATGGTCTTATTCTATTCAATGGGGCAGGATCACCGTAAGGTCCTGATTTTCTTTCCTTTGAGTTTGCAGCTGCGTTGTTATACTGTGGTTTATATGCTTATTCAAGTTTTAGTAGTTGGTGTGGACAACAGGCCTCATCACCCAGAAGCATAAATAGGATTCAGGTATCTCATGATTTTTTTTTTTATTCCACTGTGTATAGCTTGCAATAAATTGAAAGAGACACAAAGATAATCATTACTCTTATTCTCTTCGTAGACCATCTCCCTTTGCTAAGTGGTTCATAGTCTTCCCCCAAAGTCAAACTTGACTTTAAATCCATCAAGATACTAACAGTGATATAATTATTGGTGATGTTAATCTTTACATACTTTTTTGTTTAACTGTTCTTTTCCATTTCTTTGTTTAAACTTTAATCAATTCTATTTCTGAGCAAGATGTATATAATGAAACCCTGGGTATGGGGTATCCCTTATATAGATATGCTGATATGCCCTGGCATCATCTATGACTACAGATTATGATTTATTGAGTGAAAATTTCTTGCCATCTACCTTGATGTAAACCAAATGTCAGTGTTGTTTTGACAACTGATGAGGAAATTCTTACCATCCCTTTCCTACCCTAAGCTTCTAATTCATGCTAATAAATTATGGAAACATGCTAAAGGCAGCAAGGTATGAGTTTACAAATTGATTACACATATGCCATGGTTATATCGCCACTTGGCAAATACTCATCTATATTCATTTTACATTTATACCAATGTAAAAAGACTTATTTCCTTCTTAGTATAAGAAATAAAGGTTCATAATTTTGAATTTCCAAATCTTACTTTATCACGAACAGAAGCTTTTGTCCACAAGGGAAGAACCTTTGTTGCTGTAGTGCCTCATTTTCAACATATCTTCTATAATGCAGTCTTACTATACTTTTTGCACTCATTCTAGTTTGCCTGTGCATTTCAAGTTTGAAAAAAAATCCTGCAGTTTTATTATTGTGTTTCTGTTCTGACTATACACAGCTTAAATATGTTTTGATGAACATGGCTAGTAAATATGACAATAAATAAATGTATACAAATACCATGTTATATATGGTTTATTGAACTGTAGTGCAAATTATTCATTAGATATCATCTTTTCAAATATATTTCTTAGTGGATTATACTGTAGTCATGGTACACACTGAATCATATTTAAGATAAGATTAATGCTCATAAGCATCAACTCCTGCTGAATCCAGTCTGGAACAAAGAAAGATCTGTATGAACTTGTTCTCATTCTCTCCAAAACCGGGGTGCAAAAACAACTGTAGGAAAACATAGTGTCACTGACTTTTGGGCAGGTGAATGCTGCAATAGCTTGGCTAGAATGCTGATATTGTGGTTCACTGTTTTATGCATACAGTCTGGCTGACAGAAAGCTGTTTCAAATCCCAAAGGACACAATTAGTATGAAGAAGTACCTTGCATGACAGAAGGTGACATTCAACATGCCAACATGTATTACAAGATGGTAGCGAAATTTTCAAAAAACAAAAGTTATTTCCTAGAACAAAAGTTCTACCACTTTTCCTTTTGTGTTTTATTTATTTTTTAAAAGATTTCTCAAATTTCCTTCATGAATAGTTTACTATAATTCTTTTACCACAAAGGACAAGCAAAATATGAATTCCTTTTCAGGAATGAGACCCCATGAAACTCCAAAACTAAGCAATATCATATAAAGAAATTATTCCAAGTTAAAAGATAGATAGATAGATAGATAGATAGATAGATAGATAGATAAACACAAATATCTGTCTACCAAATCTCTTCGTTATTTACTGGCCATGCTAGAAGAAGTGTAGGAAAAATGTGATAACAAGAATATCAAATAGCTCACCTTAAAAATGTTTTTAAATAGTAGAGAATCAGAAAAAAAACAGAAGTCCACATTCAGTCATAACAATCTGCTATACACATGAGCTCTTGGTCATCACAGAGAAAAACAATCTGAATTTTACCACTCTTCTGATAAATCTTCTAGAAGTTGGTAGTCTTCGAATAAGTAACTGTATTAATCTCTTGCAGATAAAAAGAAGGGGGGAGAGAAAAGAAATATGGCAGCATCTTTAAAACTACAGTAACTGGTTTTGATTTTAGCATGAGCTTTTGCGGACATGAATCCACTTCTTTGGATGCACATCTAAGCTGTAATAAGGCCTCAGGTGATATTACCATCAGAGGGGATGATTCTAACCATGGGGTTGGGAGATAAGTGGGCAAAACAGGAGAGAAAGCAGCCAACTTATGCTTAGGGACCATCTTCTCTTCCTTGGTTCACTGCTGGCTGGCAGAGGAGAACTCTGTCCTTCACCTCTTACCTGGATTTCTTTACAGCAATTCAACTCGCTCTTGTCCCCTACCTTGCAAGTGCTCAGATTGACTTTCCCCCAGTCCTTCCCTCCTTTCCCACAAATTTAGAGAAATCCCAGTCTATTTTCAGACAGCTTCATGGTACACTACATATATTTTGATACAAGAATCCTCTCTGCTGCACATATAGTATAAAATGTCAGGATCATCGTAGCAGCCTGGAGCGGACTGCTTTGGTTCTCTGCCATATAGAAAGGAGGTGGTGGGAAGAGAATTAGGAATTGCAGTTAACAGACCATGGACACAGTGTTTGGCCACTAGAGGGCGGATGGGAGTTTGGGCTGTTATATTACTGGGTATTTTGAGCGGGAAATTAGAAGAATCCTTTCTGCTGCATATATAACAAAAGGAATCTTCTCAGAGAGAAGGTTGAATCCTGGGGAAACTGACTTTTAGTCAGCTTTCACACATCATCACTGACTACTATAAAGATCTGAAAAGGTATTACCTAGTAGTCCTTTGACAATTTAAAGCAGGAAACATGATTTGCAACATTCTAGATCCTATTACATTCTGTCCCACACCCACAACTGTATATATGCTTATGCATTTGGTTCTGTATCTAAAGAAGTGGGTTTATTTCCCCAAAATCTCATGTTAAATAAACACCAGCAATTCTTAAAGGTGCTGCCATATTTTGTTTTTCCCCCACCCTCTTACTTCTTCAGTTTCAAGCTGCCCCCTATTCCTATCCCCTTCAGTACAACTACTGGCCAGTGAAGGAACTGGATAACTTGCACCAACAAAACTAGTGACAATCTGGCCTTAATCAGATGTGGTTGGAGGCGCTGTCCCATCAGTAGTGCTGAAACAATATTCAGCTCTAGGTGACTTCTAAATATGGAGTAAAAAGAGGTGGCATTTTACCTTTTGCCTCAGAAGCAAAAGATCTTGGACCAACCATGTACCTGTTACATTGGTAGCATTACATGAGAATCTCATGGCAGATTTACACTGCATGCATATACACTTATACCTGAATAATCACACTTTTCACCAACAGTCAATGCAAGAACAGGGCAGACGGAAAAGAGAGGCTAATTTCTCAACTGGTAGATTCTGGAATCCTACCTGTATAGTGATAATGTTATCACTTTTCACCTTTTTCTCCTTATTTCTAGCTTTGAAACAAGATTAATTTAACATATTATTTTCTCTTTTTTTGCCTACCAATATAATATGAAACTGTCCTAATACAGCTCATCCAGAGTCTTTATATGTTATATTTCATTGTGGTCTTGATTAAACACTGGCAGGAAAACTGCTCATCCCATTTGTTCTTTCCTCTGTAAACAAGATTACATTACATTACATTAGCCTAGGTTATATAGTAATTAAATCTTCAGAGAAGAATGACAGAAATAAAATATACACCCTTACATATTATGCTGATTTGGGCTAGAAAGCAAAGAACTACTTCAGTTGAATCCAACAGTTTGCACTTACCCTGTGGGAAGTCTTTACTGTTTTCCTTTGAGTAGCAGACCACCACGCAGTATCATAAAACACTTTGAAATTCCCCACCATTTAAAAAAATAACTTGGCTTATTATGTACTATGGCACACTGCTTGGGAGAATTTAATGTAGTGAAAATGGTCTCATCTCTTCTTTTCTTTCATTCTCTTTTCCTTCTAGAGAGGAGAGGACCCTAGATTTGAAACCAATTACTACGGAATAGCTTCTTTGAAGAATGTGGACTTTAAAAACATGCCCACAGTCCTCATTTTTCTTATAAGTTGTCTTGAAATAACTTATTCCTATATCATGTGGTCCCGCTGCTACATTGTACAGTACAGAGGCAATCTAAATTGCTTCCCAGATTTCTGCCTTTAGGAAAAAAAATAGCTAGATGTATATGCTAAGATTGTTTTTATAATCCATTTTAGGTACAATTTTCATGATTCCAACATTTACAAAACCAAAATGCAAGAACTAACAAAAAAAAAGCTTACACCAACTGATAGGTAGGAAAAACTAGTTACAAAATCTATTAAGATACTGATAGCAGCAATTAGATCTGCATTTTCTTACATAGTCCATGCCTTTCCAAATTCTTGCTAAAAGCATGTTACTTTCGCTTCACCCAAAATCAGCAGCAACTCTCATCTTTCACAATACAACTAATTTGGCTAATCAAAGAGTACTGTAATACAATAACATTACATTTTCAGGATTAAAAATAGCTAGTTTCCTTCAAAATCAAGGTGTTCTGTTACAAAAGGCGGGGAAAGTCCTACATTAAACTACAATTTATATTTTAAATTTGAATGAAATATACATTTAAAAAAATTCTGGAAAAACACAGTTCTGGAAAGTCACTGTTCATCAATATTACAGAATAGTAGAAAAGCCACGAAGTTCAGGGCTCAATCTATTCACTCCTGATCCATTCCCCTAACTCTTTCTTCCTCAGTCACTTTGGCTTGGTGCAGTAACTACATCAATAAACATAATAAATAAATGTCTGAATGGAGGTAGCCTTGCCACTGTGATGCATGCACCTATTATATACAATGGCAGAGTAAAATAGATTCCCTTATATAAAATGGCAAAATCAAGGTTTGCTAGTAGGATTTTGTTAAAGTTGAAGTTGTGGATATAGAATCTGTAGATACGGAGGGAGAGGCAACTGTACTGTAATGCGTTTTGCATGGGCCTGAACATGCTTCAGACATCTACTTTCAGGCATTAATATCAACTAGGATAGACCCACTGAATCAATGTAACATACATAAGGCTGACTTTCTAATCTTCCTTTGATTCAATCGACATAATCTCCTTGAAACATCCAACTAACTTTAAGACAGAATTTGCAACAAGTGCAGAATCAACAGCTAGTATATTCAATGAAGTACCAGGTGTTCACATATTATGCCTTTTCCTAAAATAGTACTACTGACTGAACTACTTTCAAAGTTTGGCTCTTAACATGCAAACTGACACACATCTCATGACCTAGTTGTCCATTGCAGAGGACACGAGCAGGGGAGACGCACAAAACCAATATTTTGTTCATACAGTGTTATATGTTTCATTAATTTATATTTCTTCTTTGCTGCCACTAATTAATACTCAGGTTTCTTTAGCTACCACCATTTTATTACACCTCAGCCACCTCCTCTGTCGGGATTTTAGACTGACAGGCCACCTCTTTGTTGGAATGTTCAGGAAGAGACACAAACACTTTAGATGAAGTAAAACAAGAATATGATTTCTATTTATATTGGAACAGTAAAAATATGTAGTGGTTTCAATAAAGGATTAGTGTGAATGGTTTTATAACTTGAATTCTGTGGAGATATGTTCCTTCATACAGGAGTGCAATTCAGGTCTATGAAACCCTTTTTAAAAATCTTTTCTCCTGTTGCTTGACACCAGCACTCTAAACTATAGAGTCTCAATATAGTTCTTAGCCCTTCTTCCTGAAGGCTTTAAAATATATTCTTCCAAGATGTTTCCTTTTAAAAACACAGTTCCCAAAACTAGAGGTAACGGTAAAGGTTTCCCCTGATGTTAAGTCCAGTCGTGTCCGACTCTGGGGGTTGGTACTCATCTCCATTTCTAAGATGAAGAGCCAGCATTGTCCGTAGACACTTCCAAGGTCATGTGGCCGCCATGACTGCATGGAGCGCCATTACCTTCCTGCCGGAGTAGTACCTATTGATCTACTCATATTTGCATATTTTCAAACTGCTAGGTTAGCAGAAACTGGAGCTAACAGCAGGTGCTCACTCCGCTCCCTGAATTCGAACCTGTGATCTTTCGGTCTGCAAGTTCAGCAGCTCAGCGCTTTAACACACTGCGCCACCAAACACCAACCAACTCCCAAACTGAAAGATCAATTCTCTGGTTGCATAGCTCCAACTGTCACTTTGGCTCCACCCATTTTAGTTGCTAGGCAACTCCCTCCATTTACATCAGCCAATCAGACTGAACCTCCAGTAATGGCTGCCTGATTCCCCCCCCCCCCTCCCGCTCTGCTTATAAGGTAGGCTAATCCATTACATCTATCATCTTCTATATATGCCCTGTTGACCCTGAAAGCTACACTGAAAGTCTAACTGATTATTATTAAGGTTAATAACACAATGGAGGACTTTTTCAGTTGTGGCATCCATAGTTTGAAACTCTCTCCTTTGCTTAATTTGAGAGACAGAAATTGTCTTAATTTTTAAGCATCCCTTTGAAACAGTGGTTCCCAACCTGTGGGCCATAAGACCTAAAATAAGGTCCTTAAGACATGTGGGGAAAATTGGTGCCAAGGCCTGTTCCTGGAGTTATTTGGGGTGCTGATTCAGAAAATTGCATTTGATAAACCACACTAGCTCTAGATTATTAAATATGGTTTTCAGCACCTCAAATAACCAAACCAAATCTGAAACAGACCAAAAACTGATTGGTAACTAATGCTGCAGAGTGATCCCTGGTCAAAGTGGTCCCTGATCAAGTGGTCCCTGGTCAAAAAAAGATTGGGATCCACTGCTTTAAAACCTACTTAAATACGTGGACTTTTCCTAGTCCATAACAGTGCTTTCCCTTTCTCCATTTGTATGCTATTTGTGTAGTTTTTTTTAAAAAAAATTCAATAATGTAATATTCTTAAGTAAAGGTAAAGGTTTCCCCTGACATTAAGTCCAGTCGTGACCGACTCTGGGGGTTGGTGCTCATCTCCATTTCTAAGCCGAAGAGCCGGCGTTGTCCGTAGACACCTCCAAGGTCATGTGTCTGGCACGACTGCATGGAGCGCCGTTACCTTCCCGCCAGAGCAGTACCTATTGATCTACTCACACTGGCATGTTTTCGAACTGCTAGGTTGGCAGAAGCTGGAGCTAACAGCGGGCGCTCAGTCCACTCCCAGGATTTGAACCTGGGACCTTTTGGTCTGCAAGTTCAGCAGCTCAGTGCTTTCACACACTTCGCCACCGGGGCTTTAAAATTTTTAATATTGCTTTAAAAATCAGGACTAAGGGTGCATCTACACTATAGAATTAATGCAGTTTGATACCACTTTAACTGCCATGACTCAATGCTATGGGATCCTGGGATCTGTAGTTTGGTAAGGCACAAAAGACCTTGTGAAAGTACCACTCAAATGATTCCATAGCATTGCGCCATGGCTTTTAAAGTGGTTTCAAACTGCATTAATTTTAGTGTGTAGGTGCATCCTTAGTTTCACTAAATGCTTTCACAATCAAATAGTTTTATGCATGTCATTGCTAAAAACAAGTAACTCTTGGCATATTTCTGTACCTAGCTATTGAGATGTAAACCTCACTGAGCCTTATCAGCTGAATGAGAAATATGTATCAGTAAATCTGGTCATCTAAAATCAGGATGGGCAACCTGCCAACCTTAGTGTAATTTCAAAAGCAAAGTCACCAGTTCAAGTAGATACCAATGAATCTGTTTTTTTTTTCTCATTAGCATGATCAGTGGAGAACAAGAGGGAAAGAATCAAAGGGTTGGGGTTATCTGCTTTGGGCCCTGACCCTGTCTACCATTGATTTCAGTCCTCCTACCCACATGTAGTCCTATCAGGCTATACTCAAAGAATGTAGTCCTTGACAGATAAAGATTATCTGCCTCTGATCTAAATGAAAGTATAAAAAATAGACATATTAATTCTTGTATCCGTTATACAAGTTATCTTGTAACAGTTGCACAGTGCAACCAAAATAACAGCCATATCAAAGAAGTTAACTATTCAAATGCAACAACAGCAGAAGTTTGAAGAATTATCATTCTAAGGATCAAGTCCATGCTGCGTTCCTTGAAACAATTAACAGTAAAAAGGATGCATTAGTATTAACCAAAAAAAGGCATGAAACATTAAACTAAATATGGAATTTATTTTTGTTCAAGAAAAACCTACTACAGCACACTATTCAGCATATATCCCATCCAAAGAGATATAAATATTTATTAAACATTCACAACCTGCTTAAAATATACTTTATTAATAAGATCTTGCAAATTTAGAAGCTAAATATTTCATGACAGCATATTTCAACATGGGAAATCTATTAAATGTTGGTATCGTTTATGAAATTAATCTGCATGTTTACATTTTTTAAACTGTTGTTTTTGGATTGGGCTGGAATATATCACACAGAATAGTACATAAATGCCATTGTATGATAGTACAGTTGCAGTTCTAACTTCTATTATTGAGTGCTGATACCATCTTCATCACTTTAATCACATGCATTCTGACTTTTTAAAAATGGAAATGTTTATTTAGGAAAGACTCTATAAGAATGTTGTTGGTCTCTCTAACATAGTTCTCAGGTCTCTATGCACTCAGTATAGCCTGGAGACTTAATACATTCTCAGATTGGACAATATTCAACAAAATGACTCCTATTGAGATCTATGTGGACTATGTTGCCTCCATTGTTTGCCCTGCAAAACATCTCTCTACCAATGTCCTTGTCTAATATATCCTCACTAAATATTTCATAGCTACTTTGGGTCTCCTTCATCAGAGGAAAAACAGAATATAAATAAAAATAATAACAATAACAATAAGAATAATATACTTTCTCTACCACCATGGCAGAATCAGGGACGTTGCAGGAAGGATGCTGACTGGTGGACATATTAGTGACTGAGTTCACACCTTTTGCCCAAAGTTGCCTCGCTTATTGTGGTTTGCTGAAACATGTGTTTGTTTAACCACTGCTTTGCTCCTCCTTGCACGCAGGTATGAAAAATTTGAGAAAGCATTTATATATCATGTCCAAGTCTTTGCTATTAGATTCTTAACTCCCCAATAAGCATGTTCATAAACCAGCAGTAAAATTTTGTTGGTTTCTAAATCTTGACATTTTTGGGAACACTAATGATAATGACAATGCCAACCTAGCAGTTTGAAAACATGCCCATGTGAGTAGATCAATAGGTACCGCCCCGGCGGGAAGGCAACGGCGCTCCATGCAATCATGCCGGCCACATGACCTTGGAGGTGTCTACGGAAAACGCCAGCTCTTCGGCTTAGAAATGGAGATGAGCACCAACCCCCAGAGTCAGACATGACTGGACTTAACGTCAGGGGAAACCTTTACCTTTTAATGATCAAGATACTAGGTTGAGATACCACAACAAGCTAAAACATCTTTGTTAGCTTTACCCACTTGAGAAGAAACAGTGAATCAGCTATATGTGCCACCACGTTACCTGTTCAGAATGAACCCAAGACTGGGGCTCCTTCCATACAGCTGAATAAAATCCCATATTATCTGCTTTGAACTGGAATATATGACAATGTGGATTCAGATAACCCAGTTCAAAGCAGATATTGTGGGATTTTCTGCCTTGATGTTTTGTTTTATGTCTGATATAACAGGTTGTGTTTTTAATTTAATTTTAGTTGTTAAGTCATAATTTGTTTTTATATGCTGGGTTGTCAATTTTCGTTATGATGGGTGCATTGTTGCTGTGTTCGGGCATTGAATGTTTGCCTTTTATGTTTGGAATCCACCCTGAGTCCCTTCGGGAAGATAGGGCAGAATAAAAATAAAGATTATTATTATTATTATTATTATTATTATTATTATTATTATTATTATTACTATTATTATTATTATTGATATTGATATTCTGGGTTACATGGCCATGTGGAAAGGTCCTGAGTGGTAAACCTCCCATCTTGTAAAGCAATCTGAGGCATGATCTACACTGCATATAATGCTGTTTGAAACTGTGTAGATTTATATAATGCAGTTTAACTGCATTACACAACTCTACATTGACCATAGAATGCAGTTGCAAATTGCATTATATGGCAGTATCGGTGGGGCCTGAAGGGCAGCCTCCAAATTAGTAGCAGTTCCAGAAACAGGGAAAGAAACAGAAACACCAGTGTTACATATTTAAGGTGTTACCTATAATCCTCACATGAAGTCTGAAATCAGGAGTTTTAAGTGAATGGGAATATAATATTTTCAAAACATCCTAGCAGCTGTACATTAAAGCACAAAATGAACATGACTATTGTGTCAAGTAGCATTTTTTCCTGTAATTTTCAGGGTTATGGAAATAATGCCTTTGGAACAATTGTAGAGTATATTGGAAAGGCAGGTGCTGTTCTTCATTGTTATGCAAAAAAGAAAACTCCTTACATTTTCTATAGCAACTGCAGCTGTCTTCTTTTCTTAAAAGAACTGCATAACAATTATCTTTCTGATTAGCAAGTGAAACCACCAGCAGTTAACTGGTTTACTAGTCAAGCTCCTTTAAGAGACAAGATATATCTTTAGAATAAGGCATCTGGCATCTTTTGACAATATTGGTTGAAAACAAAAACTGCATTTTTAAAACACTGCAAACTATAGTTTTGTAGGACAGTCCTACAGTTTTTCTGTTCTATCAGTCTATTAAGGTTGGCATTTTCATATTTTTTACAATATAATTTGAAAGCCAGAGAATCAATGCTACTTTAAATGTTGAGGGAAGAAAAGGTTCAATATATTTATTCATTTCTTATACAATCTGAATTTTCCCATTTACCCACAGCATTTGAAACTTCAGCAAAATGATGGGAATATTTTAAATTATACAAAATGTCTACCTAACCAAAATCTCATAAATTTTAAAGAGTCTATCTACTTAAGTCTAACAATATATGTAGCCAGGAATGGGCAAACCACTCGCCTTCACCCGTTAAGATGTACCTCCCATCATTCTTCAACTTTAGCTCAGTTAACAAATCCTCTGACAAAGCTCCTTTTTATAAAATCGAAGCTCCTTTTTATAAAATCTTTTTAGGGGATCTCGGACCCACTTTTCTTATCTCATGGCCAGTTGGAAAATTTTGTTTTGTTTTTTGCTGCATTGGGATTGGGATGATGGTGGAGGAAGTCTGGAAGACTAGATTTTCGGTGTTGAGTTGTATCAGTGTTTCTGCAGCAATGCAAGCAAGTTTGAACTGAGGAAGGATTGGATTCTACTCTGGGCGATCCTATTGTAGCTGTGCATACTTCTGTACAACAGGCAAGGTAAACAACTGCGTCCAGAATCATTACTGAGCATGCAGTAAGTAAAACCCAATAAATTAAAATCATAAGAAAAGTGAAAGCTATTAAAAGAAAAAAAAATCATATCAGGATTCATGTTGGCAGAAACTTTCAAGTGGTCTCTTAAAAATTCAAGATGTATTTCTTTACTAATGCAAGGTTTATCTGATCTGATCATCTATCTCATTTATATTTGTATATCTTAAGTAGTTATATTTAGTTATATACAACCACGGAAGCTCTAACCAAACTCCTGCCCATTGCGGACACTTCCGTTGATGTAAGATTGGAGTGCCTGTGTCAACAGCAAGAAGGAGGTTGGCAATCTCCTCTATTTCTTGCTGGCCATGCAGGTACCCTTTTCTGACTTCAGCAAAGGCACTCACAATAGTCAAGAGCTTGAATGGAGATCCATGGCCAGCTAGGACCAGCGGTGGCAGCAATACGGGCATGATTCGCTCTCTGTCCCACACTGCAGAGCACAGGGAAAGGGTGATGGCACTGATATTCAGTGTGGACAGTGGATTGGTATAAATCAGACTCACTCTCTTTGACCAGATTGCCCAAAGTCTCAGAATATCCAAGTGTTCCTAGCAAACTCCAGAGTATCCCCCAACCTTACCAAAAGTGAAGCAAAGTAAGACCTCCCATGATACTGGAATCCACTGTAAGTCATTGGGAAAGCCAACAGTCCATTTGCTGAGAGTATCAAGTTTGGGGCAGCGCAGACAAGCCCTGAATCTAGGAGAAATTGGCTGCCACTAGAAACAGCATAGCAGCATCTCTTTCTTTGCCCCTTTCAGTAATGTAAAGCAATACAAAACATCTCATAGTGTGTATATTTAGGAAGACATTCTACAAAATGGAGTGTAAAAAAAGTAGGGTTTGTTTGTGCTTGCCCGAAACTCCAACTACACTGCCATTATAATGCAGATTGAACTGCATTATATGGTCAGTGTAGACTCATTTCAAAGTAGTTAATCTGCATGACATGGGTCTATACCAGGCATGGGCAAACTTCATCCCTCTGGGGTAGAGGGGTGATTGAATGTAAGTAGTTCAGGCCTTTTTCATCATATAGATCTCTTTAAAAAGTAAATCCAGATTCCGAACATCACAAATGCAGAGTTCTACATTAAAGACTAAAAACTCACTCTTGCGGGCAGATTCATTCTCTCAACCCTAAATCCCATGGATCTGTTGTATATAATAACAATGATTCTTCTCGTAAATAGCTTACTCCAAGGATTACAAGTGAATCTTACTCTTTTGCAAAAACTATTAATATAACTTACGGTATATAGTCTGCAGTTGTCATAATCATAAGGACTGCAGTTGCCAAACCAGAAAAAAAAATGAAGGAAAGCAGCTATATCCTATGGCACCCAACTAATTTACTACAGTATAAGCTTTTGGAGGCTGGAGCTTATGTTATCCACTGTGTCACATACATGGTTAAGTAATATGAACCTGCTGTTTACTTCAGCTCAAGTATATCACACTGATTTCAACAGGTAAGCGTTTCAAGTAAATATTAGATTTTAGAGTTCATCCAGTATTCTCCCGGTTCAAGCATAGTGGTAGTGGCCTATAATTCACCTACATCCTACCTTCAAGAGCAAAGACAACATTTAAAACCAATCCAGAGACTAGCCCAATGATTAATGAAATGGCTGATCTTTTCACACCAAAACAAAGAATTTCTACAATAGAAAAGACCAGCAAATGAACAAAATGAGGTTCAAAGCATGCAAACTTGAAAGCAAAAATGCACAATAGATATCCATACATTTTAAAACCATTCTGTCAGATCTCTTCCAGCAGGTCATGACACAGTTTATGGGAGGCTGATTAAAAGTTCCTCTGCGTGACAGTTGCCAGTTGAATCCTGGACGGTTGAAGCAAATGTCCTCCTGATTATAAGGGGCAGATTTTACATCATGAATGGGGGGCTACAACCTGAATGGAGCTCAATTGCTAATGGTATGCCTTTTTCAGTAGCATGATCATTAGAGTTATAACTGTGTGTGTGGCTTTGCCTATTGACCTATGGTGACCTCATGAATTTAATATTCTGAGGTGGTTCTTCCTGCCTGATCTGAAATCCACAGGGAGAACAGGAAGTATTATTAAGATTGGCATAGAAGACATTCAACCATCTGTAGGAATGAACATTAAGGATGCCAGATCAGATTACTCTAGTATATCAACAAATAATAACACAGCCCAACAAAAAAAGTCTTGGTGTCTTGGGCTTTAGCTCTAGTTTCTTAGATATTGTTATCATGGTTCTTTATGGACGAGCAGATGACAATTGATAGATGACATATGTTATGTATCTCAAAAACTAGAGCTGATGGGGGAAACTGCTTCCGTTTTTGGAATCAGCAGGTCAAATATACCCAAAAACAGGACTAACATTTGAGGCACCAAAACGTGTGCTAGCCAGTGTAATAAATCACAGGCTGCATAATTAATATATGTTCCATCAGGTGGTTTTTAAAAAGCATACAAAATCTGATGCCTGTGTGACCAAAATATGAATTTATGATATGTGGTATGAATGGAAGAGTGAAAGGGAGCTAGAAATTTGAAGACACCAGTCTGTTAACTACCTGCTCAGGAATTGTAATTAAAACCTGCTAATGAGACCTGAAATAGCTGACCTGCCCGGCGAACTGTGATAAGAACTGTGACTGATAAGAGAAATGTTTACATCTGTTAACATCTGTCAACATTTGCTAACTTGATGAACTTTTGGGGCAGAGCTGCTTGTGTTTGCTAACACCAATCAAGAGGAATCAACATCTGGTCCAGGAAACTGAGGATATTCCAGGATGGAAGATGTCTATCACTCATTTACTACTTTGGGACAACATCATCAGCAAAATATTGCTATATAAGTGACCTTATGACAGTCCAGAAAGTGTGACAGACAGCGACGCTGTTCACCCGCCATGCTCAGTGGAGATGGTGTACTTTGGAGTGGCAGATCTGCTATGGGAAAGCAGGATTCTGTTCACTTTTTGGGGCCTTTTTCTCATGGGAAGAGAAAAGAGTGCGTTTTGAAGTCATGGTCTTTTTGAAGTTTTGGCGTTTTGGAACTATGTCTTGGCAGGCAGCAGTGGAAGCTGGGTCTGGCCTAAGCAGGTGCTTCTCCAAGGAGGGAGAAAGAATATGGTAATATTTGTGTGCATGAGGATGGATGCATGTTGTGTGTGAATGAAGAATGAAAATGTAACCCCCCCCCCCTTGTTTGTTACTTAGCCAATGTAACTGTAGGTTGTTTGTGAATCCAATGTAGTTGCGTAGAATCAGTATGTTTGGATGTCTAAATGTTGTTCTTTGTTGTTCTGTAAAAGTTCTGCTATACCTCTCAGACTGAAACTGCAATAAAAAGAACCTATGCTTTAAAGTTATTGAAAAGTTATTCATAACACCTGAACAGAAAGGATGAATATATCATAACCTATACAATCCACAGCATACTCAAATTCTTTTCATGTAATTTTATTGGTTTCTATTTTTATTATATTGCTTTTTTAATTGGTTTTCTATTTTTATTTCTGAAATGTACCACTCTCGACTTATACTTGAGTCAGTGTTTTCTCAGTTTTCTTGTGATAAAATTAGGTGCATGGTATGTAAATTTTTCAGTTTATTTACATAAAACTGTAATTTAAGATAAGACTGTCCATGTTATGGTTGAGCCTTCTGGCTCCGGTACTAGGAGACGGGGTCGTAAGACTCCTCGAGAGTCAGACTCTTTTGAGGAGCGTGAAAGGAAACGGCTCCGGGACTTATTTGCAGAACCAACAGATGAAGACTCATTTGAGGGTTTTACCGAGGGAATGGAGGAAGAGATGGTTAGCTCAGAGGAGGATGACATGGAGTGGACTCGTGTGAGGGAGGATTTGGGTGTCACCGGCAATGATAGCATGGGAGGCGATTGGCGGGTTGCAGGATCAGACCCATGGACGGGCTGGAGGGATGGAGCGGGATCCACAGCTGGGGATGCTGTGGGGCGTAGTCAAAGGTGTTTTAGCTCTGATGAGGATGATGATGATGAGGCACCTGGAATTAGGATAGCAGCTGACAGCGATGAGGAGTTGTGAACTGGGATAAAATGGGGTTTAGGATCAATGGCTAATTGCGTTGGGCAAGGTAATCTGGACGAACGCTTGGGCTCTTGTTGGGGAACTTCCTGAAGACGGGTGTGATTCGTTGCTGGATACGTAAGTTACCAAGGACACTGGGCATAGACGGCGGGAGGAACTGTGTGGGGTTTTTCTGTGCAACTTGTGTTTAATCTTGATAGCTTGGACCTCCGTCGTCTTTTTGACGGACATTAATTACCTACTCTGGATTGACGCTGGACTGACTGACTGACTACGACCTTGGACTATCCCTTCTGTGGCTATTGGTGGAATTTGTGGAACTTTAGACGTCTGCACTTGGCTTTCGACCTTGGACCGGATTGGGACCCTGCTGACCACCGTTACCCTGATTGATGTGCCTGGACCCGGATTTCGCTCGTTGCACGGAGGAGTAAACAGCCTGAGTTACTCATCTGTAGCTTTTGAGTAGCAGAGAGGAATCTGCTGCCAGTTTTTTGTGTTCATTTTGACCTCTGTTTACCAACTTTTGTTTGTTTAAATTGCCAGGCTGAAGTAAGCACTTTTGATTTAATCCGGATTAAACTCCTGTTTAATCCGGTTTATCCTTTCGAACCGTTTTAATTCAAACGGAGCTGTTTCTGTTACTTTTCACACTGAAGACAAGTGTTTGCCTAGTCCTTTGCTTCCTACGGGCATTTTTTAGTTCTGTAACTTCAATAAACTGTGTTGTACTCTATTTGGTGGCGTTCTGTCTATGACAGTCCAACTCTGATTAAATCATTATTCTTATCTTCTTCAATGTAAATGCCCTTATGTATCCTTTTAATAATAATAATAATAGAGTAAAATACTAAATGTAATAACAATAATATCAGAGTGAAATAATAAATGTATTAATAATAATAAAAATAGAGTAAAATAAATGTAATACTAACAATAATAATAGAGTAAAATAATAAATGTAATAATACCAATAAAAATTGAGAAAAATAATAAATGTACCATATATACTCGAGTATAAGCCAGCCAGGATCCTCACTCGAGTATAAGCCAAGAGGGGCTTTTTTCAGTCCTAAAAAAGGGCTGAAAAACTAAGCTTATACTCGAGTATATACAGTAGATAAAACTAAGGATGAAAACTAGATAATCACAAACCACCTTGAAAAAATATTAATTATTTCTGTGTTCAAAAAATCCTACTCTTAATTACGTTTTCTAAAATTCTTCAGACAAACCTATTTCAAACCCTCCAAAACTTACTTAAAACCATGACAACATAATACAATGTTGTTCTTCAACGTCTTCAAGTTGTTTATGACTTATGTCAATACTAAGGTTTTTATACAATTGATTTCAAAGTGGAGATAACTGATTTTAGTGCTTATGTATTTATAGTTTATGTTACGGCATTGAACGTTTGCCGTATAAATGTTGTGCTCCGCCCTGAGTCCCCTTTGGGGTGAGAAGGGTGGAATATAAATGTTTTAAATAAATTTAAATGAATAAATAAGGCAAAACGATCACAGGTTTTCCTAGCAAGATAAAGACTAGATCCAGTATTGAATAGAGACATAAAGCAAAATGAGAGGAGTGTAGAATTTTTAAAAAATTATAAATTGATATTTGCTGATGATTTAGTGATATAGGTGATAAAAGTTTTTCAATGGGCTGGCAAGGTTTTTGGATCATTAAGCAAAATACAAAAGACAAATGTTGGTGAAGAATATGTGTACAGAAGAACAATTCCTATTGATAGCCATATATAAATATCTGAAAGGGTGTCATAAAGAAGAAAGGGCAGACTTGTTTTCTGCTGACCTGGATATTAGGACTCAGAGAAATTAGTTCAAATTACAGGAAAGGAGATTCCACCTGAACATTAGGAAGAACTTCCTGACCCTACAAGATGTTCAGTGGAACACTCTATCTCTGAGTGTGGTGGAAGCTCTTTCCTTGGAAACTTAAATAGAGGCTGGATGGCCATCTGTTGGGGGTACTTTGATTGTGCTTTTCCTGCATGGCAGGGTATTGGACTAGATGGCTCATGCAGTCTCTTCCAGTTCTATGATGGGAAAAATTGGTTTTAAGACTGAGAATAAACTTATATTTGTGTATTTCTAAGGTGAATATGAACTGTATGCTAGTTCAAAATAATTACGTTAAGGAATAAAATTAATAATTTTTCATTGCTGACATACCACTGGATTTTAATCATGATCACCATAGTTGCTATTTTGTTTTTTAAGACCCTCAAGTGATATCAAGTGTCTGATTCTAAAATAAAATTTGTGGAAGGAACAAGTGGCCAAAGCCTATATACTGTATATAATATTGAACTGAGGGCCCATGGTTTGTGCTTTTGGAGATTCTTAACAAATAAGAAAAAGATGAGCTAGAAGTAACATAGCAGAAGGAAAACAGTCAGAAAGACAGAGCTTAGAAAAAAAATCTTTCAGAATATATTATATTTTTAAGATCATCCCCTTCATTCATGTCTATTGAGTTCCTGACTCTGAAATTTCTACAATTTTTATTCTAATCAAACAGAAGAAAGTCTTAGGCCAAAACATGTCATACTTTTCAGTTAATAAAATATCTATTGAGGCACATCACTTGTTTCTCTTACTAATGGCCTACTAAATGTTACAAATAGATAGAAATTATGACTGCCAGCAAAATCACATATACTCTCACAGTATCATTTTTGTGTGTTATTGAGAGCAGATTATTCCAAAGGTCAGCTAAGCCCAATGGCAAACTAGCTGTTTGTCAGAATAACACAAGCAGGAAACATGCACAATAGCACCCTCCAACTTTCCCCCTCATTGGTCTTCGCGGGCATATCTGCCACTAGTAGTCTCATCTTCCATGAATGTGTTTAATCTCATTTCAAAACCATCCAAAGTACATGTCCATTACTAAGACTTGAGGCAATTTAATAGTATGCATCCCACCCTATTGTTGGAATCAGCATTACTTAATTTTATTATTATCAACAGGTTATAAAGTTTGACTGAATGCAGGGTAAGTTCATGGAAATGCATCTGCTTTTAGCCTTAAAAGTGCTTCGTTTGGCAGGATTATGTCAATAGTATCCAAGCTCAGTGTTGAAAGGATGAACTTTCTGACTAGCAATTATTTAATCCAAATCCTCTTTTAAAAGTAGCATTAATTTTAAACATTTAAACTTCTAATACTAACATAGTAGTATATCCCCCCTCCTCTGCAGAAATGGTTGAGATTTAGTATAATGGTTTTCTTGAAGAAATTGATGTATAGATGTAACTTTGTATTGCATCTCATGTCCTAAGAGACTTATTAGACATGTGCATCAAGTGATTAAAAATGGATTTGGACATACTTATACTGTTGGCTACAACCAGACATTTGCAACTGTGTGGAAAATAGAAAGAGTACATGAATCAAAGGTGGGTAAAAGCAGGGTAGTTACCTTGTTCATTCCCTGTACAGCAAGGCAATGTATGAAGAGAATAACAGTATCTTGCGAATCAATTCTGGACTGTGATAGTGAGACAGCAAACCTTATGTCAGTAAATGATTAAGAACTTTGCTATGAAAAAGCATGGAAAGTGTTAGGCCTGGTTAAACAAACAGATTGAACCTCCTCTTAGGTTAAACATGCAGAAATGAATTTCAGAGACTGCTTTGGACAGAAGCTATGGATATTAAAGTTGCAGTCCATGTAACTTCCTACAATTAGTATATTAATTGTATAGCTCACATAATTTTAAAATTGTATTGCATTATTATTACAGATGTAAGAAGATAAAAATAAACCAGGTTTTCATGGTCAATAAGACCATACTGCACCCAGTGCTTTTTCCTGAAATCTGGCATTGACAGGTAAAATGGGACCAAAAAGAGAAAGATTCAGTACACACTGAACATTAACCCTAAGCAAGGTGAACAAGCAGGAAATGTTTACAGAAAGATAGGAAGCATGTGGGAACAGTCCCCAAAACAATTGCAGCCTTTATTTGGTGCTACTGAAATTATCATAACAACTTCCAGATCACTAAACAATATTGCAGATGACACTGCCGGAGGTGAGACAACTCTCCTCTTTCCTGGTTACCTAACATGCTATAGTGACACATCTCTTTTGGCGCCAGAATGCAAGCAAGAGAAACTGGAAATATATAAACCAGACATGATAAAAAAAAGGTGAAGCCAGACATATTTCACATATACCATATATACTCGAGTATAAGCCAACTCTAATATAAGCTGAGGCACCTAATTTTACCACAAAAAACTGGGGAAACTTATTGACTTGAGTATAAGCCGACTTGAGTATAAGAATAGAGAATTGAGATTCCTTTAGTGATTTTCAAGTTGTAATAAATAAACATGAAATTATCAAATGGTATAACATTGAACCAATTCACTATCCTTTGTATGGATAATTTCTGCAGGCAACAAAACAAAGCTGTGCTTTCTGTACTTCATGTTGAGATTGAGTATGCTATCTCTGCTCTGTTACCATTGTCCTGTTGCTCTTCTTGCCTTGAAGATTAACTTCTGCAACAGGAAAACATTTATAAGGTATGAAGGCTGTCCATGTGTACCATATATACTTGAGGATAAGTCGGCCCGAATATAAGCTGAGGCACCTAATTTTACCACAAAAAAACTGGGAAAAATTGAGTATAAGATGCGGGTGGGAAATGCAACAGCTACTGCTAAATTTCAAAAATAAAAATAAAAATAGATACCAATAAAATTACATTAATTGGAGCATCAGTAGGTTAAATGTTTTTGAATACAGTATTTTCATAAAACTGTAATTTAAGATAATGACTTTAACAAGGTAAGACTGTCTGACACTGATTACCTATATACTCGAGTATAAGCCACCCAAATATAAGTTGGCCAGGACCTTCACTCAAGTATAAGCCGAGGGAGGTTTTTTCAGCCCCAAAGAGAGCTGAAAAACTCGTCTTATACTTTAGTATATACAGTACTTCTCTCAATCCAGAACTACAGGTCAAATTGGCAGCCTCCATACACATAAAATAGTCCTCACTAGTGGTGTCATTCAACCAGTTCACATTGGTTTCTACAAACCAGTTGTTAAATGAGGTTGTGGCAATGTCTAAGAGAGGGAGCAGAGACCCTCGTCCCCAAAGTGTGAGGTGTAATGCTGCAGTATACAGGCTTAGCATTGGTTTCTTTACATGAATCACAGATTAAAATCGGCCAAATAAAGAAAGCAGACCTCCGGATTGGTAAGTGTGGAATTATACAGGACTGCTATCCACTTTTCACACAAGTTATATGCATTATTTTCACAGTGGCAGAGAACAGAAATCAAACTGAAAATTATACTTCTTTTTAACTGAACTCCTCAAATTTTGGTCACCACCAAGAATTTTATTTTCTTCCTCTTTCAGTCTTCTGCTGTCACTGATGTTGGAAAGGAAAACAAAAACATGAATTGCATTTTTACTGTAATAGGAAAGGGGAGTTATAGACCTCTTGTACCGTTGAACTGCAATGCTCATCAATCCTAGCTGATGATTAAGGTTTGGGGATGGCAATGCCTTGAGGGCCACTCACTACCCTTCCTAATCCTGTTCAAATATATATGTATACTAGCTATGCCCGGCCACGCGTTGCTGTGGCAAAGTATGGTGTTATGGGAAATAAAGTATTGAGGAATTGGTGGTAGTTAAGGTAAAGGGTAAATGTTTTTCCCTGACATTAAGTCCAGCCATGTCTGATTCTGGGGGTTGGGGCTCATCTCCATTTCTAAGCCGAAGAGCCGGCGTTGTACGTAGACTCCTCCAAGGTCATGTGGGATGACTGCATGGAGCGGCGTTACCTTCCCGCCGGAGCAGTGCCTATTGATGCACTCACATTTGCATGTTTTTGAACTTCTGCGTTGGGAGAAGCTGGGGCTAACAGTGGGGGCTCTCTCCGCTCCCCCAATTCAAACCTGCGGCCTTTCGGTCCAGAAGTTCAGCAGCTCAGCGCTTTAATACGCTGCGCCATCAGGGGATATTATTTGCTAAAGGTTGTGAATATACAATATTTCTGATTGGTTTTTTTTGCCTGTTGGAGGCAAGTATGAATGCTGCAATTAGGAAAAATGATTAGGATGTAATGGCCTTGCAGCTTTAAAGCCTGGCTGTTTCCTCACTGAGTGATTTTTTTGTTGGGATGTGTTAGCTGGCCCTGATTGTTTCCTGTGTGGAATTCCCCTGTTTTCAGAGTGTGGTTCTTTATTTAGTGTTCTGATTTTAGAGATTGTATTGTTCTGTTTTATAATACCACATTAATTTTTATATATTCTGATTTTAGTGTTTTTGAATACTTGGAGCCAGATTGTATTCATTTTCACGGTTGACCGCTACACAAGAATAATAATAATAATAATAGTAATGATAGTAATAATAATGACTTTGGTAATACACAGTGGTTCACTGCCTTCTCAGCTTCCTTTCTGGAAGAATCCTTTCTTGGGAGGTGTTAGCTGGCCTTGATTGTTTCCTTTGTGGAATTTCCAATTTCCCTGCTTTATTTACTTTCTTTATTTCTTTATTTGCCTTTCCTTTTCCCTGCCGACCTGGAGAATCCAGAAACTTGGATAAGCGAGGCTTGGATAAGTGAGACTCTACTGTAAATAATTCACAGGATGGGCGGGCGCTAGGACCCAGGGGACAGCTTTTCCCCATTGCCTGCCTTTCCTTTTCCCTGCCGGCCTGGAGAATCCAGAAACTTGGATAAGCAAGGCTTGGATAAATGAGACTCTACTGTAAATAATTCACAGGATGGGCGGGCGCTAGGACCCAGGGGACAGCTTTTCCCCATTGCCTGCCTTTCCTTTTCCCTGCCGGCCTGGAGAATCCAGAAACTTGGATAAGTGAGGCTTGGATAAGTGAGACTCTACTGTAAATAATTCACAGGATGGGCGGGCGCTAGGACCCAGGGGACAGCTTTTCCCCATTGCCTGCCTTTCCTCTTGCGGCGGCCATGAGGGCTTCTCTTTTCCCTCCCTGGCATGGCTCCCGATGGTGGGTTCTGGGTTATTGTGGGTTCTGTCCATGTGGAGGTGCGTGACGGGATTTTGTGTTGTTTCAACCTTAAGGCGTGGATGATGGGTTGTGTGGTTAAATTTCTATGTTGGGGGGTGTTTAATTTTGTTGTTTTGCTTGGCGCTCGAATTCCATCACTCTTTTATATATAAAGATATGTGTGTGTGTATGTATGTATGTATGGCTTGATGGTGCATTGCAAGCAAAAAACAGTTGTTAATTGTTTTGAATGACACCACTGCTCTCTACGGCAGAAGTTAATCCTCAGCGTGGTCAAATTTGATGCAACAACAGGGTTATATGCTTGTTCTCATTCTTCCTCTATGTGCTAGCTACATGCAAATATAAAATTCCAAAATCAGGTTAAATGTCCCAGTCACAGGGAAACATGTTAAATTCTAAACACAAAATGTTGGAAGGTATTAGATTGCAGTTTTCAAAGTTAAAGGCACTTCCAGAGGGAAATAAGATCCATCTTGTACCAAGTGAAAGTGTAATTTAAGTTAGGTAGAATCAAAATGCCTGGCATTCATTTAATTGTAAAATAAAGCTGTTGTGAATCTTCAATGTAAAACCAAAGCTGCTCAAAGAGCGCTTTAGTTTAATGTAATTCATTGAAATGAAACAAGAGATACATAATAAGGCAGTGAGACATAAAAAGAAAATGCATTCCATCTAAAGCACTGATCTAAGGAAAATTAACACATATAGTACATCTCCAGTTTTCCTGCAGAAAACCCAAACTAAGCGGACTTGTATGAATAAGCCTCTAAGTTGCATGCCTCAAACATATTACCTTATTAATTTGGAAAGATTCTTAAAAAGTCATTAGTTACAGACAGCCTGAAAAGCAGTTACCCTTATAATAAAATTATTCCTGCTTAATTGAATTTTCACTTTTCAAAAGTAATTAAACTGATCATTTTAAGTTACTTTGGGAAGGAAAACATTGCAAGTTTTTCAACTACAAGTCGCCATTATAAAACACACCTAAGTAGTAAGGCAACATATCTCTGTAACTATAAAATGAAAATGATAGCTACTTACATTTACTCCACCCAAGAAATGACAGTACAGTAGAGTCTCACTTATCCAAGCTAAACGGGCCGGCAGAAGCTTGGATAAGCGAATATCTCGGATAATAAGGAGGGATTAAGGAAAAGCTTATTAAACATCAAATTAGGTTATGATTTTACAAATTAAGCACCAAAACATCATTTTATACAACAAATTTGACAGAAAAAGTAGTTCAATACGCAGTAATGTTATGTTGTAATTACTGTATTTATGAATTTAGCACCAAAATATCACGATATATTGAAAACATTGACTACAAAAATGGCTTGGATAATCCAGAGGCTTGGATAGGCGAGGCTTGGATAAGTGAGACTCTACTATATTTTGTTAAGTTGGAATGTAGGTTAGTCATTGTTAAATTGAAATAATATGACATTTGTGAGTCATCACTGCCAAAATGTGACTTATACACATAGTGGATGGTATGCAATAGCCCCTCGAACTCAGTCAGGTCAAAGGGTATACAGGTCTTGTGTTTTGTGAGAATGAAAAAAGACCCCATATTCTAACATCTATTGCTGAAGAATGCACCTGTACTTCAGAAGTGGAAATGCTTTTGACAAAGTTATTTGCTTCTGATTAAAGTATTTTATTCACAGACTAATCTTTAGACTGATGTGCCAAATATATATATATAAAACTGATTCATGTTTTTTGCAAATACTATCTGGTTTGATTGTACACAGTCAGAATTTTGGATTGTATACAGTTTCATTTTATCTTTTTTTTTTTTTGCACTTATCAGTTTTCAAACATCCAAATCGTACATAGGTAAACAACAGGCA
The DNA here is from genome assembly GCF_035594765.1 of Anolis carolinensis. Lineage (NCBI taxonomy): Eukaryota > Metazoa > Chordata > Lepidosauria > Squamata > Anolidae > Anolis > Anolis carolinensis. The sequence goes on along the minus strand of NC_085845.1, from coordinate 85,044,103 downwards.
TACCACAAAAATATGGTATTCCAAGTTTAATTTTGTTTCTAACTATGAAAACATTGCATTGTGGATAAAGGTGAAAATAACACAGCTAATAGTCATGCAGCCTAATACTTTACTTGTGACTTCGCTTTGGGGTTTAATTCAAACTACAAGGAGCTATCCAAGGTATTGAACTTATTTGGGGGGCAGAGTTCAGCCTTAGGATAACTCATTTAAATATTAAACTGAAAAATACTGCATATTTATTGCCATGAGTGACATGGAAAGTAAGTTCCATGTTCAAGGGGAGTTACTCAGTTATGCTTACATACATTTCTATATCCCAAATTTCCACCACAAAATGTAGCATGTATTATGTCTTCTTCAAAACTCTTGTGAAGTAGATCAATTTGACAAAAAAGATTCATGGTTGTATGGATATTTGAACCTGTGTGTTTTATTTGAATATTTTTTTTATATCCTGCCTTTTTCTAAGCCCTGGAACTTGAAATGCTTAGCAAACATGAAAGCAGATCCTTTGTCTGAAATGCTTGAGATCAGAAGCATTTGGGATTTCAGTTTTTAAAAAATGAAATACTAATTGTAATCACATATGCATATAATAGGATGTCTTGCAGATGAGATCTAAGTCTGAACTTGAAATTCATTTATGTTTCATATATACTTTATATATATAGCCTAAAGGTAACTGATACAATACTTTTGGTAATTTTATACATGAAACAGAGTTTGTGTACACTGAACCATCAGAAAGCTAAGTTTTCCTTATCTCAGTCACCCATGTGGACAATTTTGGATTTTGGGAGTGTTTTGGATTTTGAAATTCAGGGTAAGGGATGTTTAATCCACAGAATAAAAAAAAAAAACCTTAACAGCATGGTCATTAAATGCGACAAACATGGACAATGTGGCACATAATTAAAAGCCATTTCCCAACAAACAGCTCCAAAGAATCTGTCAAAACAAAATATCCCCACATTCTGGAAGGACACAACAGAGAGGGCCAGTCTAGCCTCTGTAGGAGCCTGGGAACAGCCACCAAGAAAATAGCTCCTGTATACCTATGAGGCTAATGAACAGAGCGAAGGGCTCTATGAAAACCTTCAAACTTGGGAAGATGTAATATGGGAGAATGTGCTCCTTCAGTACACCTGCATGGGTCTTTATAAGCCATAGCCAACACTTTGAATTGTGCCCAGAAACAGACTGGTATCCATTGAAACTGTTGTAACAAGGAGTTGTCTGCTCTCTTAGCTACCTAGTCCTAGTGAAGTACTCTAACATTACACCACACTGACCCAAGTAGGTTTGCATCATCATCATCCATTCTGTTTGTTACCCGCCTCTCTTAACAGTTTATCTAACTTTTCAGGAGTTTACTATATTCCAAGATGTAAGACACAGGAAAGACATACTGAGTAAGAAAACTGGACTTTATTGAATAATCTCCTCAAAAGCTCAAGGAGGCACTAGTCTCAGCTTTTACACCCGAGACTCCTTATTTGTAATGTTCCGAATCAAATCTGGAATGTGAGCTATATTCCTTTTCCAAATAAGAACATTTTAAGAAACTTCTTGAAGTAATAGATACCACTATTTTCTGGCTGTAAAAAACCTAATGCAGATGCTTCTGTGAGTGTGCCTTCAGTTATCATGAATCTCAATTGATTTTCTTAGGCAAGAAATACCCAGAGGTGGTTTTGCCAGCCCCTTCTTCTGAAATACAGCCTATATCACTAGGTATTCCTGATGGTGATCCATCTAGGTTCTTAAAAAGGTTGACCCTGTTCTTAGTTTCCAAGATCAGATCAGATGAGATCTGGAGCCCTTGTTCCTAGTTTACCTTATCCTTAAAATCCATGGTGATCCATAGTCCAAACATGTAAGTTGCCTCACTCCAAAGCAGCAAGTTAACACACAGACACACACACAACCTGGTGCAGATTATGGACTACCAGTGTCTTTAAACTATACATGTGTCATAAGCAGCAACCTAAAAGTAGTAACAATAATTTGCACCTCAGGGTGCTTCCAGACAGGACTCAAATCCATACTGAAGCGGGTTTTTAAAACCCGCTTCAGCGTAGATCTGAGTTCCCACCCCACCCCCCAAAAAAGCTGGCTTTCCTGAGTAGGGTGGCTACATGCCATCCCAATTAAAATTGGGACATGCAGCCACCCCAAAGCCCCCCAATTTCCCCCTAAAAGTTAAGCAAAATGTACCTGGTTGCCATAAGTTCTCTCCTTGCGTCCTCCTGACAAGAGAAAATGATGCACCAGAAGAGTGGGGAGGGAGGGATTTTCCAGGAGCCCAAAGGGTGTGAAATGACAATGGGGACTCACTCCTGGGTTGACCCAGCACTACCTGGAAGTGAGTCCCCACAGGCCCAATACCCCATTAGACCCAGACCTTTCAGGAAGGCCTGGATCTAATGGGGTATCTAATTAATTTGTTTCGAATTAATTTGTTTTTACTGGAGGTGTCGTTTGGACATTCCCGGTAAAAACGAGACAGGCCCCGTGATATGGGCCCGTCCAGATGGATCCTCAGAGTCTTGTTTGCTTTGTGTTGACAGTTACAAAGAAGGGTTTAACCAAAAAAGCATATACAGTACTGTAATTCAGTTGACTTTCTCTACTTCTTCAAAAGGTGGCTTTACTTTTCATTCTGAGATCTCTCTGCACTAAGAAACCCATTTTAGACCATCATCTAATCCTTGTGTCACACTGAATTAATATTAAACCTCAAGAGATTTCAAAAGAAAAAAAACAAATGTAAATCACAGAAGTTGTGGGATTTATATTCATTGTTGGAATGATTTAAAATAAAGTTGATTTAAATCTCAACTGTGAAAACTATGAGTTAATTTATTATGCTCATCAGAAACTTCACTTCTCCTATGTTTATTATTGGGTACATATAAACAAGATAGTATTTAGACATTAAAACATCATTCCGTATATACATTTTAGCTTTTATAAACTTAAAATCAAGAGTATTTGGGATGATTTATTTACACATTTACAAAACCAAAATGAATAGTGAATTACTAGCATTCCTATTTGTCTACCAGATCCTGTCTAATCTTAGAAGTTAAGTAGGGTCAGCCCTGATTAATATCTGATGGGAGACTGCTAATGGATTCCAGGTGCCATAGGCTACATTTCAGAAGAAGAAAGTGGAAAAACTACCTCTGAATACTCCTTGTCTGAGAAAACTCTATGAAAAATTAATGAAGTCGCTACAAGTTGACAGGCAACTTGAAATCACATAAGCATATTTCGGTATGTTCTATTTAAGCTGAAATGGCCATAGCTTTTAAAGGCAAAGTTATAAAAGAAGCATGTAGTCAGTTGAGTAAAAATGTAATCTGTTAATCAAATACATGCACATGTAACTGACATCACCTCTTGAAATTCTTGTTATTAAAAGTAATATTTTTCTGTTTTCTTTCCATAAATCTCTTGATGCACTCAAGAAGTTACTACAAAGTACTTAAACACAAATTATTGGTTTCAGTTAACCTAGCTACACATTTCTCTGTAATATTAATATTGTCCACATTGCACTTCTGTCTTTACAAAGTTCCCTCCTCCCAAGAATAATACAAGATTTGGGGGTATCTTATTTAGTATATAAAAGGAGAAGCTTTCTAACTCTCAACAATTGATATTGCTTGTGATATGAGATAGTTGTCAGTCTGATAAGGAGCAAGATTTCTGGACATCTAATAAGGGACACCTCTTACAATAAGGGACATCTGGCAACTTTACATAAACACCAGTATTAGAAAAAATAGTTATCAATATATATAAAAATGTAATGTGCGTTTTTCCCGTGGAGTAAACAACAAAACTACTGAACCAAATCACACAAAATTTGGCCACAAAAGACATAGTCATCCAATGTATGTCTTTCAATTAAAAAAAACCTAGAAAAATAGTCCAAATTAGAGGATGAGGAAGAGCCTTTCTCCCCTTGGCTGCCAGTCAGAAAGGTAGGCCCTGCTGCCATTAGGCCCCGCTGCCTTTAGGCCTCGTTCCCCTCATGTCCTAGCAACTCCCTCAGCCAAAATGGCATCCAGAGGACAGGCAGAGTGCACTTAGGCCTCTTTCACACTGCCTAAAAATTCAGATTATTTTATTTGAACTGGTTTATATGGCAGTGTAGACTCAAGGCCCTTCTACACATAACCCAGAATGCCAAGGCACATAATCTACAATATCTGCTTTGAACTAGATTATCTTGAGTCCACATTGCCATATAATCCAATTCCGTGTGGATTTTATAAACTGTGTAGAAGGGGCCTCATATAATCCAGTTCTAAGCAGATAATGTAAGATTATAAATATAATATGTAATAATTACTGTGGTATAATAATACAGAACAATATAATCTCTAAAACCAGGACAGTTAATAAAGAGCAACACTCTGAAAACAGCAAAATTGGAAATTCCAGAAAGGAAACAATCAGGGCCAGCTAAAACCTCCCAAAAACCTCCCAAAAAATATTCCTCCAGGGAGGAAGCATCCAGGCTTTGAAGCTGAAAGGCCATTAAATACCAATCAAGGTAACTAATTGCAGCATTCATACTTGCCCCACCAAGAATATTCCTTGCTATTCAACCTGGCCAACCAAGAAGAAATTCAAGGATTTCACAAGGCAGAAAGCAGCCAGGCTTGCAACCAGCAAGGCTATTCAGTGCTATTCAACCTGGTCAACCAAGATTTCCCCTAGATAGAAAACCCCCAGGCTTTAAAGCCACGAGGCTACTCCATCCCATTCAACCTGGCCTAGCAAGGATGCCCTATGTAGAAAGCAGCCAGGCTTTTAAGCTGCAATACTATTCAGTGCATTCAAGCTGGCCAAACAAGAATTCCCCTATAAAGGAAGTAGCCAGGCATCAAAGCGGCTCTTTGATTGAAAGTGTTACTCCAGCTCGCCAAACAAGGATTCTCCTAGGTATAACACAGCCAAGCATTGAAGCTGCAAGGCTATTCAGTGCAACAAAGGAATAACCTTGGTAGAAGGCAGCCAGGCTTTGAAGCAGCGATATTACTCTCTACTATTGAACTTGACCAACCAAAGATTCCGCTAGGTAGCAAGCAGACAGGCTTTAAAGTGGTGAGGTTATTCACTGCAATTCTAGCAGCTCAAAAAAACATTCCCCTAGAATGCAAGTACCCAGCCTATCAAGCAGCAAGCCTATTCCTTTGTATTCCAGCTCACCAAACAAGGATTCCCATAAGAAGAAAACAGCCAGGCTTTGAGGCTGTAAGGCTATTAACTGCTATTCCACCTGGCCAACAAAGCATTCCCATAAGCTACAGCAATACCTGGCCGGGCACAGTTAGTTATATATAAAGGTCTGTTATGCATGCGAAACGTGCTCATGAACAAAAGTGAACATGTACAGTGTTCATGAATAATAAGAATTACATTTGTTTAAACTGCTTGTTTTAAAATGAAATTGGTGAAGAAAGTAATATGCCTGATGGTTTAATCAGGCAATAACAACAACAAATCCTGTATTTATATGAGCAAAATTTTGAGAACAAGGTTTCTATCACCATCCATTAATTAATTTCAAAGTTATCTTTAACTTTACTCATATGAAAAAGGACCATAAAAGTAGTGAAAAAAACAGAGTTTGTAAAGTTTTATGGACTCTTCCCAGTCACTCAGCCAAACATGGCTAGTGGCGTACATTAATGCCAGCATTACTTCCTCTCTATCCCACTTCTCTTTCTCCCACATATGTGTTTCCACCACCAGTTCCCTCTCTCCCAGTCTCTGAGGTTATGTAGGAATTGTGGCTCTGTCAATGCATTTTACGTACAGGATCAGTGTACAGTTAGTCCTCCACATTTGCGAGTGTTATGAGCACTGGACCTCTGTGGAAGTGAAAACTGAAAATTAAAAAATCTGCTTTTTTAAACCTGAGGTAACGCCTCTCTGGGAATCTCTAGGTCCTCCAGCATTACTCGATATTCAATTTCTGCTGGAGGTTGACCATGGAATTGCACTAGAGGATCTACAGATTCCTAGAGAGGTGTCTAGCAGAAGTTGACCACAGAGTCACACTAGAGGACCTATAGATTTCTAGAGATAACATTTGTATAAACTCTGTGGATAGTCAAATCTGTAAAAGTAAAACCCACAATACTGGTGAAGGAGCATTGTTTTCCACCACACTTGATGGCAATAAGCTAGCTTGGTAGGTCTCTGTGTGGGAGATGCTTTTGGTACAATCTTCACAGCACATATTGCCCTATATATTTTTTGGACATGACCCCCCCCCCCCTTTATTGTCTTGCTACTGACAGCTGCGACCTCTCTCCTCTCAGCGACTCTTCTGTAAGGTCACCCAAATAATGCTCCCAATACCAATAACTTCTGGATGTCAAATCAAGAGATATATTACAGTTAAAAGTAAAAGCAAAATGGAACCAGGCTGGAATAAGGCTAGGAAACTGGTGAGAAATGGAATGAAAGAACAGCTCAACAGCAAAAAGCATATTTCACTCTTTCAGGAAGAAAAGGAAACCACACATTCCATGAGAAATCCACTTCAGACTACAGCTCTTCCATTTCCACAAAAAAGGGGGAGAGTAGAATTAAGAACAATGCAGGATCTTTCAATAAAACTTGATTGGTTCACTGAACTCAGCTTTCAGCGCCTGACCTAACAGTCTCACTTTCAGCATTTATACTCAAAATGATTCCCCTCCTTGAGGTCACACTGAGTGACAAAGCTCAATCACTTCTGGGGTCAAGCTTGTGTCACAATTATATTGGCTGATCATTCTTATGGAAGTTAATGGGTGACCTTCAAATGGCACCACTCAACTCTTTCTGTGTGCATTTTCCAAGCAAAGGAACTACTTTCTATTTAGGAGCAGTGGGATGAGAGGAGATAGCAAAGGCCACTGAAGAGAGTGGTAAGTCTCTCTTCCAAATCCCTAGAGCTTTGGATTAGCTCTTGCATGATTCTCCTGAAGTAGAATTTCATTCGAACAATAGCTACATGCATCCCAAGAGAAAGGTACCAGTGAGTTTCACATACATCAGAGTAGTACAGATTTTAACACACAGCTGGAGACAAGAGAAATAAAATCCACTCTAGGCTAGTTGACGTCTGCTACTCTTGATGGAATGGGAGCAAAAAAGAAAGGAGCCCACAAGGATTCATTCATCTTTGTAATTTCTGTCATATATAATACACACTCTTTACTAGTAATAATCATTTATTTTCCTTCTAGGTCATAGTTAAAGCAAACAGACAAGCTTGAAATTACCTACAGGCAACACCAGCCAACAGCTTCTATCTGAACAGGTCCCCAATAACTAAATGTTTTTAAAAGTTCTAATTAAATCAATCAAATAATAATGTGTTAAATCTCTGTCATAGGGAAGCAGCCAGCGGCACCTGTCTCTTTATTTAAAATTAACATTTGAATCCCATTCTCTTTTGAACAATCTGGGTAGATCACAGTATATAAAAACATCTGCCCAAACACAGCCATATCAAATGTTTAACATCATTCCATACTTAGAACCAACAATCAGGCCAACAGAGTACAATCTTAATCATGTTTGTTCAGACACAAATCCCACTAGCTTCAGTGAGATTTCCAATAATGAGTTGCGTTCAACTCAGTGGCATTTACTTTTAAGTAAAGGTTTTAGCCTCATGTTCCACAGTTTTCAAGATAACTCTAACCCATCACTCCTTCAATCTATCTTTCAGATTGCTGTGTGTCTTCGAGTTGCTTCAGACTTATCACAGGGTTTTCCTATCAAGATTTGTTTATAAGAGATGTACGACTTGCCCAAGATCACCCAGTGGTTTTTATGGCCCAGTGGGGAATTGAACCCTGATCTTCAGAGTCATAGTCCAACATTTAACATTAAATTTCTGGACACATTATAGTCCTACAATTAAATGTTTGATTAATTATTAACCAATAGTGCATTTACAGCACCTTATACCCCACCCTTTTCTCAAGGTATCCTGAGGTTGGGACTTCATTTAAACATGACACTCCGAGGCAAGTTAGGCTAAGAAATAATGCGTGGTCCAAGACAAGTCTCAAGTTTTAGATCTTATTATGCTATTTAAGAAGTTGTTGCCCTATGCATGTGAAGAGAAAAAAATCACTAACTTCTCATAATACCACCCTTCTCTGCACTAGATGAAAGCTCAAACTTTCTCAGCCAAAGTGTTGCCATTTACAGGCAGTCCCAAAGTTACGACCAATATAGGTTCTGTAGGTTTGTTCTTAAGTTGAATTTATATGTAAATCAGAACAGGTACATTTTAAAATGTAACTCCAGCCGTGTGTGTGTGTGTGTAAGTTTTGGATAGAACAGGGAAGAGTTTGTTTTTCTGTCTGTGTCTCTGTTCAGAAGATTTCACCTCACATTCTGTCCCTGTGATACTTGGATTTTTGAATATGTGGCTTGTCCTGGAAACAAGGACTGGTGAGAAATCTTCAGTGGAGACACCTTTTCCCCATGATAACATTCAGGAGTGAATTTTAACTATGAGTTGTTTGTAAGTCGGATGTTTGTAACTTGGAGACTGCCTATATTGAAAAGGTTCCAAGCAACAAAAACAAAATTGCCTCACTTTCATCTTAAGAGCACACACACAAAAGCTCTAAAGACCAAAGACCATGTAAGAATCAAACTACAGGAAAAAAGGGACAAGTGAAAACTGAGGGTCCTTCCACACAGCCATATAATTCAGAATATAAAGGCAAATAATCCACAATATCTGCATTGAACTGGATTATCTAAGTCCACACTGCCATATCATCCAGTTCAATGTGAATTTTAATAATAATAATAATAATAATAAGTTTTCTTTATATCCCATCCCCTCTTCTGGAAGGGATTCAGGGTGGCTTATAGCAAATAACAGTTAAAATAATATAAAACATATAGTACATAGGTCAAAATAATTTAAAATACAGTAGAACCATTACAATTACGGAAAACATATAAGAACATAACATAACATCAAAAATAGTTGCCCTTGATGGAATAAAAACATTAAAAATGTTAAAACCATAGTCTTACTAAAGCACCTCCATTTAAGACAGTTTCCAAAAGTGGAAGGGGCCACAGAAGGGCATGGAGAAGTATTGACTTTTTCTTTAAAATGAAGGAGAATGACATTGGCTCTTTCCACACAGCTGTATAAAATCCACATTGAACGGGATAATATGGCAATGTGGACTCAAATAACCAGTTCAAAGCAGATATTGTGGATCATCTGCCTTGATATTCTAGGTTACATAGCTGTGTGGAAGGGCCCTTCCTCTAAAGAGGTGGGGAGTGCAGACACAAAAGCTCTAAAGACAGTGGAAGAATGAAACTACAGGAGGGAAAGGGACAAGTGAAGACACAGAAGGGCAGGGAGAGGTATTGACTTTCTCTTTAAAAGGAAGGGGGATGACATTGTGGGCCCTTTCACAAAGCCATATAACCCAGAATCTCAAGGCAGATAATCCACAATATCTACTTTGAACTGGATTATCTGAGTCCACATTGCCATATAATCCAGGTCAATGTGGATTTTATACAGCTGTGCGGAAGGGGCTTGAGAGCAAGGGATGGAACGGATTCTCTGGCAAGGAGATGGGAGTTCCTTTTGATTCCGGTCTGTAAATTAAAAGTCAACGGGCAGGGATGAGCGGGGTATAAATGTGTCAAGGGGTATAAATGTATCAAATCAAATTGAAGTGCCCCTCCACACAGCCATATAACCCAGAATATCAAGGCAGAAAATCCCACAATATCTGCTTTGAATTGGGTTATCTGAGTCCACACTGCCATATATTCCAGTTCAAAGCAGATATTGTGGGATTTTCCGCCTTGATATTCTGGGTTATATGGCTGTGTGGAAGGGCCCTAAAACGAACAGGCCAACAAAAGCACGCTTCTTCCCCACAGACTCTAAAGGGCCCCTTCCACACAGCTGTAAAAAATCCACATTGAAGTGGGATATATGGCAGTGTGGACTCAATAACCCAGTTCAAAGCAGATATTGTGGGATTTTCTGCCTTGATATTCTGGGTGGCTGTGTGGAAGGGCCCAAGGATGACTTTGAGCTCTCTGGGCGCCCTTCCAGACAGCCATATAACTCAGAATATCAAGGCAGAAAATCCCACAATTGCAGTTTCTCAAGTCGCTCCCGAGTCACACAAAAATCCACAATACCTGCTTTGAACAGGATTATTTGAGTCCACACTGCCCTATTATTCTGGGGAGGCCTTCCACACAGCCCTATATCCCAGAATATCAAGGCAGAAAATCCAACAATATCTGCTTTGAATTGGGTTATCTGAGTCCACACGGCCATATAATCCAGTTCAATGTGGATTTTATACAGCTGTGTGGAAGGGGCCTGGGAGAGTCAAACTGTGGTGATGAGGCGGTAGTCCCTCACAATTTCCCCGATGTTTTCCAGACGGACAGACCCCGCGCCCCATTGCGCTGCCCTTTCCCCCGCCGCTCACCGTGATACTCTTGTCCCGGCACGTAGAAGGTGGGGTTCCCGGCCAGGTGGAGGGAGATGAGCACCTCTCCCTGCTCGCCGTCGCCTCCCAGCTCCCCGTGGTGGGTGCAGAGGAAGAAGAAGGGCGAGAAGCGCGGGTAGTAGCCCGCCGACGCCGCCCGGGCCCCGCGCGAGGCCCCCAGCAGCGCCCCGAGCAGCAGCAGCAACAGCCCCCTCAGCGCCCACCTGGGGCTGCCCGGGAGCCCCGCTCCCATTGCTCCGTCTCTTGCGGCGGGGACACGCGGGCGCGGCATGCTCTGCGGGATGCTCGGGGCTCCTCAGGGTCATGCAGAGCCCGGCGCGCGGACGAGGCGGGGCAGAGCAGCCCAACTTTGAGGCGAGAGAGAAGTTTGCCCGATCCGGCCGCTTCCGCTGCTCAAGTGGCGCGCGCCGCGGAGGGCCACGCGCTGCCTGCCTGCCTGCCTGCCCGCCCGCTGGCGCTCCTCTTTCTCCCCGTCTTTCTCTCTCCCTCTCTCTCTTTCTTTCAGTCTCCTCACACCTTTTTAAAGCCTCGCTGCCACTGGCACGGGGGCGGCGGGCGGCTCCTCTTTCCCGCCTCTCTCTCTCTCTCTCTCGGTCTCGAGGGCAACTTGTGGTGAGGACTAGCCGGGCAGCGTAGCGCCTCGGGTGACTGACAAGGCTAGGGAAGGCGCGCGCCCGCTCTCCTCCTCCCCCTCCCTCGCGCGCGCTTCCTTCCTCCCCTCCCCGTCTGTCACTCCAACTGAGGCGCTGGGGCGGCGGGAAAGATGAAGTGAAAAAGGGAGACAAATTGCTACAGCTCCCAGGAATGATTGCTCCCCACCCACCCCTCCCCCACCCCTTGGTAGGAAGGGTGGGACAGTGAGGAGTCCCTTCTTTCTTTCCCTGGTTGCCAATCAAGGGGAGACGGGCAGGGAGCCGGTAGGGGGACTTCGGCCGTGGGCTGCTGCTTTGTCTGGGTTGGCTGGTCGCGCGCGCCTCTCTCTCTCTTTCTCTCTCTCCCCCTCGCGCGGCGCCCGCCTTCCCTTCTCCTCGCCGCCTTTCCCTGCCAGCCTTTCCCATTAGCTGCTCTAATAAGCGAGAGAGATACACCACGTTGCGCGCGCGGCTCAGGACTGGTTCCCTCACAGTCCTCTCAGGCGCTCCATCCCAAAGCAACTTCAGGAGGAAGCCTGGCACCACCCCCTCCTCCTCCTCAGTGTCGCTAACACCATCACCATTATTAATAACATCCTCTCCAAAACAGTAACAACGCAGGCGCTGCTTACAGCTATGTTTTGGTTCCCTCTGAAACTGACGCACAGGTGCACCTGGCTCTGGGCTTTTGTTTCTTTAAGGCTGCAGTCATAGAATCACAGAGTTGGAAGAGACCAGGTACAGCGGTGAGGACGAGGGATAGGACCTTCACTGTGGTGGCCCCTCGGCTGTGGAACTCCCTTCCCAGTGAAATTATATGGGCTCCCTCCTGGCCTTTAGAAAATAAGTTAAAAGGGTTGTTGTGTGTGTTTCCGGACTGTATGACCATGTTCCAGAAGTATTCTCTCCTGATGTTTCGCATCCTCAGAGGTTGTGAGATAAGTTAAAACCTAGCTATGAAACCATGAGTGTGAAGGGTAATACAGTACAATAGGCAGCTATGAAGAAATTGTAATATGATTAGAATGGCTCCTGGATTATGATTTCGGGTCTTTATGCAATGTTTTTAACAGTTTATTTAACAGATTTCCTGCTTATTGGCAGGGGGTTGGACTAGATGGCCCATGAGGTCTCTTCCAACTCTACTATTCTATGATTCTATGAGATTGATATGTTATGGTTTTAATTATTTTTATTGATTCTAATGCAAAATGTATTTTGTATATGTTTATGTTTATTGTGGCATTGAATTATTGCCAATATGGAAGCGGCTCTAAATCCCCCTCCGGGTTGAGATAGAGTGAGGTAAAAATACAGTAAACAAATAAATAAATACCCCTGCCATGCAGGAAAAGCACAATTAAAGTATCCCTGACAGATGGCCATCTAGGCCCCTTCCACATAGCGGAATAAAATCACACATTATCTGCTTTGAACTGGAATATATGGCAGTGTGGACTCAGAGAACCCAGTTCAAAGCAGATATTGTGGCATGTTTTTCTGGGTTATATGGGTGTGTGGAAGGGCCTCCAGCCTCTGTTTAAAAGCTTCCAAGGAAGGAGCTTCCACCACACTCCCAGACAGAGAGTTCCACTGCTGAATAGCTCTTAGGGTCAGGAAGTTCTTCTTAATGTTCAAGTGGAATATCCTTTCTTGTAATTTGAACCCATTGCTCTGAGTCCTAGGGCCCTTCTACACAACTATATAATCCAGAATATCAAGGCAGAATAACCCACAATATCTGTTTTGAATTGGAATATCTGAGTCCACACTGCCATCTATCCCAGTTCAAAGCAGATAATGTGGGATTTTATTCAGCTGTGTGGAAGGGACCCTAGTTTCAAGGGCAGCAGAAAACAAACCTGCGCTCTCTTCTTTATGACACCCTTTCACATATTTATACATGGCTATCATATCTCCTCTCAACCCTCTCTTCTGCAGGCTAAACAGATCTAGTTCTTTAAGACACTCTTCATAAGACATGGCCTCCAGACCTTTAGTCATTTTAGTCACCCTCCTCTGGACACCTTCCAGCATGTCAATATCGCTCTTAAATTGTGCTCAAAATTGGACACAGTATTCCAGGTGAGGGCTAACCAAAGCGGAATAGAGAGGCACCATGACTTCTCTCGATCTAGACCAGTGGTTCCCAACCTTTTTTTGACCAGGGACCACTCTCCAACATTAGTACCAAAAGAGATATGAATACGTTTTGGTCAACTTTCAATTTGGTTTGGTTATTTGGGGTGCTGATTCAGAAAACTACATTGGCTAGAACACATCAGCTCTAGTTTCTGGTACAGAACATATACCATCCGGTAGTCTTCCTCTCCTCGCCCACAGAGAATCATATTTAAAAATCTAGAGCTGATATGGTGTGTCCAATGTAATTTTCTGAATCAGCACCCTAAATAACCCCAGGAACAGGCCTAAAAATTAAGATACCAAGAAGGACGGGATATAAATGTATGAAATAAATAAATAAAGATAGAGATTATAGCAGGTATCCTCAAACTGCAGCCCTCCAACTGTTTGGGCCTCCAAGTCCCAAAATCCCTGGCCATTGAACAAGCAGGCAATGCTTCTGGGAGTTGAAGGCCAAAACAACTGGAGGGCTGCAGTTTGAAGATGCCTGAATTATAGTCTATTGGAGTGTGCCACAAAGCAGGCAGTGTAGGCCTACCGGGCCTTCCTTCTTCAGGGCCCAAGGAAGAGACCTCCTCACTTAACCAGCCCAGGACCTCATTTGTTCTAAATCCAGCACTGCCTGCCAGCATTTTGTTTTATTTTGAAGTCCAAATGGATTGTTTTCACTGCCAAGAGGAACAATTCCCTTTCTACTCAAACCCCCTTCTTGACTCAACGAAGGAAGAAGAAGAAGGAGTGTGCATCTTGTGGCTGGCCTACATCTTTGCTCACTCGCAGGCTGCCTCCCTGGCCCAGCTCCCATGCATCTGATGTGCCTTCCACACACCGGGCTCAAGGGAGGTCAGGGCCATCTGTTTTACCAGAATGCCCTGCCAAATCCCTACCACAATCAACACTCACCTGCTACAACTTTGCTGAGAATACTTTTCTGTTTTCTCCAGCTGTGTTGATTGAGGGAGTATTTTTTTTAAAGAAACACTGTTATTTTTGACAGGACTAAAAATTGCAGTTCAACACTGGCATTTCTCCTACCGTGAAGTAAATGGGGCATCCTGTAGGGAAGGTACAGCTCATGGGTCCATTTCAACAGGCTAATGCCTTGGAAACAAAAACTTTTCAGAGCCGCAGATGAAAATCAAGCTAGCTGTCTTTTGATCATTACCAAAAATGCCTTAAAAATAAAATAAAAAGTCAGTTTCATCTATCTCAACATTCATGAAAATGACATGCTAATAATAGTACTCTTTTACTGCCAAACACAGTGACAGCAAATGGCCTTTTCATACCCATTTTGAGCACATTCCCTTACCATGCTCACTCCCTATTTGGCCACTGCATCCTCTGGTGATATTTCAAGGAGCAAAGCAGGTAATGCACAACTAATAATAAACAGGGGTGACAGCACATGAGAATTGTTGGTGGGTTTCTCTCAACATACTTAATGCAGTACACACTTAAGTGAACATGGAGCCAAGGGAGGAGGGAATTTCTGGGACACCACCTGCTAACACAGCAGCAAGAGGGATGGACTCAGCTGCTTCTGCTAGGATTTGTGCAATCTAGCTTGTGTTATCTCTCTGTAACAGACAACTCGACAAATAAGACAGAGGCAGGGCTATCAGAAGGATGTTAATTTCTACTGAAGTAAATGGAAGGGCTTCCAAAGACTTCTCCAGGGCTGTTAAATTTTGCCTCCATTTTCTGTCTTTCTCCAGTTGATATGAATTCACCCCCAGCATTTCTACCCCACACATCTTCTCCCTCCCTTTACTGTCAACTATTCTTTTTTATCTTATACAGTATTTCGCTTTTCATCTTATATACTTGGTGTGCAAAAAAGAATCTTCCCCCAAGTGCTCCATGAAGTTTTGAATCTGCAAGCTCTGACAATTTGAATCTTAGCAAAAAAAGAATTCCAATCTAACTCAACTCCTTAATGCATATTTCGGAAATGATGCCAGAACTAACACATTTAGAATAGCCAGCATAGGCAAATCTCATTTAGGCCAAATCCACAACTTTTACCAATCTTAGCTCTTATTTATTTATTTATTTGCAGTATTTATATTCCGCCCTTCTCACCCCGAAGGGGACTCAGGGCGGATTACAATGAACACATATATGGCAAACATTCAATGCCAACAGACAAACAACATTCAGTTTTAGACAGACACAGAGGCATTTTTAACATCTTTCAGCTTCACGATTCCGGCCACAGGGGGAGCTGTTGCTTCCCGTCCATTGGTGGCTGTTCTTCCGCATTCTTTCCTCGTGAGCAGTTTTATGGTGGCTGTTCTTCCTCATTGGTGGCTGTTCTTCCTCATTCTTTCCTCGTGAGCAGTTTTATGGTGTTGTAGATTAGTTAAATTAGCCTCCCGCATAAAGCGTACCTAAATTTTCCCTACTTGACAGATGCAACTGTCTTTCGGGGCTGCTAGGTCAACAGCAAGCCGGGGCTATTTTTTTTTTTAATGGTCGGAGGCTTAACCCGACCCGGGCTTCGAACTCATGACCTCTCAGTCAGTAGTGATTTATAGCAGCTGGTTACTAGCCAGCTGCGCCACAGCCCGGCCCCAATCTGCCATTAAACTACTGATAAACTAATGATTTTTTTTACCCATTCCTTTCTTTCATGTCTGTTTTTGAATAGTCTACAGTCCATTTAAAGATTTCTTTCAATTTTAATTTTGTTGCTATTTTATTTTGAAAATAAGTTTTGATTAAAAAAAAAGAACCAGTGGCAGCCCAATTAAATATAGTAAATTAAATTTAGGACTTAACATTGTCAAGAAGAGATATTTCATTTTTATGGAACTTGCTGAGTATGATTATTTAACATGATTACCCAATTGAGTGTATGTAAACATACCTGAAAAGAAATATATAAGCTGGATAAACAGATAGATGAAATGATAGCACAAGTCACATACCCTTCTGTACTTTTAATGGACACTGTCCACTTATTGTCCTCTTTTTTTGTTATTCTTGATACTGTATCTTTGCTTACCTTCCTGCCTTCCATCAAAGATTTACATAGTCATTCAATAATAACTTCAGCACCTTTTTGTTTATTAATCTATTTTCTAAAATAACAATAAAATAAATTATCTGATAAAATGTTATTCTGTATTTTGTCAGAAGACATCAAATCAGGGCCTTTGAATTTTTTTTAAATTTGTTTATTTTAGGCTCTAATCATTTTAATTTGAAAAGTGGTATAGGTTAATGTTGGTTTTCTCCAAAGTTTAAATGTGATATGTATTAGGAAATTTATGATCACTCCAAAGGTCATTATAGGATGCTGATGAAGCAGGAAATATATCAGATACTTTGCACCTTTCTGGAAATTAATTGAAGAAGTAAAAAAAAAAATGTAACCTACAAAGTGCAAGTGGCAGCTATAAATATACATGATCTATGGTTGCCACCCTAGTATTTAAGAATTAGATGCATGGGCCACAGTCCAATACTTAAACATGCTTAAATCTATTATTCATCCCCTTTTATCTAAGCCTGCCAGGAATTTAAGGGCTTCAGAGGAAGCTTCATTGCAGGTCCCAACACTTCATGGAGTTAGGTTGGTGAGTCTTGACAGTGGAACTCTCTACCACCCAATTTCTTTTAAGCTTTCAGCAGGCAGCCAAAGCAGTTCTGTTCTGCATGGCATTCAGTGTTTGAAATTGTTACTTTAACTGTTCAAAAATGGATTCTAGAAATGTTTTTTTAAAACCATTTTTATCTTTGTATTGTTTTAATTGGTTTTTATTTGTTCTTCACCTCAGGAGCCCTTGTGGTCAGGGAGACAGAACAGAAGTACTGTAAGTAAGTAATTAAGGAGATTATCACATGAGGGTTAAGGCACACATTAGGAGCTTCTTATCCATGAGTGGAACACTCCTTAAGTCATGGCATTGTATCAATCTCATTTCATACCATTTCTCTAGTAATAGTTCAGTAATAGTAATAGTTCAGCCACCCCAGCACTGTGACTTCTGTTCTGACAAAAATCAAGATAGTGTAAAGCTACCCACGTGGTCAGCTTTACAAGGGGATTAAACAAACCCACAGAGAGTAAAACTATCAATGGCTATCAATGGCCACTAGCTTTTATAGATATATATTACTTCTAGTGTAAGAAGCAATGTACTGCTCATAACTAGTTGATGGAGAATAAAAGTATGAAGGTTTTATTACATTCAGTCATGCCTTGCTTGTGAACTTCTGTACACTGGTCTAGAAAGAACTTTGATCTGACCTAGCACATCTTTTGTCTTCTTATAGTTTTTGACATAAATCTTTTTATGGGGTAATTTTTTTACTGAAAACATTTTAAAACATTACAATTGTAAACTTAAGGGGAAAAGAAAGCAGCGAGGAATTAGGGGTTGAGGGAAAAGAAAGGTGAAAATTAGGGAGGGTGGGTGGAATAAGGGTAGAGGAGGGGTAGGATTTGGGACCAAGGTAGGGAAAGAGGGTAGGGAAAGATACGGGGAGGCCCGTTTCTGAGCCGAGGGAAGGAGGGGCCTACTAAATGGGGGGGGAGTGTTGACCTCTGATCTTCCACCTTCCAATCATCTCATTCTTCAGCATTCACATAAATTTCTTTTTGAAGATATTCATCAAAAATTGTCCAGTCTGTTTCTTTCATGGCATTTTCTCATAAATATAAAAATATTTTTGACATAAATCCGATGGGAGAAAAAATAACTTTCAAGTGACAAAGTTCCCAGGTTGACTAAATCAGCCCACTGGCTCAATGACTGAACATTCATTAAGAAACACTCCCAGTAAATTAATATTTAATTTACTGTGTACTGGATCAGAGAGGCTGACAACATTCTAATAGGAATTTATTTTAAATTTCTATTTGGCTTTAACATTTACATTTAGTTACAGTGGTAACAAAAGCCTGATTCAATGTGGTTGTCTTGTTTTTTCTCCCTATTATTAATACAAAAATTGAATGCGAATATTTCACTTACTTCTTGGATTTTTATGTTCTGTCTAGTAGCATTATAATATTTAATTAGTAATTGCAAGATTTTTTTGTGAATTGCAGGTTTAAAAAACAATTAAAGCCTTTGTATGCATGTCTACTGATACCTCTTTCATACATTTTTCTTTTCAAGTGCTTTTTACAAGAAAGGAATTAAATTGAAAGAGTATATTTTAAGAATATTTCAATACCTATAAATAATAAGAAATGCTAGTGCTCTTGTATAATGACTTGTGCTGTGCAATGGTGTGTCCTGCTAGATTTTCACATTAGTTACATTGCTGGAATTTATTAACATATAAACTATATTTGAGACTCAGCAAACTGATGTGCATGGATTGCGTACAGTGCCAGATTTACTATTGCACAGGGCTATCTTGGCCGGGGAGCCCATTTTCCTCCCCCAAAATAATTTTAACGATGGATTTTGACTATGTGGTGCTATTCTAAATGTAAAGGCATTCTGTTAAGAGAGATTCCAGTCATAATGATAGAGATAATAGTTGATGGGAGTGTGCCCCAAAGCAGGCAGTGTAGACCAACTGGGACTTCCTCCTTCAGGGCCCAAGTAAGGGGCCTCATAACTTAACTAGCACAGGGCCTCATTTGTCCAAACCCTGGCACTGATTGCTGATGCCATTCAAAGTATACTATAAATTAAGTCTGTTTTCCATCAGAAAAAGCAGGAACTTATCCAGTGCATAGAAGTAGTAGTAACTACTGTGTTTCCCCGAAAATAAGACACTGTGTGATATTTATTTTTCCTCAAGAAGACACTATGGTTTATTTTCAGGGTGTCTTATTTTTATATCCATGGCCAGTACTCAAGCGGTCAGATGGTATGATGGCTAGATGCCTCCCTCCATCTGGAGTGGGCTGCTGCTCCTGCAAGGAAGGGAACGCTGTGGCGCCCAAGACCTGCGACAGCAAAAGAGGTGGCCCAGTGAGTAGCACTCTGGCATCCTCCTCCGACAGCAAGAGCGCCAGTGAGGAGCCCTGCAGCTGTGCAGGTCCCACCCCCTTCGCCTTTTTGCAACATTTCCCCTTACCGGGGCTTTGCCACTGCTCCTGTTCCCTCTGTTTGGGAGACTTTGGAGTGACTTGCACCTTTGCTTGGGCAGGGAGGAGGGTGTGCTGGTGTGAGGTGGTAAGTCAGTTGTGGCCATGGCAGAGGGAAGGGGCGACTGCTTTCTTTATTGTTCCACACCAGTATGCTGCATAGCCGCGCCTATCACTATGTCTTATTTTTGGAGTATGGTTCATATTGCACAAATGCTTAGAAATCCTGCTACAGCCTATTTTATGGGTATGTTTTATTTTCAGAGAAACACAGTACTTCCTAAACTTTTATAAGTATGTGGATATGAATTTCCACATAGTAACTGGAGGGTAAAATACATGTGTGTGCATCTGCTTTCAATTTGCTTGTCAACCTATGACTACTCCATGAATTTCATAGGGAAGGAATACTAAAAAGAGATTATTTTGCCTGTTTCTCTAGGTTTTTCCCATTTCAGAGAATAAACCATAACTTCTTGCTATATGGTACTACGGTATGTTGGGTATGTTGGGTGTCTTGGGAAAAGAATTGCACATTTGGAGAAAGCTATTAAATACCTCTCTGCTTGCTCTAATTTGGTAAACAGGTGAGAAAAGTAAGATGTACTCTCAAATTATTTCATATTCCACAATAGTCATAAAAGTGGAGGAAGCAAAATGCAGGGCAGAAATAAGTTGCCTGAAACAGAACAACAATCATTCAGTTGAGGAAGAACTGTAACCTTATGCATAGTTTAGCGATATCCATGATTTAACTTGAAATTGTTTGTTATCTGGCATAAATACTGCAGTGTCCGAATCCATAAATATGGCATTTTTCTTCATCAAGTGTGAAATATTACTTCATGAACGGGGTCATTGGTTGATGTGTTCTAAGCAGTGTTTTGAACAGTGTTATGTATAGTGTCTGAAGCTGGAAATCCTTTCATTGCATACATAAGACTAGGTAAGGTAAAGGTTTTTCCCTGACGTTAAGTCCAGTCATGACCAACTCTGGGGGTTGGTGCTCATCTCAATTTCTAAGCCAAAGAGCCGGCGTTGCCCGTAGACACCTCCAAGGTCATGTGGCCGGCATGACTGCATGGAGCGCCGTTACCTTCCCACCAGAGCGGTACCTATTGATCTACTCACATTTGCATGTTTTCGAACTGCTAGGTTGGCAGGAGCTGGGACTAACAGTGGGCGCTCATTCCGCTCCCAGGATTTGAACCTGGCACCTTTTGGTCCGCAAGTTCAGCAGCTTAGCGCTTTAACGCACTGTGCCACCAAGGGCCCCTATACATAAGACTATCAATGCTTTAAAGAACTTCCATGTATTTTATGACAGACTAAATAATCTAAAGACACAGATCCATTCTGATCTTGGGAGCGAAGCTGAGTCAGCCCTGGTAGTACTTGGATGGGGAACTGCCAACAGAGTTATTATATGGAAATCTTTGGCAACTGGAGAGCTGCAGACACCACTGCCACTTTAACTCTTCCTGATATCACTGGTACCAAAATGATGATTACCGCGTCCAACTTCATTTAACTGGATGCAAGTGCAGGGGAGTATTCAACAGTGATTTTGGTCTAGCAGAAAACAGTTATGCAATTTGGTATATCCTGCTTTTGTCAGTGTCCCTTTTCATGGAAGCCTTTTGCATTAGTGTGTTAGGTTCTCAAGGACCCAGAAGAGTCAGGCTTGTGGTGATGGAGGGGAGCTCACATGGGGAGGCAAGATTGGGTACCCCAAACAGCACAAATGAAAGCACTATCTGGAGTCATCCCTGTAGATTGTCAATTAACATCCCTGAAGGATACCACACTAATTTTTCAACCTCCAACCCATTCATCATTCCTTGTTAAATATGTCTTCTAAAGGCTTAGCTCATTAATTAGCTCACATTAATTGATCACTGAGCCAGTTGACTGATTAATGAAATCATAATAAAATCATGCATTTGAAATATTTTTCTTATGATGCATGCTGCAACTTGCAACAAAGTAACAAAATGAATAACATCTCTCCAGAAGATGGTAATTTCCACATACAGTTTTTCTTGGTGCTTTTTTGTTACATCCAATTGTTATTTTTTTAAAGAAAGAAATAAAAACAATATATAATCACACACAAAAAACCCACCTTAACAGCAATGTTCAATTATTTCTGACCTGGGACTTACCTTTACCACAAACTTGTATTTGGATCCCCAGTATGTATGTATTCATTTTATTTTATTTGTTCATCCAATGCTTTTTTTTCTTTTCTTTTTTTTAAATTTTATTTTTATTTCCATTATTTGAAATGTACAATGCTTTTGACACGAAATAAATAAATTTTATTTGTTTTATTGCTGCAGTCACTTGTTGTTGTTTTTTTTGTTTGTTCAGTCTGTGATCCAGTCACAGGTCCCAATGCATTAATTTCTAAATGATCATTGGCAGAAGGTTTCAACTGTATTTTCAGGCAATACATAACCTTATCTTTTGTTATTCACATTCCCTCACTGGATATGTGACCTATTTCAAGAACTGTCCCATATAGAAATGAAAAGTCCTGACTGTGTTTTTTTCTGAGCTCAGTATTATTGTAATTATGTCCTTCTATCTGGAGAAAGGCAAAGAGAAGAATGAATGAATGAATGAATGAATGAATGAATGAATGAATGAATGAATGAATGAATTGGCTACAATAAAAAGAGCCTATTGAAGGTATTAACAAATCACTGTTTGGGATAACTTTTTTTGTTAAAAATTGGCACATACATATAAAATATTGCCCATTCATTACTCCCCCTTCGACTTGTTCATTTAAAATTCAATATGCCTGAACGTAGATTTTGCTCATTTAGCTATTTCAAATTACTATGCCTCCCTCTCACTGTGATGAACTGAAAGGATACTTACTGCCATGGGTCTGTCTATTTTCACTTTGCAAAGTCTCAAAAAAACTAGGGAAGAGGTTAAAAAGTAATGACTACATATACTCATGTATAAGTCAAATAAAAGTATAAGTCGAGGGCAGGTTTGCAGGTCAAAATTATAGATCGTCATATCATCTGTGGATAAGCCAAGGATCATTCTGCAGAGAGGGAAAAGTGTAAGTGGCGCCTCAAGGTGCTGGCTGCCCCTAGCTCCCATCGCTACAATTTTTCTGCTTAGAAAAACAGAGGGAGTAATGAGCACTAATGCTGCTTTTAGGTTCCCCTGGGACCAACTAAGTTTTCACCTTTCACCATTCTACTCGGAGAAAGGGATGGTTACTTTTTAAAATAACAGTTAAGGTACAGTATGTATATTGACCTGTGAATAAGATGACTTGGGGGTTTTTTGCTGTTAGTTCTTTGACTAAATGTTCTAGACATATACATGAGTATATAACAGCAATATCCATTCCTTCGGCACTTATGCTCTCACTGCTAGTCCATTATATTGCAATAAGCATTTTATGGTTTCACAAACACATAACCTATTGACTTGATTTTTGCTACACACTAACATATTGTTACTAGAACTGTAGGCTATGCAGTTTGCAAAGCAGCATTGGATAAGCTTTAAACTAGGCCTAGTGATGTTGTTGCCATTAATGACCATTAGCAAATAAGTGACGATGATGGGGCAAACAGAGCTGCAAGAAAAATCCTGTGGCCTTTATGAAACACCTCTCCTCAAGCAGCTGTCCAGTTTTTGTTTTGTTTTTTGCAATCCATTTAGGTTCGCTTAAAAGCATTAAACTTGTGCCAGTCTTTTGAAGCTAAATGAGCTTTGTAAAGCTCTAATCAACCAGAGCCAATGCAAAAGCATTACTCCACTCAAAGAATAGGAGTTACCAAATATCAGAGAAAGCCAGTCAACATCTGTTCCCACTACTCACATTCTTGCCAGGAACTGAGACCTCCATGCTTGAGATTTAAATTGGGGAGGATTAAACAAGTATCACAAAGTCCCATTTTCATCACTTATGAGATGCATAAATCTCACAGAATTATCAGTTTTTAAAATGAGGATCAGTCAGGAGGGGAAATGTGTGGTGCATGATTGTTGTTCCTTAAAATCAGTATCTCCTTTAAACTCAGAAACTCAGATCTAATTACTAAGGTTTTAGAATTATTTTGAGTTTTAACCATATTTTTTTTTTAAAAAATAAGACAAATCGCATGAGAGGGTTCTGGGAATTGTAGTCACCAGTTGTTTCTATTCTCAGCCAATCAGAGCATGGACACAACCAGGCTTTTTATTGGCTGAGAAACAGAGAGAGAGAAACTTCAACTCCCATCATGCTTTGAGATGAACTTTTCAATGCCTGCCCTATGTAAGTGCTAATGGGAAAGCGAGTTCCTCTCTGGAGGAGGGAACTTTCCAAGAAAAAAATGGATGGAGGCTGATTCTATATTGCAGATTTAACTCCTTCCTTTCCAGTACCAATAAAATCTGGCTCCCTTAATCCATTTTGCTAGGCTTTTTGTTGCCCTCCTCCCTGTTGTTTTCAGAGATTATATAAAATGGCCCACTGAAAACTACAAATTTTAGTTCAAACTGATTTGGGCCCAAGCCTAACATACAGCAACTCCACAAACACTGACAGATATTTCCAAACAAACTGAAAAGGCAGATGATTAGCCAAAATACCTTTAACAGAATGTCATATTGCTTATTAAATCACACAGACATATTGACTTAATGTTTGTACATTCAGCTTTCTCTGATCAAACACTGATGAGAGGGTGAGGGTTGATATTAATTCCTCAAGTGACTTGATAATTTCTGAATTGTAAACCCGAAGAAATGGTGTCCCTCCATTCCACTCAAAATAAATGTCTCGAAACTACTCACAGGAAACAACATGCTCTCCTTTTAGTGGACTACCTTGATTTTTAATTTGGGATCCATAAACACTTGCCGATACTATTTTCCTGTAGAAGCATCATGTTATTCTGGCAGGCTGAACATTTTCCCCTTTAAGTTCTTAGTAACTCATTTGAATTGTAAAAGACTCTTACTTTCTATAGTTCTTGCAATGAAGAATGTGGTTTAATTCTGATAAATAGCATTAGTGAATAAATGCTTGCTTTGAAATCAAGTACATTTTTATGAGTAGTTCTGTATTACTTACCATTCATTTTGATACCTACATGCATGTGTATATGTATATGTGTTCTCTCCCTCTCTGTGGGTGTGTAGTTAATCCATGAATCATACTTAAAGGGAACAAAGTAAAATGTATTTAAAACTCCACATAAATAAAATTTACATAAAGCAACATTTTATAATTCCAAAATGGGAACATAAATTACTGGGAGGTGGAATTAATTTAACTTCTTTCAGCACTGTTCCCAGCATCGTTAACTTCAAAATAATTTTGCTCTGGAATATTTGTGTATTATCCAAGAAGTATTATTTTCATTCCAAGATATACTATATATTGAACATTTTTCAATTGATTAAATTTAGACATACATTTGATCTCTGGAAGGAACAAACTCAACATTGCAGATATTAACTATCATGGAGGTTCTCAAAGGATGATTATGCGCTGGATACTGGCACAATTGTGGGATAACAGGCCAGAATGCATATATAATGTCTGACTCTCTTTAGGCAATCGTTCATTGTTGACATCACAGTTCAAGGCTGCAAAAGATCTATTGATTTATGAGTTACACAGAACCTTGATGTCACCTCTTTGTAAAGTTTGTGTCTCTAACATTGCATAAAATAGATGTTTCTACAGCTGAAATGTAGATATATTGCCCTTCAATAAACCATATGCTAGAAAAGATTTGGAAGGTGAAGTAGTGGAGGAAAATACCTAAATATTTCTAATGCTATTGGCAGATCCATTTAATTTCATTTGCCATGACCCCTTCAACCAATATTTGTACATATTGACAGAAATACAATAAATCATGTGGCATTATCTTCTAAGCATACAGTACACCAAGCTGGACAGGAAATGCTTTGTGGGGGGGTCAGTGGGATCTGGTTCCTATCAGTGAGGTAATTATTAATTCTGTAGTAAACAAAACTTTCATCTTATGTTTATTTTTAGATAGCTATATCTACCTTTACAATAAAAGTGTTGTCCATGAGTTTTATACAGAGAGAAAGAAAAGAGGGGCTTTAAAAACTACTTTAGTATAGGTAATTTTTCTGACTGACAACCAAGAGTTTTGAAAAACCAATATCTACATGATGTCAAGAGTATTGTAATTTTTACAAAGTTAGGAGCTAGCTTGAATGGAGAAAAAAAACTCATGAAAATATGTTGGTATTTTGTGGAAGAAAACATGCCTGGCAATCATCCTAATGATTATGAACTCCTTTACTAAGCATAGAAGTTTTTTTTTTCATGTGCTCCTCTGTTTTTTTTCTTCATGTTTTTGTAGCTCTTATCTGTTCCTTTCCCTTTTGTATCCTATAAAATCTTCTTCCATATTCTCTCAAAAGTCTTTCCAAAAGACTAAGCCCTTCAAATCCATCATGCAGAATTGTTCAGCATAAAACCTTTTCCCAAATGTTGTGCAGATGTGCACAAAGCAAATTAAGGATATTAGTATAGTTCTCTCCAGTTTGCATAATTTAAAAACAAAACAATTTGAAATAAAATAAAACCTTGGAATATTTAGTAAAGAATTCCAGGCTGTTTGGGTATGATGGAGATCTGGTTTCTCTCTTTCAGCTACAGTAATGGAATTTTACTAATATTCACATCTGGGGATAAGGTCATAAATAACATATCAACATCTGTTGTTTTACTGCTGACGGAGGCCTTTCTTGAATTTTATTCTAGATACAAACAACCCAACTAGTATACCACTTAAATAAAAAGAATACATACAAATTTGCTTCTGACCTTGAATTTAGGAAATGATCTGTACACATTTTTACTTTGGCCTATGTCCATATATATAAACACATGGAGGTTGCTCATTAAAATGCACAAATTGAGTTCAGCATAGTTCTTCTTAACAACCACTCTAGGCTTCGAGTGCTATTCTGGTGTTCCACTGGTTCTTCCCATATGAAACATGTCCTTTCTGTGTGTCTGTATGTTTGTCCTTGATGAATGTTTTCTGTTTCCACAGTTGCAGACCTCCCTTCAAAGTTTTCACAACAAAGATCAACAAGTATCATTGATTGAACCCTCTTATAGCACAAGGAAACTGTCCTTGGTGCTGAAACCATTGCTTTTCATCTAATTGTGCCAGAGCCAGCCCAAGTCATTTTGCTGCCTAAAGCAGAGTAGCACACAGAGCCCTGCTCATCCACTCATGCCAAAGATAGCTGTGTTATTCTGCCGCAGAAAATCTCGTAAGTAATTTCTTTACTTCCCTAGCAGTCAAAAGAAACAATGAATAAAAAAGGAAGTGGCAAATTAAATAACTAATAACATCCTGCTCCTGCAGGACATCCAAAAGTTGCTACCTGCTCCATGTGCTTCATCTGCCTAAAGGTAGACATGGCTCTGAATTGTACTTCCTGTTACATTACTATAATTTAGATTGCATTCCTGTAATCCGAATTTCCCAAATTTTGTTGGGAAGACCACAGTAGGACACAAGGGCAATGGTATCTGCCTGCTAATATTTCCCTGCAATATACTGTATATATGCCTCTTCTGGACCATAATATATTTCATCTAAGAACTTTATTCAACAGGACCATGTTCATTCATTTTTTTCAATCTCTCTAAGTTTTTAGAGTCACCCCTGCATCTCATACTAGTGAATTCTAGCTTAACTGAGCACCTTGTGAATCAGCCCTTTGTTTTCTTTCCCTGCCACTAGCCTTCAATGGATGTTAGACTGCTAGCACTTTCTTTACACTGAGCATAACTTCATTAATCTATGCCGTGTCAGGGTTTTTCATTTTTTCTAAAATGAAGTGCCTCAAATATTTTAACTTTTCCTCAGAAGTGGCTTATTTAAGCCCCTTGATCATTTTGGTTGCTCTTTTCTACACATACTCCAGCCTTTTCCTGAACATTCACAACACACATTTTTCTAAGAGTGCTGTCACCATAGAAGCAGTATGATACTGACTTTTGGATTCCCTTTTAAGAGTGTTGTCACCATAAAGGCAATATCAAACTGGCCATTTTCTTTTAGATTCTTTTTCTAATTTAGCCTAATATGGACTCTGCTTTTTTCAGAGCACCCCCACAATGGGCTAACATTTTCCTTAGCTATCCCCCATTCTCCAATATCTTTTCCTGCCACCTCAGATCCTGTCAGCATATATGTGACACTGGGATTTATTTCTCAATGTGCACCATATTTTATTTGCCTACACTGCATAGCATTTGACATTTCAGTGTTCATTTTTAAGAGATACTTTTGGAGCTCTTTGCAATCCCTTTTTGTTTTAACCATCCTAAAAATTGGGTGTGATCAGCAAATCTATACAAACCATACATTTATTACATTTCAATTCCTTTTCCACTTATAGCTAAATCGGGTCCATTAAAAAACACATATTTTTCTGCAAGCCCGCCAATAGTGATATCCATAAATTGCTTGCTGAACCTTCAGAAGATGGAATTGCAATGAAGTACAGAGAAAATCCATCTATCTGCCACTGCACCTTGGTGCGAGGAAGCAGGCAATGTTAATCAAACATTATTACTTGGGCATGTAGTAATCATGGAACTCTGCAAAAAGGTTTCTACCAGGGAACTTAAATCAGTCAGGTCCGGGTTTCATACTGTTTTTACAGAGAGCATATTTACATATCTATAAGACTGCACCCGCTGCTGTGCTCTTTACATCATGGAAGGGGGCACAAGTATAGTGCTTTGCATACATTTTAAGCACCCACATGCTATAGAGTGTTTAATTTTGTCCACAGAGCATTCCTAAATTTTTGCTTATCTGTAATTGACTGTCTGCCCGTACTCTGCACTAAATCAGTATAGCCCTACGCAGAGTAGCACTGTTTTTCTGAACCCCCGATAATCCAAATACTGTTTAACACAGCTCCATGCCCTCTGTTGTACTATACTTGGTAATAGCTTCTGCATATCACAGCAAGTCATATGAATACCTGCTGTGGCCTATTTATTGTTGATGATTGATAATGGGATTATTGCTCCTCTACATGAATCACAGAGTCTTAAATCACCTGCCCTCACTGAGGATGGAAGGATGATGATGGCTGAGCTCTGACTTATCAACCCAAGCCATAGACTCTTCGCCCCATTTCTGCAGGGTAAAAGCTCTTGGATCTGAGAACACATTATCTTGTCCTTCGCAATACTTGTCAAGGTATGCTGCTCATATATCAACAAGACTGTCCTTTGGTGCTGAATCTTCTAGAAAGAATGTGCTGAAAACTCATGGTACAACTCAAACTTACACTAGAACATTTTTTTAAAATAATATGTAACGCCATGGGAAAAAAATTATCTATTTAGAATATCTTCCAAATTGTTATTTCATTTGCTATACCAGTTGTAACAAAAACCATTCCTAATATTAGGAAGCACACAGGTCAATTATGAACTCCAGCCCTAATGAAAATAATTGATCTGGTATCAGTTATGAAGTTTTTATCTTAAGAAGAAGGATAGATTTTGAAATCAAGCAGCCATCTGCAGAACATAAGAGTAAGCCACCATCATTGTCTTGCCTCTGTTCAAGCAAGCTCTCCTCTTGAGGTCCATCTTCGATAAAGGCCACCTTTTAAAAGGAAAAACAACTAACTTCACACATCTCTGCATGCAGAAGAGAGAATACATTAGCACACTTGCTTCTGTGTTGTGCTCTACCTTTATTCTGCTTTCAGTGTCTTCTGACAAACACTATTCTAAATGGATCATCTCTTCTTCTCCAACTGGGGCACAAGGGTAAATATAAAAGGGAGGGGGAAAAGGAAGTATGATTCCCCCTCTCCTCCCTTTACTCTTCTGTGTTGCTTTTCCATCCCAACCAACATCATTCCAGGCAACCAGCGACAGATAGGAGTCATGTTGCGTCCACTGGTTGCTGCTACAAGAAGAAAGGGAGGGGACAGTAAGGGTCACTTCTGGTAGTGCCAAATCAGGCTTAGTGCTGCTGGATGGTCTCCACAACAGCCAGGGGAGTGGTGATCAAAACTATCCTGGGGTCAATCCTGAAAGCAACACTGCGGATCAGCTCTGAAATATAGAGTTAATGTAGATGCATCTAGAAGGCAATATACTTAAAAACATTCAAATGTTAAATATTAAATTTATACAAATATTAAAGAATACTATTACAATAAAACAATTAAATACAATTGAAATAAATAAAAAGGGCGCCCTGGCCTATTTTAAAAAATGTTTTGTTTTAAAGACTTGCCTGAATAAAAAGGTTTCAGCCTACTACCAAAACAACAACAGGGACATGGCTATTCTGGTTACCTGGAAAGGGAGCTTCAGAGTCCAGGGACAGCCATCACAGGTTTACAGCTTGGGTGTTCTCTTGGAATCATCACTAAGCCTGGAACCCCAGGTCTTGACGGTGGCTAGGGGAGTCTTCGTACAATCAAAATTTGTGCACCAGTTGCGCCCGTACCTTGAGAAGCCAGACGTGCTCTTGTTACATTTCATATAGACTACTGCAATACACTCTATGTGGGGCCACCTTTGAAGACTGTTCAGAAGCTTCAAGTAGTCCAACGGGCGGCAGCCAAATTGCTCATTGGAGCAGAGTACAGGGAGCATACAACCCCATGTTACACCAGCTCCACTGGCTGCCAGTCTGCTGCTGAGCACAATTCAAAGTGCTGGCTTTGGACTATAAAGTCCTAAATGGTTCTGGCCCGAACCTCTTATCTGTCCGAACCTATCTCCCTCTATGAACCACCCTGGAGGTTAAGATCTTCTGGGGAGGCCCTGCTCTCAATTCCACCTCCTTTGCAAGTGCGGTTGGTGGGGATGAGAGACAGGGCCTTCTTGGTGGTGGCCCCTCGGCTGTGCAACTCCCTTTCCAGTGAAATTAAATCAGCTCCGTCCCTCTGGATATTCAGAAAGAAACTGAAAACTTGGATATGGAACCAAGCCTTTGGAGAACAAGCAGTTCAGTAGGCAGCAATGAAGGAAGCGTAATACAATTGAAATGGCCCTGGGCTATGACTTCAGCTTTGTGTGTTTTTAATAGCTGATTTTACTGTTTTAATGTATTAGTGTGATGTTTAAATATGCTATAATTTTTATTTTTAATGTTTTATATTTATGTAGATTGTATCTGTTATTGTATGGCATTGAATATTGCCCACTTGGAAGCCGTTCTGAGTCCCCTTCGGGGTGAGAAGAGCGAGGTAAAACTATAGTAAATAAAAACATAAATAATATGCATTATTTAAAAAGCTCTTCCAATCATATTCATAGCCTCACAATTACACATGTTTACATTAAAAATGGCCTCTAAACACATTTTCAAGGAAGGAAGCTCACTTAAGAAACACTTATCCATTTGAAGTAAGCTTGTGAGAACTGAACTGTCAAATGAGAAATGTTTGTCCAACTTTGTCCATTATATATAAAAATATAATAAAGGACATTATGCATTTTATAAATAATGTAGTTATGTGATAATATAATACACTCTTATTATACACATAAATATACACTATTATATTAGATATTTATTTATTATATTTTATACATATTGTTTTGATATTATCACCCACTTGAAATTTCTCTTAATAAAGAACAGTTACAAATATACATAAATAAAATGAAATAAATATTAATAAAACACCATAAACTAAATACCAGTACTAAGAATTTCATTGTTTCCCTTATCTTGTTAAATTCTTCATCTTTGCCTTAGCATCTCTGCCTGTTGATGATAATTGGCCATTCAGTACAAATGTCACAGCATGTCTCCACAGAAATGTCAAATGCTTTCTGGCTTCTAGAAGCTTAGTTGCATTGAAAAAACGTTAAAATGGAATTCCACATGCAAATGTAATAATACCGCTTTACTTGCTCTGTTCTTTTGGGGCTTTTAAATAGCACTTTCTTGGTCAAAAAGTTCAGCAGATTTGGAAACTTTAATTCAGTGGGCAAATGCCAGGTGACGTATCTTTTCACCGATTTCTTTTTCATGTTTCTTTTGTCCCGTCACAATTCCAGAATCAATCCAATTTTGAAATGGAAAGTGCATATTTATCAAAAAGGCATGAGTACAAAATATGCTTCTGTTGTTCTTACTGTGTCATGAACCTGTTAACATATTATTAGCATAGTTTCAGAAAATTAATATTTCACCTTCTGGTTGACATAGCTGTACACTTAGTTTATCTCAGAACAAAGCAACCTAATCTCCTGCTACTTGTGCTTCTTCGGAAGACTTATTTAAAAACACAGAGGTCTCTTTTTTGTTTCACATTCAGTAAATTCAAAGTAACATAATGGCTACCAGCTACTGTACTTACAAAACGTTGTCTGAGGTGCTATGGTTTTAATCTAAAACACACTTAAAGAATTAGGTTCCAAGTACACGAAAATGTGCTCCAATTTAACTAGTCAATTGTGTTTGCCAAGTTCCAGATAATGATACAAAGGATGAAATCTAGGAATATTTAGTTGGGAGTAGTTCCGTTTCAATAATGGAGTGTCAGTGTCAAGTAAATAAGAGGATTGGATTAGAAATCAATAGACCTAATTGTACTTTGTGCAGAAGCTCTAGCTCTGAACAAAGTTAAGTCTGATAAATTAAAGGCAAGTAATATAGAAAGTAAAGCAATTTGATATTTAGCAAAGCCCCACACTCTGTACATCTTTTTATAACCTCTTTCATCCTATTGCTAACTCACCCCAATCTGCACCAGTCCTTGTCCTATGTCATTCCAGACATTAACATGAAAATTTCAAGTTATTTGCAAATATTACTCTTTGAAGCAGAAGTATCAACTAAACGAATACTGGTACATTGAGTAGCTAATATAAGTACATTAGCATATTCTCCTTCATTTGCATGTTCACTTTTAGGTACAGAGCTTTGATTTCCTTGGAGAAGATAATGCATCCAGTTCTGAGTGTAGTTAATTTGAAAGCAAGACAGGGTCGGTCAGAAATTTTCATAGCTTCCAAATTAATTAATGATCCTCACATACACTGGCCTAGTTTTGAAGAACATGGATTTTATAAGCACACAGCTCCATCACTAGATGATGAAACAGGAGCCCAATGTTCAAATTTGGCTCTTTAAGTCTATTTTGCATCTCCAGGCTGTAACTTTTCCTGATCATTTGCCTCCCCTTGAATACCCAAAGAGCAGTAAATCTTTAAGTTGGTTACAGTGCTTCCTGACACTGTTTAACAAGAACAATAAAACATTTTTCTTAAAAAACAGTGTACTGGTAGCCACTTGTGGATATTTTTTTTTACAATACAGAAAATTTTAGGCATAGTTAGGAATCCCTCAGAGCAAAAAAGTCTTATTGTAGAACCACAAAAATAGCCCATCCCTATGTCTGAGAAAGGCATTAAATCCTAAAGCTAGGCTGTTCATTTCTGGCTTTCATTCCAAAAATAACATACAAGTTGAGTAGAGTATCACCCCATTGGAACTCATCTGTTATAGAATGAGAGTCTCTATGATAAAATGATTGTTGCATGATTTCATTTGCTTACTCTTTTGAAATTAATTGGCATTCGTGGCTGCAGTTTTGAGATGGCTTTGCAAGTCAGTGTTTCCTGATCTGGCATGAGATCTCAACAAGGCCTTGAAATTACCATTATTGTGCAAAGGTTCTTCACAGGTAATAGGTCCTTAATCATTGCTCCCTCTTAAAGCCAGTTCTTATCAGCCTCAAATAGTTTCAACAATTGGTAGGTGTCTCTGTTTTCTTCCACTTTCTTTTGCTTTCCTTTATCATGATGACGGGTTACATCAGGACACTTTCCACTGTGAATTGCCAAGAGGTTCTGTACAAGCCAAGTACACGTTGTTCAGATGGTACTCTGTTTTGGGCCTTCAAATTCCCACCTGTGCCTTAAGCTTTGTCTGCCGGATACGGGTGGGCCAACTTTGTTGCTTCCACTATATCTGCTATTGCAGCTATTGCAATATAAATTGGTGGAAAGACAGGTAATGACAGGGTGAATAAATTGTCAAAATGTGGTTGAGACAGTGCTCGAAGTTTTGGAGGAACTTTTAATTTTTGCTTCTCATAGTTCATGAGTAAACCAGTTTTTTTTAATCTGAAAAATTTGGGGTGGTGGTGGTTTGAACTCCTAAATCCTCCCTTCCTGGCTACAGGATTGCTCCTGAAATTAAATCAGTCACAAAAATAAAGGTTGTAAAATCTTATGACCAAATCCTGTATCATTCCTAGAGTTCAAATGATAATGTCTTATCCAATTGATGGCTGATATCATGTGGCACCTTTAAAAAGTTCTGGCAAAGAAGCACCAGTAAAGAAGATTGCAAATGCTGCAATTGATCTGATGGAGTGAGCTTTGATTGACGTCAGAAGTGGCTCTTAGCAAAAGTGTAGGCCAGACAAATAGTCCGAACATTCTTTGTGGGGTGGCATGGTGACATTTCTTAGGACAACCGTAAGAAAGGAACAATGATATGGGCTGACAAAAAAGAGTAGTTCTAATGACATAAATAGTACGTGTTCATATGACATACCAGAAGATTTTTTGAGATTTGTTCAAGGTTCAGGAAAGAATACCAGTTAGACTGAAATTGTAGATCACCTTTGGGGAAGGTATTCTTACTGAAGTACAGGAACAGGTCATCAGACTGGAGAGCAATAAGCCCAGATGTGTTGCTGAAAAGAAAGATGAATTTCATAGTAAGAAGACATTCATCCACAGAAGCATGAGGCACAAAGGGAGTGTTCATTAACTGAACTAAAGATAAGGACCAGAGGATCAGTAGTGGATACAGATGTGCAGGACTCTTAAAAATATCTGTACCATAGGGTTGATGAATACTTTTGCTGAGTATCTGGATGCTGGTGGGATACCATGGCTTCAGAAACAAAAGGAAAAGGTCTTGTTTGCAAAGGGGAAGTAAAAAAAATGAAGGATTGTGGCCATATCCACAGAAGACAGAGGCAGATCTCTATTCAGAAACATTCTTCCCAAGAAGCTTCCCAAACTCTGACCAATTGAGGGTAATGAAGGATGCAATTTGCCACTCCATCAAGGCAAGAGTCTTGATGTCTGAATATATAACCCTGCCTCTAATATGTGAAGAAATTGTGCATGTGTTGGTAGGTGTACGTATTGCTCTCTTGATGGCTGAAGGAAGATGGTAAACCATGTCTACTGGGCCCAGAATGGAACCACTAGGACTGCTGAAATGTCATTTCCAGCATGTTTTATCACATCACATCTATTATTTTATCTACTTCATTGGTAATTTTATTAGTTTGTTTACAATCCTAGTGAATGCATTTAGATTCAAGCAACAGTAGGTTGTATCCCATGGTTAATTAAAACCCAATAATGTATATAACCTGTGACACAAATTCATTCCACTTCAATGTTTTGGAAGTAGAATGAATGTGTCATAAATTACACATTATACTCTCCAACCAGGCTGATCTGACCAATGCTAAATCAAGAGAAGAATGGTAGCTAAACAAAATTCTTTTTTTACTGAAAGAAAACAGTATATGAATTTTGGATTTTTTAAAATGTATTGCTAAAGCCAACACTTTCTTCTTAGAATCAATGTGATGCATTATTCTGCTCTTATATGGAAGTTTCAAACTCCCTTCCCTTTGGTGGTTCTTACATGGATTCCTGCCATGGAGACTTGCCTCTAATATGAAAGCATCCAGTACAGAAAATGACATGCAATGGCTCATTCTCCAGATTTAATTAATACTATGACAACTTGGCAATAAAGCTACAGTAGAGAAAAAGACTCCTTGGGGAACTGCCAATTGTAAGCTGCAAAGAAGCTGTTATTTTTTAAATTATATATCTAAAGTAACATATCAAACATCCAAAGATTCCAGGAAGGCAATTACATTTTAAAAAAAGAAATAGTATAAAAATTCTGTTTCTTAACTGAAAAATAAAGTATTTCCACTCATCTGAAAAGAAAATCTTGAAGGTATCTTTCCCAAATGAATTTTATTAGATATAAACTCTTCTAAATTTGAACTTTTAGCAACCAAGCAAATCTTCTTGCATACAAAACATATATTGTTTTTTTTCTCCTGTGAACAATATCTCGTTTCTTTTACTTTCACCTGCCAAGTCTACAGTTCAAAACTGTGTTTAATATCTTATGCAAAATATCAAGCGCTCTGAAATTTGCCTGACATTACCCAGATTGTTCATGATTTCACTTGCAATTTGAATGAAATGAAATTTTAATAGCACTTAAAATGCTTATAACATTTATTCCATATCAGGTTTTTTCCAGTTGACCCCAAAGCTTGATTTAAAAATGTTTGATATGTCAACCAAAGTGTAAATATCAAATCTGGTCCAAATCAGTCCACAAATGGGCATATTAGATCAAAACCCAGATATTAAAATGTTTTGATCAAGGTGCTTGAAGTACTGATAAAGTGGATCCAAAATTTTTACGCTTTTTGTTTTGATTCCCTTAGATAGCACAGGTTTGATGATTCTATGATTAAGCAGCTGGATCTGTATAGTGTAAAAGAGAACCTTATGATACAGATGTTTATGAATATTGTTGCTGATTGTCAGTAAGGACAAGACACAATCCCAATTATCTGATAAAAATTCTCAAGTAGTGAGTACAAAGCACATTTATTAAGAGTGGGAATCCAGTCATTACACAATTTTGAGTAGATGCAGGATTCAGGAAAGAGAATTGAGTACCATATGAAGGTTTCTATAAAATAGATTCAAATGTCTACCTTGTTTGTTCCACTTCCATATTTAGCTCCTGACATTTATGTATAGCTTGCTTGACAGATGTGAGTTTCAGTCTCTTCCCTTCTTCTTCCAGTACATGTTTAGTAGAACTGAACATATTTTTATTTTGGTTACACTTGAAACCATGAGAGCATACTGTAGTCTTTTTTTTTTCAGTCTTCCAATAACCTCTAAAATTCTCAGAATTGTTACAGGTCTCAGGCCTTGCCATGCCTAACTCTTTCAACAGCCAATGATGGGGAAACGCCACCCTCCAGTATATTTGCTTGGTCCTATACCAGTTCAACACTCTTATTTTATTCTCATCTTATACTGTCATGCTAACAAGTGGAAGTATTCCACCTTTAGTTTATCTACCAAAGCAAGTACAGGTGTTTGCAGTAAACTGATTGGTGTTTCTTCACGCCTCACAACTTTCTTGTTCAATTATGAATGCTGAATTTGGTTTCCAGACAGTTACAAAATGACTTCTGTTTAAAATAATGCTTTTGGAAAAACAGACAAGATGATCTCAGTTTACCATGGCTCCAAAATCAAAATGACGTACTGTTAGCTGAAAATTGCAACTCACTTGAGAGAGTCAGGCTGCTGAGTATCATTTTGTAAGAGAATTAAGCTCAGCAGTGTGGCAAGTGCTTCATCATCCAATAATTCATAGCTCTCTGCATCTCAAAAGCTAACAGGTTTGCAGCTTGAAGCAAGCAGCTGGCATGGAAATACAGTTTGTGATGTGACAGAAATACTGATGATTACTAAATAGTGCTTTGTATATATTTTCACAAATACATGGGTAAGTCCAACAGTGAATGTGCACTGCATAGATATTCTATTCATGTGTGTTGCTTTAGCATCTTATCCACAAAATGTATCATATGTTACAGTGAAAGCCCATGAAGCTATGGTGCAATGCATATTCATGCCTGCTTATTGGTACTTCATACCTCTTACCTTCCATAACCAGTGTTTTGCAGTACCTTAATTTTAAATCTATCCAGATCAAAATTTGGATTGGAAACTTGGATTGCAGCTGAAATTGAACAATTACTATAATGAACCTGAACCTGCCACATTCAGGAATGGTGGCGTCAAGAGTCAGACGCCAATTTGAGAGCAAACAGAGTTTATTCAAGAGATAGCCCAAAAAATAGACACAAACACAAAAGATGGCTTTAAACACTTAACTTTCAGTGTTTTAAAGCAGTCCAAACAAAAATATATCAATAAGTATGCTTTAGCAAGCAAACCGGATTATCCAAGAAAATAATCCAGATTAAACAAAAGGTGCTTCAATTCAGCTCTAAACAAACTAAGTTGGCTTAGAAAAGCGGCCAAAACAAAACAAAGACTTGGAAATTCCCAAAAAAACTCCCAAGAGTCACAAGCTAGCAGTTTTAACACAAAGCTCTAAACAGAAACCAAAACCGGGCAAAGGAGCTTGTAAACAAACTTGGAGCAAAAGGGAAGGTATGGCTCCAAGCCCTTACTGCAGCAAGCAACAGGCTTTGGGGATTTAAAGGGACAGTGCAAGAAGATGTCGTCAAACCGGTCCGGAGTCAAAATAGCAGGAACAGCAGCAAACTGCTTCAAGAGTGCAGGTAATGCCAGGAGCTCAAGGGACAAAGTGAAGAGACGTCGTCAGGTTGATCCAGGGTCAGGACAGGAGACAGCAGCAGGGTCAGGAGGCAAGCCAGAAGTCAAGAGTCGTGGGTAGACCAATCAGAGAGCGAAGGCAGAAACAGGGTCGAATTCCAGTCCAAGGTCCAGAAGTTGTAGTCATCAATTCAAGGTCCACAAAATGGCACAAAGAGCCATGGCAACGGAGGCAACAGCAGCTAAAAATAGTAATAACAGTGCAGTCCAGGAAAACCCACACAGTTCCAGCCCTCCGTTGCAGAGCAACCCAGATAAACTTACATCTGAAGCAAAGTCCCAGTCCAGTCTTCTTTAACACGTACAGGAATCCCAATGGCGCCCAGCAACACCTTGCCACACGCAAAGTGAAGTGACCAAACATTCCCAATTTATCCCAATTCTCCCTGGGTGTCCAAACACCAACACCCAAAGAGCAGGTGTCCCAAATCCTTAATCTGAATCAGAACTCCACACAGCTAAAGCTCGTGGATCGGGCGTGCCTAATTCTTCATCAGAATTCCAATCATCCTGCCCACGCCCAACACCATGCACACCTGAGGATCCATCCTCCCTCCTCCAAACAGACCAAGTGGGATCTGCTTCTGAAGATACCCAAGGTTCAGCAGTATCCACGGGCCCCAATTCCCCAGGCATCTCCGGTGCCCGTGCCCAGTCAGTGCCCACTTCCTCAGCCACCACCTGTTCCCCAGCATCCATTTCTTCCACAGACTCTCCATCTGAATCTTCCATAGAAGATTCCCCATTGAGGTCCCTAATTCTCTTTCTGTGCAAATCCTCCAACGAGCCCTCCTCACGATGGTTTTTCCTTCCTCTCCTGATCCCACCACTATCATTCACAGTCCCCGAAGGCGCAGTCACAACAGGTGGTCTATTTGTCAAATAGCATGGTCACTCTAAGTTATCACTATTTATTTTATTTATTTATGTACAGTATTTATATTTTGCCCTTCTCACCTGAAAGGGACTCAGGGCGGCTCACAATGTACATATATATATAGCAAACATTTAATGCCATTAGACATAGAGCATACAGACACAGACAGAGACACAGAAGCAATTTAACATTTTCCAGCTTCCGGCTTCATGAGGGAATGCTCGATTCCGGCCACAGGGGAAGCTGCTGCTTCATCATCCACTGTGACACCAAGTCCTTGATAAAGTACCTCCTCATTCTTCCGCACGCTGCTGGACGTTTTTATGGTGTCATAAATTAGTTAAATTAGCTTCCCTGCATAAAGCGGTACCTAAATTTCCTACTCGACATATGCAACTATCTTTCGGGTTGCTTAGGTCAACAACGAACTAGGCTATTTAATGGTCGGGCTCTCAATCCGACCCAGGCTAACTTCGAACTCATGACCTCTTGGTCAGTAGTGATTTATTGCAGCTGGCTACTAACCAGCTGCACCACAGCCCGGCGCACTAGCTCTTGTCTTTCATGTCACTGCATTTTCATGCAGGGGGAGAGGTCAACTGTGTTATTTACTCTTTGCTGCCCTGGAGGAGATTCCATTTCAGTGATAAAGAGGACTGTCACTGTACAAAGTATATTAAACAAGATTCTATAAAGTTTTCTTACATCTGACCCTTCTAAAAAGGCTTCAGTGTTATGTAATACTCAAGCGCAAAATAAATGATCTTCAAACGAGGTCATTTTGCCCCAAGTCCACATACTTATTTTTAGACAGCCTGCATTGTGTCATGAAAATACAGAAGCAAGGTTTCCAATCTGAACCCCAGAGGGCGGCGGGGGGTTCAGAAAAAAGGATTTAAAAAAATAAGTTGCAGAAGTTCAAAAGGCATGAGAGAATACTCCAGCTGCAGAATTGTCTCCTTCGTTGTATGAAGAAAATGACACTGAGCAGATACAATTAGGTTCTGCAAGCACATCACTTATGTCATGACATCATACTGGTTTGTTGTTTTGTTCTTTTCATGATGCATGTATGAGACTCAGAGAGGATTCTGGAAAGCCATCTAGATTTTATAGGTCTTCTCTCTAGGTTAGATATGCTTTAGTCTTCCAATATTATGTGCCAGTCTTTAGCTAAGGGATTACTTTGCCAACACGCACTGCTGCTTTTGAATATAAATGTAACATGACAAGAACAGAAAAAAACTAAGGTGGCTGGAGAAAACATTTTTAAGAGCAGGTTTTAATAGATGATATGTACAAAACAGATGGGGTTTCATTCTACAAGTAACTGGACAGAATTAAGGAATGAAAGAAAAGCATCCCCTCAGTTTGTTTTTATGTTTACTGCATTTGCTCTTCCATTCTCTTCTAAACGGTGGCCTTAGGACCAAGCTGTTTTGGCAGTCAAATGCAAAAGGCTCCCACAGTGAGGAAGTGAAAAGACTGGGCATACAAACAAGGCTATTGCCATGTTCAAAGCACAGGGGATACTTCAACATAACACAAAATACAATCCTAAATAAAATACGTTTCAGGCAATTTCAGTGTTAAGATAACATCATTAAGAGCAGAACAGATTGTGCTCAGTCCCTGCTGTTTATAATTAACACATTTTTTTCTGAATACTCCAGGGTCTCGAGTAAAGAGTCCTCTGCTCAGATCTATCCAGACCAACTAGAGTGTTTTTATCAAGTCCCATGCAGAGTCGGCACCTGTTTTGGACAAATCCAATGGAGCCCAAAGTCTCTTCTCCTCTGATGGCTGAAGAAGACAAATCAGTTGCATCTTGCCTTCGTTGTCATCAAAATCCATATGGTCTTCACAAAAAGTCATATAAGTATTTTATTATGTCAAAGTTCACAGTCCTATAAACAACAACGCAGTACATTAGTATCTCACAACCTCTGAGGATACCTGCCATAGATGTGGGCGTAACATCAAGAGAGAATGCTTCTGGAACATGGCCATACAGCCCGGAAACTCACAGCAACCCAGTGATTCTGGCCATGAAAGCCTTCAATAACACAATTTTGTTTTGGTCCAGTTCTTCAGTCTGTTAAGGTCATTATGATTTTGATCCTGTCTTCTGGGATATTATCTACCCCTCATAATTTTGTGCTACCTGTAAATATGATAAGCATGCTCTCTATTTCATCATCCAAGTAACATATAAAGATGTTGAGCAACAATGGAGACAGAACAGTACCCTGTAGCACCACATTAGTCACTTTCAGGATGAAGAAGAACCCTCAATGAACATTTCTTGGTTTCAGTCCATCAATCAGTTACAAATTCACTTAACAATAGCACTGTATAGCCTATATTTTAACAGTTTGTCTGTGAGGATACCACAGCGAACCTTGTCAAAAATATTTTGAAAGATATATTACATAAATAGCGCTCCCTTGGTCTACAAAGCTTGTATCACATCAAAAAAGGGTAAGATTAGTTTTGAATGATTTGCTCAGGACCTCTTCTCCTCTGTTCGTTGGTTTGAAGATGGGGAAATATCTGCCCTCCTTCAGTCTGCTTTTTGAAGATGCAGAAAATATTTGCCTTCCTTCAGTTTCTTGTTCTCTAAGAACTATTTAAGATTATTGACAGAGTTTACATTGTAAGTTCCATGCAGTTCTTCTGGTCTTTGAAACTTGAATTCATTGAGAATGGTTAAGTATTCCTGTACTAACTATTTAGCTATTCTGGCCTGCAGGCTCCTAACTGCATCATTTGTTCTATTTTCTCCAGATGGCACATGATTTGCTTTTGGAAGAGGACAGAGGCAAAAAAAAGGGTTGAGAAGTTCAGTATTTTCTCTGTCCCGATTGCATTTCTTCATTTTCTCCATGCAGTTGCTATGATTCCCTTATTCTTCCTCTTGCTCCAGATATAGTCAGTAAACCCCCTTTTGTAACTTTACATGTCTACTGTAAGCCTGAGTTAATTCTGAGTGTTTTAGCTTTTCTGACGTTCTCCCTTCAAGTGATCACTTAGTGAAAATGTAACTGATCTTATTCATATTCCTCAACCTTATCCCAATGTAACAAGATAAAAAGTTAAACAATTCAATTTTCACTGCATCTGAGCCACCACTTTGAGCACCCAGATCATGAATGACGGTGGGGTAGAAGAACATTTCCTGCTACCACACCAATAACCCAGTTGCACAGAAGAAGTGGACCTGGATTTTGTCTTTAAAGGTTTTGAAAACTTTAAATGTTTGTCCATTTAAGCCATAAAACAAAATTTAGCTCAAGAATCAGAGAGGTTTTCTTAGAGTTTCTTAGAGGTTGTGGAGCTCTGGTTAGTAAATTAGAATTATATAATTTTCTCCTATATCACTGTGATATAGCAGAATTATTTACTTAGCTCCAATCTCTGATATATCTGATATATCTCAATACTTATACACAAACATTAAAAATCTGGAAAAAAAACCAAAAAAGAGAGAGGTTTTCTTAAGGTTAGTAAACACGGTAAACTATTTGGAGATTATAAAATAGCAATCTTGTTGAACATTCAGTTCTTCTTCTAAAGAATCTTTCAGTATTATATATGATGCAACTCCATCTAATTTACAGTCTGTATTATTTCTTTCTGTACTCATGTTTTTAGCTAAATGGGGGCACTCCAATAGGAAAAAATCAATCTATT
Organism: Anolis carolinensis; assembly: GCF_035594765.1. Taxonomy (NCBI): domain Eukaryota; kingdom Metazoa; phylum Chordata; class Lepidosauria; order Squamata; family Anolidae; genus Anolis; species Anolis carolinensis. The sequence goes on along the minus strand of NC_085845.1, from coordinate 85,001,670 downwards.
TGATACTTTGTGAGAATGAAAGATACCCTCTATGGAGTGAAACCTTCCCCATTTTCTCAAACTTCTGATGGACAATATTCCAATTCTGTGGTATCCTTTTTTATACTGGACCAAAGTTATAAGGTAGGATTTTAAAAAGGAGGCCATGTTACAAAAAAAGCGCAAAAAATATGTAATGCTAAAGACTAACTAGCTCTCTTATTTGTCATATAATTTCCTAATGCCATGTTTTTGCTTCAACTTTAAGGAAATACCATGACACAGAAAACATGAGACTTTCTCTAGCTCCAGAATTTTACATGATACTGATGAAGTCTACTTAATTAGCACATTGTAAACTTTAAAGATATATGGTGTGCTATAGTTGCTTTTATGTTAGACGTTGATATAAAACAGTGTTCTCTGGCAAATGTTAAGCTTCCTAGATAAAATACCACAATCAATTGTTTAGCCTAACGATAACCAGTAAAGACCTTGTGTGTAGTTCTGTCCAATTAACTGATATCCTGATCCTAGACATTTGCATTGGTGAAAGAAAAAATTAAGAAGAAGCTGAATCAGCACGTAGACAAAACTGAACCTATTTTTATATAGAAACTATTACGAACTACTCAATGAAATCAGAAATAAAATCTACTTTATGATTAAAGTAATCCAGAGATTGAAGAACTTCTTAAAATAACAGAATAATAATTAACTTTATCACTGCAGTTAGACAGTCTTGAATTAGGATTTAGACATATGGGTTTTTAATTACTGCAGTCTTTGAAAACTTTCCTATTTATATCAGTAAACTGGCAACTGTAAATATATACAAAAGAATCCGCACAGAGAAATGTCCCTTCGTCATAAGTCAGTAGGTAAAACATTCCTAATAAAGGATTTAGGCTAAATCCAGTGCTACACTCACACTAATAACAGGACTTCTCTCCTGCTGCCATCTCAGCACAAAAAGCTTCCTCCAGGGATCTTTCTGGACTTCCTGGGTCGGTTTTTAGAGCATGCGAAGAGAAAAGAGGGGGAATCATCTTTCTACTTCTACTTTTAAGCACCCAAGAGATACAGTCATTGTAAATATAATTTATGACTGATTTAATAATGGCAGTGGGTGTTTAAATATCTTATAAAATGTTTCTTGTCTCCTTTGGGGTTTTGATAAAAAAATCAAAGTAATATTGTAGCATGATGATTAGACATTATGTAAATCTCCTATATTGTCTTCTTCAAAGTCCAAGTCCTACATTAAACGATTCTCCGAATGTAAATTGAAACCCAAAATAAATGAAGCTAAACCTAATATAAATCTACCAATATGTACAATTTCTCATTTACAATTAAGTTAATTTTGAAGGATGCTGATGAATTAACCATGCCTCTAGCACGTAACAAATAAACAGAGCGCCAAGCAATCCAGGCTCTGCTTAAAGATTTGCTAAGCATGTGAAACACACAAAGCATTTAGAGATTGCCAAGAAAAAAACTATTGAAAGAATAATGGCTGATAAATAAAATAGGAAAAAGGTGAAACCATGAATAATTTGACTTCCCAGGAATTTCAACGCATTGTTCTTACTGCAAAATCCACTTTGCTAAAAGCTAACAGTTGACCTTCTATATTTGTGAGGGTTAGGGGTGGCGGATTTTCATGAAAGTGGAAAAAATGTGAATATCTACAGACACCCCCTTTAACTCTTGATATATATAATGCCAGATACTTGCTTCTGCTTTTGGAAGGATTAATCTCAAATACTTTCAAAACCTTGCTGTAGAGCTTGTGCTCATTTGTTCTAAAGGCAGAAGCCAATGACTGGTAGGCTTCTCCACCTCTGCTGACCTTTTGCCTTTGGAACAAAGAGAAAAGTGTTTCTTCTTGCACTTTCCAAAGGAAGCAGCTGATGGCTGGTGAGTTTGCCCACCCCTCGGCAGCAAGGCTGTTGCCCCTTTTGGATTTGGAATTTGTTAAGGTTCAGTATTTACACTGAGCCACAGATTCGCTGACCCAGGTTTTTTGGGTTTGATTTTTTTGACTGAAATTTCTAGATTCATACATGAGTACATGCAGTATCTTCAATTATGTTTTCTTTATTCCTGGATGCCCCAAGGTTCATTTCTACAGGAATGTCTAGATACTGGGAAATAACGCAAATTGTGCTACGAGATACTTCACAATGCCTAATAGTATTTTTTTCTATTATAAGACTGTAGCAGGGCTTACCTTGAAATTGCTCGAATGAAATCTAAAGACACATTGCATTTGTATCTCGGTCCATTAAGCTGGTCATCATGGCCTACCAAGGTTAACAGCTGGAGTGTCACAAGGGAAGTGATCTAAAAAAGGGAGAGAAAATTATATTGGTCGCCCTTTCATCAGAGCAGCTGTCACTACAGTGGTAGTACAATCACTTTGCTCACTGCCTATATGTGAAGTGTCTCATACACCAGGTCTTGTGGATGTAAATCTAAACATGATCAGGGAACATAAAATGTAAACCAATTAAAGACAAGATATAAAACACATAAGTATTGATGAAATAGAAAGTGGTGAAAATGAAAAAGACTGGTCTGAAACATGAATGGTCATTTAATGCCCTGGCTTCTACAGATGGGACTTTGTGGTCAGTCTAGGTTCTGCCAAGGGTATAAATGAGGTCTAAACACACAAAACTGTCTTTCTAACAGTATACTTATATCTGTTTGTGGTCTGTAAACAAAAAAACAAAACTACATCAAGGTACATATGTACCATGGTAACCTCATTTCTAGCTGCCTTTTCCACTATCCTATTGTAATAAAGTTTGAAATGTCTATTTGTCTTAAAATAAAGGCAATTTAGTCTGCTGGTATGAGATTTGACATGGAGAAAATATCTGGAGAGAAGTGTTATTTTCTGTTTAATTGTGCAGTACTTACTTTGAAAGTAGTTGCTATACTCCAGAAACTTTGTTTTTGTGGCTGCCACAAATTATAGTTAATTGGCTGAGACTCTATGAGATATTCATTGAAAAATTATAGCAAAATGTGTTGCAGGATGTCTCGCAAAACAACATTTTTGCAGTTTAATAAACTTTTTCCATGTTTTATGATAGAACCAATTAGGAAATGACATAACACAGGGACAAAAATTGTGTTACACAGTGTAATAAAAAACAAATTCCCTTCTAACTTTTAAAAACTGTCACGTGTTTGAGTTTCTCTCTTAATAGGTTTCATTTATCTTTTCTGAAAAATAAGTAAATATTTAAAAAAGTAAATACAATGGGACATCTGCTACTAAAACTTTTTAAAATGTAACTCTCAGCCATTCTTAAACAGATTTTTTTAAAGGAAGAAAACTGTACATTTTCAAACCAGGAACAGATTTTTTTTCCAAATTTGGTTACATAGTGTTATTCAATAATATTTACATTTTTTAACAAAGAGTGTTAGTTAATATTATCTTCCTCAATGTTTTTGTGTGCAAAACATTATTTAAATTTGGAAAGGTCAAGAATGAAAGGATATTGCATACTGTTTTGGCTGACAATTCCTTGTGCACTGCTAAAAATGTGAGGCTTGAACATTCATGCTTTACTATCATTCAAGAAATGGAAACGGTAATTTAAGAGACAATTGAACGTACAAACTCACATGCATCTTAAAACTACCGAAATATATATACATGCCTTCAAATTGTTTGTAGACATGGCGATCCCAAGAATTTTATATAGATTTGTTAGGCAAGTAATACTCAGAATTGGTTTAATCGGGTGCTTCTTCTGCAATATGTCCTATTCATGTTCATTGGAAGTCTCCCATTCAAACAATAACCAGAGCTGACCCTACTTCCAAGATCAGTCAAATCTGGTGACTTTAAGATATTTTGGTTCCTCATGGAAGTGTACAGTAAATTAAAGCACGTGTTAAGTTTCATGTGGTAAGAGTAATAAGCAGCCTCCCATATTGTGCTTGTTTAAATTATGTTCACTTACAGTTTACCTCTATGCACCTTCACTCAGTAAACAATACTGACATCCTTTAAGTCCAGAAGCCTAGGAGGTTGTGTACTGCCTTATGACCCTGGCAGTTGAAGTAGGTGGCAAATCCAGAAAGTTTTACTGATTGCCTGGTGGACCATATTATAGTTACTGGACTGCATCCAACTTGGTAGGATTGTGCAGGGTGCATTTAGCCTGACAGAGCACAAGTACTGTGTGTGTCTGTCTACTCTTAAAGATTAATTCAGAATGTATTCCCCACTTTATTATTTATTAATATAGCTCTATTAGTACACATAGAAGATTGTAAAAATAATGTTTATAAAGAGGAATATGTCCTTACTATGTACAGATGCAGTTTCATTTTTGCTTCATAGGAATGCAGATCATGGTTTAGTCAATAAAAGAGTAAATGTGTTCCAAGCAGAAGGTTCAGCAAAAGAGTAAACAGGCCTCTCCTATAACTCCCATTACCTGATTCTATAGTACAAGAAGCAATGCCGGGTCACAAGATGGGATAAAATGTCGGCAGAAAAGTCCTGGTTCCACATTTTGAAAACAATATATGAAATAATTCCACATAGGAACTAGCCTCATATATAGACACTATACCTCTGCTAGTGAAAGTGTTTCTACTAAAAATAATAATACCAACAGATAGTACTTTAATTTTTTTTTAGAAATAGTGATAATGTTATGTTTTATAAAGTACATAATATTGCCGTGATGTACTGGAAGTGCAGTCTCTCAGTTGTCCTTGGTTCACTGGCCTGTAGACAAAAGCCCAATTCGATTTCATTTTGAGACCCTGGCCAATCTAGCCTTTGAATTGAAGATATAATCTTCTACAGAGATTAAGAATATCAAGAACACTACACAAGAAGCACAAGACTATTGCAACAAATTACAATTAATGTTGCTAACATGAAGTAGTTGAGGATCAACTTAGATTGTCCACTTGTTAAGTAGTCAAAACGTATCTACTAAACCAGAATGAATTGTACTGAGCTAGTATTTGCTATGCATAATACCTGGATATTAGCATTTTAAAACTATTTTGCATCCTTACAGTTATGAATCCAAGTTGCTAAGATTTACAAACAGTACCTTTTGCACACATTTAAGCTTTGTAACTCCCCCCTCCCCCAAACACACATTGTCAAACAGACTGCCACAGAGAAACAACTTACACTAAAGATATTTCTACTCCTCCCAAATTTTGTTTGGTAATTCAGGAAAAATATATTATGAACTCCTCTATGTTAAGGAAGAAAATGGCTCTTCATTCAGTCAGGCCCTTATTCAGTCAACGATGAAGCATAATAGAGTAATCTGTTATTACAACTGCTCTTTTACAACCCAGTGCACCATTATTGGCTAATCATTTTAGCAGGGTATGCTTGCAGCTGGCCTCTTACTCTCCAAGACTACCAATGAAATAGGTCATATTCCACAGCAGGAATAGCATGAGGCTCATAAAAGCTCCCAGAAAATACACCAGCTTAGATGGCTTGGAGCTGGACCCATCTAAATATTATGGAGGCTTCAGAATTCAAAAGTGACCCTGCCATTGCATTACAAATGTGCCAGTCTCTGCATTAACTACAAAATTGTGATCAATTACCTCTTCTTTCCACAAAATGCAATAAAATGGAACAGAGGTCAGTACTGTAAAATAGTTCCCTATATTTTCCGGCCATAAATCTAAAATGGCATCAGGCTGGATATGAAATTTCTGATTAATGTTTCAAGCATAACATGGTAGAGTAGATACAAAGGTTTCGGTTGTCATGTAAAGACAAGACAAGGTTGCTTAGCAGGGTACAGTGCGGCGTTAGCCAGCAGTTTGATTTTCATAATTCTCCAATGATAAACTTCAAGGCAATTCATGCATGACAAATGATTTGTACACTATTTGTTTTTCTTTTTCTTCCATAAATACACAAACTATGAAAGGTAGAAACTATTTTTAAAGCACTTCAATTAATGCCACATCTGGCAGGCATACTTCTACTAAATATGTACCACTATCTGAAGCTATCAGCTTAATCAGCTGATGTACTCTCACAACTTTGTAGTCAATATACATTAGGATCACAGAGATTTGTTGCATGAAATAAACACCAGAACACCCTCTCCAGTGCTGTACTCAACATGAAGAAACAGAAAGGGGGTTTCAATCTCCTCCTTGTCCAGGAAATAACCCCGGGGGGGGGGGGGGGGAATTACAACTCTCAATAATTTCAAGAAACATTGTACAGCTTTTCGCTTAATTTTAATACTTAACAACAAGCAAATCCAAATGGGGACCTGCAACCACTGTGGCAGTGTATCCCAACTCCTAATAGCATTACTCTTCTCCAAGGCTCAAGACAACAGGGAGATGGGTAGGACACAAAACAGTTCAGGGGATGGGAAAATAAGTACTTAATTATATATATGAGGCTTAAGAGCTTTCCAGAAAATGACACATAGAAAAAAGGTTTCCTGTTCTCGAAATCTTTGCTGAAACCTATATAGTGAAGACAGAAAAGTCATCACATGCTAGCTGACCTTAATCTCTCTCTTTCCAGTTGTCAGAACCTCTGGCAGCCCAATTCTATCCTACCATGCTTGGCATTTCTCCCATTTTGCTTCCAGTGAAAATCCTCAGTCAACATTTTGTAGTTTCCAGAAGATTGGAACCTGGCCATTTGGGATTTTAAAAATTATTTTCTTGTGTCTTTTAATTTAAAAATACTCATGTTTTCTTATATTTCTGGGGAACTCCCAGAAGTATGCAGCACTTGTTCCCATTTTGCTTCCAAACTTATGGTCATGGAATAACTGAGTTTACTATTAGAAAAAAAAATTCTGTGTAACAGTGGCTGTTTGAGTGGTTATCTGGACCCTCACACAAATAGGTACTGCACATGTAAAGAGACCATTTGGGACATTCTAAAGTGGGATAATTTGGGTTAACCCTGCCCCTTCCCATTTACCATGTACTGTATGTCACAGTGTACCAAGCTACTGTCCCCTCAGTTTTGAAATGATGAACTTATGGGACCTGAAGGAGGGGAAGTAGCCTTGTGTGAAGACACATATAACCACTTGTAGAACCACAATTCTTAGCAAACTATTCTACTCTATGGTGTAGCTTTGACTGATAATGGTAAAAGCGTAAGAGTCTGTGATGATGTTCTGCCAGGTGGAATAAAGTCAGACTAACCAGAGTGTCCGTGACAGAAGCGGAGCTGGATTGGATGGAATCATGATTGACTGAACTGTCATCTTGTTTTAGTAGTCAAATATGAAACTTCAAAGAAAAAGAGGATTTCTTTGAAATTGAAGACTGATATCTTTGTTGTTTAAACTGACACCTTTGATTGTCCAAAGACTGTTGAAAGTAAGGGATGACCTCAACAGTGAGTTAAATTGCAAGAATGAAGAAGACTTGCCAGTATCACAAGGACCTGAAAAGCTGTTGTGTTGTCTTTAGCCACTGAACCTCATCTTCCTCACTGTGATGCATGCCTTGCTGACATGGTCCAAGACTTTCTCAGTTTTAGCATCAATGCCTTCCTCATCAAAGGCAAAGTTCTCTACTCTGTGTAAAATGTCTTTTGGGAGACCTCTAGGCCACCACCCCTGACATGACGTATCATACTAAGGCTTTAAACAATCACCTACTTTTTCACACACAGCTAAGCCGAATGTTTACTTTGTTATGGCCAAGGAGGAGTCCTGCCACAGTTGCCTGATGTCCTCCTTTATTGTTGTATTCTTCTTATACTTGTAATGAAAAATTCAAACAAAATTCCAAGGATCCTAGGGAGTAAAATGGCAAGGTTAATGCAGAGGCCAATGGAATACGTAGAACTTAGGCAGGGCCCTCCTTGCTCTGCAGCAGCCTGGAACAGCACCGTAGCTTTGCAATGTTACCAAGTCACACAGGCTATGCTCCTCCCAGACGTTTTCCTGTAAAGTTTATGAAAAGGACCTACAGTGTGTTCTATCTTCTGTTTTGCTTTCAGTGCACTCCTGCTCTACTTCCATAATCCTAATGAAGGCTATGTTGTATGGTAGATGTGGCTTTAAAGGATGACTCTCACAGAGATGTACACCTATATTTGACAGAGTAAAGAACTTTGCTTTTGATGGGGAAGGCACTATGTTCAGCTCATGGACACACACACACAAGATATTAAGAGCTGTGCCTCTAATGAGAGACTTGTTGAAATAGTGCAAGAGAAGGAACTCCAGTCTATCACAGTATTTGTATTCTCACATTGAAGCCTGAAGTAATGCAACCTACGAGCATAGTTGTAGTGGTTTCAAACATAAATACATTTTAAAACATTGCTCTTGAGCTCAGCTTGGCACACTCTTTGGCAAAGCATCATACTATCTTTATGTCAACTGATGCTCACTAGCTTGGCTCCAGAAAGGAAGGTCTGAGAGAGAATATGTAGGTAAATGGATGAGGTTCTAGCTACTGATTAAAGTGGTTTGCAAATCCAAGTTTAGACTATCATATGACCCTTGGGTTGGCGGTACTGATTCCTGACAAATTTAGCCACTCCTAATAAAATCAGAGCCCATTAGGTATTTTCTAAGTCTTCCAACCCAAGGTGAGAAGTCCTCCATTTCAACAGTGATTGTTATTATTGGCTATTTTGGGTATCCATGTCCAAAAACATAACCCCTGTGAATACAAGGTTCATGCTATACAGTGTTTCCTCACTACCACTTCATGGTTTACTTTTTACAGATTCGCTGTTTTTCAATAAACTCTGAAAGAATATTATAAATAATAAAAAATTACAATTTACAGCCTAAGGAAGGGAGGAAGGAGAAGGTGATTTATCAACACATAATAATAATAATAATAATAATAATAATAATAATAATAATAATAATAATTTTATTCTTATACCCCGCTCCATCTCCCCGAAGGGACTCGGGGCGGCTTACATAGGGCCAAGCCCGAGCAGAACAATAAAAACAAAACAATAAAACCAATAAAACCAATAATCAGACAATAAAAGCAAGTCATAAAAACCTCATACAAGATAAAATGTTAAAATCATGGATTAGGTTCAAAGAATCTAGGCCAAAGTGCTAAAAGTGCAAATATATCATGTCATCAAGGGAAGGAGGTTACTCAGCTATGATAGCTATAACTGATTGATAAAGACTTAAAATAGTGTACAACTACTAAATAATGTATAAATATATAGTGTCCCTACTTTGCGGATTTTCACTTATTGCAGGTGGTCCTGGAACCTAACTCCCGCGATAAGTGAGGGAACACTGTACAAAGAATATTTTAAGAATCTGATCAAAAGGATTTTTTTTCAGAGTATTGGAAAACCCAAACTAAAATACCCCAAAGATGTAAAGCTTCCCTGTTTAGGGCCTTTCTGCATGATTAACTCTTTTATGATTTTTTGTCTCTGAAAAAAATTATATTTTCTGTGCAGGAATGGCTTTTCTTGTTCAGAAAACCACATTCCTCAACAAAACAAGACAAAACCCTCAAAAACTATGCAGTTTCAAGACTTTCTCACACAAGAGAGAAAAATGTCAAAATTATTCATTGCTGAATCCAAGACTGAAATTTACAAAATACGTTTCCTTGATTTATGCTAGCTCTTAATTTAAAAATTGTTGACAAACCAGTTATTGCCATTGCTTTCATTACTGCCCTGTGGAAATTGTGATTGCTTTGCACCAAGGCACTCCAGCTCCAAGGAAAAAAAGAATGACCTTATCAAGCTGAGCACTGAATGGCTGCAAAACCAAAACAGACAGCAGCTCTAATCCAAAGACAGGCCATGTGCACCAGAATGTCTCCTTCATTCACAATTACAGAGGATTCTTGTTTCCTGTGATGTCATAACAAGACAGCCAGTCCTCTAGACCACAAGCAATTGAGGGCTTAAAAATTTGAAGTCAACACTTTGAATTCTGTCCAGAAAGTAAATTGATTTTGACAGCATGGGATTGTCTGAGTTACAAGGAAACTATATACAGGATGAGCCAAAAGTCACAAAGGGATATTTTAATAATATTTTTTAAATTAAAAAATGTACAAAATTTGATTTTTCATACATAATGTAAATTTTTTTCTGATATATATTGTGTATGGTGCTATGGTGTTGTAAATTAAAAACAGAAAAAATAAAGGAGTTAATAAATATTGATACTCCTTTATGGTTTTTGGCCCAATTTGTATAAATCAAGTGAAAAACAATTCATGATGGGATAGCCTATAAATAGAGGTGAAGAGTTGTAAGCATGGGTGAACTGTTAACAATGCAGAAAAACAGGGAAATTGACTGCTTATAACAAATGATGATGAAAAAGACCAAGGCATTCTGGGTGTACACGGAAGGAGATGAAGCCATGGATGCTGCAGTAAAACCCAGAAAGAATGCAATAACTAAAAAGCAGGGGCAAACAAAGGGAATTGCACTAAACATCCCTGGAGCTTTCTTAGCACCAAAAGATAGAAGCAAATGAATGAAGGCATGTATCATATGAACCTGAACCTGGTAGGAAAGCTTGCAAGAAAATAATAAATGAATCCATGTAGTTCACATTTAGTGAAATGGCTTTTACGTAAAAAGACGAAAAGGTGGAAACATTTTAAAGGGTTAGTCATAGCATGATGCTAATATCTCCAGATTTACTGCTATACCTTTGTGGGTAACATCGTAATGAATTTTAGCGTTGAAATAATTCTACATTATATTGAATTGTCTGTTGTTACAGAGTAATTCTCACAGCCGTTACTTTTTAATTAATTAAAATAAGGTCAAGATTATGATTTTTTTTTGTTGCACTTGTTCAAAACCCACTGCTACTGGTACTTAAACTCATACAGATGTTAAAACCACTAGTATGTAACAAAAGCACTTTGAAAACCAGATGTCATTTTGAAAACACATTTTAGACACAATGTGTAAAACTAGCCTCATGGAATTAAATTCAATGATGCTTGAACAAATTAAGCTTGCTTAAAAGGCTATTTCATTTCGTCTGTGGCAAACCAAACCTATGGTTAATGTGTGGGGTGGCGGGGGGGGGGGGGGAATACTCTTTGAGAAACAATAGAGATTTTAAAAATATCTACATTATTCTCACATTTGGTGGTGAGGGTATCAGTTTTAAACATCTGAAAATGGTAGATGTGTGCTGAGGAGCAGGTGTGTGTATACAGATAGATAGATTGACGGATGGACAGACAGACAGGATACATTCTGCCAGTAAATCAAATCTTTAAAGTTACATGGAAGCTTTGATGTAACTCAAAACCTTGCATACTTAAATTAATCTATGCTAATTTAATCCAATAAAAAGAACACGGCTTTAATGAGGATTGGAAAACACCCATTCTGTCAAACCCAACGTATGTCACAGGGAAGAGATAGAGACTGGAAGGGCCGAATCAGCCTTTCTATTTCTGTAGCTCCACTTTGCATTTTATGTCATGTACGTTTCACGTTTAGTAGCTGGGAAGCAGACAGATTAAACACTGGCAAAGGAGGAAGGCCTTTTACTTCACTGCAATCTAGTTTCCTCTCTGCTTCGAGATACATGCAAAGAGGCAAAAGGAATAGATGTCATTTCACAAAAGGTGCTCTCCTAAGGTGCGGGAACACATCTCTGCCCAACAATTCAAAAATGTAGACCCAGTTAATTGAAAATAAAATTTGAAAAACGAGTTCGGCCCAAGTTGTATCCATTACCGCATTCATATACTGATTTGCCTCCACAGAATCAAAGGCAGAATGCGGATTAGAATCCCATCCATTGAGATGCTGACCAGATCCAGGCCAGTTTAACAATGTCACGTGACTTCAGATCAAGGCTGGCACTAAACTTGAAAAGCAGGCCTACTTCACTTCTCTGGCTTCTTTCCACTACTATCATCAAAATATGCCTCACCACATACAAAACCATCACAGATTTGAGCTTTATTTGTATTTGCGCCCACATCACTACATCCCAATCTTTAGAAACAGTATAGGATCACTGAATTCTCACATGGGCATACATCTAGCAAGTAAAAGTTATTTTAGTTAGTTTTCAGATAACTGTATTGAGCCCCTGGGGAGAAGAACTTAAAGGGGCATATAGCAAGATTAGAGCAGGTGGTAACTGGATCCCCATTTTGTTTCTTAATCTCTATCTCCACTGAAAATCATCCTATACAAATATTATTATATCTTGTAATAAAATCCCTTCTACTGGATACCCTTTTCTTAGCCTCACTGGTGGTGGAAAGTGGAGGCTGCGGTGTGAGACTGCGGACAGGGAAAAGGCAGGATTAACTACTAATCTATTTTCTTTCATATAAATATCTCTGCTTTTAAAAGCTATACTTTAAAAAAGTCATTTTAAAATCATTATTAATTTAGTCCTGCTCTTCACTTATTAATGGACTTTTTCCTTTCCACACTATATCTTAACGCAAAGAAAATTGGAAATAGTCCCAGTTTTCATAATGTCTTCAGATAGCTAATGTTAATTCATCTGGATTCACGTTCAGCACCTGCTTATAGATTTTCATGATTCAGAGAAGACATACATTTCTATTACATTTCTTACTTTTTCATATACAGTATATATACTGATATATATGGGGGGGGGGCCCTCACAGTATCCTTATTATGGATCATACCAATCTCTGTTTACTTCCATTATCACCACAGCAGCTGGCATTTCTACTCTACATGAGACGTGTATCTGCGGGATGTAGCTGTGGGAACAAATAAGGGCATTGAATTCTGTCCATCCCATTACATTTTCCTTCACTGTCCAAATTTCTAGTATTGTAAAGAATGAGACACTGAATATTGTTCACATCCAAGACTATTTTCTGTTTTCATGTTGCCGTGGTACATTTATACCTGCTCCTTTTTCTTAGAAGGTGGGTAAAAACATACACCCTAAATCTCTTTTTAATGTAAGTACTCAATTTTCCCTCTTCAATGCCCCCATGAATCTACTGCGTAAGTGATCGCTAATGTTTCTCTCAACCATCACCCATGTAGACTAAGGAAAAGGAGTGAGCAAAAAGGGCTGTAATAAATCAAACTGTTCATATAAATAACCGGAGTGATGGTTCTATTGTTTAACCCCCTGCGCCTAAAGCTTCTTTTGTGCACATTATTCAGATTTCATTATACTACAATTTCCTTTCTTCGCATTTTAAAGTAAATTATCACCTTGATGCCTGAGTAATATTCAGTAAAACCTATGCATTTGTGTAATCTCCTCTTCTGCAAATATCTGTAAGTTACATCCTTTTTGTGCATCTACATTATCTCTAAGATGTGCTAAAGCCTGCATCCTGTTGAAAAGGAATTACAGAGATCCAATAAAAGTAGCTCTTGCACAGCAGCTCAGTATGGTGATTGAACATGATTAGTGTTTGAACGAGATGATTTCATCTGAACTGGAAACCTCCGTTCTTTTTCATTTTAAAGGATTACAACACTCTTTAGGTGGTTTAAATAATGTCAGGCGTCCTCAGAACATTCCACAAAAACTGTTCTGGGAATGCAGGGTTGCAATGCAAGCCTACAAAAGTGAGCAGGTTTCGCATTTATCAGCTATGTTCTAGTGCAGTGGTTCTCAATCTGTGGATCCCCAGATGTTTTGGCCTTCAACTATGTGAAATCCTAACAGCTGGTAAACTTCTTTATTAGTCGAGGGACTCTCTTTTGAGTACATCTGTCCTACCTGAAGGAAAAAAAATTCTGCCAATGAACTGGAGAAACTAAGTGTTGTCACATGATTATTTCCCTTTGATGGCCACCAATTTAGATAGCTTCAAAAAGTATTACATAAATTTATGAGAATAAGCCTTTGAATAAGCTACTATGACATATAAGATTTATAAAGGTTATGACTGATAAAACCTGCTTATCTTCGAGACCGCATCTCCCCCTATGAACTGTCGCAGGCTCTAAGATCTGCTGGGGAGGCCCTCCTCTCGGTCCCGCCACCGTCTCAAGCGCTATTGGTGGGGATGGAGGAAAATCTACAAGCACCTTTAAGATTAACTGATTTATATTTTAGCATGAGCTTTCATGGATATCAATGCACTTCCTCAGATGCAATGAAAGTGATATTGAAGCATCACGTTTTTATACAATGTATTTCTTCACCTGGGAAAATGAGATAGAATGCAGAAAGATGCAAAATGTGATAATGGCCTTAAATATTCAAAGGACTGTATGAAGTAATACAGGTCTTTCAGATCTTTATAGTTGTTAATTACTTTTGATATGTGAAAGAAATGGGCCTGCTTACCAAAAATTATTCATACAAATTGAGTGGCATTCATAAATACAGCTCCAGCTGTTTCTCTTTCCACTCTTATTTTGTAATTTTCTTATTCAAGAACCAGTAATTATGAAACCCAAATTACATGTCCAGGAAAGTACAAATACTCTACAACTGGTATTGCTATTTTTAATGTCAGATCTGTGTCCATTTGCATAGACTGTCCTGTTTATCCCATGAAAAGTGTAGAAGAGCACTGCTGCAATATGATGGCGTATAGCACATTGAAGAATGAGCAACCAAAGGTGATACGATTTGTATCATGCCACTGAATATGAATAGCTATGCAACAATAGGAAGAGAACACTCTTGCACTTATATTCCGCATGTTACATAAATGTACCATGTTCTGCTCTGATCCAGAAGGACTCTTTCTATGAATACATGTAAATGAGATAATCATGTAATTTCCCCTTTTTATTGTTATTATATCATAAGGGGGAAAAGTTAAGATGGGAAAAAAATCCTTAGAAAATCCTTTTTCTGGTTATTGTGACTAGACTCTTAAGTGCAATCAGTTTAGTCATATTAAGTTTAAAAACCCACAATTAAAGATAATGACTTTTTATATCAAGTAACTGCATATCTGCAGAACCTGAGTCCAAAGTTATAGCTGTGTTCTAGATTAAGCTAGACCTTATGACAAAAACCATAATGCTGGAAGAAAACAAATAAACAGAATACTAGAGGTAATATACATATATGGCTAAGATAGAAAGGATGGGTTTAGTACCAGCTGCTAGAAATCCCTGGTCTCTGAAACTCAGGAATGATGTATCTTAACACTTCTTCCTTAGATAGTTGTGAACTTGCCTGACAAAAACAAAAATGACAAACAACTTCATGATTTCATGTATGTCTTTTGCTGGCTGTGCAACCAGGTGCAGGTTGCAAAGGTGTATGGGATTTCTGTACATGTAAGATTTACATGTGATGCGGGATATTTGCTGAGATCACTAATCATATACAATGTGTGTTGGAATTTTAGTCTTCAGTGCAGCAGTGTGGTGGTAAATTTAAAATTGAGTTATAGCTTAAGAATTTTCACCATGACTCTAATTAAATGCAATGCAGACCATTCTAATGCACCCATGTCGCCTTAATACACTGAAATGCTGGCATAAGTAATAGATTATAGGAAATTGCTGTACACTTCACTATTAAGTCCACTTCTGAACAAAATTACCTTTATGCAAAAGCATGGTACATATGCAGCTTTCATTTTTAAAAATGCTATGTAAAAACTACATGCTAATTTCTGTCCACTTTAAAGGACTGTGATAATTAAATGTTTAACGGCTATTGATCATGTCTGATTTTATGAAACAAGACAGTAATAAGGCCTGATTTATTAAATAACCCCTCCCCCTCCTTCCCCACATACATCAAGAGCACTTGATTGAGTATGCTGGTGTATGCATTTTTAAATGCTATTTCATGGGAGGCTAGAGGCTTATGATATGTAAAAGCTAAGTTTGAAATGCAGCATTTCAAGGCACCACTACTATGTGCCACATGTAGCATCTCTGAAACAAATCCAAAAGCAAATTAAGAACTACAATGATCCAGGAAGATATGCTTATGTTATGAATAACTTTTTAATAACTTTAAAGCCTAAATTCTTTTTATTGCAATTTCAGTGTGAGAGGGTATAACAGAACCTCCACAGAATAACACCAAGGCACACAGACACACAGACTGCATGCAACCACACCAGACCCACAAACAAGCCACAGCCACACTGGCCAACAAACAAACAAAGGGAGGCCACACCCCCACTCAGCACCCACACACAAGCACATGCATCCATCCACATGCACACATCCAAATATTACCTCATCCTTTTCTCCCCCCTGGAGAAGCACCCACTCAGGCGAGTCCCTGTTTCCTCCGCAGCCCGCCAACACATAGCTCCAAAATGTCAAATCTTCAAAACTTCTTTCCCCAAGAACAATGCCAAGGACCAGACCCCTCCACACAGCAGAACCGACTCCCTGCAACACACACCACAACTCCAAAATGCACTCCCCCTCTCCTGTCCCAAGAAAAGGAGGCCCAAAGGTACACTATCTCTCTCCTTCCCAATAGAGCAGAGCATAGTGGGTGAACAGCGTCTCTGTCTGCCACACTTCCTGGACAGTCACAAGATCACCCACAAAGCAATATTCTGCTGATGCTGTCCCAAAGCCGCAAATGAATGATAGATGTCCCCCATCCTGACCCCATCCCAGCCTCCCGGCCCAGATGCCAACTTCTCCCGACTAGTGTTGGCCCCGTGTTGACCTCCCTCCCAACATTCCTAACTTAAAAGAGCTATTTTCTCTGCCCCAAAAGTTCATCAAATCAGCAAATATTGACAGATGTCAACCCCATCATTGTCACAGTTCTCCCATCACTGTCACAGTTCCCACCACAGTCCACCAGGCAGGCCAACCACCCCAGCTGTCACCAGCAGGTTTTAACTACAGTCCAGCAAGCAGGCAGCTAATCACTGCAGGCCCCAATACCTTTGAATGGTGTTTCCAAAATTCAGCTCCCACCCATTCCCCTCCATACAGTTCATCCACATCCGCACATACCAAACCCACATTCATCAAATCTGCACCCCAGGGTCCTATAACATTTATTTTGAAGTTTAGATTAATGGCTAAATTGTAGCTCAGGCAAATGTTCACAAAGTTCATCAACCTCAAGTCAAACTCTAACATGATATAACTTGAGCATCCCTTATCCAAAATGCTCGGAACCAGAAGTGTTTTGAACTTTAATTTTTTAAACACTTCTGTTTGCATACATATACATATTGAGATATCTTAGAGATAAGACCCAACCCTAAACACAAAATTCATTTATATTTTGTATATACGTTATACACATAGCCTGAATGTAATTTTATAAACAGTTTAATAATTTTGTGCATGAAACCAAGTTTCAGAACTATCAGAACACAAAGGTGTCACTACCTCAGCCACCCGTTGTGGATTTTGGAGCATTTTGGATTTTTGAATTTTATTTAAGGGATACTCACTGAACCTTTATTAAATAAACTATCCATGAAAAAATCTACAGGGTTTAAAAATGTTTGCTTCCCTATAACATGCAAGGGAAAAAGAACAAACACTACTTTTCGGAAAAGACTTCATTTTTATTTTGTTTATATAAAGGAGACATCCACCATAGTATGTGTACTTATAATGTTCACTAATGATCCCTGACTCCCAGAAACCACCAATTTGAAAAAAAAAATTAAGGAATTTTGTATAACACTAGAACTGAATCATCTACAACACTTATATGATTCTATGTTCTATAGTCTGCAACACATACATGATGGGGCTGAATTACAAACAACCATTAGCATGTTACAAGCCAAATAACAAGTGCTCTAAAATCCCTTAAAGAATAAGAGTTTGTTGAGGCATGCTCTATCATAGACTACATATATCTGGAATAAAGATAACAGCTCTGGGGTAAGATCGGAAGGGAATGACATCCCAGCTTGCACTACCAGGTCTTAAGGGGACCTTGAGTTAAAATTATAAAATCGATTTTCTTGATACATGTTATTTGGAAGAGGGTGAATTTTAGAAAATGAAAAGGGAGGGGCTGAACAAAAGTAGCAAGTTTTAGTCCACGATAACTATGTACAAGCCTTAGGCCTTGAATACTTTAACAGTTTGTCTGTAGATTGGGAAGAGGGAATGCCTTATTTAAGCCAATCCTGTTAGGATCAGCATGAGCAAGAGTCCAGAGTCCAGGTCTTTCTTAAGGTACAAATGTATGCTCCAGGGGGCTCACATTAATAACAGATGCTTCTAAAGTAATGATCATTTTCTGCGATGTAAAGCCTTGGTCCTGCTTGTACTAATTAGCCATGAAATATTAATAGCAGTTTAACCTCTTCATCCCTTTAAATACACATGAGGCACGTAATTGGAAGACTTTTGTGAACAGCATCTCCATTGAAAGCCTGCTGAAAAGCTATCAGTTGTCCAGCATTCCCATTTTCCCTCCAATGAAAGCAAGCCATTATAATCACCTAAAGAGGCATGAAACTGGACTAGTACTTCATTTCAAGGAATGCTACTCTTCAAGTGTTACTTATGTAAATCAGTATTTGTAACTACAAACCAAAAGGTGCCATACAGGAGAGAACACAATATGAAGTTTTCCATGTGACACTAAAATTACACAGAGGTGCAACAGTCCACAAATCCAGTAAATGTTTATGGCCTCATACAGACTTCAGGTAAGAACAAGAAATGGAAGAAAGGGGCAAGGCATGGATTAGAAGGAAGACTTCAGCAGCGGTTGCTTGCAATAGTTATTAAGCCAAGAGACCAATATAGAAGTACATTTGTATATGTAAAGTGCTTCAGTAAGAGACTACTATGTTGGGAGTTCCAAGTGGATGCCAATATGAAAGCCAACAAAAAAACTAGCTGAAAGCATTTTAGTAAATAATGAAGTAACTGAGAGGCCCACCTAAAACTTTTTCTACAGATATTAGCTTAATAATCCTTTATCATAAAAGATGGTCAACCCTATATTAATAAGGAATAGCAAAACAAGCAAAAACTCTTGTGGATCCATTTGACACAAAAGTCAAGTTAACTGTTCAATGCCACCACTTCCACTTTTTTATTTTCATACATTTATTTGTATGTGAAAGACTGTGGTTAATGATTTCCAAGACAAAAGAGGACTAGCCAGACAGAAAAAATGACTATTGACATGTAAAGAAGCCTTCAGCACACAAATAACAAACTATTACTATGCAATAAATGTCTAAAAGCTCATGTCACACATGATACATTGGGAGTGTGACAAACAAAACCTACACATCTCTCTTTTTTAGAAAGGCCTCTAGACAATTGTGTAAAAAAACCGATATGCAAGAATCACATATCTTTGAATTTTTCTACTTGGCATTTTAATATACTGAACTGGAAATGCGGGTTGGTTGGTTTAGTTATTTCATCTAGGCTGAGAGTTGGTCTGGAAACTAGTCCTTCCTATTTTTCCCTATTTAAGCCTGTATCGTGTGCAGGCTGAGAGATTTTTTAATAGACAAAAACAAAGAAAGCCTGTCTTGCAGTTTGTTCTCATCTCACAGAATAAGACGTGCATACATGTTAGTTTGTTACACTTTAAAATAGTCATGCAATTTGAGTCACAGAGTGATCTATTATTTAAAGCAGTATAGCTACTAAATGAGATACAAGAAAGTCAAAGAGAAAGACGGTTGCAATACAAATAGTGAGAGATACTAAAGGGTGTTGATGACACTCAGCTCTACATCTTGTTATCAGAGTTGACAGAGCTGTGGAAGTGTAGGACCAGGGCTAGAATGGGCTGAATCCCAATGAGATGAAGGCTCGGTGGATTGGTGGTCCTCAGTTCTGAGAACTGGGTAAATTATTTGTCTTAAATGGGGTGGCATTTCTCCTGAGACATCAGTTGCATAGATTGGAAGTCCTCGCACTTCCGTCTTTGTCAATGGAGACCCAGATGGAATCTAAGGCTGAGCGAGCTGGAGCCACCTTCAATTGGTCCACCAGTTATTGCCTTTTCTGGACAAGAAAAATATAGCCACAATCGTCTACATACTGGTAACTTACCAATTACAAGACTACAATGCACTTTATGTGGGACTGTACTTGAAGGCAAACCAGAAATTTCAACTAGTACAAAATGCAGCACTTACATTGCTCACCAATATATCATGCAAAAACCATAAAGGGATTTAAAAGAATTGCACAGACTGCCAATATGCTGCTATTCAACTGTAGCAATTGTAGCAACTAGGTAAAACTATTTTACCTAGTTTTAGTGTATCTTTTTAACTTGTTGAAATTGTTTCATTTCGCTTTCTAAATCATTGGTTCAAATTAGTCAGTCTGGTATTATTGTCTACTGACCTGAGTTGCTGATTTGTATCTTTTCTTCCTGAGAGAGAGAAGGTGACACTCTTTCACATTGGTGCTGTATTCTGGGGCACTAAAAGACGTCTATTTCTATTTCAGTGCCATCTTGGATTATGGGAACAAGTTCTCTTTATGGTAGTCTTTCTTTAATCAGGAATAGTACTTCATGCCTTATCAAATCACCCATACTGTCACATTTATCTCACATACTCTCCCATTCATTTCATCTATATTGTAAGTTTTTGAATCTCTCCATCTTGAATATATCTTAACTATCACTCTTGTCATTTGCGTCCTGCCCAATTGTCTTTTCCACAACTAATAAAAAGTGATATTTGCCTAGGTATGGGCAACCTTTTTTGCCTTGGGGCAGCATTGTGGGCCCGGCCAGGAGGGCCAGACCGAGGGGGTGGGTGGGCATGGGTCATCTTCAGGTTGTCCTTCCAGCATAAATATGGGCTGTTCATCCCATCCTTATGCTGGGAGAAAGGCGGAACACACGACGACTACCTCAATCTTCTTTCCCATCCTCCTTCCCCGATCCTCAGGCTGCCCTCTTGGCAGAATACTGGGAAGAGAGTGAGACAAGATGGTGACTGAGTGTGCTTTGAAGGGCTCTCAGTCGCCGTGTGCCTTCCTCGAGCCGTCCTCCAGGCATAAGGATGGGATCACATGGTGGCAGAGAGCACTCCAGGGGGCTCTCAGTTGCTACGTGCCTTCCTCCCCCATCTTTTTGGCATAAGGATGTGGCGAACCACTGTGTCCTTATGCCAAGAGGACAGGGAAAATTAGGAGGGCCTGATGTAAGTGCCCAGAGGGCCGCATCTGGCCCCTGGGCCTTAGTTTGCCCATGCCTGGCTTAGAAGGAGCATAGTCTTGAAATTCTTAAGTACAAATCATTCCCACTGGCTTAAACACAAAGTTTTTTGATGGAACTTCAATTAAGCATTTCCAAATGTACTTACATGGGTTATTTTCCCCCTTGTAAGTAGATGAGAATTCATGCAAAGAATATAAAACACAGAACAATAAAGTAGAAATACATATGAATATTCACTGGCAAGTCAGTCTAGCAGTTTATTATAGGCCTGGAATCCAGCTGTGCTTATATATTCTTATATACTTGCTGACTATAAAACTGTCAACATGTGGGGTACATCTGAAAAGACTGTATTGCAGATCAGCAAACAATTCACATTTAAATCCTGAATGCTGTATGTGATGCATTCTCTGGCAGTGATTCTTTAGACACCTGTAAATGCTTTGTTTGTGTACAAGATGTGCATAAAAATAAATTTATATTTAAGTGGAGTATTTGTGTTTTAAAGAGACACAACCACACTGTCTTGCTTGAAACTGTTCTTTACCAGTAACTTCTTCATTATATAGCATCAGTAATACAACCACCAGAAAAGCTATGATTTTATTTATAGGGAAGTTCCTTGCGGATCTCAGCAATATTAGATTCAGTATTTTTATAGATATGGAACAATATGTTAAAAGTAAGTTAAGGCATGGTTTTACTTGGGATTTTATCAATATTGAGCCAGACATATAAGCATTTACTAGACTGTTGAGAACCAGAGTTATCGGAAATGTCAAATGTTGAGAAAACACATCTTTCAGATTGTTTAAAATTGCATGATACCCCTTGTCCAATTAACTGGGAACAGAAAACACTGATTTATGCTATGTTCATCTTCACTATAACCCAGCAAAGCTACCAATATTTAGTTTAAGCTGAGATAATGGCCTGGTTCATATGTAATACTAGTCTATAATTTAACAGTATGACAATGAGGCTAGGTGAGCACTGATGGTCCACCTCAGCTGTGGTCTGAAAGGAAAGTTTGAAAACTCTCCCTTTAAGATTAAATACCATAATTTTCAAACAAGGATTATCTGTTGTTAACTCCTAAGTGCATTGCAAACCAAATTCAAGTTATAATTTATGACGTGCATCTCTTTTCAAGAGCTGTGATTTTGGTTTAACCTAATTTTTTCCAGGTTTGGCCACAAAATGAACTATAACACTGGTCGACATACATTTTCGTGCCTCAAATGTCAGACCGATTTCTGGGTATATTTGACCTGCTGATTCCATAAATGACATCAGTTTTCCCCTATCAGCTCTAGTTTTGAGATACAGAACGTATGTCATATACCAGTCGTCATCTGCTTGCCCATAGAAAATAATGATAACCATATCTAAGAAACTGGAGCTAATGCAGTTTATCCAATGTAGTTTTCCGAATCAGCACCCCAAATATCCCTAGGAATATGCCTAAAACACAAACGACTCTTAAACACGGCTGAGACAACAGGAAGTGAGGGAAATCTACCTCTTGGAAGGGAAATTCACTCCTGAAAGAGTTATTATGGGACAAAAGTATCTACACGGAAGCTTTCTCACCAATCCTTCTTTTCACAAGAAACCAATTTTTTCAAAATCTAATTATCACAGGCACAGAAAGAGAGGCAAAATCATCTGAACAGGGACACAGACAGCAAAACAAACATCACAGGAGTGTCCACCTTCCCTATACTATCTAAAGCTAATACATAAAACTTATATATACACACACAGGGGCATTCACCCTTCCCAATGCTATCCAAAGCTGATATATATATATTTGATGTGTGTGTGTGTGTGTGTGTGTGTGTGTGTGACACACATGCATGTACATTTGGCTGGGTTTACACTTAAAAAGTACCTGTTCCAACTTATATACAAATTCCTAGTAAGAATAAACCTACAGAACCTATTTTGCTCATAACTTGGGAACTGGCTGTATATTTTTCAAGGTATAACAGGATTATATGTTTCGTAGTGGTACTATATATTTGTCTTACAGCATTTTTGTAACTACTTCTTTGTTATATTAATTCTTTGCTACACTTCTGTTTCTATTATTTTTGTTGCACAGATCTTCACATCTTTTTAGAAAACTGCATAAAAGCATGATAAACTCTTTTTGCAGAATGAAAATATTTTTAAAGTCATACACACACACACACACACACACACACACCCCTATAATCTCAATGACTTCATCACTCTTAATGTCCCTTGACCAGTAGCTGGCCACTTGGAGTACTGGTCAAAGGACATTTAGTATAATGCCGAGTTTTTTTAAATTTTGTGTTTTCAAATACATTACAATTTGTACCCTCGGTTTACTTTTGGCACGATAAATAAAAAATCACTTAATAGTGTCAGATCACTGAACACTGCAGTGGCTGGATTCCAACAAGAAGCAACTCATTGGAGTGAAAAGACTAATGAAAGCAATGATTAGTTTGGGAGTGAGGCAGAGAGTGATTAATCATGAAATATTCTGTTTTAATTATTATTATTGTATCAAAGGCAAGACTTAATGCAGAGTAGAGGAAATAAGGATAGGTGATAATGCTTATTCTGAAGAGAATTTACATAAATTAGTATCTGCTACTGAACTGAGAAGCTTATTTTGCCATTTTATCCTATGTGAGAAACAAGAGTTAGAAAATTCATGACACCTTCTCTGTACTCTTTCCAGACACATTCACAGTACTAAAAACTACTTATTATCCGAATAATATACCTGTTCCAAATGTGGGCGTTTAAGTTCTTGCTCTATTTCTGGATTTATGCCCTCACAATATTTACTGAGGCAGCCTTATATGAGTAAGCAAGCAAAAGGGTCATTTGAACCGGGGGTTTTATTTGTTTTAAATGATTACTCTGTCTATTACCTAAAATCATCAACATTCCAAAATACATCAGACAACTGAAGTTTTTACTAAAGATACCTATTATTTTGTAATAGGTGGCAATACAAACTAACAATGTAGTGGAACAGAGTAACAGCATAAGCACCGAGGCCACAATAATCAACACTCAGCTGGGAAGGACACATTGTTCAGATGCATTACATCAGAACGGAGCAGGTGCTAAGCTGGCAGGTGGCAGAAAGAAGCAAGCTGCATAATACAAGCTATCAAACATACCCCCCCCCCCCAAAAGATGCTTCTCTGGAAGCCAATGTGGATATTTTCCACCAGGACACTTGTTTGTCAGTAACAAAAAGAGAAATCTAAATGAAGATATTTGATAGACATCATCCTCCCGACAATGTCACTTGTACTCCTCTCTTTGTTTTGATGTAACCTTTCCCTCCACTAAAATTTGATTATAAGCTTCTAGAGGTAGAGTCCCATCTGTTTTGCTTGTGTTACGATCTGTGAAAGTGTCATGGACCTTGAAGATGCTACTGGACTCATTTTCTCGCCTTCATAATGGATGAATGTACAAACCCAAGAGTCCTTCAGTTTTATGGCTTCTCATAGTCCCACGCATCCACTCTCCTAGACTAGCACATATGACTAAATGTTGAATACATCATAAATTGCATATGAGCTTTTATGGTTATAATACCAAACATGACTTTTAAGATTGTTGAAATGAACAGCAAAATACTAATGCATTGGAGCAAAACAAAACATATTAATTTCGATATGATGCAGTCAACGACCAAAAAGCTTCATGGGCTGAGAAGAGAACCTGAACCATCTCAGGCACAAATGGTAACAGTGGCATCCAAAATTCACCTTTGCAAGTTGCAGCCAATTTGAAGCCTCTGGTCTATAAACTAGCGCTTTCCACCTATAATAGTCTATACTTTCATCTTGAGCTCTAATTACTAGACCTAATAGCTAGCCCTAGATGGGAGAAAATACAGTTCACATTTACAATCACTTCTGGCCTTCCATGTCCACAGCCTGAGTACATGTCATCGCCTCCCCACGACTCTGGAACGACCTGCCGGTAGAGCTCCAACAGCTAAATCAACTGTCGGAATTTAAGATACAAGACCTATCTCTTCTAGCAGGTCTACCAGGATACTATAATTGGGTCAATTTTATTGTTACTAATTTATACTTTTCCGTATTTTGTTGTACTTGTATATTGTTGCACTATTGAGTGCTCTCTGTGAGCCGCACAGAGTCCCTTCTGGGAGATGATAGTGGGATACAAATAAAGTTTTATTTATATTTATTTATTAATGATTAATTTTAAACTTCCACTCTATGTCTAACTTTTGTTTTGTGCATTTTAATATGTATTTTATGGAAATATGTTTTAATCTGTGATTCCACTGAGTGCTTTTAAAGATAATAATAATAATTATTATTATCATCATCATCATTAAATAAGTCCTCTGCAGAATCCACAGACTAATACAGATTAATTCCCCTTTATCTACTTCTTAATCATGCAGTTCAACAAGTAAATAATTCAGTTCATGACAAAGTCAAGAAATAAGTTTCTGAAACATGAAAGGTGTAGGTAATATCTTCCTACATGCATGAAATCTACTTTTGATGGATATCAAGAACCAGAAGTCTGGTTCTAACTTTCTCTAAAATGTCCTCAATTATATTTTGGGGCAATGAAATAGGAATATATTTAGACAAATGTAAAATAGTTTTTAAAGATACGAAGAAATTAATTTCAAAAGCAGATGCAGAATATATAGAGAATGGTAACGGGGAAAAACATTACAGAAAGTATGCAGAATCAGATTAGAAGTTAAAAGATAAAAAAGTAAAATGACTGATCATAAAAGATACATCTTATTTCCTAACTGTTACAAAGAAAAGACATAATACAAGTCTGTATTTTCATTAGTCAGATGAAGATTCAGAGACTTCACTAAAATGTGGGAAAAGCAACTTTTGCCATAAATTAAAAGTTCTTTTATCCCCACTAACCACAAAATTATAACATAAGTGGCCCAAATTATCCAAATGAGATTTAAACAGCCATAATACCAATAATCATGAGGACTCCAATTACTTTAAATCCATTAATTTCTCTACTTCTCAAACCACCTGGCTTCATAAGCTTTCCTTTGAAGATTAGATTTACCTATTTCTTATTAACTGTCAAAAGTTCAGATCTTATGCCTACTTTCTCAGCTATGGAAGGGGGGTTATGCAGAATATTAGAAATGTTGTGAAAGCATTAAAGGGGCATAGTAGTGCCCACTTGACTAAAGTGAGTGCCCCCAAAAGTGCTGCCTTATCTATTTAAAAATGGACAACAAAGTGCTCTATAGAAGTCAAAACAACTTTCATCAGTTGGCTCCGAGAATGACATTGCCATGATTGTACCTAACGTCTTCAAGTTACATTCGAAGATGACTTAACAACTGAAGAGGTCCTGGCACATAAATCTCGGCTGGACTACTGGGGCATCCACATAAAGAGGGTCTTCCAAGATCCTATTGTTCGGGCCCTTATTGTGGGATTTAAATTGGGCCCCCAAATCAAAGAAAGTCCAAATTGCTCCCAAAGGTCCCCAGAATTGCCCCTGAAAGCACTAGAGAAGGGATTAGATATTCCATCAATGGCCCCAACCCCTGCCCAAGAAGAGTGCCAATCTCAACTCCAGACACTGCCCCTGGATAGCCCCTCCTCAAGCCTGCTAAATGACCTCCTCCTCTTGCTGTCTCAGGAATCTTCCCCTTTAAGCCCCCTCGCTAGTGTTTATTTTGGTTCTCAAGGATTTGAGAGCTGACTAGCCTCCTTAGACCCTGTCCCTGCATTGGCTGTCTCAGGGAGGGGGGAGTTCCGGGACCGAGGGGACACCATTGAGGACGTGTGTGGGAGGAGAAGATGTGATCAGTTTCACCAGCCCAGGGAGAAGCACACTAGAGTTCTTGCGACCCTGAGGAAAGTTAGGCCAGATAGCCTACATGAAAGACCCCCTGTTAAATGGCATCTGTTAAATGCCAGATTTGTAAATGGTAAAACAACGGCCATCCAGGATCTGATCTTGGATAAAAAAGCAGATCTGGTTTGAATCACCAAGATCTGGTTGGTTAAGTTGGGTGGGGTCAATCTCACCAAGCTGTGTCCTCTGAGCTTTAGGGTGCATCAGCAGGCCAGGCCTGGGGGGCTGGGAGGCGGGATTGTGATGGTCTATCAGCAATCCATCTGGCTGATCAGATGCCCTGTTCCACAATCTTCTGGGTCCAAATGTGCCCACCTGAAAGTGGGGAACCGGGAAAGTTTGGGGATTCTGCTTGTGTACCGACTATCCCGCAACACAGCAGTCTCGCTACCTGAGCTTGCTGAGGTGGTCTCTAGCCTAGTGTTGGAGTCCCAGTATCTAGTGGTGCTGGGGGACTTAAACGTCCATGCAGAGTCTACCTTATCTGGTGTAGCCCAGGACTTAATGGTTGCCATGACAACCATGGGACTGTACCAAGTGATTTCCCAAGTGAATGTTGGACAGGAAGAGATTAAAAATGGGCTTAAAACTAACCTTAAAAACTGTGGCATAGACATCCTGACCCTGACCCTTGACCGCTCTAGCTGGAGGTCAGCTGTGACCAACAGTGCTGTGAAACTTAATGAGGTACAAATGGAGGGAGAAAGGGAGAAACGTGCCAAGAAAAAGGTGCATCAAGCCAACCCTGATCGGGATGACCTTCCACCTGGAAATGGATGTCCTCACTGTGGAAGAACATGCGGGTCAAGAATAGGGCTCCACAGTCACCTAAGTATCCACCGCCAGGACATTGCACCTGGACTACAATTATACCCAGACAACGAGAGATCACCTAAGTACTCTTTTCCTATAGTTCTCTATTTGGACCCTTGCTCGTATGGAGCCTTTAGTGGTGCAGTGGGTCAAACTGCTGAACTTGCTGACCAAAAGGTTGGTAGTTTGAATCCGGGGAGTGGGGTGAGCTCCTGCGATTAGCCCCAGCTTCCAACAACCTAGCAGTTCAAAAACATGCAAATGTGAGATCAACAGGTACCACTCTGGTGGGAAGGTAATGCCAGCCACATGACCATAGGTGTCTATGGACAACACAGGCTCTTTGCTTTGAAATGGAAATGAGCACCAACCCCCAGAGTTGGACATGACTAAACTTAACGTCAGGGGAAAACCTTTACCTTTGTATATACAATGCACGATCTACGCTAAATAAATAGAAATATGACTAATGAAAATAATTCCTTTTTTAAAGGTGTCTTGATTTTTCTTATTAAAAAAATTATTCCCCCTCCCAATCTTAAACGAATCTGCATTTCCATGATTCACCCTTGCAAATATAAATTTTCCTGGTAAATATAGATATGTCTAGCAGAATGGATTAATGTTTAAGTGCTGTCTTACTTTTTAATATAGAATGGTATTTGATATTTTCCAAGTCCTAATTAATCTTTGCTCTTTTTATGCATTAACCTGGATTGCCTGCTGGGTCAGCTGCTCACCTACAAGAAAATCTACTGAGTCTCTATAAGTGAGAACTTTGCCTGGTAGTGCAAAAACTAGTGGTAACAACTGAAGCAGGTGCATGTAAGGCCCATCTCAAGTCTTGCAAGGAGATGTCTTCTCACAAGTGTTCTAGGCTCCCACAAGATGGCTCTCTCATGGGGCCCACATAATCTTGCAATGACAGCTGCTGCAAGAGGTAGTAGGAAGCATGAGAGGGGAGCAAGAACAGACACCACATTTACTCACATAGATGAAATCCATTTGTGAGGCAACTGCTGCACACCAAATTATTGAAGGAGGGCATATTTGTTGAGTGCCCCTGGCATCTGTTCTTCCTTCTCTACAACAAGCTAACTTCAACATAGGATCTGCATAAAACTAGACATCAGAAAACTCGAATGCATTCTACAAGTTTTGTAAATCATCTTGAGTCCCATTTTTAGGATGTTCATAGTAAATGCAGCAGCACCAGATAGACAAGCAGCAAATGGGAAAATGCACTCACTTGCTATCCGGGCTGATTATTTGTTCTACACTTTTATCTTTGACTAGGAAAGGAAGTGTGCACTAAATACAGCATGTCAGTAAAGTAGATTATAATATTTACACCTTTTGTTATCTACCTCAAACAATGTTACATATTCATTTTGATGTAGCATCCTGTTTTATAGAATTAATCTATAATTGTACAGTAGTTAGTACTCTTATTTCAAATTGCACTGAGGAAAAAAAGTGCTGGTATATAGAATGAACACTATAATCTTAAGATTAAAATGCAGAATTATTACTATTAATTGGTTATTATGCTCTATCTGTGGGCAGCAGCAGGGTGACTGTGATGATCATCCTTGAAATGCTTAAGGCTGTCCCATCAGGTACTCTACTGAATGCAAACAATGCTAAGGCTGGAAGCCAGATGCACATTCTTCGTTGATCTGTTCCATCAGGTGCAGCCTTAAAAACCTTTAAGCTGCTATTTGCACTGAAAAAAGCTGTTATGAATCAAATCTCAAGGTTATATGTGCAGTCATTCTTTTTGTCATCTGAAGAAACTCAGATGTCCTTGTATTTTTTGCATTTATCTATCACATGCCAAGAGGTTCCACAGCAATTGCTTAAGTGTGGCCTACCAAGGTCAGTTCCCAGCATGGAGACAAGCAGGGAAAGAGAGGCCAGAGAGGCTACCAAGGTCAGAGTTGCTGAGGGACAGGCAAGGAAAAAAGAAAAGTAAGAAAGAGCTGCACAATGTCTGGTCACAGGAAAGAAAAGAATACAGGGAAGTAATTCCAAGAATGATTGCAGTAAAGTACATTTATTTAATAAAACGTGTATTAGTCTCCAACTGGCCAAGTCTGAGCTCAGTTATAAATCCTATTGTATATGTCTAACTGATCTTACTCTTGTAGTATGACGATAAAGTCCCAATATAATAAATACATCAAAATGAGAAAGGCTGGTTGACACAGAAAATACAGCAATAGTGGCCATGTAAGAAGTCCACAGTAGCTAGAATGCAGTAGTATTTACCTATATCTTTGTGTGACAACTACATGATTACTGATTTTGGATTTGGTGAGACTATTATGCAAAACAAGCATGGCTCCTCCAATGTTCTTAACTCCACTCCTTGTAATTTGAAAACATTCCTTAATAATTCTTCACCTTCTAGGCCTTTCACACAGCTGCCAAATACATCTCTCTAATCATAACAAAAAATTATGTTCTTGCTGAATGACTGCTCAAACTCTAAACAATGCCCAGACAGTTGATTCTTTACTTTTGTAGTGTGCTTCACTTAACCTTGCTTAGAAATCTTGAGGCAAAGGTCAGAGTGACTGGTTTTTGCACCCCATTCAAATCAAATATTTTTAACTGTGAGTATTCAAGGGGTTGTCATATGTGGACAGGAGACTTGAAAGCACATTGTCAGAAAAAGCAAGCAAGAGGACAAGGGGACTCTATCCACCACTATATACTGGTGATAGCATAAATGCACGGAGGTTGAATCACTTTTTATCCCAAAACAACAACATGACAATAGTGGCCAACTATCCCATATGTGAATGAGGGTGAAGGAGCTAACACAAAAAATTTAAAATTATTTAGAATTTGTAAAATTCAGTATTATACTTGAAAGATGGACAATGTATTCTCTCTTTTCAAACTGAGACTCATAATTTACTAGCTCTAGGACAAGGGGCTACTAGGAATTCCTTACCATGTAAGATGTTTTGTAGAGAATAGTTTCAGTCCGCTCTCATATGTTTTCCAAGGATATATATATATATATATTTATAAGCATTTCAGAATGTAAAAAGCCCTTTTTTTCAAGGTGTCATATATATATATATATATATATGAGAGACACCTTGAAAAAAAAGGCTTTTTACATTCTGAAATGCTTATAAATACCCCCACTCCCACACACCAAAGGCAATTTTAGCAACCAGTCCTCTTCTCAAAACTGGCATTTAAATGGCAGGTGTTTTATCATTTTCAGACAGTTATTAAGAGATGTTGCACCATTGCCACTTAATTAATCTTTGCTCTACTAGAAGATAAACCAGATGTGCTATTATTGTCTTTGTTCTTGTCTACTTGGGGATGAGCTGATTATTTGTTTCTGAACAATAGGGTTTGTGTATAACTGAAAGGGTGGGGTAGGGGAGGCCATAATAAGCTTCAGCTGCATTTGCTGTTGCCGCTGTTCAAGAGATTTGAGTCCCTCCCTCTGGTATGCCCATGGAGTAAGAAGAAGAGCAGCCGGGCATACTTCCACCATATTTTGGCCCCAGTTGTTTCTGAGAGCCCTTCCATCCATATTGCAACCACTACTGCTCTTGCCATTGAAGGAAAGGAAAAACAGTCAGTCTCCTGGGACATAACCAGGACGAATAAAATTAATTATCTGTCATGCCTTGTAATCTCTTTCCTTTGTATACTGTGTCTTACTTAGATTGCAAAGAATATCAAATTAGCTATTTGTAAGATGGTTTGAGAGTAGAGGATGATTATGGGAAGGAAGGGTAGGTCTATGAAGATTTTCACAGAAAAGGAAGCGGCATCAATGTATCTCATCTGAGGCATTGCACTAATCAATGGGCTGCAATGGTATGCTCTGAGTCCAAACCATTGTTTTAGATTCCAAAAATGCAGTAGGCAAACCATGGTTTGTTTGTTTGTTTGTCAAGTGAAGCTTCGTACATTCATTCCTGTCAGCAGTCCCTGGGAAGTGCAGCAGTAACTATGCCAAGCCATAATTAACTTTATTTCACCAGGGATGATGAATGGAAATTACATAGTCAAAAGTCATCAGCAAATGAAATCTGTGTTGCTGGAATACAGTGAGGCGCCAGTTTCCAAATCCATCCATATTAAATACACACACAAAATGCACATGTCGGTACATGGACTAAGAAGCCACTTACTATACAGTCAACAGTAGTTCAACCTTACTTCATGTAAGACTCAAGAATAAGCTTTCTTGTTTGTACCTGAAATGCAGTCAAAACACCACACTAGAGCTCTCATTGAGGCAGATCAGAAATAAGACCAGAAATAATACAACATAGCCAGAATATTCAATACTACCCAATTTCCTTGAAAATAAGACATCCCCTGAAAATAAGACCCAGTAGAGGTTTTGCTGAGTTGCTAAATATAAGGCCTTCCCCAAAAGTAAGACCTAGCAAAGTTTTTGTTTGAAAGCATGCCCGCTGAACTCAACACCAGAGCATGCAGGATCGATAAATGTACATACCATAGACTAATGTACATGGAAATAATGGTAGTAACAAGAAATTCTTGATAAGATTTCACAGTTTGTCTGGTTATGCTGGTTTGTGATGACAACTACTGTACAGTATATAACAAATGTTCATTTTTTTGTTCAACAATAAATGTGAATTCTTCTTCATGGAAAAATAAGACATCCCCTGAAAAGAAGACCTAGCACATCTTCAGGAGCAAAAATTAATATAAGACACTGTCTGCGTTTCCCCTTCCCAGGGCGTTTGTGCCCCACTTTGTGCTGTACCGTAATAAAGAGATATTAACATACTCAGTGCTATGTTCCCTGATTCTTAGGCACCAATGTTAAATTATTAGACAGGAGCTACATGCAGGACTAGACACTTAATTGAGGAACGGAGGCATCCATAATTTCCACACCAATGTTTTTCTCCAGTCTTTATATAATCAAGACTGGATAACTTTGTATAACTCTTAACTTACAGGCAAGAAGATAAATGAGATTCAACAAAAAGTTATTAAGAGACCAACAAAATAGCACTACAGGCTTCTCACCAATATAAAATAGTCTTTCTGCAGTTTCCCCAAAAGTCAAATTATAATTTCTAAACACTGCTTTAACATCTACGTGGAACTGAAGGGGGGGAATGTACAATTTTTGAGGAATTGGAAAACAGATACAAAGCAATATAAACAAAGCCATACCTTTTAATTAGCACACTAACCTGAATAAAGTCCAATTATTTGCAAAATGCAAATAAAGGGAAAACTGCTTCTACCTCCTCAACAGAAAATATGTTTTAAATCATTTAAAATGTGTGACTTATTAATTATTGCTTCCTGTCACCTTTAATTTGTTTTTAAAACTCATAATAGAAAATATGTTTTTCTCTTTTCTTCTTTTTTCACACCAGTGCCAAGCCTTGATGTTATTTTATCAGTAGTTTGCTATAAAAAGTACAGCTTGCTCATTTTCTTTAGTGCAACAGCAGGTTCTTTCAAAGTGCCACATTTCATACTGAAGTGCTAACCAAAGCTACCATGCTGTGCTTTCTGCACTGTTCCCACTTCTAACTTTGTCACAAGTGAAAGTTCCAAAGAAATAACAAGAAAATTGGGGGCTTTTAAAACTTCTTTTTAATCAACCCCACCTCCTTACAAGCTACACTGAACAAACTGGTGTCTACTCATTCTGTCCTGCCTGAAGGGTGAAATTTACGAGCAGCTATAACAAATAAAAAAAACTTTCATGAAAAGTTCTTGTTCCTGATAAAGAAGAGAATCTGTTCAGCATTTATTCAGTTCAGAATCCTCAAACATTCTAATTGTTAATTAGTGAGTGGCCAACGATATAAAAAAAAATCAGAAGGAAGGATCAGTTCTCTTTATTTTATTAAATAGTTTTTGTTGGATCTGGTTATTACTTAAAATTTAAAATAACAACAACATTTAATAACTGCAAAAATGTCATTTAACTTGTGGATAATGCAAGTGATTGCCTATGTCCTTGCATGGATCTCATTCACTTAGTATAAAGATATAGGAAGCAATTTGGGATGCCATTTACCATGAAAAAACAGTGTTATCACAGCCCTGATAGGGTCAGGAGAAGCCTATAAATATCAAGCAGATCTTCAGCTGACCTATTTTTTCAGAAGATAAGCAATAAGCAAGGCTCCTTTCCAGTCTATGTAAATGACACCACAGACTATTTCCATGGATAAATGAGACAGAAAAGCCTAAACCCTAGGCTTTATTTTGGAAACAAGAGTTTATTTAAATCCAGCAAGCCCTCTGGTTTGGAAGATACTCCAGTTTTTCTGCTGAGTGCTGAAGACAAATCATTCTTGCAGTGTTTAATCAGTACGTAAACTTTGAGCAATAATTGAGTACATCAAAACTGTAGTTTGCCAGGTTCAATCTATTTGAAACAGAAAAGAAAAATCACGATGGGGGATAATCTGTCACATTGTCCCTCCTTCAAAAGCCCAAACATTTTGGTTATTATTCAAACTCAAGTCCCTTTGGCTCTCTCCAGCTGGAAGCATGGTAAAAATACTGCTCATTATTTTGACTGAGTCACATCAGATTAGCATTCAGCATATCAGTCTAAGTGATACAGCTGTAAATATGAAATGCATTCTTAATCAAATCAAAAGCTTGAGTTACACTTCATGGCTAAAGTTTCAGCTATAAAAGTGATGTCCAGCTCTTTGTCTTCGCAAGAAAACTTTGTAACAACAAAAAAAAGCAAGTCCTTGCTAGAGACATTTTGGTAATTATGAAGTGCTTTCAACTTCAAGATTAGGTTCTGTGATAATGATTGCTCCTGGGCTTGACATAAACTAAGATTAAAGTGATACATTTTTAAAGTACAAGTAAGAACAACAGAAGGATGCTCCATAAATATTACTAACTGTATTCAGCAAGCAGATAAAGGAATAAATGGAATAGTCAATTTTTGGAAAATAAATAGGATACATGTTTTCTCCTTAGTTTATATATTATGAAGGCCTAAAACAAGTTGAGGAAACCACAATACTATTTGATAAAGAATAACAATGGTTCTCTAAGTAGAAGTATGAAATGCCTTTTTGAATATTTAATCAAGAAAATGGTGGCAAGATCCTCTGAAGTGGTGCTGGTTCTTTTCCATCTCTGCACAATGACCCTCAACTTATTTACTGGTGATATCAAGATCCATAATTTTGGTTCCAAACCTGTTACTTATACATGGGTATGTATGGTGTGTATACATGTGTGATGAGATTAAATTATATGCACTGATACTTAAACAGATTGAATTCTTTAATTTAAAAAATTCTTTCAGTAATCACATTTATCAAAAATGGATGAATGACCACTTCACCGTCGAAATTACAAAGTGAGATCACTGAAGCCTTAGGAAATAAATTGTGATATTTATAGATACATCTGGGAAGCCTAATGAGAACTTCAACACGGCTGAAACTTCTAGATTGAGCCAGCAAAGAAATCTCATTTTGTGAAGAAAAAGAAAGGCTAATGAGCAGAATTTCTGCTTGAGAGAAAAACAGTAGATATGAGTGAAGCACATTTATCAATGGTTTCTGCACGTACAATCACCCTTTGCTAGTGATTATCATACTCAGCTGGAATTTAATAAAGTTCAACTAGACAGCAAGCTAGTGTTTTTAGAGACTGCATGATGAAAACAGATTTAAATATAATTGCTAATTGTTACCCAGCACCCTCACAAGAGTCTCCTAAAATGCTCAAATTAATATTCTTCATATTTTAGAAGATATTGTAAGATATTTTTAATAAAAACATAAATGGGGTTACTTTAGTCACATTCAGAACAGCATTTGGTGTTATATAAAACGTTTTCAACCAAGTCTTGCTACAAATTATGGCTTTCCTATCCAAGTTACTTACCTTGTCTTTCAAGGTGATTAGCTCTCTCCACCCCCCACCCCCCACCCTATTCCAAAGCATAAAGTGTGTGATTGGAAAAAAGTAAATTTTTAAATATTTTCTGTCTCACTGCCTTCTTTCTCCCTTGACTGCTATCTAGGGGTCACTTGGCCCCACCAAGAAGGCTGGATTGAAACTGAGGTCTCTTGATGGTTCAATCCTGGCATTTAATAATTTGGCAGGAAAAATGAGTTTCAGTGCTCCTTCCTCCATGGCCACATGGCAACCACTTTCCCTCTGGTTTTGTCTCCTACATACACACATCCCAACCAAATAGACTGAGCTACTAATGTAAGAATTAGAAATTTCATTTGCTGTAGTGGGAAAGCATTTAATGGTCTCCATCTATATGTGAAATGAATGCACACACACGCACATGCACATACTCCCTGAGAAATGTGGGGCAGCATCACAGAAAAGTAGGTTAAAGGCAGCTTTGTGTTCATGGTCATATATGTTTCGCACATATGCGTCTCTTTGTGATATAATCCTCATCAAGTGGATTAAAAAACTTCCACAGAGAGCTTTAATCTAGGGTAGCTTCTGATCCCAATGGGAATCACAATGTACTTCAGGGTATAAAAATGTCCAGGTTCAGAGAAGCGCTTTTGGATGCAAAACAAGGGCTAGAACAGAGCCAAAAAGCACCTGTCTGCATGAGACCGAACACTTGTTTTCAGCAAGTATCAATCTTCTCTGTCCACCCTTTAAAATGTAACCAGGAAAACTGCAAGAAAGTTTTAGGTACAATTGTTACCGCAACCATTTAACTTCAAATAAAAAACTATACATTGTAGTTAACTGAAACTCTGGGATACTATGTACATTTCTAAGTGATTGCAATATAAAATGCCTATCCTTCCAGGTCTAGTTTCATGAGATTTCTGCAATAAAAGTGAACTCTTTGGGAGTTTCACCCCTGTGGGTGGGGATTAAATACAGACTGTAGTGTCCTACTTTTCCCCAGTATAATAATTTCCCTATTATTAGAATGGATGGAAATATTATAAATATTTTTAATATTTTCATCCATTATAATTCATTAAAGAATCCCACCTAAAATGAAATTTCTCAAAGGAATTCTCTGACAAAACTGCCATCTAGTGTATATTCTATGCTACAGTACTGTACTGTACAGTACTGTAGATAGCCATACAAATCTATTAGGAAAAAATCCAGAAGTCAGGCAATGAAGTTTACATTATTAAGCCTAATTAATTGGAAACCAGACAAATTCTAGATTGAAGCCAGGGACACTGTCAGAAAGGAATGCAAAAATACACTATCCGTAGCCAAAATGAAAGAGAAATCTCAATGGAAGACAGATGAAACTCTTCAAGCAGTTAAGGGCAGATAAGAAGTAAAATGTGATAGAAAAAGGTCAGGATTGTGGATGAAACTGTAGTGGGCAAAGACAAAGAGAACTGCTGTAATAAATCTATGCAGAGAAAGAGAATATATGACCAGCAGGGGAATACATTACCTGACCAACTACAAATAAAAAGATCATTGAAACAATACACTGAAGAACTTACATGAGAGAGATGTAGGGGTAAGAAATGTATTCAAGTAAGAACCATCTGATTATGAACCTCCAATTTTAGAAACTGTATCAGAGCATTTGGGTGAAATAAATCACCAGGATGAGAGGGCATAACCTTTAGAGCTGCTTCAAGCTACAGCAGTGGTTCTCAACCTGTGGGTCCCCAGGTGTTTTGGCCTGCAACTCCCAGAAATCCTAGTTAGTTTACCAGCTGTTAGG
Organism: Anolis carolinensis; assembly: GCF_035594765.1. Lineage (NCBI taxonomy): Eukaryota > Metazoa > Chordata > Lepidosauria > Squamata > Anolidae > Anolis > Anolis carolinensis. The sequence goes on along the minus strand of NC_085845.1, from coordinate 84,964,185 downwards.
ATTTTTGGGAGTTGTAGTCAAAACATCTATGAATCCACTGGTTGAGAACCACTTAGCTACAGAGAATCTAACCCAGTTTTAACTAAAGCAAGGAAAGTGAGGCTCAACATTTTCTGTGTTATTTGCATGCAGTCATGCCAGCCACATGACCTTGGAGGTGTCAACGGACAACGCCGGCTCTTCGGCTTAGAAATGGAGATGAGCACCAACCCCCAGAGTCAGACATGACTGGACTTAACGTCAGGAGAAAACCATGGTGTTATCTGTATAACTTAAATTGTTGATATTAAAACTTTCAATTTTCATGACTCTTCCCTGAGAATCCTGGTGTACATATCATAATTCAGCATGCAACTTGAAAAGATAGGGTGATAAAATGCACCCTTGCCAGACCCCTTTGCCAATTGGAAACCATTCTGCTTCTCCATTTTCTATACTGATAGTAGCCTCAAGTCCTGGGTAAAGGTAATAATATCAGGACAACCAAATGTTGTGGCATATTGATTTCTTCAATCCAGTTTTCTATCATCTATAAAGTCAAAGGCTTTGCTATAATCTATAACACATAAACTGACTTCTGAAATTCTTCAGTGTGCTCCATTATCCAATGCATATCTACAATATGATCTTCCTTTCCTGAACCCAGCTTGGACAACTGTTATTTCTCATTCCAAATATAGTAAAAGTCATTGGAATAGAATAGCAAAGGCTTGGAGTGATTAACTGGAAAAAGAAAATAATTTGAAATATGGTGCTGGAGAAATTTGACAGATACTGTGGACTGCTAAAAAGACAAAAAAAAAAAAAAAGGGTCCTAGAGCAAAACAAGCCTGAGCTCTCCCTAGAGGCCAAGATGATTGAACTGAGACTATCACACTTATTTTGGACATACAGTGGAGTCTCACTGTTCTGGATTATCCAACACATTTTTGTAGTCAATGTTTTCAATATATCATGATATTTTGGTGCTAAATTCGTAAATACAGTAATTAGTACATAGCATTAACGTGTAATGAACTACTTTTTCTGTCAAATTTGTTGTATAACATGATGTTTTGGTGCTTAATTTGTAAAATCATAACCTATTTTGATGTTTAATAGGCTTTTTCTAAATTTCTCCTTATTATCCAACATATTTGCTTATCCAACGTTCTGCGGGCCCGTTTACGTTGGATAAGTGAGACTCTACTGTATCATGAAAAGACAAGATTCACTAGAAAATACAATGCCTCATTAAGGTATAAGGCTGTAGGAAAAGAGGAAAGCCACACTTCAGATGTAAACCACAGTCCTATGTCTGCAATATCAGAGCAAAGCTGTAGATGATAAGGGTGATTTAAAGGTACCACAAATCATAGGTTCACTTAGAATAATTGAATCATAGAGATGGAAGTTGGACCATCTAGTCCAACATTTCTCAACCTGGGGGTCGGGACTCCTGGGGAGGACGCGAAGGGGGTTCAGAGGGGTCACCAAAGACCAATATTTTCTGTTGATCATGGGGGCTCTTGTGTGGAAAGTTTGGCCCAATTTGAGCATTGTTGGGGTTCAAGGGGCTCTTTGATTATATGTGAATTATAAATCCCACAACTACAACTCCCAAATGTCAAGGTCTATTTTCCTCCAAACTCCACCAGTGTTCAAATTTGGGCATATTGGGTATTTTGCCAAGGTGGTCCAGATCCATCATTGTTTGAGTCCATAGTGCTCTCTGGATGTAGGTGAACTACAACTCCCAAACTCAAGGTCAAAGCCCACCAAACCCTTCCAGTACTTCCTGATGGTCATGGGAGTTGTGTGTGCCAGGTTAGGTTCAATTCCATCACTGGCAGAGTTCCAAATGCTCTTTGATTGTAGGTGAACTATAAATCCCAGCAACTACAACTCCCAAATGACAAAATCACCCCCCCCCCCCCCAAACCCCACCAGTATTCAAATTTGGGCGCATTGAGTATTTGTGCCAAATTTGGTCCAGTGAAAGAAAATATATCCTGGATATCTGACATTAAATTGCAATTCATAACAGTAGCAAAATGACAGTTATGAAGTAGCAATGAAAATAATTTATGGTTGGGGGTCACAACATTAGGAACTGTATTAAGGGGTTGCGGCATTAGGAAGGTAGAGAACCACTGCTTATCTAACCTCCTGCCATGAAGGAAAAGCACATTCTAAGTACCCCTGACTTGATAGCAATTAATAACAAAGTACACTAGACGAAAGAATTGAGTATTCCTTGCCTAAGAAAACCCTATGAAATTCATGAAGTCACCATAAGTGACTTGAAAGCACACACACATTATACTGAACTCTTTACTGGCCTGGAAATTAAGGGGAAACCAAATGCCTACAAAACATATGAATCTTTGTTTCTTAGAACTGAAGCAATATGACCTTCTCCCACCTAACGACTGAACTGGGCCGGGCTGTGGTGCACGCTGGTTAGTAGCCAGCTGCAATAAATCACTATGACCAAGAGGTCATGAGTTCGAGGCCAGCCCGTGTTGTAGTGAGCACCCAACAATTAAAATAAAAAATAGCCCTAAGCAACCCGAAAGACAGTTACATCTATCAAGTAGGAAAATTTAGGGACCGCTTATGCGGGGAGGCTTATTTAACTGATTTACAACACCGGATGAGGAAGTACTCCATCAAAAAGAACTCGTCGTCACAGTGGATGATAAAGCACCTGTGGCCTCACAAAGCCAGAAGCTGGGAAATTAAATAGCCTCTGTGTCTGTTTGTCTGTGTGTTGTTTGTCTAATGGCATTGAATGTTTGCCATATATATGTACATTGTGATTCGCCCTGAGTCCCCTATGGGGTGAGAAGGGCAGAATATAAATACTGTAAATAAATAAATAAATAAATAAATTCAGCTAAAAAAGGAAGAAATGGGGGGCAGGGGGAGAGAGAGTAAAAGTAGCAGCTAGAGAATGAAGATATGAGATTTACTAATAGTAGAAAGCAGCCATGATAGAAAGACAAGGTAAAGACTGCAAGGGAAGAAAGCCTAAAAAAAACAACTGAGGCCAAGGAAAGGAGAGGTTTAGGGGTCTTCAAAATAGTTGTATGACTTTGTTTATGAGACCTCTGCTTTGCCTGGGCTGAAATGGATGATGACCCAACCATGGAGATTTCCATAAACAGCGAGAGAATATGTGTTGTCGAAGGCTTTCATGGCCGGAATCACTGAGTTGTGAGTCTTCCAGGCTGTATGGCCATGTCCTTATGGCCATCCAGCACGGAAGACAACAACCCAGCGAGATAATAGATTTTAATTTGAATGAAATGGTAATGATTAGACTAAGAAACAGTAAGTAAATCTTAGGTACATAGAAATTAAAAAACATGGCTACCACCTGTCATGCCCAGGCAGCGGAGCACTAAGAACCAGACACAGAGGCCAAATATAATCTAATATCTTTATTAAGGAAATATTATAGAAGAATAAAAACAAGTAGAAAATGTAGTCCAGGAATAGACCTTTCAAAGAAGGTCAAATATAGTCCAGAATTATTTTGTCCATTATATTATATTAGAGTTCAAAGTTGTAATCCCATAACCGAAACACACTCTACTTTCAAGCCGTAGAGTGGGGAAACGTCCAACGATGTTTTCTGAGGATCAAAGTAAGTCCAAGGCAAGAACGGGAGACAAGACTAGATACTTGAGACAAAAATCCAAGGCTGGAAACAAGACGAGATAGTTCTTGAAAACTTGACAAGGCAAAGCGAGGCACGGCGAAGGCAAGGAAACTGGGGTTGTAGACTTAACGCAGTCTACACTAGAAAAGGAGCCGAAGTTACTCCTGAAGTTGATCAGTTGACTCCGCATGGATTTCCCTGTGTGGGTAACTTTTAAGAGCTTCAATCTTCCTGCAAAGCAGGTGTCCAAAGCTTCCTTTCCCAAGGGAAAGAGAAGCGAAACACATCTTTCTGCAGCTGCAATCCTCCCTGCAAATTCCCAAGAGAAACTTGGCTAATTAGAGTCTTGTTTAGCTGCTAATCGGAGACGTCTCCTTGTTATTTCTTTCTGGCTCCGACTCACCGCATAGGAATGTTTTCTCGAAAAGGGGGGAGAAACACTGGGAGAAACCGATTCAAGGTCTCTTCTAATTAAGTCCTGGGTAGATTCGTCAACAACAGGCATCTGGAAGAAATCCGTCTCTTGCTGAGACAGCAGAAAACCCACATTTTCGTCATCATTATCCATGATGGCGCTAGGATCAGAACTCTGAGACCCATGAGACATCACACTATTCCTCCTCCCAAGGCCCCTCTCCTCCAAGGCCCCGCCTCAAGATCCCCGGGGACGCGGCTTGGAAGGGTACGCCTGGTGAAAGCGGCGGACCAATCAGGGGCATGCACTGTGGAAGCATCTTCCCAAGAGCGTTCTTCAGGTCCGTAACCCACCCAATCAATTAAATATTGAAGGCGGCAGCGATGTAGGCGAGAATCCAAAATGTCCTGGACCTCGAATTCCTCCTCGCCGTCCACCAAAGTTGGGGCCGGAGGCGGGCGTCTCACATCTGGACGGACCCTTACTGCCGGAAGGAGGAGGGAACAATGGAACACTGGATGGACGCGCATGGAACGCAGAAGTTGTAGTTTGAAAGTCACGGGGTTAAGTTGAGCTACCACTGGGTAGGGACCAATGAATTGGGCATCTAACTTCCAGCAGGGGCGGTGGGAGGGTAGGTGGCGAGTGGACAACCACACCCGATCTCCTACCTTGATCTCGGGGCCAGGCTGGCGATGGCTGTCAGCATGACGTTTGTAGTCCTCCTTGGCTTGATCGAGTTGCTGATGCAATAGATCCTGCACTGCCGTGAGTTCCTGAAGCCAGTTCTCTGCTGCAGGAACTTCCGAAGTTTCCACGACAGGAGGGAAGAAGCGGGGGTGGAAGCCATAGTTTGCAAAGAACGGGGCTTCCTTGGTGGAATTTTGGACACCATTGTTAAAAGCAAACTCCGAAAGTGGTAACAGGGCTGCCCAATTATCCTGTTGGTAGTTGACATAGCAACGAAGATATTGTTCCAGGGTGGCATTGGTGCGCTCAGTCTGCCCATCCGTTTGAGGGTGGTGAGCTGAGGATAAACAAGAGTCTATGCCCAATAATTTTTGGAGAGCTCTCCAGAAGCAAGAGGTGAATTGAGTTCCTCGGTCTGTGATCAAACTCTTTGGCAAGCCATGTAATCGAAATACATGTTGAAGGAATAGATCTGCGGTCTCCTTGGCTGTAGGAAGCCCTTCACAGGGGATAAAATGGGCCATTTTCGTGAATAGGTCCACCACCACTAGGATCGTGGTAAATCCGAGAGACTGTGGAAAATCTGTGATAAAGTCTGCGGAGATTATCTCCCACGGGCGAGATGGTGTGGGAAGGGGGTGCAAAAGTCCTGCAGGCTTTTCCCTTCGTGACTTGGAACGTTGACATGTTGGACAGGTGTTGACATAGTTCTCCACATCTTTACGGATTCTGGGCCACCAGAAATCTCGTAAGATCAAATGTATAGTCTTAAACAGTCCGAAATGCCCAGCAGACTTGCTGTCATGACACAATTTGAGGGCTTTCTCTCTCTCTGGTCCTGGAGGAATGTAGACATGGTTTCTGTAGCACAGCAGGTCATTTTTCAGTGAAAATGGGAATCGTAATCCTCGTCGGATCTGTTCCTGGGCCCAAGCATCTGCCTGCTGACTGGCCCTGATCTCCTGGGTAAAAGGGGAAACTGCGGTCGTGGGGTCTGAAATAGGTGAAGTTGACTTAACTGGAGTAGATTCGGTATTTCCCACAGTAAGTGTGGCAAAGTTCTCTGGTTGTAACAAATGGGTCTCTGGGATGTCCTTACGCCCTGCTGTGTACTCCGGCTTCCGCGATAGGGCATCTGCTTGCTTAGTCTGGGCAGGAGTCACGTAGTGGATCCGGAAATCAAAACGCTCAAAGAACAAAGCCCAGCGCTGTTGCCTTTGGTTTAACTTCCGTGCAGTCCTCAAGTGCTCCAAATTCCGATGATCAGTATGAACTTCTATAGGGAAATTGGCTCCTTCCAGCCAGTGCCTCCATGTTTCAAAGGCTGTTTTTATGGCTAAGAGTTCGTTTTCCCGGATGGTATAGTTCCTCTCCGGTGCTGTTAGCTGGCGGGAAAAATAAGCACAAGGATGGAGATGCTCCCCCTCCTGCTGCATCAACACCGCTCCCACAGCCACGTCCGAAGCGTCTGCCTGAACTATAAAAGGGGTCTTGGGGTCCGGATGCTGCAGAATTGTCTGGGTCGTGAATAGCTGTTTCAGTCTCTGGAATCCTTCCTCAGCTTTCTCAGTCCAGCGGAAAGGTTGCTTTCCCCGGATACAGCTGGTGATGGGATCAGTCCAGCAGGCAAAATCTGGGATGAACTTAAGATAATAGTTCGCGAACCCCAAGAAGGGGTTACAAGACTTCTACAATAACAAGACTTCTCCTTGTTATTTCTTTCTGGCTCCGACTCGCCGCATAGGAATGTTTTCTCGAAAAGGGGGGAGAAACACTGGGAGAAACCGATTCAAGGTCTCTTCTAATTAAGTCCTGGGTAGATTCGTCAACAACAGGCATCTGGAAGAAATCCGTCTCTTGCTGAGACAGCAGAAAACCCATGTTTTCGTCATCATTATCCATGATGGCACTAGGATCAGAACTCTGAGACCCATGAGACATCACACCACCTAAAAATCGGAATTGACATTTTATCTATTTTACTTCTATTGACCACTCTGAATGAAAATAGTGTTGCTACAGGGAGAAACAGCAACTTTGTAATGCTCATTCACAAATCTTGATGAAATGGAAATGCATTGACATTGTAAGAATTAAATCTCTGTTCTTTGTTAAATTCATCAAAGATTTCCAAGGGACATGTGTAGTAAACATATGGTAATATGTTTCAGTGGTCCAAGTTCTGTTTGAAAGGAAGATGAGAAAAACTATGGGCCATTTTTAACTTCTGTAGAAAAAGGTTACAAAAATAACAGCAGTATGTAACTTCCTCACTATGAGAAACAAGTCTCGTAACACCAACAATATACGATATGATATGTATGATACTTTCTAAGAATATAATGAATGGATAATATAAAGGAACCCAGGCTGCCTTGCAGTTCTAGTTTTAAAGATCCCACCTTGCATTTTCCTCTAAAGATCCCTTCATGGATCTACTACTCTATGACAACAAATTAAATAAGCAATAAATCACATATTTTAAAAGATATAAATGAGTTTCATGAGAAATGTTGTGTCACCATACAATTTGTTATTACAATTTACCAGTACGCAGGTGTCTGTATCTTTTGCAAGGGGTTGGTTTAACCTCCAGTTTGCTGAAAAACTATACTACTGTGTTGCAAAATGATGCAAGTCTAAAAAGTGGGTCACCGATATGAAATATTTGGAAAGCTGTGATCTAGAGTTATGCTAGTTCCAAAAGTACATGATTAACTCCTCAGTTTCAAACAAAATAATACTTCTCCCTGAACTCCTTCCACATTTTCCGTTTGGAAGACCCTATTCTGATTTTATCACTCTCTTTCTAACAACAGTCCCGCCTTTAGGCCATTTCCTTTACTACACTGCTGCCTCCCCCAATTATTCCATGAGTTGTGATTAGAGGTTTTACCTAGGTTTTTGCAGCTCCTTGCTGCACAGAGAATGACATCTAAGAAAGAATATAGCTCAATTGCTGAAGAGACAGGTAGAAACTGGCCAGGTTAGTGATTTCCATGCCCTTGTTCAGAGGAGGGTAGGACTTTTGGACTTCCAGATATTGTTGGGCTACAGTTTTCATCAGTCCTTATCAGCACGGCCAATGGTATGGATGATGGAAGTGAAACAGTCACCCCAGTCTAGTTCATCAATGGATTCAACAACAGTGCGTGACTAGGGTTTGGGAAGTCCCATCCCATTCTCCAATAATGTTTCACTGTGAACACAAAGGATATTTGGACTGACATGCCTTCACTACTATTTCCTTTGCTTTTAAGGGGCATTTCAGTAGTTCACAAATGACTGAGCACGCCTATATTTGAATGCACAAAGTTCCCAGGTTCAATCTTAGGTAACTCTAGCAAAAATAAAAACAAGAATGAGTCAGCACCACAATGTGAAAAAAAATGAAGTTTGAAATTTCAAGGCCTGAAACAAAATGTTCCCTTTCCACGGCAGTAAGAGTTTTTTTCCCACATTACTTATTGCCAGTTTAAAATCCATCAAGCAACAGGGCAAGAAAAAGTTTATGCCTGTGGACATCCAGAGAGTACTGAGCTATAAAGAAAACAGCTTGATCCAATACAAGACAGCTCTTTGCCCATTAGGCAGACAGGTTGCCCCTCAACTGAAGGCAACATTGAAAATGGCCTTACATGTGCTTAGGGGCCCAGGGTCAATTTTATCTGATTTAAAAGACCAACCTGAGCTATGATGCACACAGCAAGCCTGATTTCATTTATTGGGTTATGCTGCCCTCTAGTGAAAAGTCAAAATATTACTGCACAGAACATACTACATATCAACTTTGAAAACAGGTCACTAGTATAAACATTTTCTCTCTTCTCCACTATACCTCTTTTCTGACTTCAAAAGCTAAGGAAAAGCAGGTCTGGTTAATTCCTGGATAGAAGACTCACAATCAAACAAGGGGGAAAAATGAGTGTATTCGATTTTGATACATATTAAATTTTCATTATACATCTAATGTATTTTTCAGAGCTGTTAGTATAGCACAGTAATCCAAGTTTGGAATTATTTTGCAAAGAGAAACAAAATAAATAAATAAAAAGAACCAAAACATATGGGTACTTACCTGGGAAAATATATTTGCAGTTGGAGCAACTCTGCTGTCCACAATACTATACAATATTGCTAACATTCTGTCAAGAGGGAATGGCTTTGGTCCCAGAAGGTGATTAGTGGTCTGGAAAAAAGTATGATTCATCAATGGGATTTTCTTGTCATGCAGAAAACGTGGATATTATTATATTTCAAGTTACATAACGATATGTTTGCAATGTCTTCTTAGAAACAAATACCTGAAAGTGTAACAGAACATAGGGCACTATGTGTAGGTTTGTGGTCCCACAAAAGATTTGTTAACATTTCCATGGATCACAACCTGTTTATAAATGTCTTACTCAACTGAACACATTGCCCAATACAGGTTAGTAAACAGAAATTGAGAGGTTGATACCTACGAGGGATAACCATTTCTGGGAGGCTGAAAGAGCAATCCACCACATGTGGATTTATTCCTTCACAGCAACTAGATCCAAGCAAAAGTTTTATTATGTTAATGCATTTGACATACCTCTCTGCTTCAGTTTGATTTCATAGCCTTGCTAACTGGATAGAAAAAAAACCATACAGAATGGATAGAACAAACAAAGCATTTGTTTGTTTTTAAAATATCCTCCAGTGGGTATGAATTGCTTATCAAATCTCCTCAGGCAAGCTGCAGGAGGAATCCTAACTACCACTATTCTATTGCAACAATGCTTACAAAACTGTCCTTCCATAGGATGCATGTCCTGATTTATATTTGTTGACTTTATAATATGGATTATTCCTTCTATCCTGCAACTTTGCAAACATTTTCTAATGCTGCTAACATCTGTAAGATGTAGCCACTGACTGAGTTGAGTGTACCCAGACAGACAGACTGTGGTTTTGGTGCTTTAGCAAAGTTGTAGCCCATCACTCTGAGATGGAGATGGCCATAGTGGTCCACACTTTGGTTACATCTCAGATGGATTACTGCAATGCACTCTATAAGGGGGTTGACTCTGAAGACGGCTCAGAAACTACAACTAGTGCAAAGAGCAGCAGTCAGGTTATTAACAGGAGCTGATTACAGGGAGAATACAACCCCTTAAAAAAAACTCCATTGGCTGCCTATGTGTTTCTGGGCCCAAAGCGCAGGTTATTACCTATAAAGCTCTACACAGTTTGGATCCAGTCTATTTGTGTGACTGCATCTTCCCCTATGAACCTACTCGGGGCCTGAGGTCCGCTGGGGAGGCCCTTCTCATGGTTCCACCTCTGTCACAAGGGCGGCTGGTGGGGACGAGGGAAAAGGCCTTCTCAGGAGTGCCTCCCTGACTCTGGAACACCCTCCCTAAGGAGATTAGGCTGGCTTCCACACTAACCATCTTTAGGAAGGAATTAAAAACATGGCTTTGGAAGCAGGCTTTTGAAAATGGCTAACTGAAATCTATGTGATGGAGGTTTTAAATGAGACTAATAATAGCTGGATTTTATTGCTTTATCAACAAGAGTATGTCTTCTGATGTTTTTAGTGTACTACGTGTTTAATTATTACATAGTTTTATATTTATGAGCGATTTTTTAAGTTATATTTTTTTAAGTTATATTTAAGTTATATATATTATTGTGATTTACTCTTCTCTATGCATCATTATTTGTTCCTTTGATTTGTTGTTCTGATTTAATTTCTTTATATTTGTATGTGTGATTAGTATTTATATTGTTCTTCCTTGTTCTAAGCCGTTCCGAGTCCCTTGGGGAGAGGGAGCAAGATATAAATAAAGCATTATTATTATTATTATTATTATTATTATTATTATTATTATTATTATTATTATTATTATTATAAGAAACAAGTAAGGTTTCTGATCTACTAATAGTTTCATTCCCAGAATATAAATTTTGTAGCTTTTTTGTCATCTAAAGTAAGTCACTTTTCCTCATGTGGGTGAACTGAATCTGCACAGAATATAGGCAGTTCTAAATCTTCTGGTGCCTCATTTAGGCTTATTATTTAAACCAACATTTTGGCAAAAATCCTGGGTGCCTTTGCTAGGCCAACAGAAAGAGCACTGAACTGAAAATTTCCATTATATTAGAATCCGGGGAACAGGTTGCACTGTTGTTCTATGATTACATACAAGTATGACTCCTGCAAATCTATTGATAACAAGTTGTTCTAAAGTTGATATCAGTTTGTTAACATCTTCCATGGGACACTACCTGTACATAAACTTTCATACTGGGCTGATTGCAACATTAAACAATACTAAGTAGTAAATAGAAATTGAGAGGATGATACCCTTTGCTCTAAATGGGTTAAAATAATTTGCAAGATGTCCATTTTGAATTTTCTATACTGTTTATATCTACAAAGATTTCAGGTCTAGAACAGGTCCGAAATGCCCATTGTGTTTGGGCACTGTGAAAAATAGAGAATACAGTCCCTTGACTCTCTAATCTCAAGGCACTTTGTCTATTGCTTGTATTTTCAATAAATGATTGATTTCATAATGAACTTTCTCTTTCTTTGAAAATCCTTTAAAAGGAAAAAATTACTACTACAGTAGAGTCTCACTTATCCAACATAAATGAGCCGGCAGAACATCGGATAAATGAAAATGTTGGATAATACGGAGTCTCCTACTGATACCCATCCACCGCCATAGTCGTTGGCTACCTTCTGCATTGTCTCTCCTCTCTCCCAGTTCCCTTGTCTTTGGCACCACCTTTCAACTGTGCAGTGCTAGACACATAGAATACTAACAAGAGACTCAAAGGCTTATGGCAAGGCAACACCTCGGGGTTAGAGTGGCCCAGCAGGAAATGCCTGGATGCATAAGAGGAGCGTGGAAATCACAGAGAGAAGGAGGGAGGATGCTTCTGCTTCTGGTCCTGCCTCTTTTCCCCCTTTCCTTCCTCCTCCTCCTCGTCTTGCAGTTTTCACTTATCAGAAATGGAGAGAGAGTTTAATTGAACGGGAAATTCTGGAGTAAAAGGGAGGCATCGGATAAGAGCGTCAGATAAGACGGAATGTTGGATAAGTGAAGGTCAGATAAGCAAGACTCTATACTGTATTCCCTAATGTAGCTATTTTGAGAATCCACTTGTCCAAAGTTATCAAATTCCACAAGTGACTAAAACAAACAAGTCTCCCTCCTACAGGAAGTCAATGCTGAGCCTTGTTTTGGTTATCTCCCCTTTTTGGTTACTGTTCACTCTGTTGCTTACATTGGAATCTGGACTTATTCCACTGTGGTCTAAAACCTTAAAGATATTTGAAATTCTCTTCCTCCAAAAAATATTTGGAAGAAGAAATCATTTCTGAAATATTTATTATTTATTTTCTTCCTTTGTAATGTTGGAATTTTGTGGCCTCATTTTCCCCAAGGGTTACTCCAGGCTAAAATGCTTGAGGACGGCTTCAGATCAGTGGTTTTCAACCTGGAATCCCCAGATGTTTCTGGCCCACAACTCCCAGAAATCCCAGCCAGTTTACCAGCTGTTAGGATTTCTGGGAGTTGAAGGCCAAAAACATCTTGGGAACCCAGGTTGAGAACCACTGCTTTAGAATGACAGTGGATATTATTCTGCTCTACTGTACTGTGCTTTAACACCATGCTTTAGTGTGTTTAGATTCAAAAGGATATTCTTATAATTGTGTGTTTTTCTTCCAAGAACTGAATTGTAAAATAATTTCTCCTTTAATTAAAGGATAATTTTATCCTTTTCTCCTTTTCTGAGAAAGCAAGCAGCAACTGTCTTTGTCTTCTCCAATTTACAGGTCTTTTTTATCACCTCGGCTACTCCTGATATTGTTAGAACTGTGAATGAGTTAGACTATTCTAAATAAATTTTAGAGAAATGAGAGAATGAGAAATAATGTGACAGAGATAAATCAAAAGCTCAACTAGTTGTCTCTGCAGGAGAAAGAAAACTGAAAGGAGGGGGAGTCAAACATAATAACAGAATGGAATATTTGAGAACTCCTGCTTGATCTGCTTCATGTGAGGGGATAAACCTACAGGTGGTATATAGCTCCTTCAGACTGCCTGAAAAGTCAGTGCCTTCAAAAGATGTAGAGAAGTCATTTCATTCTTCAGATTTGTCTTTGAAATTAATGAGAACAATAGAGGTAACTGTGTGACTGAATATGTCCTTTCACCACAATTTGTACATTTCTTTATTCTTTCCACATAAGTTACATAAGTTACATTTAATGATATGGAGAAGGGTTCCTAGACTTTTGTCATCATTAAAATATTTTAATCATTAAAATATTTTAATGATGTCCTGTCATCTAGTATGATCTGCCATAGCTTTAAAGTACAAACAGTTTTCAACAAAAAAAGAATTTCTTTTATAGTGGACAGAGATAATGGGGGAATGGAAAAACAAGTATATCACAAACAATATTTCAGCAGGGGAACAGACTCCTCTAGATAATGTAGTATATTGCACACATCATTCTCTTTCAAATTGAAAATAATTATATATTTTTTGAATATGGAGACCTAACTAAAGTCACAGATGCATTTTTTCAGAAAGAGAGAACTTCAGAAATTATTAGGAGACACTTTTTTTTTTGTTGCGGAACATTCCTCCTGCCCAGCTAAATATTCTGTATCACTGAATATTTCGTTTGGTCATCTAAAAAGTATAGATTCATGTTTCAACCTTTTTTCATTAAAATTCATTAACATACCTCAAGTAGGCATAAAAGCCTCTTAATAAGCTTCCAAAGCTTTGGAAGAAAGGAAGAACCAGTATTTGAACTACATGGGGTTTTCTCTACTTGGAACTACTAATATTATCCAAGCCACATGGTTTACAGGTTTTTATATATTTTTTATTTTCTAATACACTGGACTGACTTATTGATTGCAAAATACCTGTCCAGTTATTTCTCTAATCTAAATCTCATTTTCTTTTTCATTTGCTTCTTCAAGCAAAATAGGGGAGAGAAAAGCTTACATATTTTCGATTTTAATTATTTTTGAATATAACAGGAAACTCTTTTAGTTTAATTACAGAAACCAACCAAATTAATTATAGAAACCAACGTGAAACCAGAAGTAAAACCAACGTTTTTCAAATAAAATATATAAACGCTAAAAATTAGTAATATATGATGTAAAGCAATACCTGCAAGTTTTCCACATATTTTAATTCTTTTGTTTTTACTGTGTTTTAATAATCTTCAGCTTCAATTTTTTTGCATTTCTCTTATGTTGGCTATTTGATTTCTTATTTTATTATTTTGCTTGTGTACTTATTTAAGATCCTTGTTGTTTCGTAAAGGTATTGTTCTTGTTTCAAACTGCATATCCCCAAGAGAATTTGTTTAATATACTTTCCATAAATATAAATAAATCTCTTTTCAAAAGTACTCTAAAGATGGGAGGAAAGAATATGCATGTATTTGCATATGCATACACATGTTTTCAAAGAAAGAAAACTGAATACCTTTTCATGTTTCTTCTGAAAGTTCATCTTCCTAATTTTTCCATGGTGCTACAAATGAAAATAAGTAGTTATGAAACAGCCAACGTACAAAAATACACAAATGCTGAAAACATTACTGAACATTTCACAATTGGGAGAATGATGCATAACTACTATGCTCTTGAATATGTTTTCACCACTGATCACTAATATACTGAGTACCAGGTTGAACAATAATATACCTAAAACTGAGGTCTTCATTTGATATACCTATATCATGTCAATAACAGGTATGGCTGCGAATGATATATCGCTGTTTATAAAAATGTTTAAAAGATTTTTTTAAAGCAACTGTATATCATATCGATAATTACCCACAGCTATTTCAGAAAAATAATTTTCAGTATTAATATGAAGAATTCCCTTTTTTCCAACTGCCAAGATAAGGCACAAAAAGATTTTGAGGGAAATATCTCTTTTGAGCTATTGACAAGGTGCAGTATCTACTGCTCTTCTTTTAAAACTGTTGTCAGCCTTTTCTTGCTTTCTTATAAAGCCCAGATAGAAGGAAAAATGTGTTCAGCTACAGAGGGGAAAACACCCAAGTCACTGTTCAAAATAGCAACTGATGGCTGGGAGTTAGGGGAAATTATGTGGAAAGGTTGCCAGGCAACAAGTAGCATCCCACCACTCAAGAGGGGAGCATTTCTTCAGATTTTAAACAATAGTTTTATCAAAAATCTTGTGGGGTTTTGTATTATGAAGACTGAAAAACTACAGAAAATGGAATGAGGAATTTTACTTTAACATATAGGCCAAACGTGTATTGTAGAGGTTCCCTCATTTCACAAAATTAAACTATTATCACTCTATGCCTTCAAGTCATTTCCAATTTATTGTAACGCTAAGGCAACCTTTGCATGTTTTTTTTCTTGGTAAGATTTGTTCAGTTTGGGTTTTGCCACTGATGCTGAGGCCCCATATATACTGTCATATAATGCGGTTTGAAATATAATGTGCTTTATGTACATTAACCTGCATTATTTTAGTCTACACTGACCATATAATGCAGTTTCTAATTGTATTACATGGCAGTATAGATAGGGGCTGAGAGAGTGTGGCTTGCCCAAGCCCACCCAGTGGGTTTCCATGGCTGAATGGGGATTTGAACCCTACTCTTCAAAGTGGTAGTTCAATTCTCAAACTAGTTTAAGACAAGAATATTTCTCAACATAATTTGAATTTTCCAAGAATCCAACCACTGAGGTATCTAGCACTGAAGGCCCACTGCCATGTCCTCAAATGGTGCGTTCCTGCGGCCACATGACAAGCCAAGGAACTGAATGTGGGCACTTGCAATGAAATGGGAAAAACATTCAAATACAAACTTTGATTTCTTACACATGTCACCTTCAAATCAGCATATCCCATTAAAACTATGCTGTGATAGTATTGTACTCCTACATTTATATCATGGAACAAATCTATATACATTAAAAATTGGCAACCTCTGATTAGACTAGTTCAAATGTGAGGTGAGCGCATATGGTCCTAGAACCCCATTCTTGGGATTCTAACAATCCTTCCCCATTTTAAAAAATTCAGCTCAGCTTTTAAGCAGGGTTTCATGCAATCACACAGAGGATTTCATCTATCAATAATCACCCCATAGCATCCAACTTTCCCCAAATGAAAAACCCAACTCAGCTACAAAATAATAAAAAGTACAGCTGCCCATGGGTTGCAAAGGAAAAGTACAGTCTTCAGGAAGAAATAAAAATAGGCCCCTGTTCCCTTCATGCATGCCAATCCCTAGACTACTGCATGTATTCTATCTCAAGCTGTCTTTGAAGACATTAGAAAAAGTCAATCTATTGCAAAATACAGCCACTAGTCTGCTTACTGAAACATCATACAGAATGCATTTAGACCACAAATTTCAAAGGAACTGCACTGGCTGCCAAGTTGCTTCCTCACTGAAATTGAGGAGCTGGTGACAATTTAACCCCCTAAATAGCTTGATACCTTGCTGTATGAAGTAGACCAGGGCCCCCAAAACTAAAAAAAATCCTGCCCGCCAAAGTCTTCATGACCCCTGCCACTACCGTCACATGTGAATGGACACATAGCCAGTGCGAGCATATACAGCTAGTGGCGGCGGAAGCAGCAGCAAGTGTTTTCGAAGGCTTTCATGGCCAGGATCACAGGGTTGTTGTGTGTTTTCCGGGCTGTATGGCCATGTTCTAGAAGTATTCTCTCCTGACATTTCGCCCACATCTATGGCAGGCATCCTCAGAGGTTGCGAGGTATGTAGAAACTAAGCAAGGAAGGTTTATATATATCTGTGGAAAGTCCAGGGTGAGAGAAGAACTCTTTGTCAGTTGGAGACCAGTTGGAGGCCAGGTTAATCACCTCAATTAGCATTGAAAAGCTTCATCTTCTGGCTTCCTGTCTGGGGGTATCCTTTGTTCAGAGTTGTTAGCTGCCCTTGGTTCCCATGTCTGGAACTCCTCTGTTTTCAGAGTGTTGCTTCTTATTTACTATTCTGATTTTTGAGTTTTTTAATACTGGTAGCCAGATTTTGTTCATTTTAATGGCTTCCGCCTTTCTGTTGAAGTTGTCCACATGCTTGTGAATTTCAATGGCTTCTCTGTGTAGTCTGACATGATAGTTGTTGCAGTGGTCAAGCATTTCTGTGTTCTCAAATAATATACTGGGTCCAGTATATTATATATATTGTCCAGCAGCAAGTGTGTTTGTGTGTAACAAAGGTGAGCAATTATGAGTGGCGGATGTGTGGTGAGGGCGAGTGAATGAATGTGAGTAGCGGTGACAGTGTATGTGTGTGTGTGTGGCGGGGTGTGAGCAGCATGCCTGGTGCATGCAAGCACACCTGATGCATGTGCATGCACCTGGACATGATTAAAGGCTGCCCCTCCAAATGTTTGTGGGACAGTGAACTGACCCTCCACCTAAAAGGTTTGCGGACCCCTTAAGTAGAGCTTCTTATAAATGGTTGCCGGAGGTTTGATGTCTGCTGAGAGGAGCCTTTCTCTATGTCTCACCCATGAGGCTGAGTTCTGCCTGAGGATATGGGAGAGGGCCTTCTGTACTACTGCATCCCAGCAGAGAGGTACCCTCACCTTAATGAGCTGACCACTACTAATACTGACTTTATCTCAGCATCATGTAAAACATGGCTTTCATTAAACCCTTTGAGACATAATTTATTTCATCCAAATATGTCCTTGTTCTTTGTTTTAAATTTTATTCATTTGTTTTAATTGGTTTTAAATTGTCTTGTTTTGGTTTGTCACATTGTTTAACATGCTTTCAGTCTGTTGAAATTATTCTGTTTTAAATTGTTTTAAACTATTTGAAATTAATACTGTTAAGATTCTTGGTAAACTATAATTATTTCAATACATAAATAACATAACAATTTTGCTTCAAATCAATTAGCCTTGTGACAAACTTGGCTTTGTTTGGAATATGTTTTCTTCCTCACGAAAAGCCAGTCCAAAACGAAATATACAGACAAGCACATCCCCAGCACTTTTATCAGCATATGACAACACCAAAAACTAAAACTTACCAAAAACCTATATTTTACTTTTAACAGTCATTCTTTATGCCGTATCACAAATGTTGTTATTGTTGTTATTATGATTATTATGATTATGATTATTTTCTTGCTGTGGTGATTGTGACAGTAGGCTAAGCCATCCAGCTACCCCATTACTAGAACATACATTCACAGTAACATTCATTTTTTAAAACAGCATGTTTTTGATACTGATTTGATTTTTTGAATACTCTTCAGACAAATAATTAAAATGCTTAAAAATGTTATGAGCCACCTTTTAACAATATAAAATATTAATGTAATTTAAAATTAAATAAAAAACAGTGGAATTTCTGTGGTTTTGGACAGATTATGGCAAACAGGAAAAAACGTAATTACCTTAACAAAGAACCTCTTATCTGTCCTGGCAGGGTTATAAGAAGCAAGGTATGCAGCTATTAGAAGGAACCTGGAATAATATGGAAGCTCTACATGAGCATGCGCTGAAAGTCCTAGGAGGGAAACGGGGGAAAAACAAAGCAAAAAAGCTATTTTGAATCTGTCAAAATTCTAAAATGAATACTGCTTTTCTCTCCATTTGACAGGGGAAAAACCTACCTGTTCCATTTCTTTAAATGGTTTACATATTTGGAAATGCTTATCAAACAATTATATTATTATTGTAGTTTATTTTATTTATACCCCGCCTTTCTCCCCGAAGGGACTCAAGGCCGCTAACAACTACACACTTTGATCAATTTAAAACAAAGTTAATACAAAAATTAAATAACAATTAAATAATACTGTGTTAGGTCAAAATACAGTTGAAATATAATAAATACAATTATAATGCATTCTAATAAACACAATCACCCTAACAACCCCCCACCCCACAACCTCCCAAGCATTGTGCCCGTTATCCTTCTCCAAATGCCTGCTGGGAAAAGGATGGTCTTGTCCTGCTTGCAGAAGGTCAGCAGGGATGGGGCCATCCTGGTCCCTTGGGATGGAATTCCACAGTCTGGGAGCAGCCACCAAAAAGGTCCTGGAATTTAGAGCAATTAAATTGTTCTAAATTCCAGAGATATTTTAGCTTCAGTCATTGACACTTCAAAACTATTGCATCCATACCTTTTAGATGTCCAGGTTCTCCATCATCTTGCTGTAATCGTTCCCACTGGGAGCTAAAAGGTAAGGTAGCTTTTTAAAGGTAATGTGTATATCACACATAAAAGCAAGGAGAATTATAAACTCAAATTTCAAAAGGTGGATGCATCTGTGTTACCTTTCAATACCTTTCCTTCCTTGGAGGCTTTTAAGCACAGGCTGGATGGCCATCTGTCAGGGGTGCTTTGAATGCAATTCCCTGCTTCTTGGCAGGGGGTTGGACTAGATGGCCCATGAGGTCTCTTCCAACTCTACTGTTCTATGATTCTATGATTCCATGGGATATGGCTATTATAATTGTTCTGTGAAGTGTGTGTGATTAAAACCAACTAACTATCCCCCACCTGCATCCTGACATTACAAGAGTTACATTCTGCACATTTTCTTTGATTAGTACAAATAAACTATTACTAGAATTAAATCGATTTTTATAAGCTGTGACATTCTTTTTGACAATAAAGAATACAATCAGCCACAGATACTTGACAGTTTATATTTCTTGAAAGACAGGTTTCATAAAATAAAGAGAAGGGAACAATTACCTCGATATTTCCCGCAGATAAACAGTCTGCATAGCCTTCTTCAAGTGAGATTCAATATTTTTCCAAAGTCGACGTGTATCACGTTCATTAGCTGCACATACACACACAAAAGGAGTATTCATTCAAGATGCAGACCTTGAATCATGTAACCAGTGGAGTGGGTGGGTGGTATTGAAAGTAAGAAACACAACAGAAGAGACAGTACAATATTTCTTTTGCGACTGTAGAACGAAAGATATTCATATTACTGATTTATAGGGCCAATATTTGTCACACAGTAAATTGGGGAGAATTGTGAAATCCTTCAGATGTTGTGGAGTGAATATGCCAGAATTCTTCATCACTGCTTATGCCATCTAGGATGAATAAGACTTGCAATTCAATAACATCTAGACAGCCACACAATTCCCATGCTTGATATAATGAAACAATGCCATGTACTTCAACTGTCTTTGATATTCCTCTCTCTTGTCTACACACTTAGGTGAAAATGGCTATAGAACCCACTGTAGAGCCAGATAGACCCCCTTTCTGAACCAAAAAGTAACAGAGTTCCTGGCCACAGAACAACTAATGAGCCTCCAGACTGCCCTGGCAATAGCTACAACCCCTATTTCACTCTTGGAGAACTACAATAACATCACTCAAGAGCTTCAGAAGTACTTAAGGCCCAACAACACTGCATCCTGGCAGCATGAGCAACAACACTCCAAGCCCTAGTTCCACAAGGAATGTATCAATGTCAAAAAAACTCTTGTTGGAGAAAAAAACTCTTGTTGGAGGTGGAGAAATATGGCCCAGATACAAAGATATCTTAGTGAAAGAAAATGGAAAACATAGTCTACAAAGTCAGGAAGAAATAAATCGCAAATTCCCTAATGTTGGATGGTTCCAATACATGCAATTGAAAGAATATTATAATAAAGATAAAATTCTAGGATTTGAAGAGAGGGATAGTTTCTGGGATAAGGTAATGAAACTGGGGAAAAAACAAATATCCATAATTTATACAAAACTAATTGAATGGGAGACGGAGGAAGTAGCAATAAAAGAAAACATGACCAAATGGGCTAAAAACTTAGGGGAAAAAAATTATTTAGAAGAATGGGAAAAGGCCTGGAATTCCAGACTAAAAGCAACTTATGCCACAGAATTGAAAGAAAATTGGATTAAAATGTTCTACCGCTGGTATTTGACCCCTCAAAAATTATCAAACTATTATAAAAAAACTTCAAACAAATGTTGGAAATGCGGTGACCAAGTGGGGACATTTTTCCACTGTTGGTGGACATGCAAAAAGGCGAAGAAATATTGGAAGGAAATCCACCAAAAAATACAGGAGATGTTGCAAATTAAGGTTGAGCTGGACCCAAAGTATTTTCTATTGGGTATGCTCAATATAGAAAAAGATAAAAATAAAGAAATTCTGTTTAATTACCTCACCACGGCGGCCAGAATAATATATGCCAAGGATTGGAAAAAGAAAGAAACTCCTGAGCTAAGCAGTTGGTTAAACAAAGTTTTGGATATTATGAACATGGACAAGTTGACTTATTTACTAAAAAATAATAATGGCATACCAAAAAGGCAAACGGATTGGGGCTTGATAAAGAAGTATTTAAGAGAAAAACAAATAATGATGCTAATTTAAATAAACAATTATTAGAAATAGATCAAATGTAAGAGAATACAAAATATCTGTGTATGAGATGGAAGTCAATTTTTATTTTTATTTTTATTTTATTTTTATTTTTTTTATTTTCTTTGGATCGGTTGTTTTCCGCGGGTTCTTCTGGTTGGATTCTCTGTTTTCTCTTTTTCCATTTACCCTCGCACACACCCCTCTCCTTACCCCTCCCTCTCTGTTTCCACTACTCAGCTGTAAATTTTATTTGAAATTCCAATAAAAATCTATTTAAAAAAAAAAAACTCTTGCTACCACCTATCAGGCGTTTATATCCAACACTACACCTCCAACAAAAGAAATGATATGAGCAACTGCTTGCCCCAAAAAAAGATGCCACGAAAAACAACTGGGCACAGCTCATTAAAGCAGTCAAATCCAAAGACTCAGCCACCATCTGGCATATCACATCAAACATTCAAAGATGTGGTGTACTCTCATATTCCTCCAGAGATCTGGGAGACATACTTTCAGGAACTTTATATGGACACCTCTGCTGGAAGTGACTGCCCCAGCATTGACATAGGAAGAACTTCCACTGTGGCCACCCATTACAGCAACAGAGATCAAAAACCTTGTTGCCCAATTAAGACCAGGAAAGGCCCAGATGATCTTATTCCAGCAGAGGCCATCAAGAACAATCTGGATTTTTGGACCCCCATCCTAGCCTCACTTTTCACATGCATGAACAACTATGTCCAAATCCCCAAGGATCGGGAGCTTGCAATCAGTGTCCCTATCTACAAAAAGAAAAGGGAAAAGGACGACCCTGCAAAGTACAGACCAATCAGCTTCCTCAATACAATCAGTAAGTTATATGCAAGACAACTTCAATGGAAACTCCAGGACTGGCTGGAACAAGAAGACAAATAGGAACAAGAAAGAAAGCTGGAAGGCCGATCCACCATAGACCAATGTCTGGTATTACAACTCTGCCCTTGTGACTCGGGTCAAATAGAAACAAATAAGCATGTGCTCCTCCAGGGCCTGTTCTACAGGGATATTCGATCTAGATACATCCTGCCTTTGCTATACAATTATCCAGGCTGTTCAGGACAACTTTATACCAACTTGCTGCTCTCAGATACCAACCCAGTTATAACCTATAATGCTGTCAAGTTTTGTGCAGCAGGACTTAAAATCCGCCAGGTGATGACTGGTTTCAAAAGTTAACAATCTAACTATTGCTAACTGAAATGTAAATCAGTTCTTCCCACCCCAGTCCCCTAGACTTGTGCCATGAATGCTCTACCCTTACATCAATCTCCCTCCCTCTCCATTTCTTCCTAGTTCCTTCACTTCTCTAAATAGTTTTTGTTTTAGCTTTCAACATACCACTGTTTTCTAGCCTTTTAGGTTGTAATGAACAATGTTTTTATGAGAGTGTACCCTACTTTCCTTATGCTGGTCTATGAACGTAATAAAGATTTTTATTTGTCTTGTTTTCTTAGAGACTAGGACTCGGAACAATGGCTTCAAACTACAGGAAAGGAGATTCCACCTGAACATTAGGAAGAACTTCCTCACTGTGAGAGCTGTTAGGCAATAGAACTCTCTGCCCCGGAGTGTGGTGGAGGCTCTTTCTTTGGAGGCTTTTAAGCAGAGGCTGAATGGCCATCTGTCAGGGGTGCTTTGAATGTGATTTTCCTGCTTCTTGGCAGGGGGGTGGACTTGATAGCCCATGAGGTCTCTTCCAGCTCTATGATTCTATTAAAACTTTGTTCAATCTCATCCTTCATGTTCCTTTAAGGTCAGATAAAACACACTGTTCAAGCATTTCCCTTAGTTAAGAGATCTGAAGTGCCAATGGGCTCAAATGCTTCCTACCACTATGTTCTCTCTCTGCCATGACATCATTCACTCCAGAACTAACTGTTGTATAGTACAAGCCCACAAGATAATCAAAATGCTCTAATCCTGGGTAGATGACTGGGCAATGTTATGTCACCATATGGCCATGAAGAAATAAAGGCAGGACTAAAACCCATTTAACAGAAGTTGAAAACTGTGCTTTGGAAAACTAACCCCAATAATATCCAAAACTGAAAGACGGAGGGGGAAGAAAGGAAGGAAAGAAGGATGAATGAACCCAATGATCAATTCTGATTATTTAAACTACCGTTAGCATTCAGGCCACATTATATCTCCACCAGACTGCCAAGAAATGTGCAGTGAATCAGACCAAGAATTAGAGTGCCCCATACTGTTCGTATGAACATAAAACACTTACCTTCTCCTTGAACCACTGGCTCACAATATTTGGAAAAATTCAGTGCCGCCTACAAGATAACAGTAAGAACTTGACTTAATACCATTTCATGTTCAAAATTCCAATTTCCTTGACAACTGAAAGAACTGAAACATCACACTGTTGTATGAGCCACATCACAGCTCTCTAACTCTAAAGAATAGCCTCTTCACAATTACAATTACAAGAATAAGAAATCAAATGAGAAAGGGGCAAATGGCAAGAAGAATAGAAAGGTTTTTGCAGCAAGCTGTGAACACTGAAAACAATCCTGTCTGACAACGAGAAACAGAACAGTGGATGTTATCTCTTCTTGCCCAGCGTGAGTAGCCAGAATTCAAAACATACAAAGTATTTCTCTTCTTGTGAGAAATACTAGACGCCAAGGACTAGGCGCCATGGTATCGGAAGAAGCTTAAAGAAATTATAAACATTGCCCCTATTGTTTGGCCTTTAAAGTAGCCCTTGGTCATACTCTTTTTTCATCTCTCTGGTATGTTGGATTGTCAAAAACAAGGATTTGACACACAGCTTCAAAACTAGTGTATATAATATGTCATGAGAGAGAAAAAGATGCTCAAGTTCAATATATTATGCCCAAATCTGGTCTTACTGTCCTTTACAAAATATATCTGATTACTAAAAATTAGCACATCATCTATTATAAACAGATGTAAAATATTTGTTGAATTCCAAAGCAAGGAGCAAAGCAATGAGCATCACAGTTATTACAAAACCACAAAGAGGTCTTTTACCAGATGTCGAAGCTCCTTCAGATCTCTGCACACAGGATAGAAGACTCCAAGTAGAATATTTATATATGCAGCATAAAAATCGAAAGAATATTCTGGAGGATGGTCATGGGACAGAATCTTTTGCAAATGTCCTATTTAAATGAATAAATAAAAAGAATCACCCCTTGCATTATTTACAACTTAAAACTCAAACAAAGAACTGACACATTTGCACCTTAACATGTGAACGATCATGAAACCAGCTTTGGAAAACTGATCAATCAATCCCCTTTAACTGGCTTTGGAAAATTCAGCAGCAACCCGTGTAAAAGAGCAGTAGTTGGTAATAAGCAGAATGTGGGCCCAATCTGATTCCGCAAAACCTGGCTTACCACTAGCAATCTACCTGTTTCCTATCATCTGTCTCCACAGAGAAGAAAAAGGTCTTTACAGAGGGGCTCTGCCTGGAGCTGTGCAATCTGGAATAGCAATGTCAGTGGGGGATACCACTCTGATGGAATGTGATTGGAACGCATCAGGTTCAGAACAGGTAAAAACTATTAATATTGCCACGGGTACACTAATTTGGGAATTGTAATTCATCCACAACTCCATTGCTAATTGGGTTTCTCTTCTGTTTCTTTCTTCTACCAGGTACAGTCTCAGATAAGAACACAGTCACCATTTCCTATTTGACCTGAGTGTTTACTTAAATAGTTGAGTGATTAGCTATTTCATTTAAGCCTTAATCTAAAGAGCCACATGCATACCTCATGTAGCTTTTTAGAGGCCAGCCAAAATATATATACATGTATTACTTCCAGCGGCCCTGTTGTGACATTGATTTTTTTGCTATCATAAGCTTCCCTTCTGCTGCAGATTGTAATTATTATTCTATATAATGCTTTAGTTTACATTTTAGCAGCTTGCTTTATGTATTGTTTTATACACCCAGCACTTTTTTTGCCATGTGATTGTCAGAACATAAACATTTTTGATACGGTATCCATTGCCTCAGTATTCATTGAATTCTTAATCTAACACACTATGACAAAACTAATTGAGGCAATTATTTATAATTAGGACACAGTTTAGGTAGCACCAAGCCAGGTCCTCCCTCCCACCTTTGTATCTTACATAATGTCCCACTGCTCCACAAGTAAAAATTATAATTTGGTGATGTAGTACTGATAACTACAGTAATAAAATTCTAGTTGTGTCACATACATATACTTAGAAAATGTAGATAAAAAGAATGCTAAATTTTGCACATTTTAACTTATATACTTCTGGAAATAACATGTCCAAGTAACTTCACAACACAGACAATACTTCCTTTACTTTAGCTATCCTGACCACAGGCTGTTCACATATGGAAAATTCAACCATTTTAGTCCTCCTTGATACAAGGTCAAGTAACCCCCACTCCAACTGAACTGTTTTAACCACGATCTTAAATCCCAAATTAATTCTGTCATACAAAGAGTTTTCAATTCCTTGTGTTGTGGGGGAGGGTACAAGTGTGCAGAAAATAAAACTGTTAATTACTGACTTGCTAAAGGCAGAAATTAAACTCAAGAATTCCCCTTTGGGTTACATTTATCTTTACATCTATTCTGTCAACCAAGCACCTTCAGAAGCTCACAAGCAAAAAGAGGTAGAGACAGACTTTATCCAGTTTGTTCACAGCATATGGACAACTCAAGTTTACTGCTTCTGTTCACAGGCAATTCCTTTAGGGATTATAGCTAATCACCACAGATATATCCAATAACAGCATAAGGACATACTGCATGTTACCTATGCTGTAGTCCGGAAAATATAAAGGTGATGGTTCAAGGCATCCTGTATTTGGACGAAGAAGCTCCCACACAATTTCACTAAGGAGGACAACAGTCACATTTCTGTCTGTCTGGGAAAAAAAAGAGTATTGTTGTGAAATGGGAGGAAATACCCTTGTAATTACATTTGAATCAAAGAAAATCTTACATTTTAACTGTAATAAATCTGCCTAACTCCACATTCTATTGCAAATTCGTTGCATAATCATAAGACCTTAGAATGCCTAATCAAGTAACAAATATAACTGCCAATTTAAAATAATAGTTCTAGCATTTCTTGTATTTCTTTTTATTATGGTTATACAGAGTTCACTTCAATTGCAGGGGTTGAAAAACATAACATTTAAAATAAATGATGACTATAGTTAAGGAGTAAACAGACATTGCTGCTTCATCCAAAATGTGGATATGAACAAAATTCAGACATAACATTCTCAATTGCCAAATCATGCATTTTCTCCTTTTCTTTTGTGTGAAAGACAGGACTTGCATCTGTCATCTATAATCTCCCTGTAACCACAGATTATATCTGCACTGGGGTTATCTTGAGTGTAAATCTCATGCTTTTCAAAATGATTTGTCTCTAGAAGGTGTGGGGTGAAGCCAAAACTGTGATTTGGCAGCAAAGTACAGAAACCATGGCCTGAAACCCAGATTATTTCTGGTCAAAGTTTGTTTGAAGCTGAATTTAATGGCAAGGTACAAGTGCTGAAAGTTATAGAAAACCAAGAGGAAATAAAAGAAGAACATGTATAAACCCACAACAATTTCCTACTTTCCAAATCAGGAAGCTTAACTCAGTAATAAGATGCACTATATTCAATGAATACCATAAGTATGTAAACCTTCATTTCATTCTGCTACACAAGAGTGAATAGAATAGACTATGTGAGTTTTTGTACTTTTACCATTTTTGCACATTTCACGAAAGATTTTTTTTGACACAAAATAAAATGCTTTGCCAAATTTTCTACACTATTGCTGCTGGAAACAAAAAAATGTTGGTGTTTTTGCCCTCACATAGGGGCAAAAATATCTCTTTATCTGTCCTGGCTCCAGTTCTGTGCAACATCTTTATTAATGACTTAGATGTATTTATTTACATCACTTTTACCCCGCCTTTCTCCCCGAGGGGACTCAAAGCGGCTTACAATAAATAGGCAAAAATTCAATGCCTAAAAACAATGTAAAAACAACAATTCATATAAAACAATCTACAAAACAACAATTCATATAAAACAGATCAGTGGTTCCCAAACTTATCTGGCCTACCGCCCCCTTTCCAGAAAAAAATATTACTCAGCGCCCCCTGGAATTTTTTTAAAATTTTAATAGCAATTAAACAGAAAGACAGATGTATTAATGCATATGGCAAATGCACCTGTGGCCATCACCGCCCCCCTGGATCGCTACAATGCCCACCAGGGGGCGGTAGCGCCCACTTTGGGAATCACTGACTTAGATGAAGGGTTAGAAGGCATGATAATCAAGTTTGCAGGTGACACCAAATTGGAAGGGATAGCTAATACTCCAGAAGACAGGAGCAGAATTCAAAAGGATCTTAACAGATTAGAGAGATGAGCCAAAACCAACAAGAGAAAGTTCAACAGGGACAAATGCAAGATACTCCACTTAGGCAGAAAAAATGAAATGCATTATTAGAGGCTGGATTGCCATTGATGGGCCTTATATTGTGGTTTTCCTGCATGGGAGCAGGAAGGGACTGGACTAAGTGGCCTTTGGGGGTCTTTTCCTACATCATCATCATCATCATCATCATCATCATCATCATCATCATCATCATCATCATCGGAGGCTGGGTTGCCACTTGTTGAGGCTTTTATTGTGCATGGGAACAGGAGGGGGTTGGACTACTTACCTTTTTGGGTCTCTTCCTACTCTATTATTACCTCCACAGAGCATGCCTTCTCTCTCTTCCCCCTCCCTCCCCTCCTGCCTCATGCAAGGACAACAGGAAAAGAAAAGGGAGGGGAAGATGAAAATAAGAAGAGAAAACAGAAAAGAAAAGATAAGAAGAGGAAGTGAAGAGGAAAAGAAAGAAAGAATGAGAAAAAGAAGGCAGTGAAAGAGTTCAGCAGGACTTGTCTTGGATTTCTTTTTTGCAGGCAGGGAAGGCAGGCAGCAGAGCAGCCAATGGAGGGGAAGGGAAGAGGGGGAGGAGGAGAAGAAAGCAAACACAGCCTCTGTGGAGCATGCCTTTGCTCCCCTCCCTTCCCCTCTTTGCCTGTCTCGCGGCCAGCATGGCAGGGGTCACACAGGAGAGGAAGAGAAGTATGGAGAAGAAAAAGAAGAGAAAAGTGAAGATGAAGAGGCTTGTGACTTTGGGAATGAGACAGGAGGAGAAGGGTGGTGTGTGAGGGAGGAGAAGGGCAGTGGTGAGGGAGGAGGAGAAGGGCGAGGTGTGACTGTTGTGCAGAGAGGAAAAAAAGAGGCCTGCCTCTCCTCCTCTCTTGAGGGGAGGGTCCTGGTCTTTAAGCCCCACACCTTCCTGCCAGGACCCTAACCCGAATATAAGCTGAGGAGTGCTTTTTCAGTCTTAAAAAAAGGAATGAAAAACTCGGTTTATATTCTGGTAATACAAAATGAAGATGTACTCAGGGAACTATATGCAAATATAATAAAAGAATAAGCAACAGAAAGGTGGTAGTGTGGTGTTATAGATAAAACTAGTACTGAAAAGCTCCAAGTTGCAATCTCCACTTCAACAATGAATCATTTTGCCTATTTTTCTTGTTGAGAACCACACAAAAAAGACCTCCTTCCCCAAGGCAGCAGCAAGAGATTTGTGGTAAAACTATCTCTAATCATTCTCCTTTTAGGAGACAGAGATGTCTTGTTTATTTTTGACAATCTTTCTTGACCTGTACCTACTGGCAAAATATTAGAATCATGTTATATGCTTCTCTAATCCATTTGAATTGCCACTAAAGCGATCATCAATCCAAACCAAAACACATTTCTCTCTGCAGTCAGTCTAACATTTGTCACACTCTGTTTCATAAGATTATTGCAAAGGAAACACATGGAAGTGCCAAAGCTAGTGACACAACTCTTCTCAGTTCCAGCCTCCTACCAAGATTAACGTACATCTGTTGTTGTGGCTGTATGTTTCAAAACGTTTTTGACATATGGTGACTCTAAAGCCACCCTATCACAGGATTTTCTTAGCAAGATTGGTTCAGAAAGGGTTTGCCATTGCCAGTAGGTTTCCAATATGGAGAGCATATTTCAGTCAATTTACTTACCAGTTCTTGTAATCGAAGGAAACCCGGAAGGATGTTTGCTTCAAACTTCCTCAGCTGCTCTGCATTATCCAAAATCTTTAAAAGAACGGGAATATTATTGCACAAAAGTAATTTATAAGTCATCAATAATCCCTCCGTGTTTTATCAGTACCAAGAGTTAGCAAAAGATTAGTTCAAATAGAGCCATCCAGGGCATTTCCCTCCAGGAAATGCATGACTGGTTAAAAAGTATAAATATTCCAGTCAATCAGTATCAGTCAAATAATATTTTCTATAGATTTTTCAACTGAACAAGAGTTCTGTTTAAGATAATAGTTTCTATTCACGTAGCAGACATCTAATTCATATATTAAAAAGCAACCACTTCTTTTATTATGTTAAATAACACTCAACTGGAAATTTAATTTAACATTTTAGACTTCTCTTTTATTTTATTTATTCCTTGTATTTCAAACTTGTTAGTTACAATATAAATCCCACCAATTTCTATGGAGCTATTTTTGGTAGAACTTTGGAAGTTAGCACATTGGATGTTGAAATGTAAGCATTACCATTCTAACCACACAAGAAGAAACACGAAGGACACATTGTTCTCAACACAGGCATAAACACGAAGTTTTATTGGCAAAATCTTTCACTGGGGAGAATGAATCACGTTGAAGTTCATGATTAATCATGATTGTTCAGTACCTGGGCTAAGATTAAGAGGAGCACTTAGATGCCACTGCAAGGGGCCTTCCATTTATCTTAATTTTCCCTGAATTAATTGAAGATGAAATATCTTGCGTTATTTACCAATGAAACAAAATAGAACAAATTAGTTTTGCCAGCTTGTGCTACCAGAACATTTCTTGTTCCATTCATCTTCATTTAAACCAACCCATAATAAATCCATAAGACACAGGTTAATTCACAAATTGATTTCTTCCATGTTTTCATGCAGAGCAGAGTAAAATGCTTAACACTTAATTCTTATGATTAAGCTACCATGAACACAATACAGTTTAATGTTCTGCAGTATTTAATGCCCTGCCCTGGTCTTTATTATCTATTTTCAAGCATTTTCAAGAATTATGACAATAATTCATTAGTTAATGTAAATTTTAAACATCGCTTCCCACTGAAAAAAGCAGTCATCTTTCAAAATCCCACATCATATTTTATATTAAAAGGGATTTAACTGTAAACTTATATCACGGTCATAATCTCTTTTAAAACTATTTGACAAATTGTTCAAAAGCATAAAAGAAAAACTCTTTACATAGGCATTTCTTTTGGTTTTTCACATTAGCACTCATTACAGGTACTAGACATGTGGGAGACATTTCAGGACAGCAAGACTCCATCTTTTTACAATAAAGTTTTTCAATAAAGAACCTACTTGAAGCAATAACACAATGTATTCGCTGTGAGTAAGAGAGGCCCCTGATATCTGCCGGGGCTTGGTTTATAACCCCCACCTCATCAATATCAAAATTCATAGATGCTCAAGCCCCATTATATACAATAGCATAATAATATGGGGACTATACCACACTGGTTATCCACCCTTGGAATCTAGCCATATTCACAATTATGGGGTGGAATCACATTCCTCAGGAGTGTGGGAACATACTCAAGGTTACAAGGCCATTGGGCAAACTGCTGCAACTGGACAAATCATTGTAGCCATGTGTATAGCTTCCACAAGGAGGCACTAATCTTCCATGCGAACATTACCAAGCTACCATCAATAAGACTGCTGTGATACATGTAATATGTTTATGGATATAATATGTAACAGAATATTATGTGTTATGTTTAAAAGCAGTCATTTATTTACTGTATTTATTAAGAATGCTTATATGCCACTTTAAAAAATGATCTAAAGCCAGGCATTGAGTAATGACATGAGATATACCTAGGTACATTAATTTAATTAAGAAAGCAGGGTCCAAATACTCTGAAGGCAGCAGATCCTTTCTTATCTTGGAAGCTAAGCAGTATCAACCTGGTTAGAACTTGGATAGGAGACCACCAACAAACACAGGTGTTACAGACTATATTATCAGAGGAAGGAACTGGCAAAACCTGAGTACTCTTTCTCTAAAAAGAAACCTCATCAAATTAACAGGGGCTCCAGAATTCAAAAGGTAACATGAAGGCGTGTGCGCACACACACACACACATAATTACTAAGAGGAAAATTGCCCAAAATTAAGAAAAGCTACATTGAAAGGGCATATTTAAGTTGTTCTTAAAAACTGAAGGGATTAAGCCCCAGTCAACTACACATTCCATAACAATGGAATCATAATCAAAGAGATTCTGCCTGTTATATTCACAATCTAATATAGCTTGCATACAAACAAGGCTCCAAAACAGATCTTAAGTCACTCAGGGCTTAAAAAATTTAATATCAAGGATTGGCAACACAGCCTACCAACATTTTGTTTATATCATCCCTTCCCCTGTGGCTATGCTGCCTATAGATAATAGCAAATTGTAGCCCAACAACATCTGGAAAATTACAGATTATCATCCTTAGTTAACAGCAATAGATAATAGCAAATTGTTGTTGTGAATGGGTCTTCTGAGGCTGTGAGTGATAATGGTGGGATCAGGAGAGGAAGGAAGAATCCTCGCGAGGAGGGCTCGCTGGAAGATTTACACAGGAAGAGAATCAGGGACATTGATGAGGAGTCCTTCGAGGAGGATTCATATGGGGACTTGGGAGGGGATCTTGAGCTGGAAATGGATGCTGAGGAACCGGTGGTGATGGAGGAAGTTGGCATAGATTGGGCATGGGCTCCGGAGGATCTTGGGGAGGAATCTGGGTCCATGGATGCTGTGGATGCTGGAGAGGCTTGGGTATCTTCAGAAGCAGATCCCACATGGTCTGCTTGGAGGAATGAGGGTAGTTCCACAGGTGTGGGCAGAGTTGGGTGTGGGCAGGGTGATCTTGATTCTGATGAGGAGTTTGGGACGCCTGATCCTAGGGCGTTGGCTGTTTGGAGCTCAGATTCTGATGAGGAACTTGGGACACCTGACCCTAGGGCGTTGGAAGTTTGGATGCCCAAGGAAACCTAAATAAATTGGGGATTTTTGGCCACTATTCTTTGCGTGTGGCAAGGTGTTGCTGGGCGCCATTGCGTTTCCTGTACATGATTCTGAAGACTGGCTTGGGACTTTGCAACCGATGTAAGTTTGATCCGGGTTATTCTACAACGGAGGGCTGGAATTGTGTGGGTTTTCCTGGACTGCACTGTTATTACTATTTTGCATTAGCTGCTGTTCGCCTTCGTTGTCTTGGCTTTTTGTGCCATCCCATGACGTGGACCTTCTTGTGACGACTTCACCATTTGGACCTTGGACTGGAACTTGACTTGGCTTATCACTCCGCTCCCAAACTCGGCTTGGCATCGTTCTCATCTCCATGGCTGTCTTCTGTTGCTGACTGCTGGCTTCGTTCTCGACCTTGACGCTGTTTCCTTATCCCGACTTCAGACCGGCTTGACTTCGTTATGCTACGCTCCTTTAACTCCTGGCCTGGCTTTCAACACTGCAGCGGCTTGCCGCTAATTCCTCAGCGTCTTCCAGTTTTGCTTGTTTGTGCCACTTACGGCAAAGAGCTTTTAGCCCGGTTTGGGTTCTTACTTAAATTTGGAATCGCTACTGTGCTTTTGGGTTTTGGGGAAGTTTTTGGGGCTTCGTAGCTATTTACCTTTGTTTGTTTTGCCATTTTAAGCCCGTTTTGTGCTTTTGGGCTGAATTCAAGTACTTTAAGTTAAATCCAGATTATATCTCTGGTTAAGACAGATTATATGCCAGTTCATGTTTTTGGCGTTTTTTCTGTTTTGACTGCTTAATAACACTGAAGATTAAGTGTTTTAAGTCTCTGACAATTTACTGAGCTGTTTTTGAGTTCTTACTTAAATAAACTATATTTTGCTCTCAGTTGGCATCTTACCCTCAGCAATTGTAGCCCAACAACATCTGGAAAACTACAGGTTGTCATCTTTAGTTAACAGCAATACTCTGGACCTGGAAACATATTAGTCAGTACAACTGGTACAAAAATGATGGCTAATATGCTTTGACTGTCCAGGTGGCTCATTTTTCACCAAACAAACATCTCAAATAGTCTTTAAAAGTAGTCCCACACAAAGTACATTACTGCAATCCATTCTGGGTAACCAAAAGCACATCTTGCTATTTTAAACACAAACATAACAGGCGTACAAGCCTGAGGTGGAAGGATCCAGAGGTAGTTGTAACGTGTATACCTGAAGGGAACACAGTGCCAAACAAAACCAAATTTACACTTCCATCCAGGTCAGCCAGCTTAACTTCATAACCCCCAAAACTTCTGTCTTATCAGGACTACATTTCATTTTGTTTTCCGTCATCCATTACAGTATAACATCCAGGCAAATATTTCTACAGAATTCCTAGACAACTTCTTCTAGGAGCTTTAGAAACTAGCACATCAGATAAAATGGAGCCCCAGTCCAGTATCCAGAAACGGCAAAGGCATATGGTGGAATACATATCTCTGAACACTAGTTTCTGAGACTATCCAAGAAGAGCCAGAGGCACTGTAAGACTGTACCTCCTAAAATTACAAGTTGCTCAAAATAATCTTCAGATTTTCATTGTCTTTTTCTTGAAAGGAATTCAATCAAATCTCACTGAGGATCTATTAACTAAAATTCTCACATTAAATGTTTTCTACATGAAGTATTACAATGAACTTTAAGCTATGTTTCCTCCATCCTCCATATGCTTTTCAAAGACTATGTAAAATTATGTTGCTCAATTGTTTTTTTTTTACTTATCCCAACATACTACTTAATTCAGCCTTTAGAACAATTAAATGTTGTCTCTAGACTGTACAGTGTAGAATATTTGATGTAAAATACAAGCTGTCCTCTAACTTACCTAGACTTCTTCATTCACATTATCTATCCCAAGGTGCTCCATTTATATTGAGCTACACTAAAATCTACTTCAATAACAATTAGACAATCTGCTAGCTATCATCTCATTTGTTATGCTGTTCCCCCTCCTACTGTTTAAAATAAATGCACTGATATATCCATTATTCTCATTCGCCTCTAGTCAAACTGACATTATAGGCATGTGAAAAAACAAGACAATGTAGAAAAAACAGATTACTTGAAAACCACCAGTTAGATGTAAAGATTCTCCTCCTGTGCCACACATGAGCATCTTCTTATGAACTTTGAATTTGACCAACAGAACAGGAATGGGCAACATGTTTAGTAGTTGCACTGCCAGTGTTACTCATAAATTCTTAAGGAAATCATAATTAGCAGAACTTTGAAGTTGCTAAGAAAATTCTCGACTTGGACATGGAATATATAGGAACAACTGTGGATGCTTTTCTAAGCCTGATAAATATTTTTGGTTGATTTCAACAAGAGAAAAGAGTTCCTTTCCATTGAAATCAATACATTTTAAAATAATGAATTCTGGATGGATCATATGCCTGCAAACAAATAAGATTAACAAAAAAAGTGATCGTTTTCTTATCTGCCCTTCAGTATCATTGAAAGAAACATATAACATTAAATAATAATTCTGAAGATCTATTTCATTCCTGAACATTTTAGGCTCCCTGAGTGAACCAGAAGACTTGGGTGTTGGTTGTTGGTTAGCACAACCAAGTATACAGAGTAAGTGAACTAGTCAATACACAGCATACATTACAGGCTGTTTCACATTACATAAGTCAATTATAACTTACATTCACTACAGCGTCTTACACAAGGTGACCCACCAAGCTATATAAAATGATGCAAACATGAACATGCAGAAAACAAAATCCACAACACTTCAGAATGCAAAACAGAAAACTGAGGAGTACTTCAGCATTAGCACTCAGACTTGCATTAATTTATGTAATGACTTAAGTCAGCACATTATTTTGTCTCAGCAGTTCTGCATGATTAATTTTTCACTGTTAACAAGATTTTCCTGCATTTTCATGGGGTCACAGGTGATAATTACTAAGCTCTCATTTCCAGTGTTTTCTCTTAAACATATCACTTCTTATAATGAAAACAATATTAAAATAAAATATTCACCTCAAGAAACTGATAGATTTAAAACCATAGAAAAAATAATACAGTATAAGCACTACATAGCTATAGCAGTTACCAGCTCACCCAAGAGCCAGCATACTTACAACATATATAGTTTGATTCTGCAGATCAGGTATCATAGTTGTCTGCTTAAATAAACGTATGAAATCATTGAATGTGTCACAGGATACTAGAGGAGGATCTTCTTCCTTGGTGGAAAGATGTTGCAACTGTTGCAAAATTTCTTCTAGAAGCAGTCTTGATGTAAAACATTCAATACAATTCACAAACACATGAGGTAGCTTAAAAAAGGAGAGGGGAAAAGAAGAAAATTAATTCAAGCTTATTTCCACTCATGCCATTTAACAAATTTGCTCAGAACAGCACCAACAGAGTTGAAAATACATTCACATTTCTTATATTAATAATATGAGCCTTCCTGCAATCAGGCCATTTGCAAAACAATACGTCTATACACCCACTGTTATGCTAGGCTGAAAGGAAATTCACTGTCTGGTTATAGCTAGCTGGCAGAAGTGATAACCTATCTAATTGGAACTACAAGCTAAATGCATTTATTCCACTAGTAAATAACAAACAAAGGGGTACCAGAGCAAATCAAGTCTGGATTGGCATACTTTACCAATATCATGAGAAAATATGACTCACTAGAAAAGACAAGAATGTTTGGTAAGGTAGAAGGAAACAGGAAAAAGGAAGAGCACATTACAGGTGGATTCTGCCATGATGTTTACCACTCTGCTTCTGCCCTTCTTCAACAGCGGAAGCAGAGTCCTTACTGTGCAGTCAGATCGAACCCTGTTTAGCCCTGCCAGACAGTCAACCTTACATTTGTCATTTTTACTGATATATTAGCAGCCATTGTGCTTCAGAGAAGTCCTAACTGTTGCTTAACACCTTTGTTGGATGTTAGGTAGAAGTGCTCACATGACTCCGAGAGGTAAGGGAGGGAAGGAGGCATCCCTTCCACTCTCCAAGCCATGCAGGCATCTTTGTTAGCATCAACAAAGGCCCAAAGCAATGGCCAAGAGCTCTCTGGCCCTCCATGATCACTGCAACGAAATACGACTAGCTAAGTGCCATTCCGTTTTCCCTGTGACACAGAGTGTGTGAACAATGGGGCCGGTTCTGAACTGTTCACACACATAGACCCCAAAGCATGGAGCTCCACTATGACTTCCACTATGACCGCATGTGCCATGTAAATGCCATAGAGTGACTTCTCAGCCACTTTGGGATATGTGGACCATGTAGATGGGGCTCAATCAAGGAAGATACATCCCGAAATCTGCAAGATCTGAGCAGAGCAGTTGATGTCAGGGTTACCCTAATAGTCTCTTATTTATGGGATTGCCTTAACTCAAAGCTG
Source organism: Anolis carolinensis (assembly GCF_035594765.1). Taxonomy (NCBI): domain Eukaryota; kingdom Metazoa; phylum Chordata; class Lepidosauria; order Squamata; family Anolidae; genus Anolis; species Anolis carolinensis. The sequence goes on along the minus strand of NC_085845.1, from coordinate 84,927,431 downwards.
GCATCACAGCAGATATTAACAACAACAAAATTATTTGGTTTCATATATGAAGTCAACCTTTTCTTTAACTGATATGGGTGAAGTAATGTTTTTTTTCAATATATGCTACACATAGTTCAGGAAAGTAAATAGAAAATAGCACTGAAATAAATGTGAATTTAAAAATGTACAATGAAAAGTATCACATGTGACCAGTGTCTGGGCTTTAGCATAGCAGGATACTGTGATGTGTTGAGCTTCTCAGCTGATTTGCAATATTTGCATGAGAGCAACAAAGCAACCCACTAAAAATTTCCTGACAACATTCAAGAAATCAGCTAAAATCAGTGACCTACTGAGGCTGTCTTACTTGAATTGTAGTGCTGATACATGTCACCACAAACTTTCAAGAACAGGAAAGACACAGAAAAAAACACTATTTTGCTGCATTTACAGCAAGCCCTTTCATAAGGACAAAGAGAACTTCAAATCAGATTAATCAGCAGCACTCATCAGGATTTTTTGAAAACAAATCTAAAAAGCAGATCCTCACAGCAATTTGTTAGCATGCAAAGGTTTTTGTTTTTTTAAAAAAAAGGTTATTCTGATATATCCTATTAACGCATTATTATTCTTACCTTCAAAGTTTTCAGGAGAGTCTGCATCACGTAAGTCTTTCCACTAGATGTATGTCCATAGATGAAAAGGGATGGAAAACTAAAATGATGGCGCTAGATAAAAAGAATAACACACACACAAGTTTTTTTTTAAAAAGAGGACAGTCTAGTTAATCAATTTACAGAAATGTAACTCATCAACCTTTTTGCTAGATAAGAAGCTAAAAACTGAAAGTACCATATGTAAAAATGCATTAGCTTATATACCCTTTGATTTTATAACATAACTAATGCAAGGTAACAGGATTCAAAGGCACAAATGGTGTGATGCCAGCACTGTCACCAAGGACTGGCCACAGCAGACTGTTTGAAAAACAGAACTTAAGGCTCCATGACAGCAGGCTTTTCAGACAAAGTATTCCAATGGCTTTACTGGGACATCATCTTGGCAGTTTATAATTTTTTAAAAAAAGCTTTTAAAGTTAGATTGGCTTTAAAAAAGTAGATAACAGGCTAATTTCTAACTATATGTTGCAGGGATATGGTATCAATAGATTGAGACACTACACTGAAGACCCCCACCCCTTTGTTTGCGTCCAAAACCCCATGTCCCTCCAACCGCTCAGGGGGTGTATTGATTGTGTTTTTCCTGCATGGCAGAAGGGGGTTGGATTGGATGGCCTCTGGGATTTCTGCTATTATTATTATTATTACTACTACTACAGGTGGATGACCATCTGTTGGAGGTGTTTTGATTGTGTTTTTCCTGCATGGCAGAAGGGGCTTGGACTGGATGGCCCCTGGGGTCTTCCACCGCAATACCGTTAAGTTTATGTTGGTTAAAATTGTTTTTCACTTTAAATATTGTTTGTTCTTTCCTTTTTTTGGCACTGTGTGAATTAGTTCACACAAGCACTCTCCATCCATCTGTCACCTACCCGGCCCATGCCTGCTATACACACATTATATATAATATATTATATAATATAATACATAAACATTTCTTGGGGCTCCATGAGAACCTTTTGCTTCAAAAAGGGCTCTGTGGCTGAAAAGCTTGAGAACCCCTGCTCTATTGCATCATATTTATAACTCCAACAACAATATAAGCAACAGCTGTTGGAAGAACACACTTCTAAGCAGGTTACATATTGCCACTTTAACACAAACTCTACTTCAACAAGATATTTCCTGCAAGATGCATTCAGTGATATGAATCTTTAGCTACTTTTAAACAACTTATTTTTTATATTTTCACAAACTGAAACAGCCATTTTAACTTATAAAGCTAAGAAACAAGTAAGCAAGGCGTCATCCCATTTTTAATGCAATTGGGGATGGGGGGGACAAAAATGGAAAATATGGCAATATTATGCCAAAGACAAAATGTTACCTATTCAACATGCTCTTGCAATAACATTCTAGTTACACACATATATATATATTCTATTGCCTGATTTTTTAAAACACAAATCAGGCCATGTTTCCAGAAATAATGCCATCTTGCTCATAACAAAATCCAATTCTGTCTGCTTAGTAACTTGAAATGAAACATGCAAAGTAAACCAATAAATCCTGCAATGATTCCTGAATGTGAATGTTAGCAACTAATTCTTCAGAGACAAAAAATCTTACTTGGAGAAACAAAACCAATCTTCTTTTTTTTAAAAAAGGCTTTCATTTAAAACAATCTGTACTTCTAGCACTTATTTTAAATATATCAGTGCACTAAACTTCAAAAGTCTACCTGGCAAAATTAAATGCAGCAGCAAGCTGCTGGCATAAATTTTTGTACTGTGAAGCAGATGACATGTTTTTCTCCTTAAGGGCTTGAACGGATGCTGTGCTTAATTACATAAGCATGCCAATAAAGGTAACTCATCTGACTACGCCACAGTCTATATCAATCACACTATAGCAGTGTCTCCTTACATACGACAGGTGAAGGGAACAGCACAGTAGTCCCTTCACAACATCTGCTTAATTATGCAACATTATTCCAATGATTAATGTAGACTATGGAATATTTGTGTGTTAAGTAGGTCTTTTGCATGTAGAATGAGCCGTAAGTCAAGAATTTACCATTTCAAATTTGCTCTGTGTCATAAATCAATGGAGTAGACTTCAGCAAGCCACTGTCTAGCTGCCAGAGACTTTTCTCATGAAGTCCTATATACTGCAAAAGTTTCTAAACATAACCTAAATTCTGGAAGCCAGGTTGAAGACATCTGGGTAAAAAATAGGAGGAAAGAAACAAGAGGGATGCCACTGTGATGGATCTAGTAAAGACCTCCAAGACAAACTGCAGAAGTCATATGCCTTCCAAGAACAGATGCCCACACATTCAGAAAGGAGAAATGTTGTAAAACTCTGCCAACAATCTCAGGTCCAAAAATTCCTAACTTGCCTTACAGACAATTTTCACTGGCCAGAAGGTGGAAGAGGCAATAAGGGTTTCAGCTATTTTAGACCCAATCATAATCCAAAAGTGATGACCTAGTTAATGGGGTCGGAGTGGTGGGAGTGACCAAGTTCTCCTGGAATTGGTTACACGGGGGAAAGGGGAAGTCAAGCATAGTCAGACACATATTCTAGGCTTTAAGGAAGCTGAATTCAGTAAATTTAGGGAAATATTGACCATGGTGTGATTTTATGGTTAGATATACTAAAAGCCAAACACATTAAAAGATAACATAGACAAACATTTTTTCCTAGGTATCTTTGTTTTTAGGCCTGTTCCTGGGGTTATTTGGGGTGCTGATTCAGATAATTGCATTGGACAGACTGCATTAGTTCTAGTTTCTTAGGGCCATATAACCCAGAATATCAAGGCAGAAAATCCCACAATATCTGCTTTGAACTGGATTATCTGAGTCCACACTGCCATATATCCCAGTTCAAAGCAGATATCGTGGGATTTTATTCAACTGTGTGGAAGGGCCCTAAGATATCATTTTCATTTTTTTCTATGGGTAAAAAGTGAAAGCTAGGTATGTGGCATATGTTCTGTCTATCAAAAACTAGAGTTGATGGGGTAATTGGTGCCATTTTGGAATTTTTGGGTCGAATATATCCAGAAACAGGTCTAACGTTTGAGGCACCAAAACGTGTGTTGGCCAGTATAATCAGAGGAAAGAAAGCCCGGGCTGTGACGCAGGCGGGAGAGCAAGCCAGCTGCAATTAACTGCAATGAATCACTCTGACCAGGAGGTCATGAGTTCGAGGCCACTCGGAGCCTATGTTTGTCTTTGTTCTATGTTAAAAGGCATTGAATGTTTGCCTATATGTGTCATGTGATCCGCCCTGAGTCCCCTTCGGGGTGAGAAGGGCGGAATATAAATGCTGTAAATAAATAATAAATAAATAAACAAGGAAGGGCTACCTCTCCAAAGATTGAGAGCAAGGTAGACACTTGAGATTCTCGACAAGGTACCAAGCTTTCCAACTGAACCAAGGTCTCTTCAGGATACTCCGGGTGTTTGAAAACAGGCATTTTAATTTGTATCTAGGTGATTTCACTTTAAAACTTCCAGGATGCAAGGAGGTTAAATCTGGAAAAAGAAAGTGAAGTTATTTTAAGACTTCCAGTGAGTAAACACTAGCAAAAAATTATCACTCATGCTATGACATGTTTTTTTTCTTAAGTAAAAATCAAAGATATACGCGCTTCCTGAAGCCCAATACTATTCATTCATTCATTCATTCATTCATTATCTCTCTTTAAGTGGCACATAATATTCAATTAAACTAAACAAGGTTAATGACAAGTGATATGTAAGATTATCATTTAAAAACATGCAGCCAGATATTCACAAGAGAACTATAACAAATGTAAGATAGAAGGATCCATCACATACATAACTACATTCGTTCTAAGAAATATTTCATATATCTTAAAAGAAGTAACATATAAAGTAGTTATAGTCATTTTGTTCTTGCAAGTCAACTCAAACTTATGCTAACCTTGTCCTAGAATTTTCTTCACAGGATTTATTCAGAAGAAGCTTGTAATTGCCTTCAAAGGTCCTATCTACCACTTTATCACACTAGAGTTTGGATCCATTTTTAAATCCACTTTAAATCCACTATAGGGCCATTAAACAGCTCAGCCAGACACGTCCCGGACTTCACCAAACAGCAAACCCCAAAATTCTGTAGGAGGCAGAAACCAGATTTAAAGTGGAGAAATGCTAAAGTGTGATGAGGTGCTGCTTACACTCACAATTTAACGCAGTTCACAGCTAGTTTCAAATTGTGACAGCCAGGCAGCAAATTCCTATGAAAGTACACCAAAGAAAACCCTCAATGAGCATCAGCGCTCTAAGGTTTGTATAATCACTATCCAGGCCTCAAACTGGTTCCAGGATTTTAATGTAATCATCTACACAGCAAAACCACTTTCTTCAATACCAGTTTGACGCTGCATTAAAGCCCCTTCCACACAGCTGTATAAAATCCACATTGAACTGGATTATATTGCAGTGTGGACTCAGATCATCCAGTTCCAAGCAGACACTGTGGATTAACTGACCTGATATTCTGGGTTATATGGCTGTGTGGAAGAGCCCTAAATGGTCAGTGTATATGGTGTCTAAGGCTGAGAAAGCATGACTTGCCCAAGGTCACTCAATGGATTTCCATGGCTGAATGGAGAACCACACCACAGTGGCTCTGAAAAATAGATGTCTGACATTTCATTAAAGTTGAAGCAGGGAAGCCAAGAAGACAAGAGCAGCTGTCATAATCTTAAAAATCACTATGCTTTATTTTCCATTTGATAAAGAGGTAAATTGATGGAAGGCCTTCCATATTACAAGATTACTGTTACCTTAAAAATAAATGCTAGTGAATTCAGTAACAAAGGCCCCATCTACACTGCCATATAATCCAGTTTCTTAATCCAGATCATCTGCTTTGAACAGGATTATATGGCAGTGTAGACTTAGATAATCTAGTTCAAAGGAGATAATCTGGATTCTATGGCAATGTAAATCCAGCCTACGTTAACTGTACATAATATTACAATCGGTGATTTAAGTGAAATTTTACTGGGAAGGTAAATTCAGACACCTGGGATCCTAAAACATGGGTAGGCAACTTCCTGGGGATAGAAGGCCATGCTTCCAAACCTGATTTTGCCTCTGCAGTTGGTACTGAAATTTGGGAGTGACTACTAAATTTGCTATTGGCACTGCAATAGCAGCTGCATCTGTTATCTATAGCACAGGACTGTCTATATCCCATAAGCCATTTTTGCCTACCCATGTCTTAGGGTGCTTCTACACTGTAAAATTAATGCACTTTGACACCACTTCGACTGCCTTGATGCAAAGCTAGGAAATCATGGGAGTTGTAGTTTTACAAAATCTTCAGCTTTTTCTGCCAAAGTGTTGGTGCTTCACCAAACTGGAAATCTAAGGATTCCATAACACTAAGTCATGGTAATTAAAAGTGGAGTCAAACAGAATTAATTCTACAGTGTAGATCAGGGGTCCTCAAACTTTTGAAGCAGAGGGCCGGTCCACAATCCTTCAGACTGTTGAGGGGCCGAATTATCATTTGGAAAAAAAAAAAAAATTCCTATGCACACTGCACATGTCTTATTTTTTGTAGTGCAAAACAGCAACAACAACAATGAAAGAACAATACAATATTTTAAAATGAAAACAATTTTAACCAACATAAACCTATCAGGATTTCAATGAAAAATGTGGGCCTGCTTCTGGCCAATGAGATAGTCAAGTTAATTAGGATTGTTGTTGTTGTGTGCCTTCAAGTTATTTCAAACTTTGGCTGAGCCTAAGTCTAAAATTAATTATTTATTTACTGCATTTATTTACTACATTTATATCCCACCCTTCTCATCTCGAAGGGGACTCAGAGCAGCTGTATGTACATACAATATATTACATTATTAGCATAGCACAATATTAGCATTATATATTACTATATTGAAGTATACCACTATACTGTAATATTATATGTAATATATAACATATAATTAATTATTGTGTAACATAATATTAGTATCAATACTATATGTATATACAATATATTATATTATTAAAACTGATATAAAAATATTATATTATAAAACTGAGGGCGAGGGCCAGGTAAATGACCTTGGAGGGCCGCATCTGGCCCCCGGGCCTTAGTTTGGGGACCCCTGGTGTAGATGCATCATTGGTGCTGCAAGGCAATAGACACTGGGCACCAATTCTCTCTCAGCCTCTTTAAACCAATTTTTGTGGCAAACCCACCCAGAAAAAATTACAAACAGAAAACTATTTCATTTGGAGAACCACATTTTTCCTCCCTTAGTTCTTTTTTATGCTGTGAGAGACAAGCACACTTATTTCTTTGAAAACTACAATAAAAGTAAGTGAGCAATTGTAGACAAGGCTTTTACAACATCATTGCCTTGCCTCATTCACCTACTTTTATGAGGCCTTTAAGTGCATTCATGTTATTCACTCGTAATCCTCCTTTATTCTTCCACTACTTCTTGCATGCTTTTCCTTACAACATCCAAGAGAAAAGGACAGAATGCCTGCACAGTACCTTCTGTCTGGAAATTAGCCAGAATTGTGGGGATTAGATATGCACTTAGCCCTCCATATCAGAGGTTCTGTATCCACAATTCAACCATCCATAGCTTGATAATATTCCAAAAAAGAAAAAAAAATCCACAAAATTATTAATATGCCACATGGACCCTGATCATCAATGGAGTTTAGGTATCCATGGGGGCTTAAAATAGATTCTGTATCTATATTAACCAAAATTAAAAGATTTGCATGGAAAATATACACCAATCTATGGTTGTCTGAACTGTTGCACCGGAATCAATTCTTTATTGTGGTGGATCCCAACCTTTGGTCCTCCAGGTGTTTTGGACTTCAGCTTCCACTATTCCTAACAGCTGGGAAGCTGGCTGGGACTTCTGGGAGTTGAAGTCCAAAACAACTGGAGGACCAAAGGTTAGGAACCACTGCTTTAGTGAACCAAAATGTTCAACTAGCTGTACTGAATCAGATTTTTCTCAACCTGAAATAGAATTGAAAAGTAGTACTGAAAATGTGGCATATTAATAATTTTGTGGATTTTTTTTTCTTTTTTGGAATATTATCAAGCTATGGGTGTATTGAATTGTGGATACAGAACCTCTGATATGGAGGGATAAGTGCATATCTAATCCCCACAATAACAGGCAAACATTCAATGCCTATATAAACAATGTAGAGCTAGATATAGATCTATAATTATATATACTAATTTCACATATGCATTTCCCCCGAAACGTTTGCAAATCCTTTTTATATATACGTGCATTTCCCTCCAGCAATATTTGCAACCCCCATATATTTATGTGTACATCTATCTAGAAATCTCTATATGTGTGTGTGGGTATTTCCCCTGCAATCTTTGCAAGCCCTGCATATCTATATTCATATATATCTATCTAGATATCTCTCTATATATAGATAATTATATCTTTATAGGATTTGCGAAGACTTGCAAACATGTGAGGCTAAAATTCATATATAAAATAATGTATACACATAGATACAGATATACAGGTACAGTAGAGTCTCACTTATCCAACACTCGCTTATCCAATGTTCTGGATTATCCAACGCATTAATGTAGTCAATGTTTTCAATATATAGTGATATTTTGGTGCTAAATTCGTAAATACAGTAATTACAACATAACATTACTGCGTATTGAACTACTTTTTCTGTCAAATTTGTTGTATAACGTGATGTTTTGGTGCTTAATTTGTAAAATCATAATCTAATTTGATGTTTAATAGGGTTATCCTTAATCTCTCCTTATTATCCAACATATTCGCTTATCCAACGTTCTGCCGGCCCGTTTACATTGGATAAGCGAGACTCTACTGTACATGGAAATCTTTAGATATCTATATGTATATAGGATTTGTAAAGACTTGCAAATATATGAGAGGGAAATTCATATATAAAATTAATGTAGATAGATAGATAGATACAAATATAAAGGAACATAGGGATTGCAAAGGCTTGCAGGAAGAAATGCAAATTCACTCATTATGGGGAAAAGGGGTCTCCACTGAAGCATTCTCAGCAATCCTCATTTCCACAACAAGCCAAATATTTCAAAATTAAATGATCACAGGGACAGAAAGTGTGCTGGAATCTTCTGAACAGGGCCACAGGAAGCAAAACAAACACCACAGGAGTGTTAACCCTTCCCTATGCCAGCCATCTATCTATAACTGGAGTTACATGCAAAAATGAACCTGTTCCAACTTATAAATTCAATTTAAGAACAAACCTACAGAATCCATGTTGTTTATAACTTGATGACTGCCTGTATATCTATTTCCCAATATGGTGGCATCAATGGCTCGATGCTATTGGAATCATGGGAATTGCAGTTTTACAAGGTCTCGGGCACTCTCCGCCAAAGAGTGCTGGTGCTTCACCAAACTTCAACTCTCAGAATTCCATAGCTTTGAGCCTGGGCAGTGAATGTGGTGTCAAAACATATTCCAGATGCAGTCTATGGCACTTCCTTTCCATGGCGGTGGGGCCCTGCTCTTCTGCATTGATTTGCAAAAAGAATACAACTATATTTTAAAATGTGCATGAAAATAAATTTTCATTCGGTCAGGAAAATCCCTTTTCAGTCATTATAAGCTACAAATTGGAACAAACAGCGAGGTATAAATAAAAGAACCTTAGCTGGATCTACACTGCCACTTCAAACTGCAATATATGGAAGTGCAGATCCAGCCCTCCTCAAACCTGATAATTAGGCCCCTTCAACACAGCTGGATAAAAGCTGGGATATATGGCAATGTGGATAACCCAGTTCAAAGCAGATATTGTGGGTTATTCTGTCTTGATATTCTGGGTTATATGGCTGTGTGGAAGGGCCCTAACGCCCCTTCTACGCCATCATATAATCCAATTATCAAAGCAGATATTCCATATTATCTGCATTGAACTGGATTATATGAGACTCCTACACTGCCATTTAAAATCCAGATTATCTGCTTTGAACTGGATTATCTGGCAGTGTAGATTTATATAATCCAGTTCAAAGCAAATCACGTGGATTATCTGGTTTGAAAATCTGGATTATGTGGCAGTGTAGAAGGGCCTGAGGGTCCTTACACACAGCCATATAACCCAGAATATCAAGGCAGATAATCCACAATATGTGTTTTGAACTGGATTATCTGAGTCCACACTGCCATATAATCCAGTTCAAAGCAGATAATCTGGATTTTATATGGCAGTGTTGGGGTCCTTCCACACAGCCCTATAACGCAGAGTATCAAGGAAGAAAATCCCACAATATCTGCTTTGAACTGGGTTATCTGAGTCCATACTCAGATAATGTGTGATTTTCTGCCTTGATATCCTGGGATATAGGGCTCTGTGGAAGGGCCCAAAAAGGGGCCTAATCGTCTCACATGTCCTAAATTAAAATGTACATCAAAATAGTATTTTCCCATTCTCCCAGTTAAGACTAATCTCCTCTTTTTCAATGGAATTTAATGTTGTTTGTTGTAATTTGTTCAAAAAGTAAAAGAAATATAATCACAAAGCAGTAACTCAGGATAGTAGTCAAGTATTCAAAACAACTTTCTTCAGGTTTACCTCAGGAGATGGCAGAGGCGTTGTAGTTTTATTCCAAACGGGGGAAACAGAACAGCGCCTCACTGGGACGCTGGCGCTTGAAGGTCCTCGCTAAGAAGTTGGTGTTGTAATAACAATAATAATAATACCTAAGAGAAAATAACCTTCAGCTTCCTCACCATTCAAACCCACCCCCAAATTCAAGCCCGCCAACTGTTTACCTTTTGCCAGGCTCCTGTTGCCAACGAGGGGATGCAAAAGGAGGCGCGGCGAAGCAGGAGAGCGAGCAGTGGCGGCAGCGCACGTGACGGGGGATGGCGCCACTGATTGGTCTCCCGCGACGTAACTCTGTCGGCATCTGCCAACGGCGTGTGAGAGGAGGCGGGAGCTGGGAATCCGCGCGCTCTGTTTCCTCCGACTCCTCCAGTGAGAGAGAGGAAGTGACAGGCCACCTTAGCAAGTCTTCATCACATGTGAATGAATGAATGCCGTTTGGCCCCACTGTATGCCCTGGCTCCATGCTATGGAATCGAGGGAGTTGTAGTTGTACAAAGTTTTTAAGCTTCTCTCTAAAATATAACTCTCAGTAGTTAAAAGTAGTCTCAAAGTGCATGAATTCAATCCAAAGACTGTGAGCTCTACATGGTATTGTCTTGTTGCTCCCCTGAGCATTGACTGCATTTGCTAACGATGATGGAAGCTGCACTTCATCAAAAACTAGAGAGTGTTCTAAATTGCTGCTTCCCTGGTTTAAAATGAAGAGGAAATGAATACTGTGGGTCCTTGGTATCTGCTGGGGTTTGGATCCAGGACTACATCCTTGGAACAACAGGGACCAAAATCATTGGAATCTTTAAGTCTATTATTATTATTATTATTATTATTATTATTATTATTATTATTATTATTATTATTATATAGTAAAGGTGGGGTATAGATTCTCAGCCCTGTCTCAGGCTCTTGGGAAGAAGCCATGCCCTTCCCTTGGCCCCGCCGCTGTGTCCTAATAGGTGCCATCACCGCCCCCCTGGATCGCTGCAGCGCCCACCGGAGGGCGGTAGCGCCCACTTTGGGAATCACTGTACTAGCCTTTCATTAAAATATTAACAAGACTCATCATCCTTGCTTGCCTTCCAAAGTTATATGGGAATTGATAGGTTCAGTGTGAAACAGGAGTCACATCAAAGGGCTACTTGGCTGTTTTAGTATCAAAATACTCCAACACAACCTATCCGGGTGGAGGCCACAAAGGGGCGGTAGAGAGAGGATAGTCCATTTTACAGGGATGGGGGGGATTGAAGGAAGAAAACAATTTCCCCCTGTTTTCCTGTTATTCATCCCACCCATGTTGCCATCATGGAAACAACCCTCATTTATGATATGGGAAGAGGGGAGGGGGAATAACCAGAGAATATGGGGGAAATGGTTTTCCTTCTTCAGCTCCCTCCTGTAAAATTGACTATCCATCTCCCTATAGCGCCCACTAGTGGCCTCCGCCCGGATAATGGAACAGTACCCCTCTCTATTCATGTGTTAAAATTTCTAAACAAATGTTTGCAGATGCATCATACTGCCATTTCAACCATTATGTTAAGGCAATAGTTCAGTGTCAGAGAGCCTTCTTAATATGCAGGAGATTTCTGTATTCATTCTCCATATAGGACTGGGAAATGAAACGGATTTCAGTAAGCCATGTGGTATAGTTAACACCATCAGAACAAAGGAGATTATAGAAAGCTGTTAAATTCTTACACCTATGAAGTGGTGATGTGTGTACTGAAATATCTCATCAAATAGTATATATGTAGGATATGTAGCATACTCGGTGTTCCCTAAGCTACAGGCTATTTGCTGCTGGAGAAAGAGTGCAGGAGGCTGTAGTGAAGCCATCTCCAGCTAAATTTATTTTGAGCCAGTTAACAACTTAGCTCACACTAAAGATAGATATGTGTTCCAAAAGAAAATGTGAATGTCCTTTTCTGATTACTGTGCATGAAATATCCACCTCTCTCCACGTATACAGAATAGCATCCAATATGGATTTCCTCTAATTTTATAACATTCCATTCTAACAATAAGGGAAGGGCATTGTCTCAGTTACTACTAGGCTTGTGCACAGATTCGGAGTGGTTGGTTCCCTTCAGCCAATCCGGCTTGGCCAGATGGCCATAACGCAAGCATGTAGCCGGGGGGAGGGCTTGAGGGGCTTCAGCCCCCCCCCCCCCCGAAATTCTCAGGGTGGTCCGCGAGGCCTTACATGCTCAATATATCCCATATGCATGGGGGTATTGGGATAACAATACTAAAGGTTTGCTTGGGTAGATCCCCCCCTCACGCAGACTCAGCCCCCCCCCCCGAACCAAAATCCCAGCCCCCTCCCCCCAAATCAAAATCCTTGCTACGGGCCTGCTACAATGGTAAGGGCTCAGCCTACATGTTTTTTCATCCGTTGTGGGACTATGTGGCAGCCAATCATGGCTCCTCTTCCTCTGTTCAGCACCACACAGCGCAGAGAGGCTGCCGCATGCTGCTCGCATGGGGTTTCCCTGTGAGCCCTGCCTGTTGGGCCAATCAGAATAGAAGAATGCCGAGACGTGTCTTACACAAGCTTTGTCTAAAGAAAGGGTTCCCAAGAAGGATGCTTCCTTAACCCCGTTTTTCAAACCCAGACTCCCTTGAAAGCAAGAAAGGAAAAAGTCCCAAGAGGGATGCTTCCTTAACTCTGTTCTTCAAACCCAAACTCCTTTGAAAGGAAGATAGGAAAGGGTCCCAGGAAGAGTGCTTCCATAACCCCTTTCCTGAAACCCAGACTCCCTTGAAAGGAAGATAGGAGAGGGTCCCAGGCGGAGTGCTTCCTTAACCCCATTCTTCAAATCCATGCTTCCTTGAAAGGAAAAAAGGAAAGGATCTCAGGAACGGAAAGGGGAGCTTCGTAAGTTCCCCATTCCCACCAATGGACCAGATCTTCCTGGATCTTTTGCCTGCAGACCAGAAATGTCTATTTGGCAACCCATCTGTTTTCGGGAGGCACGCGAAAACGGACCCGCGGATCTCCTGGAATTCGGCCAGCTGTAATGAATCGAGGTTCAGCCAAAATCCACAAGACTAGTTACTACAGTCCTGATTTTGGAGGTTACCAAGGCAAATATTATCTTCTGTTTTTAGCCAGAGAGTATCCTTGCCGTTAGAAAAGGGAAGCTAGTTCGCATGTACCAGATATCCATAGGTGGGCACAGAGAACAAATCCCTGTCTTTCCAGAATGCACAGTAACCAGAAAAGGACATCCACATGCATAAGAGAAACTTGATGCATAAGTAGGTCTTAATAGAACTTAGTCATAATGCCTCATCCCTATCTAGTTTATTAGGCTGCTCCACAAAATATACAGCTCTGAATCTACTCAAATTATTTGTTTTAGATTATTTGTACTATCATATTTATATATTAGATTTATTATATATTATATTATTTTACATGAAACCTACAATTTTAATTTATTATTGCAATAAGACTGAGATCACCTACTGCAAATAGCATTTACAGAAATATAGGAAATGCTCCTTTTAATCTGCAGGGCTCTGACAAAAGAATTATGCAAGTAGATGTTTATATGTATGTAGACAAACTTCCTGCAACAATTTTGTGGTTCAGTGTCAGACTGTTTTTCATGTACATATCAATCCTGTATATTGCTGCAAGTTTATACCATCAGCATAAAAGACAGCTGAACTGCTGTACTTCATCCTGAGTCAAACAAAACTTTTGAAATGCAGAACAGTCTTTGTTGCAGTAGCAAAGAAGGGCTTGATATGGGCTTTACTTCCCAATTTATAAAACTGTTTTTTTAATTTAATTTTTTTAAGCTGAATTTTACCCTAGGCTGATAAACTACTTACTGAGATTAATAGAAAAATCCTATCTGTTACTCAGTTTGATCTTTTTCCTCAACCTATTTTCTATGAGTGTGCAGCTGTGTCAGTCTTAGGCCTACATGTCAGCAAAAAATAAATGTGGCATATTAACAAAGGAAAAGAATCCAGGAAAGAAGATGTGATTTTTCTGGGCCTTCTTCTACGTAAATCCCAGAAAAGTACAGATTAATGATTTATACATTACAATGATTACAAAACTCCCTTAACTTAATTGATATTACTGATCCATGTGAAATATATAAATTAACTTAAATTTTCAGCTTGCTTAAATATCAAGACATATTTCAAACATATCAGACAGTTTTTTAAAAGTAGCACCCACTATCTTTACCAAGCCTAAGAGACAAACTGAAAAACTGGTTTGGCAGGAAAATCCCCTCAAGTCAGACAGCAAACATGAAAAGGTCTTTCCTTAAGATACAATTAAGAATTAGACCCCAGTGGTCCCATTTTCTGCTTCCCTAGACAAATCTCTCTCTTTCCCACCTCTTCCCTGTTAAGAAAACTATGCACAACTGCATTGAAATAACTATTTTTCCAAATCTGCCACTGCATATATTTTCTTTACTGATGAACAACCAGGAGAGGGGACACACACATATATTAACAAGAACTGTGCACCCAAAGAAACGTTCACGATATAAAATGTGCTTGGGAAGCTATTGGTAGGTTGAACATCCAGGAAGTCCCATTATAAATTATAATTTATCCCATTATAAATCAGGGCATTGTAAAATGTCCTCCCTTATATAAAATGGCAAAATTTGGTTTTTGGATTTTTAAAATATTTTAATGTCATGGATGGTTACATTCATGGATATGGAATGCTGACTGCACTTCTTTAATTTGGTGTGTGTATATTTCACACAAATGTTTGTGAGGAGGAAGCCAGACATCTAAATAAAATAATCAGTGAAACTCTTAATAAGCTCAAAAGAAGAACATAGCTTCGAGTAAATGGCCATGTTTGATCTTGTCTAATTTGCACTACATAGTAATGGGCTAATAATAATAATAATAATAATAATAATAATAATAATAATAATAATAATAATAATAATGCACTTCATTCATATTCTGCCCTTCTCCCCTAGGGAACTCAGAGCGGATCACAGCATTTACATACAAAGACAAACATTCAATGCCTTTACAATTGCAGGAGACACACAAATACAGACAAAGACAAGGCTTCTCATTTCATTTCTGGCATCTGGAAGCAGTGCTCATCTCTGACTCTGGGAAGTGCTTTTCTCAATTTTCAAGCCGAGGAGCCTGCGTTGTCACCTCCTTGTCATGTGGCTGGCAAGACCGCTTGGAGCGTCTCTTTGCCTTTTTCTGCTGAAGTACATATTTATCTAGTACATTTGCATATTTTCAAACTCGTAGGTTGGCAGGAGCTATCATTTCCCACTGCTCCCACCTTTATGCCTCCCCCGTCCACACACACATGCACTGTTCACTACAGATAGCTCGTTGGAGGTCAAATGGCAACAGAATATGGAAAAGTTATTTAGCTGGAATGACTGCATGGAGTGCCGTTACCTTCCTGCCAAAGCAGTACCTATTGATCTACTCACATTTGCATGTTTTCGAACTGCTAGGTTGGCAGAAGCTGGGCTAACAGCGGGAGCTCACCCTGCTCCCCGGATTCGAACCTCCAACCTTTCGTTCAGCAAGTTCAGCAGCTCAGCTGTTTAATCTGTTGTGCCGCCAGGGGCTCCATGTTATATAACATATAAACCTTTCTTGGGGATCCACGATAAACTTTTGCTTCAAAAAGGGCTCCGCAGCTGAAAAAGTTTGAGAACGTCTGAACTAGATGATAAAGTTATAGTCCTCAAAAGCTAACCTTTTCAGCTTGGGAGAGGAAACAGTTTTTGTCTCATGTTTCCACTCCATTTTTGTTCCCATGCATATCTCCATCCTGTCTGGACTGCTATGCTGTTTGAAGTCCTGGTGTTGTAGCAAGTAACATCCCATAGTATTATGTCACCATTTTCAAGAAGTAGTTTGAGCATCTCTCTCATGACAATGAGGTTCTCTTGCATAGCTCATATTCAAGGGATGGAGCTCATTTGGCATTCTGCTTATTTTGGGCTTCCATTCCTAGAAATCCCAGTCAGCACAGCCAAAACTAAGGGATTGGGGCAAAACAATTGCAGGGCCAAAGGTTTTCTACTGTTACTTTATGCCTTAGCCATTAGTATTTAAATATAGGGTAGATACCTAAATATTCATGCTTGTTAAAAAAAAAAACACCTGTCAGGAAGAATAGCCTAGCCTTATCTTCTACATTGAGTTTTCTGCATGTTTTAAGCATGAAACAGTATGACAAAATGCCTTCACTTTGATGTGACAACTTTACCCCAGTTTCCTTGCAGAATGGAAGATGGTACGTGAGAAACACACACATCAGATTTCCCTGAGAGTGGTTAATTTGTGATACAGTGAGCCCTCCATATCCACGGATCTATGGCTTGAAAATATTGAAAAATGCAAACCTTGATTTTGCCATATAAAGGAAACAATTTAACTACACAATTTTATTACTATAGTTGCTTTGAGTCTCCTGGAGAGAAAAAGTGGAGTATAAATAAACATAATAATTATTATATTTATTTGAGCATCCATGGTTTAGGAGTGGGTTGGTTCATGGAACCAATTCTCACTGGATATCCTTGTACTTTTCTTTGACTTTCAGCTGTAGATTTCCATCCAGGTATATTGACTCTCAATTGTTCTCTCCATGTAAACTAAGAGTACTCACTGGTGCTCCCATCCCACAGCCATATGACAAAAAGAGATCAGTTGTTATGGGAAGGACAGGTTACCCTTGATTACTAATTTTCTTATTATTAATAAAATCTTTGGTAAGTTGCCGAGGAACTTGTCTTTCGAATCAATTGACCAAAACCAATAAGCAATAAGCAACTGACCAAAACTAAAATTAAGCAATAAAGTTGAATGCTATGTAATACTAGCTGGGGAAGAATATTCCTTTCACTTCTTTTCGGTACATCTTTGATGGCTGCAATCGACTTTACAGTTTTGCAGTGAGAACTGACCTCTTTTCTGTCCCTGTTGTGAGCCGCCCCGAGTCCCTTCGGGGAGATGGGGTGGGATATAAAAATAAAGTTTATTATTTATTATTTATTTATTTTCTCATCTTTCTCTATGAAGTGTTTTGCCTCTCTTTATAATACCAAACCCAGGTTTCATCAAAGCACTTGCTCACACTACAGATTGCCTTACATTTGCTTTTTAAAAATCTCACGTCAAGTTTGCTCTGAAAAATCCTGATGACTTCTAAGACATTTTTATTCTTTCCTATTCTTAGCTTCAGATTCTACCAGTTTTTCTACTGCTTGTGCTGAAATTTGTTGCAATATATGATCTTTAGGAACCTAATAACTATGGTTTTCGATAGATTTATTATCAGGCTGCATTTAGATATTTCTTTTACAAGACACTATTGCTATTGAAAATGGAGCTGATTCATCTTATAATTAAGGGGAAGCGTTGATCTTAGCTCTAATGAGATCCTCATTACTACCTAGTCACACAGTCACAGTGGTGTGATCCTGGCCCATTTACATATTGTTTGAAATGTAATACTAGTAAGCTGTTAATATAGCATTTACTTCCACTAAGTTCAGCAATGGTATTCCCCATAGTAACCTATGGATGTGAGAGCTAGACCACAAGGAAGGCTGAGCGAAGGAAGATACATGCTTTTGAACTGTGGTGCTGGAGGAAAATTCTGAGAGTGCCTTGGACTGCAAAATGATCCAACCAGTCCATACTCCAGGAAAGAATGCCTGGCTGCTCACTGGAGGGAAGGATATTAGAGGCAAAGTTGACGTACTTTGGCCACATCATGAGACAACAGGAAAGCTTGGAGAAGGCAATGATGTTGGGGAAAATGGAAGGAAAAAGGAAGAGGGGCCAACCAAGGGTAGGGTGGATGGATTTTATCCTTGAAGTGACTGGCTTGACCTTGAAGGAGTTGGGGGTGGCCACGGTCAAAAGGGTGCTCTGGCGTGGGCTGGTCCATGAGGTCACGAAGAGTCAGAACAGTCTGAACGAATGAGCAACAACAACAACCACAACAACAAGAAGTAGTTCCTTTTGTTTCTAAATGATTGCAATGTTTGCCAATACAGGCAGTCCCTGACTTACACCTGCCTCCTAGTTACAAATGAGGGTGAGACAACAGGAAGGGAGAGAAAATCTACTTCTAGGAAGGGAAATTCACTCCTGGAAGAGTTATCATGGGAAAAGAGTGTCTCCACTGAAGCTTTCTCACCAATCCCTGTTTCCACGACAATTCAAAATTTTCAAAATCTAATTATCACAAGGACAGAAAGTGCAATTAAATCTTCTGAACAGGGGCACAGATACCAAAACAAACATTACAGGGGGGTTAACCCTTTCCCATGCTATCCAAAACTAAAGCTAAAATGTTTGCTTGGAGTTACACTTTAACATGTTCCTGTTCCAACTTACATACAAATTCACCTTAAGAACAAACCTACAGAATCTATCTTTTTCATAACCCAGGGACTGCCAGTATAAGAAGCAGAAAGGGAGAAATCATTTTAGTAGACATAAATGTTTTAGAAATGAGGAGCTAATGTGCTTTAGCATTTGACTATGACTCTGAAGAACAGGGTTTGAATTCTCTCTTGGCCATGGAAACCCACTGGATGATCTTGTGCAAGTCACACTCTCTCAGCCTCAGAGAAAAGCAAAGGTGAAAATCCCTCTGAACAAATCTTACAAAGGAAATCTCATAACCGGTTCCCCTTAGGGTCTTGAAAACTTGGAAATAACTTGAAGACACACAATAGTCAGTTCTTCAGTACTGGGAGAGATAATGAATTGGTCCAGCTAGTAAAACTGTTTAAACAGGTATTTATTTATCATATCAGAAGTAAACCAAGGGTACAAGTTGTAATGTATTTGAAAACACAAAGTTAAAAAAAACTTGGCATTATACTAAATGTCCTTTGACCAGTAACTGGCCACTTGGAGTGCTTCTGCTGTGGCTGTAAAAAGGTGCATGTGCATGTGGCAGGGCTCAGACTGCATTGTGGTAGGTAGTCTGTGGTTTGCTCTTCTCCACACTCACATGTTGTGGACTCCCCTTTGGTGCCAGAGCGCAGTCTGTTCCGTGCCTTCCAAGTCACCCAGTATTCTGCGTGCCCAGGAGGGAGTCTCTCATCTGGCATCAGCCACTGATTGAGGTTCCAGGTTTTAGCCTGCCACTTTTGGACTCTCACTTGCTGCAAATATCTCTGTAGATCTTAGAAAACAATTTATTGATTTAAGGCGTTGGTGTGCTGGCTGATACCCGAACAGGGGATGGGCCAGAGATGTCAATGCCTTGGTCCTTTCAATGCTGACTGCTATTTCCCGGCGGATGTCAGGTGGTGCAATGCTGGCTAAACAGTATAATTTCTCCAGTCGTGTAGGGCGTAGACATCCAGTGATAATGCAGCATGTCTCATTAAGAGCCACATCCACTGTTTTAATGTGGCAAGATGTATTCCACACTGGGCACGTGTATTCAGCAACAGAGTAGCAAAGCACAAGGGCAGATGTCTTCACTGTGTTTGATTGTGATCCCGTTTGTGCCAGTCAGCTTTCATATGATGTTATTTCTAGCGCCCACTTTTTGCTTGATAGTCAAGCAGTGTTTCTTGTAAGTCAGAGCATGGTCCAGGGTAACTCGCAGGTACTTTGGTGTGCTGCAATGCTCCTTCCCAGACAATCCTCAGAGCTCGAGATGCTTGTCTGTTCTTAAATGCACACGTCTGCATTTTAGATGGACTAGGGATCAGCTGATTTTCCCTGTAATAAGCAGTAAGAGCACCTAAAGCTTCGGATAGTTTCTGTTCAGCCATTTCAAAGTTCCCTGCTTGGGTGGTGATGGCACGATCATCAGCATAGATTAAACTCTGTGTCCCTTCTGTCAGTGGCTGGTCATTTGTGTAGATGTTAAACATTGATGGAGCAAGCATACTCCCCTGAGGCTGGTCGTTCTTCTGTTTTCACCATCTGCTTCTCTGGCCCTGGAATTCAACAAAAAAGCTCCTGTTTATGTAGCAGATTTCCTATGAAGCGGGTGAGGTGGTAGTTCTTTGTGGTATTATAGATTTTTCTCAGTAGAAGGCAATGATTTACAGTGTCATAAGCTGCTGACAGATCTATGAAGACAGCCCCTGTAATCTGCTGCCTTTATAATCCATCTTCTATATGCTGAGTCAGGGTCAAGACTTGTGATATGCAGCTTTTGCCTTTCCTGAAGCCAGCTTGCTGTGGATCATACATGGGAATGGGAAACCCAATCTTTCTACCAAAATAAGAAGGAAACTAGTAGTCAGACAATCAGATATTGAGAACAACAGCCTTCATGAAACTTTTACAACTTCTGAATTGGATATGGTCCTCAATAATTGTAAAAATGGCAAAGTAGCTGGCCTGGACAATCTGTGATGGAACAAATTAAGAACTTTGGCCCAAAAGTAATGTGATGGCTGCTGAAGCTGATGAATAACTGCATTGCATCATGTCAGATTCCCAAAATCTGGAGGAAAGCAAGAGTCATAGCCATCTTGAAACCAGGCAAAGACTTTAATGACCCAAAAATGTATAGACCAGTCGCCTTGTTGTGCCATCTTTACAAAGTTCTGGAAAGATTTATTTTGCATAGAATTATGGAAAAAATAGACCCATGTATAATTACACAGCAAGCTGGCTTCAGGAAAGGCAAAAAGTTTAAACAGGTAATCTGTGGAGTGACCCCAGATATTTTCCTTGTGGCCATGAAGCTGCCATTACATCCCGATTTTGCGCCAAACTCTTCTACTTCCACTGTGGGCCTAAATCTGCGGCAACTTCTTTTTTGGAATGTTCCATTTTTATTTGGGATTTTTTTGTTATGGAAGTGCATTAAAACCTGATTCCTATCTTCTGTTATTCTTTTTCCGCATGTGAATAGCTTTTGCATCTAACTGTACATCTGACTGCTTTAATACATGCCAGTAACAGACCACCAAAACTATTCTCCATCCATTCTTTTGATTATATCTTATTGTCACCTGACAGTATGTGTTGATGTCAATCAGGGGCCACGTGTATTGGCAGGACTGACCAAAGCTATATGGCTGCCTGAGGCAGAAAAGCAAATTGCACCTCTCTTCCCAAGTCAAAATGCATAGTATGCAGAAAAAATGAAAATCTTCCACCTCAAGCAGAGCAGCAAATAGCATTTCCATTCCCAAATCAAAATGCACAGTCAATTTATTTTTGCACCTAAGGGGTTAAAAAAACCCCCATCACTAGCACATCTGTCTGCTGACAATAAAAAATATTATCATAATAAATAAAATAATTTGTTTTCTTCCTGTTCTTTCATGGTAGCAGTGTTACACTGTCTCAAGATAGGGCTTGCCTTGTATATCAGAATATACCATAAATGTGGAGGCTTTTCAATATCAGACCCCAGAGGCAAGCTCATTATGTATATCCTGTTAATCTTGGAGGTGGGGGAAAGAAGTTAATAGAAAATGTTAATAGAAAATGTGATGGAGAGTTGGTGCTCAATAATATCTAGTATTGTTCATAGCTGTTTAATATTTCTATCATAACAGAACTGAATAGAAGCCTAATCCATAGGAAGGTTTCCTTTTTCCCTCTTTACAATCCCAGACAAGCTGCAATTTCAGTTTACAATGCACAAGAAATTGCCCTGCTTACGTACATTATCATCAATTCCGAGAAGCACTGCAGAAGTTGGGTAGAAGTTTTGGACGGCAGCCAGCCATAGGAGAGGCTAAAGAATGTCCATCCTAAGGGAAGGAAACAGCCCTATTAATCTAAATACACCTTGGTGTTCCATTCTTGGTATCCCATTCCTGGACTTAAATAAGGCACCTTTTTCCACTTAACTATAATATATTTTTCATAATAGGAAAAAGGTAGACAACAATAATCCTAACTAAGCTCATATAAAAACAAGGGTAAATACTACAAGTTTACTGAACCTATCCTTAAGGTTAACAATTCAACTATCTTCCAGATCAAGGGTTGGGAACAAGTGTCCCTTCAAATATTACTGGAATACAACTCTCATCATTCATGATCACTGTCTATGCTGGCAGGGGCTGATGGGAGCTGCTGTTCAACAGTGTGACACCATGTTCCTCTCCTTCTTTAATCCTTGATTCTAACACTTCTTAGAGCTGAATTTTGATCAGTACATTGAACTCTTGTTACTTGCAAATGTATGTGACTAGCCAGTTTGCCCATCCATTTAAGCAGACACATCAAAAAGAGACATGCTTGGATGTTACATAAAGAACGGGGAACCAGATGCAGATGCAAGGCTGTTTGATATGTTTTCAGGAGGTACAGTATGTGGACACATCTTCTCCATTTTCTGGATCTGAAAGTTCGATTCAGATCTTGGGCCATGTCTTACTGCACAATTCTAGTGCTATGATTCAACTTCAGTTGCCACAATCCCTTCCTCCCAGGCTTTCCTTCCCTCCATTAGACCAGTGTTATGTTAGAAAGCTAGCAAGAGCACGATTTTGAAAGCCTAGATTATTATTAAGGAGAAAATCCCATGAAAGAAAAGTGGTGAGGAATGCCCATTCCTCCATGTTACTGAACTAGTTCAACACAGGTGAATCTGACAGATCCCATTCCACGTGTTTTTAATCACTTTCTGTTGTGGTTCAGTCTGACGATGAAGGGGGATTTGGGTTACAAAATGTGGACCAGCAGTTTGTCCCAGGAAATGTTGAAGATTCAGAAATGCAGGTTGATTCAGGAAATGTTGATGCGCCAATTATTATTATGTATGCCAGAACTCAATTGACAGACTCAGTCTTTTGAACTTGAACATGTCCATTTGTATTTTAAAATGCTTTTATGAATGTTGATGTAAGTTAATAATTTTTAATCTGATTTATAGTGTATTGTATAATTTTTATATGTGTGTTTATTGTAAGCTACCCTGAGTCCCCTCTCGGGTGAGAAGGGCGGGATATAAATGTTGTATATCAGGCTGATCAGGGAAATGTGGAAAGCTCTGAGTTTAGCAGAGACACTGAAGTTAGTGATAAGGGTGACCTTTCACAGGAGTCTGAGGATTGTCAATATCAACGAAGTCCAGATGGCAGCGAGGGAGAAGAATTCTGTTTAGACAGGAATTCTAGGTTAAAGTTGAGATTGGGCCCCAGACATTCTGTGAGAATTGCAGGCAAGCGAGGGAGAGCCAGAACTCAGAGGAATGTGTTTCTAGCTTGCAAGAATGGTTAAAAAGGGATGTAATGGGGAAGATTTTAGACAGAGCAACATTGCTTTTGGAGATTCAACTCTTTCCTTGTCTCTGCTCATGGAAATATATCTTGCCTCGTTTCATGCTTAGAATCTGTGTTTGGATTATACTTTTGAAGCTCATGTTACCTTGTTTCTTCAGAACTACTTTGCTATTTTTGGGACTTTGAAATAATATCTACGAGGACTTTGAACTGTGTTTTGTAGATTGCCTTTGCAATTGGATTATTGCTTTCTTTACTGCTTTTCATTAAGTTTTGCTATTTTTTATCAATAAACTGAAAAACCCAAGCCTGCTCTAGTGGTGTGTGTGTGTGTAGGAGCAAGGTGAATCAGTGCTGAGGTGCAACACTTTCTCTCATTGCCAGACACATTGGGAGCTCAGAAGATGGTTTCTCCCTGTCTCCTGGCCTCTCCACTTTTTCTACACTTCTGCTACATTTCAGTAGTGCCATGTGAAAGGCTCTGTCCCTGAAATGTCTTAGTAGTGTGTGGAAATGAGGGAAGACTTGCATATGAAGTCCTTAATTTCCAGATTGATTAAAGAGCTTGCACAACCAAGTCTTCAAAGATGTTGTGGTAAAATTAGCTTCTTGATGCAACATTAACTTTGGAAGATACTCTCACATTTTGGCCCATATTCAATACTGATATCATCATCATCATCATCATCATCATCATCATCATCATCATCCTTCTTTCTGCCAAAGAGCGGAATGTCGAAAACGGTATATACAATCAAAGATAAAGGCAGTCAAACATAAAACTACAAAAGATAATACATACAATCCTCAACATCTCACCAATATTAGCACCTACAACCTCATCTTCACTGTTTTTCAATCAGGTTTATTTATAACTACCCTGTCAAATGGATTTGCTTGGGTGTTATTTAAAAGCATCCACAACGTTTAAGTTCTCATGCCCTCCAATTGTTCCAGTTTGACAGATAGTCTTGAATTCATCCCTTGTTGACCCACCTTTTCAGCTGCTTTTAAACTGTCCCAGTTTTTCTCACATTATTTGAGTTTCCTGCTCTGTCCTAAGCTTTCTTCAATTGCCAGAGACTGAGTTCAAAGAGCTAAAGTACAATTTGCATTCAACTCAGTAGGGGGAGAGGAGAGAAAGGGGTGGATCTTGCCATTTCCAATAGGTTCAGACAAAAGCAAACTGCTAGAGCCAGAGCCGTGGACTGGGGGGGGGGGGGGGGTTTAAGGGTTAAAGCTCCCCCGAAAGGGTTCAATCCTCCCCCTGAAACCTGGTTTACACATGAATTTTAACTAGTTAACCAATTTATGAGTAAACCAGGTTTCTTTTAATCTGGCACATTTCGGGGGGGGGGGGGGTAGAACTTTTAACCCCCCTCCCCGGCTATGGCCCTGGCTAGAGCCCCTCCCCACTTGTGTGTTCCTTGCCATTAATACCCTTTGCCCTCTTAACCATACTCCGATGTTGCCTAGCTACATGAGTCCTAGCTTTCCTCTATGAAATGTTGGAGAGAATGAATTCTTCCTGTAGCAACTTCTACCTGCAGTCACTAATTTGATATGTTGATTAAAGCAGTTGCTCCACTTAAAATGTGCCTTTTCCTGTCATTATCCAGTGCCCTTGTGTTCTTTGCTTGTTCTGAGGCAGGTTGAGTGCTCGGAGACACTCCAGAAAAGATCAAAGAAAAAGCTGGTAAGCATCCATGTAACTTGCTTATGAATCAAGGTATTATGTCAAACAAATCCTAGAGGGGGTGAAAAGGAAATTCTTGACTGTAACTCAATTAGACACCTGCATCAGTCCTGGAGACAATGAGTTTAAAAGCTCAGCAGGGTGGTGGTTCTTTTTTTATGCCCTCTTTTGTGATAAATCAAGGTTGCTGTGAGAGCACGATTTCACCTGTGGGTCACGTATTCCCTCACAAGCACTTTGGCCTCTCAGAGATTCAGTTTTGTCTGGTAGGAAAGGCTAACGAAATTCAGGGGATTAGGACAAAGTACATGTGGAGTTACTAACATGAAAGGTCTTCTTACAGCTAGCACTTCTGCAAAAAGAGTTTTGGAAATTCAGGCATTATTAGCCTGAAAAGAGTTGTCCATATTCTACCCAGATTCAGTGGTCTTCAGATTACCCTCCTTTATGCCCAAAAGCAACATCAATTTTTTACTTTGAGGTCATCCTTTTCCCCCTCTTTTCTCAGCCAATCATATCTTTGGAAAAATTCTGGCCCTTAGAATGTACTCAAACGTAGTTGTCCTGACTCTGTATTTTTCCAAGCTGTGCCAATGGGCAAGAAAATGTCATATTCTACCTTGGGTAGGTGTATTAAGACTTGGCTACCTACTATTCCATCATGGAAGCCTTACTGCCTGGTGCGGTTGCTGCTCATTCCGGACCTCTTCACATGGGGCATATTTTGGCAGCAATGGTTCTGCAGCAGCTTTGCCACAGAGCCCATTGGCTTTCATCACATACTGGAAAAGTACTTCTGGGGCAGCTCCATGGCCAAACTGCTGTGGAACCAAAGCTGTCACTGAAAAAAGCTGGTGGCGGCAACACAGGAGGCTTCCTGTGGTTGCATTGCCCTCAACAGGACAAGCTGGCTGGTGGATGCTTCTCCCCCATGTGAAATGGCAGGGGGAAGCCGGGATGGTGTGGGGTGTGGGGTGATGGGTTCCCACGTCCCTGGACGTGTACTGCCAGAATCGCCACAGGCTGTGACGATTTCGGCGGCACCTCTGAAGAGGTCCTAAGTGCTGCCACATGGGTTGTTCTGACTATGAATGCTCCCCTAGTAGATATTTGCAGAGTTGCCACTTGGGCTTCGCCATCCACATTTGTGCACCACTACTGTTTGAGTGTTGGACTAGAACCTGGGGTTCCAATCCCAGCTTGGCCAAGGTAACCTTGCCAAGTCACAGTTTTTCAGAAGAAGGTCCTCTAAATTTTTGCCATAGAAACTTCATGTTAGGTTCACCTTAGGATTGCCATACATTAGAAATTACTTGAAGGCACACAACAACAACTGTTTGAGTGCCTCCACCTCCCCAGAGGCCTCCTCAGCAGATGTGGTCTGCAGGAGGTAGTGTCTATGTAGGTTCTTCACACAGAGTGATTGGGAGCTTTAGTATGTCTCACCATAGGACGTTTCCCTTCCACAGTCTAACATGTGAGATGCTGCCTTTCAGCAGCGGACAAGGAAACATCCTCTCCATCCAGAACTGAGCTGCCTTCTTGGTACTGGAGTACTTACTTACTTACTTACTTACTTAGGCGATCCCTCGTAGCTCGAGGACGATTGTCTTCCATCTTGGGTGTGTGTTCTTAGGTGGCTGAAGAGACCGATTCTTGACCCGCATATTCTCCCGCAGTGAGGACATTGGTTTCCAGGTGGAAGGCGGTCCCGGTCGGGGTTAGCTTGACACTCCTTCCTCTTGGCACGTTTCTCCCGTAAGCCCTCCGTTCGTGCCTCTTCGAACTTCGCAGCTCTGCTGGTTACAGCTGACCTCCAATTGGAGCGCTCAAGGGCCAGGGCTTCCCAGTTCTCAGTGTCTATGCCACAGTTTTTAAGGTTGGCTTTGAGCCCATCTTTAAATCTCTTTTCCTGCCCACCAACATTCCGTTTCCCATTCTTGAGTTCGGAGTAGAGTAACTGCTTTGGGAGCCGGTGATCGGGCATTTGGACAACGTGGCCAGTCCAGTGGAGTTGATGGCGTAGGAGCATCGCTTCAGTGCTGGTGGTCTTTGCTTCCTCAAGCACGCTGACATTTAGTACTGGAGTAGGGGAGGCGCCTAAGCGGTTGGCTGCAGATTTTTTTTTCCTTTCTTCTTTTTCCTGTGGCTGCCTTCTTTTCTTCTGTGTTATATGTTGTTTTAATGTATGCAGTTGTTACATCAATAGAATTGGGGGTGAATTCCTCCCTCTGCTGCTGCTGCTGCAAACTTTGTCCTGTCTATCAGAGAACAACGCACTTGAGGAGGTTTACCCATCTACTGCGGAAAATGAACATCTCACAGGTAAGGTCTATGTTCCTTTTCCAGTCCATGACTAAATCTAGTTTATCTACACTAAGAATAAAGGATGAAGTAATAGCCTAATATACATTCAGCTGGGATGCTTTACTACAATCAGAACTGACTTTGCCATAAAAAATGTTACATTAAATAATGTTTGCTTCATGAATTATTTTATCTTTGAAGGGACCCATTCTTTTGACAGTCAGTGAATTAAGCTGACAGCTTGATGTGGATGCACACTAACACATGGTAGGATTTATGGAAGTTGAAACGGCAAAATCTACTGCTGTTTCTCACACAACCATTCCTACTTATCAACAAAATCTCTGATTGTTTGAACGGTTCCAACCAAAATTACCATGTTCTCCAGCACCTCCTTTGGAAAGCAGAATGACATTCAGAAAAGGTAAAGTCTGCCATCCCATAATCTTAATCCCAGGGAATGCATTTTCTCACGTGTGCGTGACTTAGACAAAAACCTTGACCATCTATCCAGCTTGTGTATGTGTGTGTACCTCTCTCTAATTCTTCTCTGTTTTGCAATCCCTCATACCTCAGAGGCTTAGCCCCAAATCCTTCATGTCTTATGCAGAATCTTCATGTTTTGCAATGTAAGTTTGGACTTCACAGCCTTTACTGCATTGCTTACCTGAATTAATATTTCCTCATGCCAAAGGAATCATGCTGTATTAAGCTTTTTATATTCCCAATTTATTCGTGTATATTTTGATACCTGTTTAACATACAGTATTTACTTTTTACATTACCTAACTCAAAATTCTGAAAACCCAAATGCTTCAAAATTGTCCATACAGTGTCTGAGATAGTGACACCTTTGCTTCCTGATGACTCAATGCTTCCACATGTAATTTATGCATCACACTATTTAAAATATATAACTAGTCTAAATTACCTTTCAACTGTATGTATAAGGTGTATATGAAACATACATTTATTTTGTGTTTAGATTTGGGTCCCATCTCCAAAATATCTTATGCCTTTGTTATATGAGTTCTGTGTACAACTGTACATATAGAGCACTGGGGCAGTAAACTGCCATTCCTATAGCAGGCAGTAAACCTTTAAGCAGTCATTTCTACACACAAAGCTGTAATTCTAATTCTATCCAATTTCCCGCATAAACCAGAGCTATAAAATGTTATATTTTTGTACTACAACTGCTATAATCCTTGAAATAATATGAAGCATTATCACAGCTATAATCCAGAAAATACCTTTAATTTGTAAATTTTCTTGTATCTCTGTGCTCTCCTTTCAATCCAATCAGTATCTTGTTCTTTTAGATACTTCCCTAGATATAAAACCATGTTGATGAAATACCACTGAACTGTAATTCACAATTATTAATTTGGGACAAGCATATGAAATGCATATTTAATTAGATATAATTCTAAAAACATTAAATGCAGCTTATTGCAGAATAACTCTCCACAGGACTGAAACATGAATATGTGCGTGTTTATTCGTTCAGTCGTGTCCAACTCTTTGTGACCTCATGGATCAGCCCATGCCAGAGCTTCCTGTCAGCCCTTGCCACCCCCAGCTCTTTCAAGGTCGAGTCAGTCAGATAACATCCATCTATCTTGCCCTTGGTCGACCCCTCTTCCTTTTTCTTTCAATTTTCCCCAGCATCATTATTTTCTCCAAGCTTTCCTGTCTTCTCATTTAAGCATTTCATCTTTGCCTTTAATATCTTCCAGTGAGCAGTCGGGCATTATTTCCTGGAGTTTGAACTGCTTTGATCTTCTTGTGGTCCAAAGCACTCTGAGAATTTTCCTCCAACACCACAGTTCAAAAGCGTCTATCTTCCTTCACTCAGCCTTCCTTATGGTCCAGCTCTCACATCCATAGATTACTACGAGGAATACCACTGCCTTAACTATGCAGACCTTCATTGCCAGTGTGATGTCTCTACTCTTCATTATTTTATCGAGATTTGTCATTGCCCTCCTCCCAAGAAGTAAACATCTTCTGATTTCCTGTCTGCAGTCCACATCTGCAGTAATCTTTGTGCCTAGAAATATAAAGTCTGTCACTGCCTCCATATTTTCTTCCTCTATTTGCCAGTTATCAAACAGTCTGGTTTCCATAATCTTGAGTTTTCTTGATGTTTAACTGCAACCCAGCTTTTGCACTTTCTTCTTTCACCTTGGTTATAAAGCTCCTCAGTTCCTCCTCACTTTTAGCCAGCAAAGTGTTATCATCTGCATATCTAAGATTGTTTATGTTTCTTCCAGCAATTTTAACTCCAGGTTGGATTCATCAAGCCCCGCACATTGCATGATGTGTTCTGCAAACAAGTTGAATAGGTAGGGTGAGAGCACACAACCCAGACATGCTCCTTTCCCAATCTTGAAACAGTCTGTTGTTCTGTAGTCTGTTCTTACTGTTGCTACTTGGCTGTTATACAAATTTCTCAGGAGACAGACAAGGTGACTTGATATCCCCATACCACCAAGAACTTGCCACAATTTATTATGATCCACACAGTCAAAGGCTTTGAAATAGTCAAAACAGAAATAGATATTTAACATTAATATATTGCTCCTAATAAAACAAAAATACACACCATACCCAAAGTGACTTTTTTTTAAAAAAATCCTACAATATTAATAAAATAATCAATATCAGAAAACAATGCAAAACTCTAAGTAATAAAGTAGCAATTTTATAATGGAAATTAATAATTGATTGATCTCAGAATAGTAGACAAATAAGAGGTTCTGGTGCCAAGAAAGAAACATTTAATTCAAAGCAAAGATCCCAGGATTTAGGACCAATGCCACAACCAGGAAGATCCCATCTTTGAGCACCCCCTGTCTCAGTGCCAGTGACAGAGGCCCCTTCTACACTGTCCTTATATCCCAGGATCTGATCCCAGGTAATCTGCTTTAAACTGGATTATATGAGTTTTCCCTGCGTTATAATCTGGGATAAGCAGATAATCTGGGATCAGATCCTGGGATATAAGGAAAGTCTAGAAGGGGCCAGAGAGACCCGGAGAAAGACATCTGAGGATGGTCTAATTACCTGTAAAATAGATAACAGTAACAATACATCTCCTTTGAGTTCTGTGTTTGTAAACCCTGTGGTGCAATCATTGGTTACGCAGAAAATAAATTAAATATACAAGATACCTATGCACAGTTTTTATGCTTGTTGTTGATCTCATATTGACTTTGTTGTATGTGTCTTCTGGCATGAAAAATAATACTACACATTCACACCCTGGGTCACCAATTGTTTTAACCTGCTAGCTGTCCAGGACCAAGGCCAACAACTCTAATTCCCAATTAGCCTTGGCTGCAATTCTAGGCAGCAAAGGCATGAGCAGGGGAGTAGCACAGCCAGCCAGAAGCATGTACATGTTTTCACTGCTGCCGATCACTTAGCTATGAAGAGAGTAGAAACTGGATTAGAAAAATATGTTGTTCAGATTGAAAACTAAAAATGGTCCCCCATATCGATGGATTCTATATCCACAGATTCAACCATTCACAACTTGAAAATATACCCGCCCCCTGCCCCAAATTCCAAAGAGCAAAGCATGATTTTGACATTTTATATGAGGGGCACAATTTAGTAATGGCATTGTCTGTAATGGGACTTGAGCATCCACAGAGGTCCTGGATCCAGATCACGGCAGAGACTAAGGGCCACTATATATCAAAAAACTGGGAACGTTATCCTAGAATTGCTCTGACAATTTTCAATATATAACTCTTCTTTTCTTTTGCAAAACCTCTTCAGGAAAAAAGAAGGCACTCAAATCAATTCAAAATCTCATCCTTATATATAGTGGGCTTTATGGATTTAAAAGTCTTGCTTTAGAAATGAGATGCAGTATTGTTTGTGATCCATGATACAATTTTCAAGCAAACTGTTTTGCTTCCTCCATCTAAGACCTCCCCCAATCCCCATTAAGTGACAATTACGTATCAATACCAACCTATTGCATGAAGTTTCACTATTGTTGTGAACTTCTGTGGACTCTTTGGATAAACAAATAATATAAGGCAACCCCCCCACCCAAAATTCTATGATTCAATGAAGATACATGATCAGCCTGGATTAGTTTTTCATATCCTACCAATATTTCACTGATGACAATTGGAATACATGTGGCTGAAAAACATCAGAACATCAAAAGGAGGTAGCCAAGCATTAAAAGGTCAAATCTTATTAACAGGAAAGGATATTGTAATTAAAATCAATTTTTAAACAAAAAAATGGGTTTAGGAAAGCCTGGGAAGGGCAAGACTATCTTACTTTCAGCTGAGTTAATTGAATAAGGTAAAGGTTTTCCCTTGACGTTAAGTTCAGTCGTGACCGACTCTGGAGGTTGGTGCTCATCTCCATTTCTAAGTCGAAGAGCCGGCGTTGTCCGTAGACACCTCCAAGGTCATGTGGCCAGCATGACTGCATGGAGCGCCGTTACCTTCCCGCCAGAGCGGTACCTATTAATCTACTCACATTTGCATGTTTTTGAACTGCTAGGTTGGCAGGAACTGGGGCTAACAGCAGGCACTCATTCCGCTCCCGGGATTTGAACCTGGGACCTTTTGGTCCGCAAGTTCAGCAGCTCAGCGCTTTAACACTCTGTGCCACCAGGGACCCTGAGTTAATTGAATACATGCTACTTTTTCATTTTCATTTTAGTTTGCAGCAACTGAAGTGAGCCAATGACAAGAGAGGAAAGTAGGGAGTAGAGAAACAGAAAATTTTAAGAACATCTGAAAAGGGGGACAGCAGAGGATTGACCAGGGGTCCCCAAACTTTTTAAACAGGGGGCCAGTTCACAATCCTTCGGACCATTGGAGGGCCAGACTATAGTTGGCCACCGAGCAATAATAATTAATAATAATAATAATAACAGCAATAATAATAAAAAGAGGGTTGGAAGAGACCCTTTGGGCCATTGAGTCCAATCCCCTTCTGCCTTTGTGCACCGAAAACACAAGCAAAGCACCCCTGACAGATGGCCACCCAGCCTCAATGTTAATAATAATAATAATAATAATAATAATAATAATAATAATAATAATAAGAGGGTTAGAAGAGACCCCTTGGGCCATTGAGTCCAACCCCCTTCTGCCTCTGTGCACCAAAAGCACAAGCAAAGCACCCCTGACAGATGGCCACCCAGCCTTAATGTTAATAATAATAATAATAATAATAATAATAATAATAATAATAATAATAATAACTTTGTCCAGAACTTTGTCCAAAACTTTGTCCAAACAAAGTTCTGGAACACAACACACCAGACATCACAGTTTTGGAAAAGGAAAAGGTTTGGATCATTGATGTCGCCATCCCAGGTGACTGTCACATTGACGAAAAACAACAGGAAAAATTCAGCCGCTATCAGGACCTCAAGATTGAACTTCAAAGACTCTGGCAGAAACCAGTACAGGTGGTCCCGGTGGTGATGGGCACATTGGGTGCCGTGCCAAAAGATCTCAGCTGGCATTTGGAAACAATAGACATTGACAAAATCACGATCTGACAACTGCAAAAGGCCACCCGACTGGGATCTGCACGCATCATCCGATAATACATCACACAGTCCTAGACTCTTGGGAAATGTTCGACTTGTGATTTTGTGATACGAAATCCAGCATATCTATCTTGTTTGCTGTGTCATAAAATAAAAATAAAAATAATAATAAGGGTTGTAAGAGAAGAAGAGACCCCTTGGGTCATTTAGCCCAACCCCCTTCTGCCCTTGTGCCGTGGGGGCCGGATAAATGGCTTCGATGGGCCGCATCCGGCCCCCGGGCCTTAGTTTGGGGACCCTGGGATTGACTATGACAGTCTACGCTAGCTTTGGTCAAGGGGGTACAGATTCCCATTTTTTAACAGAAAAGCGGAACCCCCGGTGGTGCAATGTGCCGGCAGGACTGTTGACCGACAGGTTGGTGGTTCAAATCCAAGGATAGCAAGGTGAGCTCCCCATGTGGGGACATGAGAAAAGCCTCCCACAAGGATAGTAAAACATCAAAACATCCGGGTGTCCCCTGGGCAACGTCCTTGTAGATGGCCAATTCTCTCACACCAGAAACAACTTGCAGTTTCTCACATTGCTCCAAGCACGAGAAAAAAACAACAGAATAGTGAAAATGGAACTGACCCTATTTTACTCTAAATCTTAAGAGTCAGTTTTATTTGTAGATTTCTGCAGAGCTTCATTATACCTTTGTTTCCAATGCCACGAATAAACTGCAAACTCAGGAAGAATATGTGTTTTTTTTACTATTGCAAACCAAGGATGTGTAAAATCACAATCCATCCTTTCATTACTTCTTTTTCTTCATGCAAGTGTTACTCATAAATTTTAAATGTGAGGGACCATAAAATAAAAAAGGCTGAGTTAGATCCCATGATATCACCAGTGTGTTTCTATTCCTCCTTAAGTGTGCATCCAATAAACTACAATTATACAGAATGCTAAATGTCATTGTTTGTTTATTAGGCTGAAACACTTCAAATCTCTCTGGCGCATCTGGGATTCTTCTGCAACAGCCTCATTTCCCCAGTTTGAGTAATTGGATTTCATTTTCCCCTTTTATTTTGTTCTCTCCCCTGCCCTATTACTTGTTTGGTACATAATCAAATGGGAGAGGTTTAAGATTATAAATGTTTAGAAGCTTTTCACACTTTTGGCTACTGAGTGAAGGCAAACAGTTATAATCTGATGCCAAAGGAAAGGACTCAGCCTTTCCCATATCCTTTCTCCTCTTGAAAAAAGATAGACTGAAGTTTAGGGATAATGAAAAGCTAATTCTAGTTAAAGGTATCTTCTTTGTGTACTCCAAATCTAAGGATCACTGGAACCCTCACCTCCCCAAATACACTGGGCTTCAGCCACCTGTGACTTGTAAATGGAGGACCATTTGCAAGCCTTCTTGTGGAGTAAGATCAGCGGGGTGTGTGTGTGTGTGTGTTAGGGATTCAAACCAATTCCGAAATTTGTCTAATCCAATTCCTGCCAAAGAAACCATGGAACAGGAGCAAAGGCAAGAAACTGTGCCATTGTTAGACCTTGGACTTTATATAAAGAAGACTTTTAATGACCGAGTGAAAGCTCAAAATTCACAGATTCCATTGCCAGGATATGTATTTCCTGTGGATAAGAAGAGGCATCTAAGCATTTAACTCAAATGATTCAGCAGATTTTCCTGGTTAGCCTACTCATTTCATTTACAAGGTGCACTCTGTAAGTACTATATGGTATTTGGAAAAGAAGTTGGGGGTAAAGGTGATCATCAGAAGCT
Organism: Anolis carolinensis; assembly: GCF_035594765.1. Classification (NCBI taxonomy): domain Eukaryota; kingdom Metazoa; phylum Chordata; class Lepidosauria; order Squamata; family Anolidae; genus Anolis; species Anolis carolinensis. Next base: position 84,892,619 of record NC_085845.1, on the reverse strand, counting down.
TAGTGCATTGGTTGTTAAACCATTTGTGTAATGGAAAATGCAATAGAAGTCTTTGATAGACACCAAAAACAGAGTGCTATCAGAACAATTTGTGCTTAGCTAAAAACTTCTTGCTAATTCACAGTGGAAAATGTACTGATGTAACCCATCATCATGATAAAGGAAAGCAGAAGAAAACAGCAAGAAACTTCTGCCAATTGTGGAAATTATTGTTCTTTGTGGCTGACAAGAACTGGCTTTAAAAGGAAGCAATGATTCAGGACCTAATACCTTTGCACAGATGATTGTAATTTCAGGGCCTTGTTGAGATCTCATGGCAGACCAGGAGACACTGACCTGAAAAGTCTTTTCAAAACAGTAGCTATGAATGCTCAGTATACTAGTCCTAAAATACAGAATAAACTAATAGACATTTGTGGTGACAAGATAATTTTTTAAAATGGTAGAAAGATGAACTGTATCACAGCGTTTCTCTGTTTTGGCAGATGAAACTTTGGATGTGAGTACCTCAGAACAGTTATAGCTCTTGCTGCTTTGTGAAACTCATTGGGTTGAGTGACATGATGCAGTTGTACATTTTGTCGAAAAGTACAGTGTGGTGGTGAGAACACTTAAAGAACTAAAAGAGAGTCCTCTACACAACTATGAGACTTCTTCCCAAGCTGGACACCTTCTTTTAGCTGATTTGAATTCTGACTTTGTAGTAACCATACATATCCTAATAAAACTTCTGTCATTGTCTCTTCAGCTTAGCAAAACATTATAAAGAGTAGATATGGACTATTTTCTATAGTCGGAAACATGTCAGCAGTCTCTTAGAAAAAGCCAGGGAGATGTGCACAGAATCTGTGAAAGAATTTCAGGAGATCTTTGACACAGCAAGATCAGTGGTGGAGTCTATGGTTGAAGAAGTTAGGATACCTCATATCTGTTCAAGGCAGATTGTAAAAGCAACATCCAGGCAACATCACCAACACCAATGGAATACTATAGGCTAAATATGTACATCCCATTTCTGGATTTTTTCTGCAGTCAGCTTCAAAAAAGGTTTAGAAGGCACAGGGCAGTAGTTCAGGAACTGCGGGTGTTCCTATAAATTGCCACCATTTAAATTCCAACTTGAACAAGTGGACAGAATTTTACAATGAATGCTTTCAAGATACTGACACGCTGATGGAAGAATCTGACCTGTGGTGTAGAAAATGAAGGGGAAAAAAAGGTTACACATGCAGAAAGACCATTAAATGCAATGGAAGAAGATCTTGTCTGTGAGGGACAATTTTTTCCGAATGTGAAGAAACGTCAGATTTCTGCAACACTGCTGGATCAACAGCTACAAAGGAAGGATCATTTTCAACTCTGAAACATTTGAAAACACATATAAGAAGCAGAATTCAGACTTCCGGGTATGGCATCATGGCGACTGGGTGAGTGATCGCGGAGCTCGCGATCACCGTTCTCTTCATTGACCGGGTAGGGCAGTTTTTTCGCCCACTCTCCTGGACGGATTTGCACTCTTGAGTGTCCACAAAAGTTTATCGTTGGAGCCCGATTTCTGTCAAAGTGTATTGATAATGTTTCCAACAGACATGGTATTCTTTTGTAACCACTTAATTACCAATCAAGAGTCATTTTCAGGGTTTTTTAGACTTGAAATTTTGTAACTAAAATAGAAATTTGATTTAATTAAGTCTATATAAAAATATAGAACGGATCATATGATTTAAATTATTTTGTGTTATATACTCTTCATGATTTGCTAATCACTAAAAAAAGTTTCAATCCCTCACAGATTTTTTTTCTGGCTACGGGCCTGGGACCAGCCCAGAACGTTTTACTGCCTGAGACAAAACACAAGATGGTGCCTACTCCTTTCCAGAATGGTATTTGAACCTTATTTATGGACTGGTGTAGAGAAAGCATTCTCTACTGTATCTATGGTCAGCAATTTAGCTTCTGGAAGGGGAAGGGGAATGGAGAGCAAATCACATGGTACATAAGGATCTACTATTTATTCTGTGCCTTTCAGCACCTCCTGCCTGAAGCTGCTACCTCCTCATGTCTTGTAGTCATAACTCATGTTATTTATGTAGGCATTTGATGACAAGAATTAGAATGTGTTGAAGCAGTCAGATGTTATCCTCTTCCAGGAACAGCAACCATGGGATTATTCCATGTCAATAGTTCGCTCATGTCTCTTTGTTTAAGAGAGTTTTCTGTCCTCTCATCCATTCTCTAGGTAGGTTTCAAAATGTAAGAAAGCAATATTTCAAACATATTGTTGAAAACATAATAAAATAGCAAGAAATAAAAACAAATGCAACACTGAGCCCAGAATTTGTACTGCAAAATTCCAACTGACCACTATAAAAAGTCTCACTTCCAGCTTGCCCTGTGCAGATCTATAGTATACGCCAGGCATGGGCAAATTTCGGACCTCCAGGTGTTTTGGACTTCAACTCCCACAATTCCTAACATCCTACTGGTTGTTAGGAATTGTGGGAGTTGAAGTCCAAAACACCTGGAGGGCCTAAGTCTGTCCATGCCTGGTTTACGGCTATACATAATGCTGCTCTCAAAACACAGCAAACCCTTCTCCGTTTATCTACAGTTCGTGTGCTGTTATGCCATATTTTGACAAAGAAGCCCTAACAAGGAAAGCAAGGCTCCAGCTTCACATTACAGTCTTCTGTTGTTGTTCTTTCTTTCCGCAACCTGTGTACCATTAGAGGATCACACATCCATCCATCAGGGTCTCCATTAATATGTCTCTGCTGCCTGCAAAGCAAGGAGGAGGTCAAGTACTTCTGAAGTTACAATTGGCTGTTAGGAACTACATTTTGCTTGCCTGGCAAATGGCCAGTTGAACAAGCCTACTCTATCCCAGCTATACTTGGCATGGTTTCAAAATAAAACAGTGCAATAAAGCTTATATCTCAGCAAGGGCTCGGCTGTAAAAGGAGAAGCACCAGGTTTAAAGCCTGCCTGAAAGTGTCACAGTTTGAGATAGAATCACTGTCACTTAATTGTCACATGTGTGAAAGTGGCACTGGTGTCTTTTTATGTCACTCTGAGATGTTTTTCTGCCTGAGGAGAAGGATAAGACTCCAGCCTCCCCACTGCCCCAGCCTTTTATGTACAGAACACAATGGAATGTCTATTGGATTTTTTACTTCAGCACTGAGGATAGTTAATGTCTTCCACAATTTCTGACAGCAGCAGGCTGGTAAGACAGAAGCATGACATGATGTACGGCAAATACCACTCCATCATTTATTACTGCAGGGTGGGCAGAGAGAAATGGCTCCTGCTTATCAGTACTTCAGGTTGTCTCCGTAGTGTAACTAATGATAGGGTTGGCCCTGATTATTATGTGACAATGTTACATGGTAGAAAGGGGAAAGTACAAATACTCATCAACAGACAAAATGTATTATTCTTTCACAGGAACTTTGATTATTTCATAGACAGTTTCTTTCCCTGGCCTTTGGTAATGCCTTCTTTGGATACCTGGATGTCAGAAAGTTACATAGAAGAAAATGTTTAGCTCGGTTTGGTGTGGATTGTCATGACTCCCTCAATTCTTTATACTGTGAGCTTCGAAGGAAGTGGAACTGGTAGCATATTACTATCTTATGTACATGATTTCAGTCACATTCCCCTAAAGTGACCTGAATAATTTTCAACCACTCCTCTGAATAATCTTTTTGCATCAACAAAAATGAACTGCAATTGCTTTTTTATTTGTTCCCCACAAGCACTATTCATTCTACATCACCATCAAGAAACATAATACTTTTGATTTTAGTTCAACTGTATTAGTAGCCATTTCTATATTCCAATCATAGAGCTCTGCAGAACACAGACTTGTAATGTGGGCAAAGGCTGATTTTAGGCAGCTCAAGCATGCACCATTTGTCTTAAAATGCGAGTCTTTTGGCCAGAGGCAGAAATTAAGTCCTATGGCAAAGGTGAAGTACCTGTTAGTTCTCATCAATTTCAGAAAAGATGATCAATGAGAGCAGTAGTCAATCAATCAAGACTGTATTACAGTCCATGACCAGCACAAAGAATGATTCACACGCCCAGGGATGGGGAAACACAGTTCCCTAGTAAGGAAATCATAAGAGAGAATAGATTAGTTAGATTGAATAGACGTGGTTAGCAGAGCTGTTTCAAATGGTAAGAGGTAATTTACACATGGGCCATATCATTCGACAGTCCATTGTAAGTACTTGCCCAGTACTTTGCAAATATGAATTGCTCGGACGGGCTCAGACGTAGTTTCTATAATTGATACAGATCCCTACTTGTCCAGTAACAGTGGATACTTTTCAATTTGTGCAACCTGAGGGTGAGAACAGGATTCTTCAAGATATGGGAGTCACTACATATGGCTCTTAGTCTTGCCTTTCCTAGTTTATTTTTTAAAAAAAGCTAGAAGGGGACTGGATGAATAGGTGGAGGGAGCGATTAATAACTCTCTAGCTTGCGTGAAGGAGGCAGTTATAGTACTATTTCAGAAAGAAATGCCTTTCTTGTATCCCACTAATCTGGATTATTGGATTGTCCCAATATGGGGAAAAGGATGTGAAGAACAGAGATTTGCCATCAATGCCTACAAAGAATAAATGGTGAACGATCTGATATCAGCAAAGTGGGCAGTTTTCCCACTTCTGCTTTGATAGTTAATTTACAATGTACTTTTGTGCCTATTTTCTACTTGGCTGTAGAAAACATTTATTTTTTCCTTTTCCTCCATCAGAGATCTTCAAAATCATCTGCAAAGCTCTACGCCTTAATGGTCCATATCAGATTAAACAGAGCAAACAAAATAAAACATAACCACAGTATGTTTTAGTACAACCATTTGGTTTAAACCAAACATGTATTCACACAAATCATATGTGTGCTTGTGTGTGTTCATCCTTTGCTGACTGTATCAAACATTGATGGATAATAGACACCATAGTCATAACATCACAGATAAAGTCATCTTCACATTTTAAAAACTGTATGAATGTAGACATGAGTTTGTTTCCTTCTCCACTCCTTTTTTATGTTGTGTGTTTCAGATTAGAAGCCTGCAAGTAGAGACAGCTTCATTTGTTCTAAATTTTATGTAAGCCATGTTGGGAGCTTTTTAACCTCAAGGATGATATAAACAATACTATAGAAAAATCATAGCTACATTGGGAAGCAGTTCACATATTTAGCTGAAACAAGATACGATAAAGTAAGGTGCTCATAAATCCAGGGCCCATCCAGATTACATAGTTTTAGTGCTATTATTCCATGTTAACTACCATGGTCCCATCCTTCAGAATCCTGGGATTGACAGCTTGGCCAGAGGCATTAGAACACTGGCTAAAAATTGTAAAAGCCGTCCCTAAACTGCAAATCCCAGGCTTCCATGAGATATTGCCATGGCAGTTAAAGTAGAATGCAGCACTATAACTATGTAGTGTGCCTGGTCCCTGATGCCACATAGATATAGATGGATCGATCATTAAATGCTGAGCAATGGGAAACCTACTGAGATTTGCATATTATAACCAGCTATCAAACTCATCAAGTTCAGTGCTTCCCCTATGTGCACTCACATGCAGGCAAACAAGCGAAGTATCTACACAGCATGATTCATTCAGCAATTTCCCCTCCAATAGATTGCTTTGGGGAGTTAAATGTACATGGTGCTTGGATGTTTAATAATTATAATTGTTGGAGAGACAAAGTGACCAAATAAACTTCACTGCACTTGCAGGTCTGATTTGCACAGTGCTGGACTACAGCCAGAGAATCCAATCAATGAGCGTCATGCACACTTAAATTCAGATTTGTCCAGTGCTTCTCCCACATCTCAAATTGGAAATCTGATTCTATCTTATCTTTCTCTCTTTCCCAACCACAGTTTTGTGCCTCTATGAGCATCTAGTTGAATCATGCCTCTTCCACTCCCTTTTCCCTGACTTAATATCAAACACCTCACCTCCTCCATAAGAAACACTGCTCCAGGTCTCAACCTAGTTTTTCTTTCTGAAAGGTGTGCGAAAAAGGAAGAGAAAGAAATATCTGAAATTTTAGAACATTTCACAGCAAGCGTTCCAGTGACAACTCCTCTTTGAATTCTCTGTGGAAATTTAGTGGCCACTGAATACAGTGATACCTTCACTTAAGAGTGTAATTTGTTCCATGACTGAGCTCTTAACTCAAAATGCTCTTATCTCAAAGTGAATTTTCCCATTGAAATGCTATTAATCTGTTCCAGCCCCACGAAACCCCCACAATTTTTTCTGTTACATGTTTTTAAATAAGAAAATGTACTTTATAAATAACAAATAATATATAAATGCACATTCACATGAAACAATAAAAAAAGAAAGATCAACTTTACAATGGTAGAAGCATAACGTTGTGGCAAGGATGCACAAAACATGAAGTGAAAAGGCAATTAATTCCAGCCTCCTTCCCTCTCTTGCTCTTCCTCCCCTCTCTCTTTGTGAAGCTAAACAACAGCAATAAAAAAAACCCACACAAAATCAACTAACCCAAAGTTCCTTACAGCGGGGAAGAACAAAAACAGACAATATTCTCCTAAAGCGGACAAGAGCACGAGGCATGGGGTCAAGAGGCACAGATGCAAGAGGCATAGAGGCTGCTCCCTTGAAACGCTAAAGCCCTGTTCTCTCATGCTAGCACTCCCTCTGGTGCTCCCTCTTAACTCAAAATGCTGCTCTTATGTCAAAGCAAAAGAGGGCCAAGTAACAGGTCTTAACTCAAAATGCTCTTAAGTTGGGGTGCTCTTAGGCAGAGGTTCCACTGTACTAGGAAGTACAGCTTACAGGAGCACCATTTCCCTGCTCCTTTCCTGTAGATTATTTCTAAATAAGGTTTTCATGTGGATCTTGGGAATTGCTTCTGCAGGCAGCCTACCGCTATTTCCCACCTCTTGCTATTGTCATTATCACTGTTTCCACAGCAAAAATGGCAAATCACATTTCACATTGGTTTCATGCACTTTTGGATGAAATACGTTTTCTTCCTATTTCATTTTGGAATCTGAGAAATCTCCAATTCCCCTGGAGTGACACCATTTCTAGCAAAGGTGCTTGTTGTACCTCAAAACTTCTGAGTCAGAACACTTCTGAATCAGTACTGATGGGAGAGTCCATTTTGCTTGTTAGTGGCTTCCTGGTAAGAGTGGGGATTTCCATCGCAACAACCGAACAACTGAAATGTATTTCACTTTTTAGTTTACATTGTCCTAAAGCAGGGTTTTATAATATGTAAAGCTTAAAAAACACGCGAGATTATACAAGGAAAACTCCAAAGCAAGATAGAGAATATTGTTTTTTTTTCCTCTGGAAAGCTTTGTCAGGTAGAAGCAATCATACTACACTACTAAGCTCTTCTGGTAGAAAAGCAAGAAATGTTCAATGCAGTTCTTGTTATCCCAGCTGAACAACAGTCGATCCAGGCTATCTAGTAATTGGAGCATTGAGTTTGCTCAGGATTCTCATTTTTCTAACTATGGTGGGAAGGAACCAATCAGTTGAAATATACAAAAGAAATACAATACATTGCTTTCCCACTCCCTACAGAAATTAAATGTGAATGTGCTGTAACAGTCTTCAGGAATTCTAAAAATGATCTATCACAACTTGTAAGGTGGGAGTATGAGAACAAGATGCTAGGTTTGTCTGCCTCCCTGTTCTTGTCACCTGCCTTGTGCTCAGGAAGAAACAAATAGGACAGCAATTTCTATCTATGGAGGCCGTCAATATGAGACAGAATCCTTATTATCCTGGTTTATCTGGCAGGTTTTTAAAAGTCATCCTTTATGTAAATGCTGTTCCTCGTCAACTAATTCTACCAGAAAGGATCCCTGACCACCCAACTTCTGCTCAAAAACCTCCAAGGGCAATCTGTCCCACTCTCAAACAGCTTGTACAGGCAGGAAATTCCTAATGTTGAGTTAGAATCCTTTTTTTCTAGTTCAAATGCCACTGATATTTATAATACGTTTATGTTTAATACATTTTTCCTCGTAGTTTAAACCTGTTGGCCTGAACTCTACATTCTGAAGCAAACAGTTCATGCCAGTAGAATTGTGTTATGTTCTTTCCATCTCCTACCATCGGCACAAGAGACCCTTTTTATGTAGAACAGAGCTCAGAAGCAAAATGAATTGGGGTAAATGTGAGCATGTCCTCTTTAACGGGAAACCTGAAGGCTTTAATGCTACCAAGTCTTGTGGGGTAACCTAAAAAAATCCTTTCTATCCTGGTCAGAGGCTAGAAGGAAGCTTTGGTGGTCCACATGAAGAAAGATTACAATATTTGATGTTTTTTGGATAAGAGAAAATGTTTGTAAGGAAGGACATAATAGGTGTGGAGAAAAGTATTAACAGTTTCCCCATCCCTCTATCATAATAAGGACTTGGAATCAGCCAATGAAGCTGAATTGTGTGATATTTGAGACAGATAAAACTAAATAGTTCTTCACACAGCACATACTGAATGACAGAATCCACTGCTACAAAATGCAATGATAGCTACCAGCTTGCATGGCTTTAAAGGGTGTTAAAATCAATTTACAGTCCATCAGTTGTGCAGAGTTATAGTGTATCTGTGGGGAGAGGTGTCTATGAATACCAGTAGCTGAGGAACATAATTGAGGAGCCATACTTCTGTTTTTCCCACAGTCATTGGTTAGCTGCTGGGGGATCCGAATGACTGACTACATAGACCTTTTATTTTATGTTCTTTTTATACGCTCTCTTTATGTCCTTGTGAATTTCTCTGCATATGTTTATTAGATATTTAATCAGCAAGCTGTGAATCTGAAATGGCACCAAGCCATGGTGATCCAAATAGACACTGCTACTCAACTTGTACAAGGAACCCTATGCTGAAATACTTGTTCAGTTCTACTTGCTTTGGGGAAAAACATGGTATAATTATCAGCTTCAGTTGCCTGAGAGGATAGCTGAGAAATTAGAACAATAATATGAGCTCCCATGGGAAGGAGAAGGAAACATCTCTCTCTCTGAAATAATAGGAAACCAGTGCAGAAATTAAAATCCAGGAAAACTTGGCTGAAATAATCAAACTCCCAAAAGAACCCAGGTTTCTGCCTACTAAAGATAACACGGCAGCTAACTCCATCCAACAATATATCACAATAAACCAGCCTTGGAAAAGGCAATACCTTGGTCAACTTATTAAAAAAGCTGAGCCTGGTGATGTTTCCTGGGCAGCACAAAGACAGACTGGTGAACAAAAACCTGTATCTGTTCCTACAACCACTCCGTATCAATGTAAAGAGGGACAGTTCAGGATCTCTCCCTACGTCTCTCTGCACTCTCCTGTTGTTCATTTTGAAGTTCACTCAATCCGTTTCTCTCATCCTTTATGCAAAGGCAGATGCATTACTCCTACTTTGGTCAATTCCTTTTCTTTAAGGGAAACTAATGCACTGAGACATAGAGAGGCAAGATAGCTATTGAGAATGGCACACCAATGCAAAAAGGCTTCAGATCAGAAAGAGATTGCAATTGAACCTGGATTTTATATCTCTGGTGATGAGATGTGCTATGTCCATGGAACCATAGCACAGTCTGTTACTTCCTGGGAATCACTACAGATGTTAAGAACAGATATTAAACCAGAGCAACTGGGTGAATTCCATGTTAAAGAGTTATACCACCTAGAGATTTCCCTGAAAAAAATGGGAGTTTGACCTCCAGGAAACTGGAGCTGCTTCAGACTCCCACTGTAGGAAATTGAACGAACCCTCCCACGTCCCGACATATCCTCAGAATTGGGGGGGGGGGGGGAGCTTCTTCTGGTACCACACCACTCAACTGGTACAACCACTTTAACCTAGAAGGTATCCTGCCTATAGAGATAGGTGATTTTGATGTCTTGAGAGAGTCTGTGTCAGGATCAATATGTGCATAAACACCAATCTCAACTCTCAAGAGACCTAAGAGTAGTTAAAACTAGGGCTGTGCTAAGCTTCAAAGGTCCATTTTGCAATTCAGAGATTTGTATGATTCGTTAACACAAATATCCGAATTACTAATTGGAACGGGACCCCTCAAGAGCATTACGAAACAAAACAGAATCCTCTGAAACATTGTGAAGAGATTAGTAAAAATGTGTTGATTTAGAGCAGGGGTCCCCAAACTAAGGCCCGGGGGCCGGATGCGGCCCTCCAAGGTCATTTACCTGGCCCCTGCTCTCAGTTTTAGATTTAGGCTTGCCCAAAGTCTGAAATGACTTGAAGGCACACAACAACAACAACAACAACAACAACAACAACAATTCTACTTAACTTGACTATCTAATTGGCCAGAAGCAGGCCCACACTTCCCATTGAAATCCTGATAGGTTTACTATATGTTGGTTAAAACTGTTTTTTATTTTTAAATATTGTATTGTTCTTTCATTTACTAATATTGTGCTATGGTAATAATAGAATATATTGTGTATACATATAATATTGATACTAATATTATAATGTCATACAATATAATACTAATAATAATGCAACATAATAATATTAATTATACATTATATATTAAATGTAATACTAATAATATTACGGTATAGTGGTATAGTACAATATAGTAATATATAATGCTAATATTGTGCTATGCTAATAATATAATATATATTATATGTACATATAATATTGATAGTAATATTATAATGTCATACAATATAATACTAACAATAATGCAACATAATAAAATTAATTATACATTAAATATTAAATGCAATATTACTAATAATATTACGGTATAGTGGTATAGTACAATATAGTAATATATAATGCTAATATTGTGCTATGCCATTAATATAATATGTTGTATGTACATACAACTTGTAAGCTGCTCTTGAGTCCCCTTCAGGGCGAGAGAGGGCAGGGTATAAATTTAGTAAATAAATAAATAAATAGTTGTTGGGAGGGGTTTTTTTTTTTTTTTTTTGCACTACAAATAAGACATGTGAATTTGCATAGGAATTTGTTTGTTTTTTCTTTCTTTTCCCAAATGATAATTTGGCCCCTCAACAGTCTCAGGGACCATGAACCGGCCCTCCACTTTAAAAGTTTGAGGACCCCTGATTTAGAGCATTTCAAGCTGTGTTTTTTTTAATGTAACATACCCCGTAATTGTCTAGGGTGGGAGAGGGTTAGGAGGCTGATGTGCTGAACAATTGCAGTTTTATGCTGTTTTTTTCCTTGTCAGCCAATCACATGGCTTTCTGCAAAGCTGGTCTCCTCCCCTCAGCATCTGTGTTTCTTTGCGGAGTTAGTAGGAAAGAAAGAGGTGTGTTTGAGAGATCCATTTTGTGTGTTTGTTAAAACATAAACTTAATGGCTTTTTGATAATTCTGTTACTTTTTGTCCCTTCATATCCAGTCTATAACCTTCCTCTGTTGAAATTATGTTGTCTTTTTGTGCAGAAATTCAAGGGAATAACTCTACATTTTATATATCTATATATATAAAAGAGTGATGGCATCATGGCGACCAACAAAACAACAAAACTACAGACCCCCCAACCTCGAAATTTTACAACACAACCCATCATCCACGCCTCTAGGTTGATACAACAAAAAGAAAAGAAAAATAAAGTTCTAATTAGAAGAAGAGGAATAATTGTTTTTATCCAATTGCTGCCAGTTAGAAGGCTAAGCTCCTCCAACTTGGTCTCCTAGCAACCCAATAAAAAATAATAAAAAACACTAAAAATAATTAAAAACACTAAAAAATTAATACAATAAAATACTATAATAACAGAAAATAACTAAAAATAATACAAGAAAATAATAAAATATAATAAATAAAAAGATAACTTACAATAAAAATAATTTAAAAATACAAATAACGTCAAATAAAAGTTACACAATTTTTAACCAATACCACCACCACTTTGCCACAGCAACGCGTGGCCGGGCACTGCTAGTGTGTGTGTGTGTGTGTATATATACACACACACACACACACACACACACACATATACACACACACACATATACATACACTTTACATTTTTCTTAAAATCAATGGATGACTGAAATATTCTGAAACTTGGCAGAATTAAAGTCATACGGTTACCTACAAGTGTACCAAGTTTAATCCTGAGAGCCATAAAAAGGATGGGGAAACAAGCCTCCAAATTTTCCCCATTGCCACTAATGGAACAAATTTTAATGAAAGAATCACGAAGCTTCAGATATTTGGATGAAACAGGACCCTTCCGAATCTTTATGAAACTAAGTGAGGGCCATCTGAATCTCCAAAATCAATTACTAATCAGATTGCAGCCAATTAACACACCTCTAGTTAAAACTAATATGTCACTGTAGAAAATGTAGGGCTGGAAGAAGCACACCACATTGACGATGATGAAGCACATGGTGAAGATGGCCCACAGTATGCCGATGTCCCGCGAGTTGCACATGTCTTTGTTCTGTTAGAGTTTGGCCACCTCCTCCGCTGGGAGCAGCAGCATCTCGGGAGCAGGAGGGGGGGGGAGGCTAACAGCACCACAGATGAGTGGGCCGCTCAGCAAAGGCACCTTGGCCATGAGGGCCTTAGCCAGGCCCACAGCTCCGCCAGGTTATTTAAACTGCTGGTTTCAATCTACGATTAGAATCTGATGCCACTCAGAAGCAGCAACGTTTTACACCACCCTCAGATTTAGGTGCCTGTGCAGTCGGGCCTTGAGTCTATCCCTCTCAAATGCTATCATCCCCTTTTCCTACTGCCTTCCACTATGTGAACCATCCTTTTTAGTGAGTCATATCTTTCCATGATGTGTCCAAAGCATGATAGTCTCATTGCCCATCTACACTGCCATATAATGCAGTGTAGATGGTACATTAGCCTAGGGCGTCCAAACAACACACCCAGACTAATGGGAGCAACTCAGAGTAAACTGTTTAATCTAGTTTACATCTGGGCTAAAAGATACCTGCAAAAATCTGATCTGCTCTGAAAAGCTGGATCTTTTCAGGTGTGGAGACAGACACATGGGATTACTATCTGTGATCCCAGGTATCTGTCTCCACAGCCATCTCGGGTTCCCCGGGCTCAAGCAGCCCAGGGAGGGGTGATGATAATGCCACCCTCCACTCCTTGCCAGCCTCCTAGCCTCCTTCCTTGTAGCCCCATTGCACCCTAGAAGACAGTCTTTATAGACTTGACATAAAAACACATAAATTACCAGAGTGCTTTCACTTTGATCCTTGAAATCTCACCAGTGAATGATTTTTTTTTAAGCTATCATCTCGAGCCCCTGAATAAAGACACTGATTTGATGTATTTGACATTAGCGCAATATTAACAACAAAGCATTCTGCAGGCAGAACCTAGTTACAAATTGTTTTGCTTAGTCAGCAAGAAGACGCTGCAAAGCTGAAGTGGCCAGGGGTGGGATGGAAAGAGAAAATGGGATGTCATTTATATGTGCCCCAGATAGTGTATCATTTGAAAAGGCTCTCAGACCAAAGACCATCTCTCCTTCTTTAGTTTTATTTCACTGAGCTCAGTGCAAAATGTGAACATGTGAGTGGCATTTTAACAGTATATTTGAAATGCTTTAAAAATGTAGGTCAGATAACAAGTGGCAGGCCTGTTGTAAAACATGATGTTTTGGTGCTTAATTTGTAAAATCATAACATAATTTGACATTTAGTAGGCTTTTCCTTAACCCCTCCTCATTATCCAACATTTCCGCTTATCCAACATTCTGCCGGCCCGAGACTCTACTGTTAATTGGGGGAATATAACCCAGGCATAGCAAACTTCAGCCCTCCAGGTGTTTTGCACTTCAACTCCCAAAATTCCTAACAGCCAGCAAGCTATTAGGAATTGTGAAAGTTAAAGTCCAAAACATCTGGAGGGCTGAAGTTTGCCCATGCCTGGTATAACCCCATCCAGCATAGGTTGAATATGATCTGCTTTTTCACCATTCTACCTTTGTCTTGTTTGGATTAAAATTCAATCTGTCCTCCTCCAGCCCATTACTCTAATCAGACACATGCCTGTTAAATAATCCCAGGTGTGAACCTAGGTGCTGAATACTATCAGAAATATTGGCGTGGTCCTTAAGAATCCTGAAAAACAGTGATTTTCACATGTTCCCCCTTTCTTCTAGAAATCCTTTCCATGCTGTTCTTTGTATATCTGACATCAGAGAACACAATGACCTTTTGATAGAACCGAGGGAAAATTGATCCTGCCGAATCAACAGGAAAAAGGTGCAAAGGAAAATAAAGAGTTTTTATAATGGTAGAAGAATACCATGGAGGACAGTTACTGTCAGGAACAGACAATTCACAAGGGATTCAGAATTGCTTTAGCTAAGCAATCTATTCCGACTTCTTCAAGAGCACGGCAGCAGGGTAGGCACTCAAACAGAAAGCCAGGAACAAAGCATGCTGCATATTAAGGAAGGAGTCAGTGGAGCTGCCAACTGCAGCAAGAAGGAAAGTTCTGCTGGTGCGGCACTCATTGTAGCAACACCTATGTGCCAGACTGACAAGATGAATTGGGAGGTGTGTTGTCTCCCTGGCATTCATATCCAGAATGTCACTGACAACTTGTCAAAATTAATCAGGAACACAAATGCTCCTTATACATGTGGGTACCAATGACACTGCCAAGAACACCTTTGAGCATATCACCCCGGCTTGTACGTAAAGAAGGTGAAAGGTTTAGAAGTTCAGGTGGTATTCTCACTAATTCTTTCACCAAGTGAATGAGAGAGAAGCGCACAGGGACAGGGGAATATAAAAATTGAATGGCTCACTGTACAGATGGTGTCAACAGGAGATTTGGGATTTGAGACTGTGGGATTAGTGGCCATAAATAGGCTGCACCTCAAAAAGACTAGGAAAGTATTTGATAGTAGCATGGCAAATTTAGCCAAGAGATTGTGGGGTTGGAAATATTTCTTAAGTAACTCCTGGCACAGATTAAAAAAAAGCACTATAGCGCAAGTCAGGCAGGTGACAAGGCCAGTGCAAAATTATTTCTTATTTCACCTTAATGCCAAATGCAAACAAAAACAAACATGATCCAGATTGTGGTAGTATCAATGTTGCTGCCATCCCTCTTTTCAAGATTTTTTACTTTGACATTTAACTTTTGTGTGGACGTTCAAGCACTGTGGCAGATGGTTGAAGGTTAAGGGGGTAGGAGGAGATGTTTCCTACATTTCAGCTTGATAATATAGCTAACCTCCCAACATTATAATTAGGCCCCTTCTACTCTGCATATAACCCAGATTATCAAATTGGATAATCCACATTATCTGCTTTGAACTGGATTATATGAGTCTACACTGCATAATCCAGTTCAAAGTGGATATTCTGGATTTTATGTGGCACTATTAGATAATCATATGTAAAACTGTTAGAAGTGTGTTAACATGCTAGGCAGAGACCCAGGAAAATAACATAAGAGCAAGATCAAAGCCCTTACATATACAGTGTTCCCTCACTACTTCGCGGTTCACTTTTTGTGGATTCGCTGTTTTGCGGTTTTTAAATAAACACTAAAATAATAGTATAAATCATAAATAATAAAATAATATTATAAATCCCCCTTTCTACTTCCTTCCCAAGGAGAAGCCTAAGGAAGGGAGAGAAAAGGAGGCCGAAGCAGCTTTGTTTTCGTCTCACAAGGCAGCTGCAGCAACGGGAGCGCACATGCACATGCTTGAAAGGCAAGGAGGGGACAGAGACGCTACTTGCAAACAACACAAATATAGTGTTCCTACTTTGCAGATTTTCACTTTTCATGGGTTGTTCTGGAACGTAACCCCTGCGATAAGTGAGGGAACACTGTATCCTAACAAGTAATTCTTGTTGCATTCTTATTCAGACTTCACCATTTGAATGCTATTATAGCTGATGTGATTTCTGAAAGGGGATGAGGATCTTTTTCATTTTTAAAATCTATCCAGGCACAAATCCATGAGCTGGCAGTGTTGTCTGTCACACAGCTTGATGTGCTCACCAGAGCCTTGATGTTCTTATAAGATTGTCAGTATTTAATAATAAGAGAATTTAATAGTTTTGGAATATGTGCACTCATTTAGAGCTAGAACTCAAATGGAACTGAGGAGGGATGGACTATTGCACGTTGTACAGGTATAGTCTTGCAGGACATCTGAAAAAGAGGGGAGATATAAGCAGCGTGACCTTAGCTATTCATAAGTCAACCATGGAATCATACAGTCATAGTAAACAAAACAGATAGGGAAAAGAGATTAGATAACTTAAAGACAGTTCAGGGACTGGAAATGTAGGAGATCATACACCAGTTTGATGATCTCTTACAATGTTTGCCTGCAATAAAAAAATTCTCCCAGTCATCAGGAGGTGAATAACTTGCTCAAATTGTCACACCAGGTGGCTAATTGTTCAGCATCTCCTATTTAATCCTTTGCAAAAGGCATTTGGATTTCCTGTGCATGTGTTTGGCTTTATATTGTTCTTCATATGACAGTAGCTGCTCCTTTGTGTCCATCTGCTCTAGCTGATAGGGGATTGTTGTGCTGAGAGTCTCATTAGCTATCTCAGCCTGTGACTGTTCAGGTTTTGGGAAGGAGATGTAATCTGGAGATAGCAGCCTTTCCAAGTCTGAATCCTTTCAGGTCTGAAGCTTCTGAGGGTCTACACTGCCATATAATGCAGTTTGATAAGGCACTTTAACTGCACAAACTGCATCATGTGAGCCTACACTGTGATATAATGCAGTTAAACTTATGAATACATTATATGGCAGGGTAGATGGGGTCTCAGTCTCTGGTTTCTCAGATGAATTTTGACAGTTGCAATCCTTCCCTGAGTGAAAATCCCTCATTCCAGCAGCAATAATCTTCGAAGAAAATTGCATTTTTCTCTAAACGTTACTGCAAGTGAAGGGAGTGTGGACAGAATTATTTTAAATAGAATGCCAATCAAGAGTTTAACCTCCCTTGCTAGAATGTTGTACTCAGAACAAAAATTGAGCCTACAATTAAACCAAAAAGACACTGTTTCCTTAACATAGTTTTATTTTACAGTTGACATATAAATAAGGACAATACTAGATGAGTTTTTAAAATATACACTTTTCAGTGCTTCAAGATTATTAAAATACAGTATAAATGCCAACAAAAATATTTATATGATTATCAACAGTCACCAAATGATTTGTCCCAACTGGACTCGACTTATTGGATCAATAGGTTTTATATAAGAACTTTTGTCTCAACTTGAAACATTGGCACCACAATTCAACAAGTAAATACTGGATGATGACATCGTCCATTTAGCCATCACTTATTATTTGCACTGAGGCCATCTTCCCTATTGCTAGAACTGCTTTTGGTGCAAGAATGATCTCATGCAAAAGAACACAACGTTCTCTCAAGCCAAGAGGAGGAGTCGTGGAAACATTCAGCAGCTCCTAAATCCTTAATAAAGTTCACATGCTGAGATGTCTCTATTGCTGGGCCAAAAAGCACTGTGAGGATATTAAAGTTCTTAAGTTAGAGATGATCTTTAAAGAAAGTACACAAGCTGAAGAAATCAAAAAAGCAACTAAGCTTAAAGAGAGAAAGTATTGATTGGACATACAATAGATAAAATGTGTCACAGAGAGTTGAAAAATCACCACCAAAGCAAAAACCAAAAGCAGGAAAGGGGGGAAGTAGCAGAGGAGGTAAGAAAAAGACAAAAATGATTCCCAAGGCTTCTTGATTCTGGAGGAGTAGAGAATGGTGTACCCTACTGGTGTGGAAGTGCTTTGTATGAGCACATAAACAAGTCATAGTGAGAGTTCCTGCTATAGAGGATAAGAAATAGGCACTCTCTAAAGTAACATCAAATACTTATTTGCTCAGATAGAAAAATAAATATGAGAATCAGTTTATATTTAAATTGTGTTTAATATTTATAAATTGCCCTTGATGAAAGTCAACTATATTTTATATCATTTTAAGTGAAAATTGAACTGAAAAACAAGTGAAATTTCAGGAGAAGAAAAAAAAATCCAAAATAGGAATTATAATTTAAAACACGAAAATGCTACAAATGAATTTGTTAAAACTATAATTTACAAATGGGAGACTTATTGAATGTTTCATTCATACAACAAAACAAAGGAAGTGTTACTTTCCCCATGCATACCCGAAGTTTGATATCAAGCCACCAAGGAAGTAGACTTGTGGTACATCAATGCTGACCTCTTAGATTGGTGCGTAAGTAGGTCAATCCTATGGCGGCTAAACACTACATAAGGCAGATCCGAATTAATTCAGGGCAAGTCCACCTTCCGTGGGTTAAACTATGTCATTGGAAAGCCCAAATCCTGATCCAGGATTTTGGCTTTTCCCTGACTTAGGAGCAGTGATGACAGTTGGGCCGGTTTCTAACTGCTGGTTTGGGATTTGTACACTACAAACATCATTCCAACCTCAAAGGAGAAAATATCTTGCAATTTCTGGGATATGGGCAAATGACAGCCAACATGGTTGGCTGAATGAACAAATATATTATCCACCTTTCAGTCAGCTATTTCCAAGACCAAAACATCTCTTATTGTCTTCATATATGGAAAAATAGTGAGGATTTTTTTGTTTTTGACATTGTAATCTTAATTCGTTGAAATATATTCATGACTCCTTTTGGTCTTTATACCACATAATAGGGATTTGGTTGTTTTACCATTTTTCATTTTTGCATTTATGTACTTGAAGACACACAAAAAGAAGAGCAACATGTTGCTGTAAAAGCCTTGGCTATAAGGCAATTCAGAAAGAAAATATAAAATAAGTATACCGTGTAATACGGCAGAGCTGTGGTAGAGGCAAGGCCTTCTGGGTTGAAGTACCAAGATATTTTCAGAAACAGGAAAATAATGTCACACAACAGTGGTTCTTAACCTTTTCTTTATCATGAACTCCCCTTAAATATCTTTTAATGCCATGAACCACCAAGAGTTAATGAAATATTTTTTTGCAGCAGGTAATATAAGTTCTTGAGCTATCATGTGTGGTTCTCCAGTATTTGCTACTTGGTCGTTATACAGATTTCTCAGGAGACAGACAAGGTGACTTGATATCCCCATACCACCAAGAACTTGCCACAATTTATTATGATTCATACAGTCAAAGGCTTTAGAATAGTCAATAAAACAGAAATACAGTAGAGTCTCACTTATCCAACCTTCACTCATCCAATGCAGTCTGCCTTTTAGTAGTCAATGTTTTTGTAGTAAATGTTTTCAATACATTGCAATGTTTTGGTGCTAAATTTGTAAATAGAGTAATTACTGCATAATGTTACCGTGTATTAAACTACTTTTTCTGTCAAGTTGTTGTAAAATATGATGTTTTGGTGCTTAATTTGTAAAATCATAATGTAATTTGATATTTAATAGGATTTTTCTTAATCTCTCCTTATTATCCAACATATTCGCTTATCCAACGTTCTGCCAGCCCGTTTATGTTGGAGACTCTACTGTAGATGTTTTTCTGAAACTCCCTGGCTTTCTCAATTATCCAGCAGATAATTGATATTGATATTGGCAATTTGATCTCTTGTTCCTCTGCCTTTTCTAAACCCAGCTTGTACATCTGGCAACTCTCGCTCCATGTATTGTTGGAGTCTACCTTGCAGGATCTTGAGCATTACCTTACTGGCATGGGAAATCAGTGACACTGTACGAAAGTTTGAGCATTATTTAACCTTTCCCTTTTTTTGGTATGGGGATATAAATGGATTTTTTCCCCAACCTGATGGCCATTTTTGTGTTTTCCATATTTGCTGGCAATATGGCATGCATCACCTTAAGAACTTTAAGAGCTGCATAAATGAAAGAGATTATATAATGACATAAGCATTGTTAATGTTGGCAATAGCAACTGTCTACAAGCCTCCTATACTAATTATTTGTTATGTATATAATTGTGTTTGCTTACTATATTCTGTGTATATATTGGTGTCTAATTTCCCTTAACTCTATGTTGTTAGAGGTTGTTTGAGGGACTACAAACCATGTGACCCTGATATTGGAATGTTCAGAGTGAGACTCCATTTTCAAATTCATTTGAATCAGAAATCAGTTGTAGTCAGTTGAGGCTTAAGTCAGTTGGAAGTTAGGAATCAGTGAAGTGTATTGATGTCATTCAGAGCAGGAGTATAGTCAGTATGCTTGCAATGAGATGTTCAGTTAGTAGATGGGTCTGTTTGCATCAGAAATATAGTAAGTAAATCAACTATGTTAATCTTTAACGAAGACTAGTTATTTTTGGTCTCTTGAGAATAGTATTTAAAACCAATATATTTTATGGGAGAATAGACATACTTTTGGGCGACTGAAATAACACTTCCGGAGAGCTGCTATATATTTTGTGCATCGGCACACCTTTGTTCCTAACAGTTCAAAGAGATAACCAGGGATTTCAGTCTAACAGCTGAGAAACCAGAATTACCTTGCATGAATACTAGTGGATATTTACCACGAAGGAGAAGATTGACTTAAGCGAGTTTTTAACTTTTCTCAGGAAGATCATACTTTACAAAAAGGTTACAATCTCTAACAAGGTCATGACTTTCCAAATGTTATGATTATTCCAAATAGTTTGCATACCAATAAATCTCCAAAAGGCTTTGGAGATTCCTGGTTTTCCCAATAGTTAGAAAATTATAGAAAGTAAAATCAGGAGGGTATTGAAAAGGAAGGTCCCCTCCTATTTTACTTTCTTTTTGATATTGCGGATGGCAGATGGATAAATGGGCAGACATACATAATAACTGGAAAGTCAAGTAAATCAGAGGGAAGGAAGCAATGTTCTTCTATTCATAAGCACATTAAAACATGGTAAAAAAAATACTTACAAGCCGTCTCTTCAGATAACAAAAAGGTATTATGTTAACTAATGTAATGTTTTAAACAAGTTTTCAAGAAGTGCTGAGATGTCATTGTTATAAAAGACACATCATATAGATGCTTCATTCACCATAAATTATGCAGCAGATTCTGTCAGGGAGGTAATCAAGGTTTAGGAAATATGCACAATTCCACCCACAGCCCCACTTTCCCACCTATCTCCAAATGGAGCTCGATGCAATGGAGTAGACAGCCAACATTTTTCTTAATGGCATAACTATGCTACAGCCGATTACTTTCATTCTGGACGATTGCTTTTGCTCAGATATTATGTCTGGCACTGAAGTGAGAGTTTCTTTTTAGACTCTGGAGGCAGCAGTGGAACTATCCAACTCTTTGTCTAATATTCTCCCAAATCTGAAAAAGACTGTCACAGCACTGTCGAGCTGTTAATATAATTTGCTTATTCCCTGAACATTTGCCCACTACATTACCATATTATTGCAAGTCTAGATTCATACTGTAGATGTGCTGTGAAGTCTGCTATTAAATGAGATTTAAGTTCTAAAAGCCAATCTGTAGAAATGTTTTTAAAGTGTTGTTGAAGGCTTTCATGGTCGGAATCACTGGGATGTGTTGTGTTTTCCGGGCTGTATGGCCATGTTCCAGAAGCATTCTCTCCTGATGTTTTGCCCACATTTATGGCAGATATCCTCAGAGGTTGTGAGGTATATTGGAAAACTAAGCAAGGGATGTTTATATAGCTGTGGAAGGTCCAAGGTGGGAGAAAGAACTCTTGTCTGTTGGAGGTCAGGGTGAATGTTGTAATTAATCACCTTGATTAACATTAATGGCCTTGAAAGCTTCAAGGCCTGGCTTCTTCCTGTCTGGGGGAATCCTTTGTTCAGAGGTGTTAGTTGGCCCTGACTGATTCGTGTCTGGAATTCCTCTGTTTTCAGAGTGTTGAAATTGTCCGCATGCTTGTGGATTTCAAAGCACAATTACAGCCCTGGCAGACTGTGCAAAAAGAATCTGCGAACCCCACCTTGACCAAGGTGAGCTGAACCACCTAAGTTGCTTTTGTTAGATAATTCAAGAGAATGTCCTGTCAAAGTTAATGTCCAGACCCGTTAGTCCTAATAAAAAATATTCTAATTTCATTTGGATTTTTATTTTGAGTATTTTCTCAGAAATTTCTTGGAGCTCTTTCCAGTAGTTTTTCGCTATCCCACAGGACCTCCACATATGATAAAATGTCCCTTCTTGAGTTCCACATTTCCAGCATTTGTTCAGTACATTTTTATAGTAAATTCCTAATTTCTGAAGTTTCATGTACCATCAGTACATCTTTATACCAATTTTTTTCTGAAGTCTGTTGAATAAGTGTACAGTGTTCCCTCACTACTTCGCAGTTCACTTTTAGCAGATTCGCTGTTTTGCGGTTTTTCAATAAACTCTAAAAGACTATTATAAATAATTAAAAAATTACAATTTACAGCCTAAGGAAGGGAGGAAGGAGAAGCCAAGGAAGAGAAAAGGAGCCCAAGCAGCAATGGAAGGAGAAGGAGGCGATTTATCAACACACGATTGGTTGATAAAGAGTTAAAATAGTGTATAACTACTAAAATAATGTATAAACATTAAAATAAATATAGTGTCCCTACCTGGTGGATTTTCACTTATTGTGGGTTGTCCTGGAACCTAACCTCTGCAATAAGTGAGGGAACACTGTATTTCAGTTTCTGATTCCAAATATGTTCCCGTTCCTCTAATTTTATTGGGCAACCACATTGGCTGCCCGTTTTATCATACATTTTTTAAACTATTTCCGTTTTGATAGACCATTTTAATAGTTTCTTATATATTCTTGTTATGTTCTTCTTTTTGGAGGTCATCACTCTTTCTCAGAAAGTTTGTTTGTCATTGAAGCCTTTTTCTTTTTCTTTATTTTAATATTATTTCAACTAGAACCACAAAATGTTCATGTCACTCAGTTTATCAATAATTTCAAAAAAAAAGAGGCTGGTTCCAATTCAAGTTATTTGCTCTGGGATGTGTATGCTGGCTGCAGATTCTGGGACTTGTAAATAACTTGTCTAAGTTCTGTTCTGTACCCATGACAACCATGAATACCATGCTGCCTTTACTTTACTCTAGTCTTTACTATACCACCTACAACAGCAATTTGCATAATTTCAATAGTGTCATATTTTCTTCATTCAGAATCTATTGCTTTATTTCAGAGCTTGGAGAAAACAAATTATCACTGTAAGAGAAGAAAGTGTTCTGCTACCTGGGTCCCTTCTACACTGTCCTATATCCCAGGATCTGATCTCAGATTATATGGCAGTGGAGCCTCATATCTCCACTGTTCAAAGCAGATAACCTGGGATCGAATTCTGGGATATAAGGACAGTGTAGAAGGGGCCCTTCTACACTGCCATATAAAATCCAGATTTTCTGCTTTGGACAAATCACTGGTCCACAAAGAGACATGCAGAAGAATGAAAACAGGGCTCAAATCTAAACACCACATCGCATGAGTTGTGGAAAGCCAGAAGGGGAGGATCATCTTCTTAATGTATCATATCATCTTGTTGCGTTAAAACGGAATTGTTTCATCTTTCAAAACCCATCACACACCGTCTATTTTTGATGATATCTGCTGAAATAATCCATATTTTTGGCTATTATGCAAGTAACTGTAGTCCTCACCCACTCTGCAGTCTTTGTTATTATTGTTAATGTTGAAACTTTCAGATAACGGAAGTCCAATTTCCAATTATGAAAACTTTATTAATTACTAGCTGTGCCCGGCCACGCGTTGCTGTGGAGAAGTATGGTGGTATGGGAAATAAAGTATTGAGGAATTGGTGGTAGTTAAGGTAAAGGGTAAAGGTTTTCCCTTGACATTAAGTCCATTATAAATGAGTTATATAGCTGTGTGGAAGAGCCTTGAGTTTACACTGCCATATAATCCAGTTAAAATCAGATAATCTGTATCTTATAGGCAGTGTGGAAGAGGCCTAAGTGAGGCCTAACTCTGCCTGTCCCCTGGGATGAGTGGGTTGCTAGGAGACCAAGTGGGCGGATCTTAGCCTTCTAACTGGCAGCAATTGGATAAAAACAATTATTCCTCTTCCTCTAATTAGGATTTTATTTTTATTTTATTTTTGTTGTATGAACGTAGAGGCATGGATGAGGGGTTGTGCTGCCACGTTTAGCATTTCTGGGATATGTAGTTTTGTTGTTTTGTCCTAGGCCAAAATTTCATTACCCTTTTATATATATAGATGCTCATGGCCACCAAGATTCTTCTGTAAATACTTTAAAGCAGTAATGATGTCTCCCTATATAATACTATAAGAATGTTGCTATTAAATTAATAAAAGGCATTAAATTATCAGTCAACTGTAAGTTGTGGCACCAATGAGATCTGATCACTTATAATGCTTTTTGCAAATTTAAGTAAATGTTAGTTTACTGCAAATTGTTTTGGGCTTTCTAGAAGACAAGCAGTACTTCCTATAATTGTTAAAAAGTATTTAAAAAAATAACAATTTTTGAAAGTCACGGTTTCAATGAAGGAGAAAATACAACTACAGCAAGCAATGGTATCACAAAATTGTGCTATTTCTAATTATTACATTTAATTAAAAATACATGATGATCATGTAGTAGGATTTTTGCTGAGAACTGGAGCATGAATGCTTACTACGAGACCGTCCCTAGAAACACCTCTACGTCACTGAAAGCAACATGGGGGAATTTAACAGGTCCCATCTCATGTGTAAATGAGCGGCTTCTACCATTTCCGCGTGAAACAGGTCAGAAGACGATTTTTCCCCAGCTCCACCCCCCCCTCGTTACTCCACAGTTGTAAAACGGTTCACAAAGTACTACAGATGACAGGCATATGATGTGCTCCATCTGTGAACTGTTTACATGTCTGAAAAAGGTTTCTTCCAACTCTACTATTCTATGATTCTAGGAGGGGATGCGTCTAATGAACATATATCACCAAGAGAATGGTATCCATCAATGACTGTGCCATTCTATCAAATCCTTTTATGTGGGCAAAAAAAATGGCCACCTTTTTGTGTTAACTAGCTTTGATTGTTTTTGGATCATTCTCATTAAATTGCACCATACTCAAAACTCCCCCAATTAAGTTGTATGATGCTTAATACTTTCCCTTCCTTGACAGCAAAATTACAATTAAAACATTAATAACTCAACACCCATTATCTAAAATCTGCTGTGAGCTTGAATTTTGATGAACTGTAATGCTCCACTTGAGAGCCAGTGAGTTGTAATGGTTTGAGTGTTGGACTATGACATTGGCTTCACGATTCAAATCCTTGTTCAGCCATGGAAACCCACACTTTCACAACCTCAGAAGAAAGTAACTCTAACAGTTGGTCTCAATCAGGGATCCTGTAATAGGTGACTGTCCCCTTTCACATGACAGTTTCTCTTTGACATCACAGTTGTTTGTGCAGGATGATTCTGGCCAGCTCTTTGCATGAGTATTGAAAAGATTCAGATACTAGAATAATTGATCAGGTTATCTCTGTGTTTAATAGGAACTGTGAAAATTATCTAGTGTTGACTTTATTCTTCACTTGCTCAGTGTCTTCAAAAATTAAGATATCCAAAACCAGCCCTTGGTTATTTCAACATTCATTGCATCTTGGGATATATTTGATTTTACTCTTTTTAGCTGAGCAAAAAGATCCAAGGCTGAAATTAGTTAAGGGGATTGTTAATTTGGGATGAGCAGGCATATAAACAAGCACTTGTTTTTTTTTTTTAAGAACACGATGGCCTAGTTTTTAGGGGTATATAGGAACAATCAGTTAAACGGTGATGTATTACGTTATTTCATGTTTAAAAGCAGATATTTTAATTATTTAAAGGTTGTTTTTACATTTAGATGTAGTGACATATTAATTTTATTTGAATCCTGCCCATATTCACAGAGTTCTACCTCAAGCAAAACAGTCACCACATAAGGAAAGGAGGCAAATAGTCAACTGCATGAGCTGGATGTATATCAATTCTCAACAAACACTTAAAGGAATTGTGTATTTATTTGAGCCAGCATGGTGCAAAGGTTTAAATGTTGACACACAAGTCAGTAGACTAGAGTTTAGTTTCCTACTCAGCCATGGAAGCCCACTGAGGCCCTTATACACTCCAATATAATCTGTTTTGAACTGTATTATATGGTAGTGTAGATTCATATAATCCAATTCAAAGATGATAAAGTGGGTTATCTGCTTTAACAATCTAGATTACATGGCAGTGTAGAAGAGGCCTTGGTGGCCTTGGGCGAGTCACACTCTCAGCCCCAGAAAAACCCATGATAGGTCACCTTTGGGTCACCGTAACTCAGAAACAATTTTAAGGCACACAACAACATTGTCCAGTATCTTAAAATTGTACATTATAAACAATGTCACACCTAAACAGTAAAGGCCCATTTGTTATTGGAGAGTGATGTTGATGGCAATAATGATGATGATGATGTTGATGATGATGATGATGTGTGTGTGTGTGTGTGTGAGCGAGAGAGAGAGAGAGAGAGAGAGAGAGAGAGAGAGAATATGTTTTCTGAATAGATACCACCACACAGGAAATGTCTTCGTTTTCACGTTTTTTCCCTGAAAAAATGCATATTTCTCAGATTGACAAGCTGGGTCAGGACTAATTTTAATAACACAAAAGAGTCACAGATTTTTCTGGCAGCATTTTAATTGAGCCACATAAATCTTTAATTCATTTTTCATGTCTTTTTATTGTAGCAGACAGGATTTCATTATCCCTTCTATATGCGACCCCATTCAAGAAAGTATACTGAGGGAACAGAGCACATTAAAATGATGGCACAAGTTTTCAGCTAGATTTGGTGTATTTATTCTGATGTATTCATAGAGCAACTTTTAGTATACTATGGAGACAGAACTGTCTAGAGGAAATTTCTTCTCTCTTGATTCAGACAGCAGGACTAGTGGGTGAAAATTGTAGGAGTGAAAATTGTAGGGAAGCAAGTATATGGCTGCCGATTAGGATAAAGTGTCTAACAACCCTTTCAACAGTGAACGGGCTGCCTTGCAGGGGGATGAATTTTCATTTCCTGGAGATATTTAATCAGAAGTTGAATGACTATCAGGAAGGGATGCTGTACTTGAATCCAGCTATGTTAATCTTCTGCTAAACAGGGATCCAATGTTGTGCTCTACAAGGACCCTTCTAGCTCTGCAGTTCTTGAGAAAATTAGTCACTAGTGATGCTGAGGTTAACATTCATGGTACCAAAGCATTAAACACAAAAGATAGTGTATTTGATTTAAAATACTAGTAATCATAGACTAGTATATGGGATGGATTGACTGTTGCTAAAAGTTGAGATGGTTGAGCTGAACAATGGAGGGAACTTCTATTGTAGAGGATGTTGTTGTAAGAGTTCATAAGAAATCCTGATTGGATGACAGTGAAAGGAGTTTGGTCATCACTGTTTCTTTAGTTAGGACTAGCTGTACCCGGCCACGCGTTGCTGTGGCGTAGTCCTTAGTGGGGTTTTCTTCGTGGCATGGAAGGTGGCATAAAGAGGATTCCCCGTAGGTATGAAGCAGCCAGGCTTTGATGCTGCAAGGTTATTCAATGGTATTCAAGTTGATCGACAGTGGAGTCCCCTAGGTATGAAGCAGCCAGGCTTTGATGCTGCAAGGCTATTCAATGGTATTCAAGTTGGCCGACAATGAGTCCCCTAGGTATGAAGCAGCCAGGCTTTGATGCTGCAAGGCTATTCAATGGTATTCAAGTTGGCCTGGAGGAGGTACCTGTGACTTCCTTGTCGTCGGTGTGGTTGGCTGGCATTTTCTCTGACTTGGAGAAGAAGCTGAGGAGGGTGCTCTGGTGAGAGATCATTATGATGGCGGCGAGTGAGGGGAAGGAGGCAGCCAGAAGGAGAAGCTGTGGCTCCGGCTCCCAGGGAGGCGGGGCTTGCGAGCAGGGCGCGCGCGGGGAACAGCCGTTGTCGGCCGGCCGGGGAGTGACGTCATGGGAGGAGGGGTAACAGAGAGAGGGGAAAGGCAAAGCTGGGCATTCCCTCTCCCGCCCTTGTTTTGGAGGAGTGTGGGGTGAGTGGATCCTGTGGAGGTTCTGACCCGATGTTTTGTTGTTTCAACCTGGAGGCATGGATAATGGATTCTGTTGTCAAATTTGGAGGGTGTTTAGTTTTGTTGTTTTGCTCGGTGCCCGAATTCCATCACTCTTTTATATATATAGATTTGACTGTTGATTCCCTCTCACAGCAGGAAGTAGTTTTGCCCAGAACTGACTACTTCTGCTTCATAAGAAACATCCATAATCTTTTAGATATTTTCACTGAGACAATATTAGACTTCACAAGCAGTAGGGACAGCAAAAATATTCCAAAATATTGAGGGAGTGGGGGGTCAGAAACATTTTTTCAAGTGTTGAGAAACCCAGAAGACCCCTGGACTGACAATAAAGTTCATAGTTTGGAATTTATTCCACACAAAATACAAAAGTACTTGTTTTGTGCAGAAAACAGGATTTTTGTGCAAGAAACAGCATTTTCTATGGAGCAAATAACAGAAATATTATTTTATACAATTAGGTTTCTTGAAATTATAAATA
The DNA here is from genome assembly GCF_035594765.1 of Anolis carolinensis. Classification (NCBI taxonomy): domain Eukaryota; kingdom Metazoa; phylum Chordata; class Lepidosauria; order Squamata; family Anolidae; genus Anolis; species Anolis carolinensis. The sequence continues at coordinate 84,864,051 of NC_085845.1, read as the reverse complement.
GGCTTTGAAAGCTGTGCTATTTTCAAGATGAAAATTGCTAAAACTGCCCATTACTTTATCAGTGAACTATGCTTCTAATAGCTATTTAGGGGCCCTTCTACACAGCCATATAGTGTCAGAATGTCAAGGCAGATAATCCACAATATCTGCTTTGAATTGGATTAACTGCTACTCTGCCACATAATCCAGTTCAATGTGGATTTTATACAGCTGTATGAAAGAGGCCTAGAAAACTCTGACCTGTGGACTATATATAATCCTTTGTACTCCTTTTATGGCTTCTCCACTGCTTCCTAATTGCCTCGAAAGTCCTCTTTTTGTGGAGTATTACTAAAAAAATAACTATGGCTGGATCTACACAGCCCTATATCCCATTTTCATTTTTCCTATTGTTTTTCCTTTGAGTTTTCATATTCTGGGGAGCTAATTTCTCTCCATTTTCCAGGGCTTTATGCTGATGTTATTGTGCATGGGGTACACAGAACGATTGAGCCATGGCAGCTAGTGGCCTTAATCTGCATCATACACCCCAACTTAATATAATAGACATTGTAAGGCAACAAATTCCACAGTTTATCTATGTTTTGTGTACTTCTTTTTATTTGTCCTGAATTTCCTATTATTCAATTTTAATTGATGACTTGATTTTTAGTATTATGCAAGATGCATGATTTTATACCACTTTATTGTGTCTCCTCTTACCTTTTTTGCAAACAGACATGGGCACTACAACGTATTCTAACAGAGATTACATTCTTTTTGCCTGGACATGCATCACTTTACATTAGCTTACACTAAATTTTAATTTGCTATTTTAATGTCCAGTCATCCAGTATGGAGAACCTCCCTGCTATTCAGAATTTGTTGTTCTTATAGCCTTAAATAATTTAGTACCATCAGTCAAACTATGGACCCTTAACTCTGTTTGGCACCAGAAGACTTTCTGACCTAAAGCTTAGTAGATATTATGTTCCTCATTTTTTAAATTATGTTTGCAATCCTGTACTTCCTAAAACAGCTTACAGCTTTTGTTCTGGTGATGGAGGAGATAATGTTTTAGGAAATTATTAGAGCCAGTTTTGCTTATATATTTTCTCCCTTTGCTTGTTATGTTGATTTTATGCTTTAATCAGTTCTGTAAAATATAAGTTAAATTTAATATTTTCTTGGCCATTGCCTTCATGGTAATTGCTAATTGCTTCAGTTGGTATATCATAATTATCATTGCTGTGGTTTTTCTAACATATACGAGGGTTGAATGAAAAGTAATGCCTCCACCTTAGTAACTCAACAGATAGCAGTACTAGTATGCGGCAGGTACTGGCTTGTTCAGTAGACTCTCCACTACAGTTCCATTTGGCAGGAAGCCTTAGCATTGAACGGTTGTGTTGTTAAAGTGTGAAGTATGGAACCCTGCGCAGTCAGTCAATGCAACTTAAGCAACATGCAGTCACTGAATTCTTGATAGCAGAAGGTGTCACCCCAAAGGAGATTCATCAGAGGATGCAAGCTGTTTATGGTGATCGTGTTGATGTGAGTACTGTGCATTGTTGGGCAAGTAAGTTTAAAGATGTTGAGGTGGGAACATCTGACTTGCATGACAGCAATCAAGTTTCACCAGCAAAAGGCTGACAGATTGATTCAGGATTATCGTTGTATCACTCAGAGAGAAATTTCAAGCATAATTGGCATTTCACAAGAACGTGTGGGTCACATTATTGCTTTGCTTGGCTATCGGAAGATCTGTGCATGATGGGTCCTGTGACATGCTGGTTGTGGAAACAGAGTGTCAATTTCTTCCGTGACGGCTTCAGAAAACTTGTTCATCGTTGGCAGAAACATATCCAATTGTCTGGTGATTATGTGAAAAAGTTAATAGTGGTAGTTAAAGAGCACATTCTAAGGATTATTTCTGTGTTTGATTTATTAAAATATTCCCATCCAAACCCAATTAACAAAGATGGAGGCATTACTTTTCATTCAACCCTCATAGCATTCTGTTTTTTACTGTTTTATAAATGTAGAGTGGCAAGTATGCAAAATGTATAAATTACCTACCAGTCTTGATCCCCCTGATTTAAAACACAGTTCTGGGATTCCTGCCAATATGGGGAGAAATGATCATGACATGCTAACCAAGATGATCAGCAGGGATCAGCATGCCAAGAACAAATTCTGCCAAACTAAACGTATATATTTTTGACCAGGTCCCTAGTTTATTAAATAGTGGAAATCCTGTGGATGTCATTTACTGGGAATTCAGCAAATCATTTGGAAAAGTTCCCCATAATATTTTGAAAAGCAAACTGATTCAATGTCGAATAAATAAGAAGATTGTCAGGTGGATCTATAATTGGTTGGAAAAGCATACTCAAAGAGTCATCAGCAGTGCATTCCAAGTGTGAGGCGGTCTTGGGTGGAGTGCCTCAGGCTTCTGTCATTACCCTTCCACATGTTTATCAATAATTTAGATGGCAAGGTGTGAGATATCCTTATCAAGTTTGTAGATGACAAATGGAGATACAGAAACCAAATGCATGGGTGTAAGATGGGGGATACATGGTGCAGCAGTACAGAAAGCCCTTGGCATTCATGAGAATTTGGTTCTATGGTGTTGTAGCTGGTTCTGACAGTGAAGGTGAGGAGGGGCTGAGGGTCAGTGTTTGAGTTGGAGCCCAGCAGTGCCCATCAGCTTCCTCAGCTGAACTTGGAAGAAGAGCCTTTGAAGGAAGCTGCCACTTCTCAACCTGCAGAGCAAGTACAAGCAAACTTATCTGCGCAGGTCGAGGAAGGATTAGGTGTTCTGGCTCTTTCAGACTTGTAAAGAGAGAGGTAATTGGAATTTCAGTGGGGTTAGGAAATACTCCACAACTCAATACCACCCCCACCCCCACCCCAAACAACATCCTGATACACAGTGTACTGTAGGTTTGGCATTTAATAATGCTTTTATAGTGCCTTGACATTACAGTAGAGCCAAGAGGGTGCTTCACATAAATATTGGAATAATTGTTACAGACCATGGGAAGTTGTGTCTATGAGCTCCAGAACTATCCACAGATGTATTTATGTGTTTATTAAAATTTCTTGAAAGACAGAAAACATAAAAATGAGTATATTGCCTTAACTAAACAGATTTTGCTCAGTTGCTATATAGGACTGGGATTGTGTTGACCTCTGAAGAGGTAATGTAGGCCACAGCTGCTACCCCAATATCTTCCAATACTGGAATCTTTCCCTTTAAAACTGCGAACTAGAATAGCTAGGATTAAGACTTACTGGTCTTTTTAAAATACTAGACAACAAATAAAAAATGGTTGAATGGGGTGGTACAATATGTTTTTCTGACTTACTAATTGTGCATTCTCCTTGAAACTGCCTCCAAGAATATCTTATCTGATGTTTAATTTGACTGTGAAGCTGCTGTCTGTGTAAACCGATAGTATAGTACAGTTCAGTTTAAACCAAGGTGTGAACTGCACCTTCCCACAACTTGAACCAGCGTAGTTAATGATGAGGAATTGCAGGGTTGTTGTATGTCTTTCGGGCTGTGTGGCCATGTTCCAGAAGCATTCTCTCCTGACGTTTCGCCCACATCTATGGCAGGCATCCTCAGAGGTTGTGAGGTACCTCACAACCTCTGAGGATGCCTGCCATAGATGTGGGCGAAACGTCAGGAGAGAATGCTTCTGGAACATGGCCACACAGCCCGAAAGACATACAACAACCCTGTGATCCCGGCCATGAAAGCCTTCGACAACACATTGATGAGGAATTGTTAGAATCGCAGTCTAACAACATCTGGAGGACTGTGTGGCTTCCACCTTAGGTTTAATTGATATCCTTATGGTGAAGAGGCAAATCTGCAAGAAAGTGATATACCCTTGAGAGCATGAGACTTTAGCTAATCAAGATTTTAAAGGTTAGATGAAGGTATTAGAGAATTCCTATTGCAATCAAACCAAATGGCAGAAGATTCCGACACTGCTTAGTGAGCATTCTTGGTGAAGAAGTCTGTGGCCAGTCTTCAAAATGAACCTGGTTTTCTTCTTCATTGAGTGTTATTTTCTTAGGTTGGAAAAGATGTCAAAGCCCACACTGTTGGTGATGAAGTACAGCATACGCCCCTTGAATCAAGTCCCCCTCCCAATGAATTAATCAGCAAAAAGGAAAGCAAGGTTGCGCTGTCTGGCTTGCCTTTCAGCATCCTCCCACCATCTGGCACACAGTCAGGGGATCAATCTACGGCATACTTTATTCAAAATCACAATATCTTCTGCTGCTGCCGAATGATTTGTCTAATGTCATGCCAGAGCACTGATACAGTTCTGCATCATCTGGGTTGTTGTTATTTGATAGCTCTTGGGCTGTCCTCCATATGAGATCTGCATTTCATTACCTATTGAACTGTTGTACCGCAATTCAACTATGATTTGGGAATAATTTGCAATTTCTTAGCCACCTGTGTAAAGAGAACCTAGGTGGCACATGCAGCAAAATTCAAATCTCTACTTTGTATAGCCAAGCAATTTCATTCTCCCACTTTTCTCTCACTCGCTCACCTTCTGTTCTAATATTAGAAGTGAGCAGGTCTACCAGAAACCACATGCTGCATCTTAATTGGACTGTCACTGGAGTTGTACTTCAGTCAGCAGCTAGTCACCTTGTTAGTATCAGTAAGATACCTGGGTTTTAAAAGATGCAAATAGAGGAAGCTGTAACTGACAGTGCCGCTTTGTGAATAAAAAATATTGTGAAGTTGTAATTGTTTACTGTGAATAAAAAATATTGCCATACAGGCCAGTAGCCAGGATTTTGACTGGGGGGGGGGGGGGGGGGGCTGAGTCTGAGTGAGAGAGGATCTACCCTAGCAAACCTTTTGTATCATTATCCCAATACCCCCATGCATATGGGATATATTGAGCATGGTGATCAGATCATGATATGAATAAACATAACAGTACCAGTAAGGCCTTCTCGCAGACCACCCTGAGAATTTTGTGGGGAGGCTGAAGCCCCTCAAGCCCCCCCCCCCCAACCGTTACATGTCTATTGCCATAGGATTCCCATATCTGCAGGGGATACATTCCAGGACTTTGTGTGGATATGCAAAATTGTGGGTAAATGTGAGGCCATTTCTCTAGCACTGATTGTAAGGTCCACCAGCACAACTGGTCAACAGTTGTGGAAGCATACCATAAAGTTGGAGGACCTAGAAAATGTCTACAGAAGATATATTTTACCAGATGTGAATAAATGGAAGTATAGTTTAATAAGGGTTTTAATACCAGCCAAGATGATGAAAAACATTGCAAGCATTTCAGTTCTCCAAAACTCTTTATCAAGATGGATAGTAGCAAAACATAGGGGTTGAAGAAGAAAACAGGAAGTTGTATTGCAATTGTGTTTCGCTAGTGATTTCATGGCCACAACATCTGGACTAATTTGGTGTTTGTTTTTCACCCATAATCTTTCAACCACCTAGCAAGGTTCTAGAGCATTTTAAAGCTTGCATGATTTTGTGTCATTGTCTTTGATCTTAATAAAGATATTTCCCAATGTTAGGTTTTGCAAAATTGCATAATGCAGTATTTCACATTGGATAAAAATATTTTTACAGAATAATATTGTGCTGAATTGTGTGAGATACCACATTCAGACTTCACATGTGTCCACTGTCTGAGGGCGTTAATGTTATTCTCTACTTCCAGAAGATTATTCCTTCAAATGTAGTATCGAAAGTGTGATCTTATGAATTACTTTTAAATCACAGCCTCAGCAAGTGAAACATAGAGATGAAGAGTACAAGTTATTCTTTCACCCCAGATTCTGCTCGAATGCTAAGGTCAATATCAGTTTCTCTCAGACTTTCTCCCCTTTGGTAACATGGAAGAATAACAGAACATTGTTTCCTCACAGGATTGTTTGAATAGTTGAAAAAAAATGTTGTCCCTATCAATCAGCATCATTATGAATATTGTAAAACTACTAGCCAAAGATTAATTGCTCTTTAAAATATAATGACCAGCCTTACACCAAATATTAACCCAACTTTTCTTATTTGGAGAGTTACCACATGTTATACATTCCACCAGGAAGGGAGGCTCATCTCAACATCAAGTATCCAATAATTTCTTCTTTTACCCAACCGTCTTTTCCACTGTCAATGTCACCATTCCTCCTTTAAAAGGTAGCTGGGGCGGGGTGTGTGTGTGTGTGTGTGTGTGTGTGTGTGTGTGTGTGTGTGTGTGAGAGAGAGAGAGAGAGAGAGAGAGAGAGAGAGAGAGAGAGCATAACCTTTTGGATACATAACCTTTTGGAAAGGCATAACTTCCAGAGAAGAGCTAAAAACTCATTTGAGTACATCTTTTTTTTAGTAGTAAATATCCACTATTATTCATGCAAGGCAAATTCTTCAGCTATTAGACTGATTCTATTGTCTCTGATCTGCTAGGAACAGAGATATTCCAATGCACAAAATATAGCAGAGTTTCACAAATGTTATTTCAGTTGCCAAAAGCATATTGGTTTAAACCATGCTCTCAAGAGAAAAAAATTAAGTAGCCTTCGTTAAAAATAAGATAGTTGGTGTACTTACAAACTTTATATATTCAGCATACAGCTCCATTGCTAATCAATCCAGTTACAAATAGATCTGAAGTAGTTTCTCTGAGCAGATAGGGCATCTTTCTTAGAATCAACAGTCCAAAGTCTAAAGCACCCCTCAGAATCGAATGGAGTCTGAACAGTCTTATGGCATCACATGGTATCTGAGAGTCTAAAAGCATCTGATGGCATCTGTCCTCTGAAAATGGAATCTCAGGTCTGAATAGTAATATAGAGTCTGAATAGTCCCAGATCTGGATCCCACAACATAGAGACAAAGGTAAAACTGCATACCAATATACACACATACAGTAAGCAATCTGAATTATATACATAACAAATAACTAGTATAGGAGGCCTATAGCAGGTTGCTATTTCCAACACTTTTAAATTTTGCTGTTTTGTTTTTGACTCCTGATTTATCAATCCCACTCCAATCTTTCACTCTATTTGTGGAAATTATTCTTTTTTGTGTTCTCAGATACAAGCCAGTAGGACATAACATTCCATTAAATTAATGGTGCCAGTCAAGTTAAGACTTCACACAGCCATTTTCAAAAACGACCACCTCTGGACATTGAACTATCCTCACCCCAGAAGTGAAATCATAAGAGCTCTGATGGCACATTACATTGACATAGTTAATAATAATTTCAGTCATGTTGTTGGCAGCATAACAGAACCAATTTATAAAATCAGGCACAGAAGCAATTTCTCATAATCACAAAAAGAAATATCAAACATGTCTCTTCCTTGAAACAGAGGTGGCTAGAAGACTAGGAAATAAAAGTATAATAAAAAGAACAGAGTGGAAAAGTTAAGGGCTTCTGACAAACAGCACTGCTACTTCCATAGAGCCTTTTTGTTGCTATGCCAATAGGAAAATCACTTAATGTGCCTGTTGGTTTTTTACACTCTTAGTGTAAAAAGAGTGTACCTTAATATTTTGTTAATATATGGAGTTGAAGGATAATATTCTACCATTTTTGTGTATGTGGCATTCAATCCTGTTTATTGCCTGGACTTTGGCAATAAAATCGCCCATGGTAAACACTGACATCCACTTTATTAAAAGGCTAAAATTACAGATAGTTATTTAAACGAACACCAGAACATGTCTAGTCAGAGCAAGGTTCTTATTATGACAAGAAAAAAAACTTTCTGAAGTTTTGCCATATTTTAAACCTTATGGCTCATATCTAGCATCTAGAATACCAGAATAAAGAAGAAACAGCTTAAAATTGTGCAAACCTCTTTTTGTTCAAAAACGATTTACCACAGTTGTGTATGGTAATAAAGAGTAAAAATTCCAGATCCTAATTTTTCACAAGATTGTTGTTTCTCAGTATACAGTATTATCCTATCCTGGGATTGGCAACTGTGGGATGCCGGGGGACCACATTTTAGTCCAGAAGAGATCTTGAAGGAACGTTTTCTTTACATCACCCATGCAAAAAAAACTCTCTCAAAAATATTTTTGTCCCCCAAATGCTCCCAAGTGACCCGAGGCTGGATCTACACTGCCATCATGCAATTTCAGAATGCAGATTAACTGCACTGAATTAGATTACATGGCAGTGTAGACTCATATCATCTAGTTCAATGCAGTTCAAAAAACTGTATTGTGTGGCAATGTAGATCCAGCCTAACTTCTAGACAGATGCACTATGGCCTATATCATCAAAACACATATATCTTGCCTTCTGAGTTACAGTATTATGAACTTTTTTGTTCTGCTTTCCCACTGAGAGCATCCAATGCAGTGAACAGTGAAATAAAAACAAGCCCTTAACCAAGCCCTAAAATGTGAGGCAGCTAAAACGATTTCTCAGTGAAATCTGAAGGAAGATTCAAGATTACGTCCTGGATGATTTTATTAGTCTCACCATGCAAGATAGCAACAGAGCTGTTACATTGATTCAACCCTCCTCTCTTACAGCACTAAAGCCAAAAGCAAAAGAATGAATGCAAAACCAAAAGCCGTCAAAGTGACATCAATAGGCAATCCCATAGGTGTCTTTGGCAATCCTGATGCAACCTGCTAATCTCAGTATCATATTATTAAAATGTCACAGTGATATCACCCTATTGCCAGTACTGTCTCATTCGCATACACTGCACATAACCATGCTGCCAGTAAAAATTGATGATGCCTTCCTTACTGGAATTCCCTATGGGTCTAGGATGAGAAGAACAGGAATGTGTAGTCATGCAATCCAGGGCTTTCCTCAGGCAAATCCTCCAACAGCCTGCACAATTACTGGAGTCCTACAAATAACCACAACTTTAGCCAGAAAAACAGCCATAATGTCCCTTTGTTCTAGAGGTCACGCTGAACTCTTTAAAAACACATTTGGCACATATGTGTGTACATCCCAGAGGATGCTAGGCGGACAGAACACATCCCAGAAGGGCCTTGAGACACTATGTTCTCTCCTGCAGGCAAGGCTGGTTTTCTAGTCACAATAGTCATCCAATACACCCACATGAGGTTTGAAGGTTTGACTAGCAGAGCCCAAAGGTCTAAAGACTACAGGGCCTTGGAAAGAATTCAAGAGGTCCTTTCATGCTACACAATTATAGTGCTATGATTCCGTTTTAACTGCCATGACAACATCCTATGGGATTCTGTGTAGTTGGTAGTTTGATGAGCCATTAAGATTTTCTAGCTGACATTTAAATACTACTCCCTCAATTGCAAATTCAAAGATCCCATAGAATATTGCCATGGCAGTTAAAGAGGAATCACAGTATTATACTTGTGTGTGATATGAAAGCATTCATGGTGTGGTGTGGAGAGACAAATATCCCTACCAGCACTATGAAGCACCATGCTTCCAATTCAATTGCCTCTGGTAGCTGCTTGTTTTTTTAAAGATCTATCATTTTGTTTACCAAACAAGTGAAGTCAGACTGACATACTGTCATTACAAGTCAACCAGAAAGTGAATAGGAAAACTTAAGAAAATTGTTGCTAGATACACTATTACCCAGTAATCCAAATGCTGTCATTGCTTCTGTGCTGCTGATGCTTCTGGTGCTGTTGCCAGCCAGAGGTAATGATAACTTTTCAAAGAAACCTACCAAACTAGACTACTGTCAGGCAGAATGTACACCATAATGAAACATGGAGGGAAAGAGGGAGAAAACAGAAATGTTAAAAAACTGCACTGGGAAAGAATCTTACTCTTTTTTTAAAAAAAAAGTCATCAAGAGCCCTTCTACACAGCTACATAACTCAGAATCTCAAGGCAGATAACCCACAGTATCTTCTTTGAACTAGATTATCCGAGTCCACACAGCCATATCATCCAGTTCAATGTGGATTTTATACAGCTGTGTGGAAGGGGCCTGAGGAGAGTTTAGATTTTAACATAATGGTAAGTCTGGTTAAAGGCAAAGGGAGGTTTAAAAAGATTCAAGCAAATTACAGTCAGTAACACAAGGCCATAACAGAGCAGCTCTTTGGTTGAGGAAATCTTGTTGTTCCAGAGAAGATAGATCCCAACAAACCAATTTGTGGTGATTGTTTGCAGAAACTCTGTTTTTGTGTTGTGCCTTGGCTGTGCCTTTCAATACATTTCTTAAAATCTACTGCGAGCAGACAGTAACATATATTTGTGTAATTATGAAGAAAACTCTTTCCTCTTGGGCAGGAAGAAGAATGTACATAATCAATTCTGATCTACAAACAAGATCAGAATTGATAATGTTTCCTTTTGATAGAACTAATCCCATATAGTAGAAGTGCATGTCCAATTACCTTTACCAAAAGCAACATAAACCCAAATGATTTCCAAACCCACAAGTGCGTTGTTCACTGCTACTACTGGACTAATGTAAACCTTAAATAGTATATTAGCTACAATATAAACAATGAGCTACCGCCTTTTATGAAATAATTTGGGTTCTTAAGTTTATTTGGTATTTCACTGAATCATCAGCAGAGATCCAGTCATTTGGTATGAGCTCTCCTCATACTACACTCAGCGCAAGACCAAGGTTATAGAGTTGGAAGAGGCCTCAGAGGCTGAGTCCAAACCCCTGCTCAATGCAGGAACTCCACCTAAAGTATCCCTAGCAGGTAGCTTTCCAGTTTCTTTTTAAAAACATCAAGAGAAAGGCAATTGGTTCCACCATTGCCAAACCACTATTACTGTCAAGAAATTCCTCCTAGTATTTAATTTAAATCTCCCCTCCTATGATTTAAAACCATTTAATTTAAGGGTTGTTGTATGTTTTCCGGGCTGTATGGCCATGTTCCAGAAATATTCTCCAGAAGGAGAGAATACTTCTGGAACATGGCCATACAGCCCGGAAAACATACAACCACCCTGTGATCCCAGCTATGAAAGCCTTCGACAACACAGTTAATTTAAAATTACCACCAGCACTTTTCTTCTTTCTGCAGTTAATAAAGTTATAGCAATTATGGATATGGATAAACTAACTCAACTATTGAAGAAAAACACAGGAAGACCAATGAGACCGACAGACTGGCAGCTATTTAAAGACTATATGAATTTGGAGAAAAAGTAAAGGAGAAGCAGATCCAGGAAAGAATAAACACAAACAGAGATATTTTTAACCACAAAGAAGAAGTTTGGAAGACAACTTTTTTTCTTTCTTCCCATTTTCACCTTTTACTTCTTCCTTTTTTCTCTTTTTTCTTCTTCCCCTTCTTCTTCTATTTCTACATTTTTACCTATATACTTTCATCTCGAATTTTTTTCAATAAAGATTATACACACACACACACACACACACACCCCGCCATAACTTTTCTTCTTCCTGCAGTTGATACTTCTAACTTCTTCCTTAGCATAGAGTACCCCTATGGGTATGAAAAGGTCTAAGGGTTTTAAATTACAGCAGGGGAGATTTAGATTGAACATTAGAAGAAATTTCTTGATTGTAAGATTTCAACTAAATATTAGAAAGAATTTATTGATGGTAAGATTAGTTCAGCAATGGAATCAATTACTAAGAGTGGTGCCGAGGTCTTTCTTTCTCCATTTATTTGTATCCAAGTGCTCTTGAGTGCTCCAGGAACCAGTGAATTTTTGAACCAGTGAATTGTTAGTCCACTTCCTTTTCTGCCATATCTATACTTTTATAACAGGTTACCCAGCAATTCTTAAATTCTAATCCTGAGGGTCATCACACCAGATCTCTTATACCTATTAAAGTCTAAAGTCTTGTTCTGTTCAGACAGCAAGGAGGATGAGCAGGTGGAAGCTTGGAGTGAGCAATCACCCACTTTGGAGCCTGTGGAAGTTTCAGTAGGTGAATTTGAAGTGGGCAATTATCCACAGAGAGGGGCTCAGGAAGTTGCATCAGCTTTATGAGAGATGCTCATTAATCAAAGCTCAGCTGATGAGTTGAGGTTGCTTTAAATCCAGCAGCTGCACAACACCTTACTGACTTCCAACACATTGGAATTAACCTCAGACCTGCTATCATTATTTTTCGGCCTCAACCACAAAAGGAGTTGTGGTTAGACTTCAGCTCAGTTTCTAGTAGTTTGTTCTGTTCTCTGCCATAGTGAATAGTTCTCTGCCTTTCCTATTGATAAACAATGAGCTTTACTGTGGATCCATTCTTTTCCCTGGCTCCTATTGTAGAATTCACATCCCTGTGTTTTATGCTTGCATTAGGACTGATGCTTTAAATATTTCCAGCCTCATAATGTCTTGGCTAAACTTGCCATGCTACTATCAAATACTTTCCCAGTCTTTTTGAGGTGCAGCCTATTTATGGCCACTAATCCCACAGTCTCAAATCCCAAATCTCCTGTTACCATCTGCACAGTCAGCCATTCAGTTTTAATATTCCCCTATCCCTGTATGCTTCTCTCTCATTCACTTGGTGAAAGAATTAGTGAGAATATCACCTGAACTTCTAAACCTTTCACCTTCTTTATGTACAAGCCGGGGTGATATGCTCAAAGGTGTTCTTGACAGTGTCATTGGTACCCACATGTATAAGGAGCATTTGTGTTCCTGATTAATTTTGACAAGTTGTCAGTGACATTCTGGATATGAATGCCAGGGAGACAACACACCTCCCAATTCATCTTGTCAGTCTGGCACACAGGTGATGCTACAATGAGTGCCGCACCAGCAGAACTTTCCTTCTTGCTGCAGTTGGCAGCTCCACTGACTCCTTCCTTAATATGCAGCATGCTTTGTTCCTGGCTTTCTGTTTGAGTGCCTACCCTGCTGCCGTGCTCTTGAAGATGTCGGAATAGATTGCTTAGCTAAAGCAATTTTGAATCCCTTGTGAATTGTCTGTTCCTGACAGTAACTGTCCTCCATGGTATTCTTCCACCATTATAAAAACTCTTTATTTTCCTTTGCACCTTTTTCCTGTTGATTCGGCAGGATCAATTTTCCCTCTGTTCTATCAAGGAGGTCATTGTGTTCTCTGATGTCAGATATACAAAGAACAGCATGGAAAGGATTTCTAGAAGAAAGGGGGAACATCTGAAAATAACTGTTTTTCAGGATTTTTAAGGACCACGCTAATATTTCTGATAGTATTCAGCACCTAGGTTCACACCTGGGACTATTTAACAGGCATGTGTCTGATTAGAGTAATAAGCTGGATGAGGACAGATTGAATTTTAATCCAAACAAGACAAAGGTAGAATGGTGAAAAAGCAGATCATATTCAACCTATGCTGGATGGGGTTATACCAGGCATGGGCAAACTTCAGCCCTCCAGATGTTTTGGACTTCAACTCCCACAATTCGTAATAGCCTGCTGGCTGTTAGGAATTGTGGGAGTTGAAGTCCAAAACACCTGTAGGGCTGAGGTTTGCCCATGCCTGGATTATCCTCCCCCATTTAAGCTTTGCAACTGAATGTCTAAATTTCTGATGTGGTGTGATGACTCATGGGCCATGTAGTCCTGTTCCTAGTACTGTTGTGACAGATGAAGAGGAAAACTTGGGTTTCCCACCGTTTCTGCCGGATTTGGAGCCCTTGCAGCTGCAGGATGTTTGCCCACAAGAAGTCAGCCAAACAAGCCTTGAGCAGAAATCTCCCCTATTTTCTCGCCGGCTTTATTATAATCAAGATAGAAGCGCTCGGGAGGCGACTCGCCGGAGCACCAGGATAGCTGCCAGACAATTAGATGATTAAGTCTGTTTCCCTTGGGAAAGTTTAAGGAGTCATGCATCTGGACACAGCATAGGTTTCGATTCTTGTTCCCCAGCGAAAGTGTTCTTTGGCGGGAAAACAAGATCCTATATAGGTGTTTGGCCGCAAAGGAATCCTTGCGGAGTCAATTCGTCAGCATCGGGAGTAGATTGTGTGTGGACTACGCTACTCCAGTTTCCAGGACCTTGCTCCCGTTCCAGCCCTGCCTTGTTCCCCGGACCTCGCCACGGATTTCGCCACGGACCCTGTTCTTGCTCCTCGCTTCTTGTTGCCTTGAATCAAGCCTTGTTTGCCAAGAATCTAGTTTGCTTCCCAGCCTTGCATTAAGCTCCATGGACTAAAGGACCTTGTCATTTCCCCTCACTTTGCTTGGCAAAGTGTGTGTTTCGGTTATTGGATTACAACTTTGGACCTTAATATCTCATATTGGACATTGTTTTCCTGGACTATATTTGACCTTTCCTGAAAGGTCTACTTCTGAACTATATTCTACACTTGTTTTTATTAACTTTATATATTTCCTTAATAAAGATATTAGTTAGATTCTGGTCTCTGCGCATGGTTATTGGTGCTCTGCAGCCTGGGTCCTGACAGTTTGACTCCGCCACCTTAAGCACCAATTAACCTAGGCCATAATGTCTACTGGAACCGGGGCAGAAGCCCAACCACTCAGCTACACCATCTCCAAGGATGAAGTGGACAGAATCCGAGATACACTCCATACGCAGGAGGGAGAAATACGGGGCTTGAAGGAACGCGGAGCCCGTCTCCCTGCCCTGGCGCTACCAACCAAGTTTTGTGGAGAAGCTTCCAAGGTTCATGTTTTCCGTCGCCAATGCCAGGCATACCTAGAAGCCCGTCATGCCGAATTTCCCCAAGAAGACATCAAGGTGGCGTGGATTTACAGTCTCCTAGACGGGCCAGCGGCCAATTGGGCGACGGCGCTGTTTGATGAAGCCTCCCCACACCTAAGTTCCGCGCAAAACTTCCTGAATCACCTTAAGGCGACTTGGGGGATCGAGGACAATTTAGAGGCGGCCGGCCACAAACTCCGGCGCCTTCTCCAAGGGGACAGGCCCTTGTCCCAGTACATAGCCGAGTTCAGAGTACTGGCCCAAAACACCGGTTGGAATGATGTAGCCCTCAGAGGACAGTTTCGGGAGGGTCTCAACATCGAGATGTTGGAAGAAATCTCCAAGGTGGATCCTCCAAACTCTCTTGAAAGACTTATTGACCAATGTTTACGAGCCGAAGTCATGCTTGCCAACAGAAAACAGTGGCTCCGAGGCCAGAGTGGAAGAGCTGGAGCAAAACCTCCCGCTCCCGCCGGCATCCAGCCACGTCCAATGTGGAGACCCCCGCCATCAGCCCCATACCCCAGAGAAAGCGAGGAGGTGCCGATGCAGTTGGGTAATGTGCGTCCCAGATTAGATGTTGCCGAGAAGGCCCGCTGCCAACGTTTAAACCTCTGTTGGTACTGCGGAAACGGGGGCCACTTTGCCAGAGAGTGTCCAGCCAAAAGAAAGCCCGCCGCTCGTTTGGCGGCGGCGTCCTCCGTGGAGACGGAGACGGCCGAGGCGGCTGGCGCAAAGCCGGCGGGGGAAGCCAGCGACCGGGCGTAGAGAGGCTTGCCAACCCGGTCAGAAACCCCACTCAAGAGCCGCCAACCGGGGTCCTATTTCTCCTAGTGGTCACCTTGTGGTCAGCGAAAAAAGGACCCGTCATGATCCATGCCATGATAGACTCAGGAGCAACAAACAATTTCATCGATAGAGAGTATGCCGACTCTCTGGGATTACAATATCACGATTTCAAGAACGCCCGGGTGGTGCAAGCCATAGATGGCCGCCCCCTAAAGACAGGTCCAGTAAGCCAATGGTCTGAACCCACCAGAATGTGGATAAGGGAACACATGGAAGAGATTTCCTTTTTTGTTACCGAGGTTCCTCACTTCCCTGTGATTTTGGGAATCCCATGGCTGACACTCCACGACCCCAGCATCTCTTGGACCAACAGAGAACTGCAGTTTGCTTCTAAATATTGCCAAAACCATTGTCTTGTAGCCAAGGTCTGCCATGCCACAGACGCTGAATCCATCATCACCTTGCCCAAGAAATACTCAGACTTTTGGGATGTTTTCAATGAAAAGGAAGCCGAGAAACTACCCCCGCATAGGCCTTATGATTGTGCCATTGACTTGGTGGAGGGGGCCCCGATCCCGCGAGGACACCTCTACTCCCTGACTGAACCAGAGCAAGAAGCTCTCAGGGAGTTCATAGAGTCAAATCTTCGCAAGGGATTCATCAGACCCTCTCAATCCCCAGCCGCTTCCCCGGTGATGTTTGTGAAAAAGAAGTCAGGGGACCTACGCTTGGTTGTGGACTATAGAGCATTGAATAATATCACGAAGCGGAACCGCTATCCCCTGCCTTTGATCTCGGACCTATTAGACCGGCTTCGAGGGGCCAAGGTTTACACCAAGCTGGATCTTTGGGGAGCTTACAATCTAGTTCGCATCAGGGAGGGGGACGAGTGGAAAACCGCCTTCCAGACCAAATTCGGATTATTCGAGTCCCTAGTCATGAATTATGGTTTATGTGGAGCTCCCGCAACGTTCCAGCACTTTGTCAACGATATCTTTCAGGACTATCTAGATCGGTTCTTGATCATCTACTTGGACGATTTTTTGGTGTTTTCTAGATCACAATCAGAACATGAGAAGCACGTCAGAATGGTGTTACAACGTTTGCGGGATCATGGACTATATGCCAAGTTGGAAAAATGCGCCTTTGATCTTGAAGAGGTTGATTTCCTGGGATACCGTGTCTCGCCACAAGGGCTCTCCATGGACCCGGCAAAGGTTTCAGCAGTATTGGAATGGCGGGCGCCAACCAACAAGAAAGAGGTGCAACGTTTCTTGGGGTTCGCGAACTACTACCGCAAGTTCATTCCAGACTTTGCCCGCTGGTCTGACCCAATCACCAGCTGCATCCGTGGAAAACAGCCTTTCCGCTGGACGGAGCAAGCAGAGAAAGGGTTCCAGCAACTAAAGAAATTATTCACGTCCCAGCCAATTCTACAGCACCCTGATCCTAAAACCCCTTTTGTTGTGCAGGCTGACGCCTCCGATGTGGCAATTGGGGCTGTACTCTTGCAACCAGTGGGAGAACATCTTCATCCATGTGCCTTTTACTCCCGTCAACTAACAGCCCCAGAGAGAAATTACACTATTTGGGAGAAGGAACTTTTGGCCATAAAAGCAGCCTTTGAAAATTGGAGACATTGGTTAGAAGGGGCCAAATTTCCCATTGAGGTCCATACTGACCATCGTAATTTAGAGCATCTAAGAACTGCCCGCAAGTTAAATCAGAGGCAGCAGCGCTGGGCTTTATTCTTTGAGCGTTTTGACTTCCAGATCCATTATGTAACCCCAGCTCAGACCAAGCAAGCAGATGCTCTATCACGGAAACCAGAGTATGCTGCAGGGCGCAGAGAGACCTTTGAATCCCAATTGCTGCAGCCCGAGAACTTTGCCACGCTCACAGTGGGAAACACCAAATCCACTCCAATTGAATCAACTCCCTCTACTCCAGGGCCCCTTTGCGCTCAGGAAATTAGAGCCAGTCAACAGGCGGATGCCTGGGCTCAAGATCAAAGTCGTCAAGGACTACGTTTCCCTTTCTCACTTAAGGATGGATTACTATGCTACAGAAATCATGTCTACATCCCTCCAGGACCAGGCAGAGAAAAGGCTCTTCGCCTGTGTCATGACTGCAAGCCAGCAGGGCATTTTGGACTATTTAAAACCATGCATTTGATCCTAAGAGATTTCTGGTGGCCCAAGATCCGCAAGGATGTGGAGAAATATGTCAATACCTGCCCGGTATGCCAGCGTTCCAAGACAAGAAGGGAGAAGCCCTCAGGGCTACTGCATCCCCTTCCTACTCCATCTCGTCCATGGGAATAATTTCTGCGGATTTTATCACTGACCTACCACCTTCCCTTGGATTCACCACGATCCTAGTGGTGGTGGACCTTTTTACCAAATTGGCCCATTTCATTCCCTGCGATGGCCTCCCCACGGCCAAAGAGACTGCAGATTTATTCCTTCAGCATGTTTTCAGACTACATGGATTGCCCAAGAGTTTAGTCACAGACCGTGGATCTCAATTCACCTCTCGTTTCTGGAAGGCACTACAAAAACTATTGGGCATAGACTCTCGTTTATCTTCAGCTCACCATCCTCAAACGGATGGGCAAACTGAGCGCACCAATGCCACTTTGGAACAATACCTTCGCTGTTATGTAAACTATCAGCAGGACAATTGGGCTTCCCTGTTATCTCTGTCAGAGTTTGCCTACAACAATGGTGTCCAGGCTTCAACTAAGGAAACCCCGTTCTTTGCAAACTACGGCTTCCATCCACGTTTCTTTCCTCCTGTCATTGAAACCTCAGAAGTCCCCGCAGCGGAGGACTGGCTACAAGAACTCACAGCGGTGCAACAACTATTGCTCCAGCAACTGGACCAAGCCAAGGAGGACTATAAACGCCACGCTGACAGTCATCGCCAGCCGGGCCCCGAGATCAAGGTAGGAGATCGGGTTCTTTTGTCCACTCGCTTTTTGCCCTCCCACCGTCCCTGCCGGAAGCTAGATGCCCGTTTCATTGGTCCTTATCCAGTGGTGGCGCAACTTAACCCCGTGACTTTCAAACTTCAACTTCCGCGCTCTATGTGCATTCATCCAGTATTTCATCGCTCCCTGCTCCTTCCGGCGGATGGTGTACGCCCCGATGCAGACCGGCCGGCCCCCACTCCTGTTTTGGTGGATGGGGAGGAGGAATTCGAGGTTCAGGACATTTTGGATTCTCGCTTCCACAGCCGCCGCCTTCAGTATCTCATTGACTGGGTGGGTTTTGGCCCCGAAGAACGCTCTTGGGAAGACGCTTCCGCAGTCCATGCCCCCGATTTAGTCCGCCGCTTCCATCAGGCCTACCCTGCCAAGCCGCAGCCCCGCACCTCGGGAAGAGGGCCCATTTTTGAGGGGGCCCTTGAGGAGGGGGATAGTGTGATGACTCATGGGCCATGTAGTCCTGTTCCTAGTACTGTTGTGACAGATGAAGAGGAAAACTTGGGTTTCCCACCGTTTCTGCCGGATTTGGAGCCCTTGCAGCTGCAGGATGTTTGCCCACAAGAAGTCAGCCAAACAAGCCTTGAGCAGAAATCTCCCCCATTTTCTCGCCGGCTTTATTATAATCAAGATAGAAGCGCTCGGGAGGCGACTCGCCGGAGCGCCAGGATAGCTGCCAGACAATTAGATGATTAAGTCTGTTTCCCTTGGGAAAGTTTAAGGAGTCATGCATCTGGACACAGCATAGGTTACGATTCTTGTTCCCCAGCGAAAGTGTTCTTTGGCGGGAAAACAAGATCCTATATAGGTGTTTGGCCGCAAAGGAATCCTTGCGGAGTCAATTCGTCAGCATCGGGAGTAGATTGTGTGTGGACTACGCTACTCCAGTTTCCAGGACCTTGCTCCCGTTCCAGCCCTGCCTTGTTCCCCGGACCTCGCCACGGATTTCGCCACGGACCCTGTTCTTGCTCCTCGCTTCTTGTTGCCTTGAATCAAGCCTTGTTTGCCAAGAATCTAGTTTGCTTCCCAGCCTTGCATTAAGCTCCATGGACTAAAGGACCTTGTCATTTCCCCTCACTTTGCTTGGCAAAGTGTGTGTTTCGGTTATTGGATTACAACTTTGGACCTTAATATCTCATATTGGACATTGTTTTCCTGGACTATATTTGACCTTTCCTGAAAGGTCTACTTCTGAACTATATTCTACACTTGTTTTTATTAACTTTATATATTTCCTTAATAAAGATATTAGTTAGATTCTGGTCTCTGCGCATGGTTATTGGTGCTCTGCAGCCTGGGTCCTGACATGTGGGTAGCAATGCATTTCTATTAAAACAAGTATGACAAATGTGTCTGTTACTAGAGATGCATCATCTGGCCATGGTGACACAAGCCTCATTTGCATCATTTTTGGCTTACTGTAAGAATCATGAACACATGGTTCACTGAGGCCAGTAATGATGAATAAAGTCCTATATGGCTAGGATCCAAGCCACATGAAGGACCATATTCCTTTGTACAAACTTGCCTAGGCTCCAAAAGATTTGGAGGCTTCCTCCCAGCAGGCGTGATGGGTGAGATAGGAAAAGAGACCCTTCTTGGTGGCAATTTTGAATCCCTTGAGAGAATTTTCTCTCAATGAAGTCTCACTTGTCCCCCTCCCTATTGCCTTTTAATTGTCAAGACTCTTCTATAAGGGTGAGTTTCCAGTGACAGCCTCAGTATTAACAAATGAACTTTTAATACATTAGTGCTACATTTTTAAATGTAGTATAATTTAATTATGTTTTAGGGTTTTAATTTTGTTTTTATCAAAATCTTTTTAACCTGTTTAATCTGTACCTGTTTTAATTGACTTTCAGTCCCAGTCCACGGAGAAAGGTAGGATATAAATCAATCAAACAAGAAAATAAACAAATAGGCAGTCATTGAACAAGCTCTTCATTTTTTTCTAAAACCAGTTAGTCAAATAAGCTTAAAGTGAAACCTATAATATATGATGAAAAATGTAGAGCTTTCTGTTAATCATCTGATTCATATGCTCTTATATTATCAGTGATGGTATTACATTTATGAATCTCTTTTAAACTTCTGATTTAGTAGGATTATTAGTCTTTTGATGGATTATTCTGTAATAATCCATAAATGCATTAGTCTTTGTATATGCAACAGGGGATAAACCGTGTGTTTCACAGTATTAAACCTAAGTTTTTAAATGCATCCATACTGGCACATTTGGGCATGTAAGAAACTGGAAGTTGGGAAATAAGCCCAGCAGCAGGAAGAACCACGAGGCATAAAAGGCTACCTGCAAAAGATGGGCATCAAGCAGTTTCCAGCAGAATCTCTTAATTAATCTAACAGAGGAAAGGATGAAATATTTCAAACATTAAGGTAAGCACAAAGCTCAGAAAAAATAGTTGTTAGAACTACAACTCCCTGAATCCCCTCACTAGAATTAACATGTGATGAAGATCTTTGTTAACCTTTTAAAGCTTCTGGAATTAAATTAATTTCTCATTTTTCAGGGTTCACGTTTGTATTTTTCATTTGTAATTGTCTTGATTTTACATGCTGTATGCCGCTTTGAGTCCCATCATGGGAGAAAAACGAGAAATAAATATATAAATGAGCCTAATTGTAGATTGAAACCAGCAATTTAAATAACCTGTGTTCCTGGCTGAAATTTGGCTTGATGGACAAGGACAAGAAACTAAATAATCTTTACACAGAATTTTTATTAAAACCACGAGGTGGCAGCTATTGAGTATCAATAGGCAATGACATACATACAAACTCATACAATAAAAAGGGGAATGCCAAAAGGTTGACCACAAGGCCTAAATGAGGTAGAGCCAAATTGATGACAACAGGCTGCTTAGAAACAGAAATTGCTGTAAATTGGTTGGGATTTCAAGTAAAGTTAAAGTTGTTCAAAGCACTGTTCCCTTCTACACTATTCTTATATCACTGCCATATAATCTGGGATGAGCAAATAATCTGGGATCAGATCCTGGAATATAAGGACAGTGTAGAAGGGGTCCATGATATCTTGAAAAAATATTTGTTCTGTTGATAGGACATCTAGAATGCCAAAATAAAATAAAACAAACAAGTGAGATGTGCATACTTTGGAAATAGAGTTTGCTCCTTATTGGTGGATTTATACATGTGTACAAATTTGTTACTCGGTTGAGGCTACTGTATCTATTGATAAGAATTCTATATACAGTTAATTTAATTGCTTGTTCGCCATGGAACCCTGGACTATCACTCAGCATTGTGTTGTTAAATAAACTGCTGCATTCAACTTACTATTGGACTCAATTCATGAACTTTTAAAGAGTTTAAAAATCCCCTTCACATGCTGACTTGACAAATTGGGAGTTTTAGTCCTAGCAAGTTATTTTTTCCAAGCTTTGGTAAGCAACCTAGGAGATTATACCTATGAGAAGGACAAGTTGCCACAGGGCAGTACACATATAAAGAGACATGAGAACAATTTTCTTCTAGAAAAGTTATATTTTTAAATCCTCTCAGAAACGTTCTCACCCTTGACATTCTCACTTCTATGTTATAAATGTGTTTGCTTGATTGAAATCAAGTGCACTTAGTTGTTTTTTTGGGTTTTTTTGTAAACTGATGTAGTGTAAGGGGAGAGAAAATGGCTCCAGTTAATAATCTGGATCCATTTCAATCTGGCTTTCAACCTTTTGAGATGTGGTTGCCTCAGCCATGAGTTCTGTGGGATGGAGGCTGAGAGTTGAGGGCATTTCCCCACAAAGAAGAATGCAGTTCCCAATTTAAAAGTCTTACAATCTCCCATATTTAGTGTTGCAGTAACTGAAAACTTCAATTAAATATTTAATAAATACAGTTTAGGCATCCAAAGAAAGGGGATGTGCAAAGTTAACAAGGGAGTCATGCTGGAGGACTTAGAGATTCTTGTTCTCTGCATCCCTCAAGTGGAGGGATTACTGCATCTGCTGTATTTGCATTCCCTGGATAACTTTGTTTGTCCTACATGTGTAGAAGGGTTTTAATATCTCTAAAGCTACCAGATCCCACCTGATCCTGGAAGATAAGGTCAACCCTGGTTAGTACCGCAAAGAAATATCAGATGGTGTAGGCTATACTTCAGAGAAGAGAACTGGCAAAACCACTTTTGAGGATTCCTTGTCTATGAAATTCATGGGGTCACCACAAGTTGACAGGTGACTTGAAAGTACACACATACACAAAAGTGTGAATGACCTTCAATGTCGCGATCTTTACAATACTAAAAAATAAGGAATGAAGGAAGACTTCATGGGGATCAGAATGCTTATTTGAAGATAAATGCTCTCATCCCACCCCCATCCCCTCTACTACATCCCTGGATGACTTAATACAAGATGACTTAATACAAGAAATCATACATTTAGCTATTTATGTAACGTGCCCTATTCATGTAACGTGGACTGTTTTGTTCACTCAGTGGAGGGCTGCTTTGAATGAGTAAATGGAAACCACTGCTAGTGGGCAGATCATCAGATGGATCTCAGCATCAGAGGCATACAATTCTCATCATTAAAATGCTTTCTGAGTTATTTCTAGGTCCAGATGAAAGTGATAGTCATGGTCTTTAAAGAAATACAGAAACACATCACAAAATTGCACTGGAGGACCTTGAGAGAACCACAAGCACTTTGGAAGAGAGGTTGGTTTTTGGAATATGGGTACGTGACATCAAGGATATTAAATCTGTGGACAGGTTTAATTCTATTTGAATATGAAAGCAAATTAGGAGGGATAGCTAATACTCCAGAGGACAGGATCATAATTCAAAATGACCTTAACAGATTAGAGCTGGGCCAAAACGAACAAAATGCATTTCAACAAGGCAAAAGTAGGATACCACACGAAGGCAGGAAAAATAAAATGCAAAGATGGGTTATGCCTGGCTTGACAACAGTACATGTGAAAAAGATTTTGTAGTCTTCATGGGAAACAAGTTGAATGTGAGCCAAGAGTGATTTTTTTTTCCAGAAGCAAGTTGCTTCTGGAGTGAGAGAATTGGTCGTCTGCAAGGACGTTGCCCAGGGGACGCCCAGATGTTTTGATGTTTTTACCATCCTTGTGAGAGGCTCCTCTCATGTCCCCGCATGGAGCTGTAGCTGATAGAGGGAGCTTATCCGCGCTCTCCCCAGGTTGGATTCAATCCTGGCAGCCTTCAGGTCAGCAACCCAACCTTCAAGTCACAAGGCTTTAACCCACTATGCCATTGGGGGCTCCAACAGTGTGATACAGCAGTTTAAAAAGCCAATAGCATTTTGGCCTGCACAAAAGAAGTATAGTGTTAGTATACTGTGGTTAGACCTCACCTGGAATACTGTGTCCTTCCCTCCAGTGAGCTCTCTCTCTCTCTCTCAGTCGCATAGTCGTTTCCGACTCTTCATGACCTCATGGACCAGTCCACGCCAGAGCGCCCTGTCGGCGATTGCCGCCCCCAGTTCCTTCAAGGTCAGGCCAGTCACTTCAAGGATACCGCCCATCCATCTCGCCCTTGGTCGGCCTCTCTTCCTTTTTCCTTCCATTTCCCCCAGCATCATGATCTTTTCAAAGCTTTCCTGTCTTCTCATGATGGGCCAAAATACTTCAACTTTGCCTCCAATATCCTTCCCTCCAGTGAGCAGCCGGGCATTATTTCCTGGAGGATGGACTGGTTGGATCTTCCTGCAGCCCAAGGCACTCTCAGGATTTTCCTCCAGCACCAAAGTTCAAAAGCGTCTATCTTCCTTTGCTCAGCCTTCCTTATGGTCCAGCTCTTGCATTTATTACTACGGAGAATTCCATTGCTTTGACTTTGCGGACCTTCATTGCCTCAGCTCCTCCTCACTTTCAGCCATCAAAGTAGTATCATCTGCATATCGAAGGTTAATGTTTCTTCCAGCAATTTTAACTCCAGCCTTGGATTCATCAAGCCCCGCATGTCGCATGATGTGTTCTGCATACAGGTTGAATATGTAGGGTGAGAGGATACAGCCCTGCTGCACTCCTTTCCCAATCTTGAATCAGTCTGTTGTTCTATGGTCTGTTCTTATTGTTGCTACTTGGTCTTTATACAGATTCCTCTGGAGACAGACAAGGTGACTTGGTATCCCCATGCCACCAAGAACTTGCCACAATTTATTATGATTCACACAGCCAAAGGCTTTAGAATAGTCAATAAAACAGAAATAGATATTTTTCTGAAACTCCCTGCCTTCCTCCATTATCCAGCAGATATTTACAATTTGGTTTCTCATTCCTCTGCTTTTCTAAACCCAGCTTGTACATCTGGCAACTCTCGCTTCATGTATTGCTGGCTACCAGTATTAAACAACTCTAAAATCCGGACAGTAAATAAAGAACAAGACTCATTCCAGACATGAAACAATCAGGGCCAACTAACACCTCTCGACCAAGGATTCCCCTGGACAGGAAGCAGATAGGCTTTGAAGCTGCAAGGCTTTTCAGTGCTAATCAAGGCGATTAATTGCAACATTCACACTTGCAGACAAGAGTTCTTTCTCCCTTGACTAGTGTCCAATTTACCTCAAAACCTCTGAGGATGCCTGCCATAGATGTGGGCGAAATGTCAGGAAGGAATGCTTCTGGAACATGGCCATACAGCCCGGAAAACTCACAGCAACCCAGAGGCTGCCTGGCCATCTGTCGGGGGAGCTTTGAATGCGATTTTCCTGCTTCTTGTCAAGGGGGTTGGACTGGATGGCCAACTCTTATGTTTATTAGCTCCGAGCACATCTCTGGAGTTGTCGGCGTTTCCATCCCACATCTGGGAGGCTGCCGGCTGCCTCACATGGGCCTTGAGGAAGGGAGGGTTGTGCTTTGAAGGGAAGAGCCTCCCCCCTCCCCCCTCCCTCCCCCCTCAAACAGCTGCGCGCGCGACGGAGGCGAAATCAACAAGTGCTGGGCGCCTAACGCTGCGAGAAAGAAGGCACTGCCGCACCTGTTGACTCTCCCGCCCATTTTTGATTGGCAGCTCGACTGGGGAGGGGGAGGGGAGGAAGAGGGGAACGCGCTCTTTTGCCTTTCGCGCTGGGACTCCTCCCACGCACGTGCCGGGGTGGGGAGGGTGGGAAAGGAGGCGCGAGGGCTTTGCCTTCCCAGAATCCCTCCTCGCCTCCCTCGCCTCAGTCAGTCATTCCAGAGGCAGCGAGAGGGACCTTCTCCTGCGCAGCTCCCGTCTCTGGTGCGCCTCACTCGCTCGCTCACTCGCTCGCGCCGTCCCTCAGCCCGCCTTTTGAGGAGCGGGGGAAGCGGGGAGGGCTGAGGAGAGCCGAGTGAGGAGATGCCGCCGCCTCCGCCTCCTCCTCCGCCAGTTCCGCGCCTGTGAGGCTGGGCGGCGTTTGCGGGCTCCGTGGGCGCGGCGGCGGCGGAGGATGCCCGGCGCGGTGTCGGCGGTGGCGTCCCCGGCCAGCCCTGGCGGGGCGGTGGGCCTGGCCACGGCCCTCACGGCCACGGCGCCCTCGCTGTCGGCGCCCCCCTCGTCCGCGGCGCTGCCGGCCTCCCCGCCGGCCCCCGAGGCGCTGCTGCTCCCGGCGCAGGATGCGGCCAAGCTCTACCAGAGCAACTACGTGCGCAACTCGCGAGCCATCGGCGTGCTGTGGGCCATCTTCACCATCTGCTTCGCCATCGTCAACGTGGTGTGCTTCTTCCAGCCCTACTGGATCGGCGACGGCGTGGAGACCCCGCAGGAGGGCTACTTCGGGCTCTTCCACTTCTGCACCGGCAGCTCCTTCTCGCGGGAGCTCACCTGCCAGGGCAGCTTCACGGACTTCTCCAGCCTGCCCTCGGGCGCCTTCAAAGCCGCCTCCTTCTTCATCGGCCTCTCCATGGTGCTCGTCATCGCCTGCATCGTCTGCTTCATCCTCTTCTTCTTCTGCAACACCGCCACCGTCTACAAGATCTGCGCCTGGATGCAGCTCACCTCTGGTGAGGCCTCCGCGGGTCTCTCTCTCTCTCTCTCTCTCTCTCTCTCTCTCTCTCTCTCTCTCCCTCTTCTGGTTGCATGTGTGAAGCCCTAAGGGGTTCTTCCCGTCCCCTCTTTCTTTACACATAGTCCAATCCCATTCTGCCATGCAGGAAAAACACCATCAAAGTACCCCGGACAGATGGCCATCCAGCCTCTGTTTAAAAGTCTCCAAGGAATGGGTTTCCTCCACACTCCTAAGCAGAGAGTTTCACTGTTAGGGAAGGAGCCTCCGGTGGCCTAGGGGATAAAAGCCTCGTGACTTGAAGGTTGGGTTGCTGACCTGAAGGTTGCCAGGTTCGAATCCCACCTGGGGAGAGCTCGGATGAGCTACCTCTATCAGCTCCAGCTCCATGCAGGGACATGAGAGAAGCCTCCCACAAAGATGGTAAAACATCAAAACATCCGGGCGTCCCCTGGGCAACGTCCTTGCAGACAGCCAATTCTCTCACTCCAGAAGCAACTCTGGTTGCTCCTGACATGAAAAAAACAAACTGTTAGGGACAGGAAGTTCTTCCTAATGTGTGTGAAACCCAAAGGGATTTCTGGGGGAGGACTTTACCGCTCCTCTTTCTTTTCATACAGTTGGAAGAGGCCATCTAGTCCAGGCACGGGCAAACGTAGGCCAACCAAGTGTTTTGGACTTCAAATCCCACAATTCCCAACAGCCTACTTGCTGTTAGTCCAAAACACTTGGAGGGCCGAAGTTTGCCCATGCCAGATCTAGTCCAACCCCATTGTGCTGTGCAGTAAAAGCACAATCAAAACACCCACAACAGATTTGTTTTAAAACCATGACAGAAGCGACTTAAGAGCATACTGCAAGTTGCTTCTGGTGTGAGAGAATTGGCCGTCTACTGAGATGTTGCCCAGGGGACACCCGGGAGGCTTCTTTCATGTCCTCGCAAGCTAGAGCTGACAGGTAAGAGCTCACACCATCTTGCGGATTCGAACTGGCAACCTTCAGGTCAGCACTCCAGCCAGCACAAGGGTTTAAGCCATTGCGCAACCGCAGCTTCTTCCAGGGAAGGAGCTTCCCCCACACGCCTAAGCAGAGTGTTTCACTGTTAGGGGCAGGAAGTTCTTCCTAATGTTCAGGTGGAATCTCTTTTCCTGTAGTTTGAACTCATTCCTACCAGTGCTAGAGCCCTTCTATGCCACCACATAATTTAGAATATCAAGGCAGATAATCCACATTATCTGTTTTGAACTGATTTATCTGCAGTCCCTTCCACACAGTTAAATAAAATCCCACATTTATGAGCCCCCGGTGGTGCAGTGGATTAAACCCTTGTGCCAGCAGGACTGCAGACAGACAGGTCCGCAGTTCGAATCTGGGGAAGGCGGGTGAGCTCCCTCTGTCAGCTCCAACTCCCCATGCAGTGACATGAGAGAAGTCTCCCACAAGGGTGATAAAACATCAAACATCCAGGCGTCCCCTGGGCAACGTCCTAGCAGATGGCCAGTTCTCTCACACTAGAAGCGACTTGTAGTTTCTCAAGTCGCTCCTGACACGGAAAAAAAAATTATCTGCTTTGAACTGGAATATATGGCAGTGTGGACTCAGATAACCCAGTGCAAAGCAGGTATCGTGAGATTTTCTGCCTTATATTGTGGGTTATATGGCTGGGTGGAAGGGCCCTGAGTCTACACTGCCATATAATTCAGTTCAGAGCAGATAATCTGGATTTTATACAGCTAGGTAGAAGTGGCCCTAGTCTCCAGGACAGCAGAAAACAAGCCTGCGCTCTCATCCTTATGACAGCTTTTTAAATATTTAAACATTACTCTCATGTCTCTTCCCCAGGAACCCCTTCTCCTCTGCAGGCTCAATATGCCCAGAGACTTCCCTATAGGAAATAAATGTGGATTTGCCTGGGAGGTTGATATGCCAGAGACCTTGCCCTCTCCTCCCCTCCCCCCCCCCCCCGAAAATGAGGAAAGGTTGGAGAATGAAATGTTCAGCCCCATCCATGTCTTTATCCCCTTCAACACAGCTGCATAAAATCCACATTGAACTGGATTATATAGCAGTGTGAACTCAGATAATCCAGTTCAAAGTAGATTTTGTGGAGGATCTGCCTTGATATTTTAGGTTATGTGGCTGTGTAGAAGGGACCGCCTAAAGGTTTCAGAACCTTTGCAGGCTGGAGAGTAACATGACTATGGACCAAAATCTTGGGAGAGTTTGCTGGGTGTGTGTGAGAGAGAAAATGACTGCATGTGGGAAAGTGTGGCGGCTCTTGGATGGTTCAAGGAGATATTTGCATGGAGTGCTGTTGAAAACGAGATCTGTGATGCACACGTTGTGCACATGGGTCCAATGGCAGGGCTCATTTAGATAAAGTGAATGACTGAGTCTTTCTCGCTGTAGCATATTATGGTGTCACCAATGTGGGGAAGCTGTCAGGCAGCATGTCAGAAATGTGTATCTTCCCTAAAGGAGAAAGAAGACCTTTGCGATGAATAGCGGAAGCGGCATTTTAGATCAGAGACCTGTCACCTGGCAGAGACGGGTGCTTAAATAAAGATCATAGGAAGTGAGGACCTTGAGGATGCTTTGTAGAAACACTGAAAGACGAGGCAAAGTTAATCTGAGCTTGTGGCACCTTTGGTGCAGCTCTCTGTGACATTTGCCGTGGTGAATGTGCGGTCTTGTTTTTCATGCTGAGTTGCCAGGGGGCTGGGATCGATCAAGTCTTAACTCTCCTCAGCAAATACTGATTTCTCCATCTCCGAGTAGGGAGCTAGGAGTCACGCAATCCACTCCAGAAAATGTTGCCTCAGGGGCAAGTCCTACTGTAGTCTGCTTGGTTCTTAAGTCCCAGGTAAGTGGCACAGGATTGCAACCTTAATCTGGAACTGAGGTGTGTGGCATTTAATGGCTCCCTGAGAGAAGAATGCACAAACATGGATTCTTAAGTATCTTCAGGGTCCTGCTCTCCCTTTTCAAGTACAAATAAAGCTTAATGCCAGTTTGCCAGAGCAAGCAACACCTGCGTTGCTGTGGGGAGGAAAAGGACAAAAGAACAGCAGAACAGTTTGACATCTAAAACAGAAAAAATAACCCAGTTTTAAGCAGCTACCACTTGCATTTGAAGGCCTGGGTCTGCTCACAGTATCATTGATATGAATTAGATTATTCATTTGCAGATGTTCTAATAATTACAAGATAAACCTTCTGGGTTTTATTCCTGGTGTGACCCTGTTTTTGAGAAATGTTTAAGACTATTGACTAAAATAGCTTAATCTAGACTCTAAAGATATATAGTTATTCACATTTAATTTCCATTTAACAAAAGGGGAGGACACATATGACAGAGCACTGAATTTTCTGGGCGATGTGGTAATTTCAAAATGTACATATTTTCATAGTACATGGAACGAGGAGGAAGAGACAAATGAAGGACAAAGAAGGCAACAAACCATTTTCAGGGGATAGAAAAGGTGAATAATTTGGTGAAAGATGAGTACATGAAATTCAACTTGATTGTCTTCCAGCAAAAGAAGAAAGGCATACCAAACAGCTTTCGCTGCAGGAATGATTGGTTAAAATGAGAAAGCATTATCTTCAGAATAGGTGTTTCTGAGTTCTCTATTTGAAGTTAAATATAGTTGCTATAGTTAGTCATATAGTAGTGATTTTCTGCAGAGCTGTGTGCTCTGCAGGCTTAGGCTGTCATTCAGGAAAAAAAAAATCCTGATTTGAATTTTAATTCTACTGTATTCATAAGGGGATGAACATTAGTAAATGCTGTTGTTTATTTGAATCTTTTTGCATTAAATTCGGGAATTGTTGAAAATGATTCTGGAAGTAGTGCTGTCACTTTAAGCCTGATTCAAGAGATTTTAACATTTTACACTGAACTTTGATTGTAGGAAATAAGACATTTTCACATTTCATTCACGTGTATTGTTGTTTTTATACTTATGTCATATATTTATGCTGTGTACTGTGTGCTGTGGTTTATACGCAGCACTTGGAGTGCTTCTGTGAGCTGTCCCGAGTCCCCCTGGGGAGATGGTGCTGGGGTACAAATAAAGATTTATTTATTATATATCTAGGTAAACTTATGTGAAAGAGACAGGAAATCAGATGGTACATTGTACAAACAACTTAGTGTTTGTAAGATGTATCACCTGATTACTCCTTGTTCAGTTTTCAGAACGAAGAAGAAGGTGCGAATTACCATTTAGGTTTTTCTCACCTGTATTCTGAGTTTAATGGATGCATACTTTTCTTATGCTAGACTTGCAGATCAGCTTAGAATCCCTTGTGTTCCCAACCACTGCCTTCTCAGGCGCCAGTATTTTATGAGTACTGCTTTACTTTATACACATTTACAAAAAAACATGAAGGCATCCTCCTTCGTCCCTTGATTCTTCCAACTTCTTCTGTAATGGGCTTGATGAATGGTTGACAGATTTCAAGAAAGGTGCCAATATTTTCTGATCAGTCTGAGAGAAGTGCTAAATGTTACTTAGATCCCACTTCTGATCACTTCTGGAAGTGAGACAGCTGCCAGTTTTATCATTTTGAATTAAATCTAGTGTGCTCAGTTTTGTAGTTTATATTCGGCAAATGGGTGGATGCATATACGCCAGTTTCCTCAACTCACAAAACCTTTGACTTGGGGGACATCTATATGGCAGAATTAATGCAATTTGATAGCCATTTAACCTCCATGGCTCAATCTATCGAAATTTGGGATTTGTAATTTGGTGAGGCACCAGGAATCTTTGGCAGAGAAGGCCTTGTAAAACTACAACTCTCATGTTTTCATGGCATTTAGCCATGGCAGTTAAAGTGGTGTCAAAGCGCATTAATTCTATAGTGTAGATGAACCAAAAGAAGATCCTTTCTCCAAAGTATTTTTCTAGCCCTCCTAGCCCTTTGCTGTAATAGTTTAAGTATTGTACTAGGACTCTAGAGGCCAAGATTTGAATCACTAGTCAGCCATGGAAAGCCACTGGGTGACCTTGGCGAATCACATGCAACCCGCAAAACCCCATGATAGCCTGGCCTTAGTTAGTTGCCATAGATTGAAAATGACTTGAAGGCACCACAACAAAGACCTCCTTTTCCTTCTTGTCCTCTGTTTAGGATGATGAAGGAAGCCTGGAGAAACATAGACTTTTGGTGTTAGGCTGCAGTAATATGTCTGCCGAAAGCAATGCTATCAAGTGTGAGCTTTGACACTTGGTCTTTGTATGAAGAGGTGCTTATTGGTATTATTCTTATGAACTATTATTTATGAAGTGCCATGGGCACTAAGTGTTTTACAATGAGAAATCTTTTGGGAAGTACTGAAGGCTCAGGATTATCATTGATAATTATTAAGGACTTTACCCATGCTGACTTTACTCATGTAATTCAGAGAGAGGAGAATGATTTCTCAAGCTGTTTTAATTAATTATGTATTGCACATTCAAATGGAGGTCAGAGAATGAGCCAACAATATCATGAGTTTCAGAGAAAAGCTCTATGAAGCTGCCTGTATCTTCCCTATAGTGTTGAAAAGCAATCTAAAGATTAAAATTTTTTTTATAATGCCATTGCATGCTAGTAAACTTTTCTGAATGTCTGGCTGGGAAAATACTAAAAAGAAGTTGAAAATTACAATGCCTTGGTTTGATTCTTTCATTGGTTCTGTGGTGCAAAAATGAATAAATGCAACAGAATGTAGATAGCAAACTCACAGTGGAAAAAAACTGATTTCCTTGGTGCGTTCTATGCCTCAATTTGACAACAGTCAAATAAAGCAAGTGGGGCTTTAATATCATGTGTGAAAACAGCCTAGGGATGTGATTTTAGATTAAAGTATAATTCTCTGCATATTCTGATTTGCTGTCTTAAGTTAATACCGTAAGAGGGACAATGGAGCCTTGCCAAGGGAACCATGAAATGCTTCTTTATAGTTAATGTATTTACAAACCTTCCATATATAAAGCCAGGCAATGTGTCCAATCTACCTGGTATATTTTGATTAGCAATGGTTTTTTGCCCCTTTCAGCCCTTCTTCCTAAGATCTGTTTAACTGGCAATGTCATGGACTGAATTAACTACATTAAAATCACACATTATGCTATGCTCCTGTCCCAGATACTTTAAAGAACTATGATTTCATGTTTGCTTTTAGCACTTATATTGATATAGATTCCAACTGTACTATTGTGGGCTCTGGGTATTTTCTGTGGTTTAGTTCTAGGACCCCCACATCCCACAGATACCAAAATCTGTGGATGCACAAATCCCATTATGTTCAATGGCGTAGTAAAATGGTATCCCTTATATAAAATATAAAATGATTTAAAGTGATGGGAAGAGCCTGGGGATCTGTGAAATGATGGAGGGAAGGCTGCAACATTGTATGCCTATTTATCAACATATTATTTGGGATGTGGCAATATGAGGGTTTGGTTATTGGAATATTTTAATGCCTCAGTTGCAGGTGTGGAGGGCAGATTCTCCAATGGTGCTGTGGTCAGTTACTTGATGGTCAGCTCTGGTGAAAAGCCTTTCTATATTAAATCAGGCTAAATACAGTACACCACGTAGGCTGTAGTTAAAGCCTTACCAGCTTGGTAGACCCTACCAGAGCATGTGGCCTGCTGGCATAACATTCAGAAAGCATATGGTCTGTTCCATGTAGAGATTTGCCTTTAAGACTAAAGATAAAGAGTAAGCCCAAATGGATATGACCAGGAAAAAGAACCTCTCATAGGATTAGGAACAACCAAATATGGGGTGGGCTATCTTCTCAGTGGTTGGGAACATTTCAGATAGATAGGTTTGGTTTGCATTTCAAGGATGTCCTCCTCACACTTGAGCTAAAAGTCTGACTAGCTGCTCATGAGGAGGAAGTGGTCCCCACATGAGGGCAAAACCTGCTTTGATCTCAGTGAGATGGATCCTTCGAGAAGTGTGTACCAGACCCCTGTGAACAGAATATAGAAGTGCACTGTGTGCTTTTGCAATTTACAAGCCCGCTTTTCATGTGCTATTTGCTCATCATAATAACTATCACTATTCTTGTTGTTCCTAGCAAATTATGGCTTTTGAGTAATACATTTCCTGCAAATTAACTTGTGTGAACTCTTTCTCTAAACTTAATAGGTAACTGTGCCTTGGAACAGTCTTGTACTTTTGTAAAAAGCATTGTCCTTCCAGCATAAGCAACTAATCTTCTTCGGGAAAGTGTGTCTGAAAATACTGAGGCTGACCTCTAATCTAGCATGAGATTAAAAGTTAATTCTATTTTGCAATTACCTTCTTACGTATGTGTAAGACTCATGAATAGGGAAATGATTGGCTTCTACTTGAAGAATGGTATGTGTTTTCCTTCCCACCTCCATTTTTTAAAAATTAGTGAATTTCTCACATTTCACTGAGAACAAAGAGACCATATTTTGTTTGAAGTGCTTTTGTGATTTTTTCATGAGTCAAGGAAAGCACTAACCTGACTTCATACTGAGTTAATAGGCACCAACACGGAGAGGTATGTGAAACCAGCATGAGGCTTGAAATGCCAAGATGGTCTTGGCTGATAGAAATGGAAAATGCCTGGCAAAAGCTGTAGAACTAGGAAAGACAGAATGCACGTTATCACAATATTGTCAGTATATGTAGCTGAACTTATGGACTGATTGGATTTTTGTTCATGACTGTTCAGCAGAGTGCATTAAGCTGGTGTTGAATGCTAGACCCAAAAGTTCCTTCTTCGATTTTCCCTTGTCGTTCTGTACCAATTTTCTCATTGAGATTTTGTATTGCCTGAAGACAAGTATTCTCTTTTATAACCCTATCTTAAGATGATCACCAGAACCCTTGATTGGCAACTTCATTAAACAGACATAATTAAATATACCCCGGTCCGTCCCTCTTCCTTAAGAGCCAGCTGTGAAGGAGGTCAATTTAGCTGTTGTATGGGATGCAAGGAGGATGACGTTTCCATCACTCTTCCCATCAGCAAGCGATACTCCAACAAGGACTTGCTACAGTGATCCTCCTTCTGATGATTGCAAACTTGGTCAGTGGTAACAGTGGGTGGAAACATCATCCTGTGTATAGCCCATCACCAGATTAAAATACCTCTTTTACCCAATCTGGATGTTGGCTCCCAAGGTAGACTGCTTTCTGTTAAGTTCGGCTATGAAAGTATAAGAATAGTGAATATGGAACAGTTACAATTCCTTAACTCTAGGTAGTGAATCTAAAATGCCCTTCCCAGAGAGGTCAGGCAAGCCCCTACACTATCCTCTTTAGGCAAGGATCTAAAAACTTGGTGGTTCCAGCACATTTTTGAGCAGGATTAGTCGTAGCCCCCCCCCCCCCCGCCCCCGGGTTGTTAACTAGGACCCCACTCAGCACTTTATCCACTTCCCGGCCCTATGATATTCTGTTGCACTTTTTTTGCCTTTATAGTTGGCCTTGCCCACTCTGAAGCCCTGGTCATTATATCTGGCCCTGCTAATGGAGCATTTTGTAACTGTTTTTTTAAATTTTGTTGTTGTTTTGAATTGTATGTTCTTGTTTCATATTTATTATTCTTTATTATGTTTAATTTGTTATATGATTTCTTTTACTATGTTGGAAACTGCCCTAATAGGGCAGTTTATAAATAAAGTTTTATTTATTATTTATTTATGTTGTAGCAATATTGAATACCAGCCATTATCTTAACTGATGTTGAGCCAGAATCCCCCAGATGGGATATAAGAAGGAACTCTGGCTGCCTTGGATCCCTGCTGAATGCAGAGCAAGAGGAAAAGAGGAAAAGAATGAGTGCAAAGCTACAATGCTGAACAGTGGATTCATAAATTGTGGTTTTTGGAGTAATGGATGAACCTTGGATGTGATAAGCCTGTGAGAACTAAACCAAGCATGTTAGCATTCTCTCATTGGAAATCTGGACATCTCTCTGTGTGTCCCTTTCTCTTTCTCTTTTTAATCAACAGCAATTATGGGAATAGGGCTTGCTTCTTCAGATTTATGATTTTCCTGCTTTTCATGATGGGTGGATATATATGTCAGTGGACTATTTGCATGTGATAGAATCCTAGGCTACTTTTACACATCCATATAATCCAGATTATCAAAGCAGATAATCTAGATTATCTGCTTTGAACTGGATTATATGAATCTACACTGTCATATAGGTAAAGGTAAAGGTTTCCCCTGACGTTAAGTCCAGTCATGTCTGACTCTGGGGGTTGGTGCTCATCTCCATTTTTAAGCCGAAGAGCCGGCGTTGTCCGTAGACACCTCCAAGGTCATGTGGCCGGCATGACTGCATGGAGCGCCGTT
Organism: Anolis carolinensis; assembly: GCF_035594765.1. Classification (NCBI taxonomy): domain Eukaryota; kingdom Metazoa; phylum Chordata; class Lepidosauria; order Squamata; family Anolidae; genus Anolis; species Anolis carolinensis. The sequence goes on along the minus strand of NC_085845.1, from coordinate 84,828,332 downwards.
ACCTTCCCGCCAGAGCGGTACCTATTGATCTACTCACATTGGCATGTTTTCAAACTGCTAGGTTGGCAGGAGCTGGAGCTAACAGCGGCCACTCACGCCGTTCCTGGGGTTTGAACCTAGGACCTTTCGGTCTCCAGCTCAGTGCTTTAACGCACTTCGCCACCGGGGCTCCTTACACTGTCATATAATCTAGTCTAAACCAGATAATCTGGATTTTATATGGCAGTGCAGAAGAGGCCTTAGGTCCCTTCTACACAGCTGTATAAAATCCACATTGAACTGGATTATATGGCTATGTGGACTCAAATAACCCAATTCACAGCAGATATTGTGGATTATCTGTCTTGATATTCTGGGTTATATGGCTGTGTGGAAGGGCCCTTAGTTCATACAGATGAAGATAAAGTAATGGAACCCTTTTATTTTGAATGAGAGTTGAAGAAGCTAGAAGCATGGCTTGAGCTTGGGACATGGTTCTGATGATTTAGCTGTGTGCTTTTGTGGCTTAAATTGCCCACTCTTGTTCTTATCTACATTGTGGTGGTGAGGAATATGTAGGTCTTTTGTAGAACAAAGGAAGGTTTCAGTGCGGAGAGACTGGGTTGAGAATGCAACATAAGAGAAAAGAGTTTAACCTCTCACTCATCCATGGTTTAATCAACACTCCTTTCTCTCTTTCTATCTCACACACCCCTACATGCATAGCCGTGACAAATTACAGAATGTAAATGGTTATTTTTAGAATCCTTTTGACAGAGTGTCAGGTGTGTATAAAGAAGTATGTGGTGAAGTAGTCCTGAAGTAGTAAGTATGACTCTACCTCTCTGAACTGCAGCATGCCACATTTCAGGATGGTATAGCTCACTGTTGAATAAGCCTGATGTAACACCTTTAGATTTGGGTTTTTAAGGAAAAAATATATGTATATCTAACATTCTTCTGAGTATGTGAACCAGGTTAGCTGATAACACCATTTCAACCTCATTTCAACCATGGCATCTCCTTGTGATGAAATGCCATGGTTGAAATATGTAAAAACCAACAAGATTCCTACTGTGAAAAATAGTAAAGTCATAGTATTGAGAATGATACAAATAAAAAACTTGTTCTCACTCGAAACTAAAGGACATATGAAAAAGCTGCAGAAGTTGTTACTAGTAGCTGGCATACGACATAAAGGCATTACTTTGTGAATGAAATGTGTCAATTCCAGTCATCTTGGAAGAAATTTAGTTGTAATCTTTAAATAGGAGCGCAAAATAGTCTCCAAAAATAATTTATTTTCAAATATTAATCATATTTGGGAGGACTAAATGTTCTGAAGAAAGGCAGGGAGGCAAGCAATAAAAAGAAGGTCCTGTAGTTTGTTGGTAAGACAAGCAAATAGATTGGTAGGTTTTTAAATATTTTATTATTCCTGAGAAGTTACATTAAAATAAGATATGCTCCTTAAATGCACTGGATTTAGCTACATATAGCTATATTGCCAAAAATGTAAGAACTAATAGACAAATCTTTTAAAAATAATAATAACAACAACAACAACAACATCTGCCTGTGACAAAGAACTGGTGGGATCACAAGCCGGAAAAGGTTACAGAGAACGAACATGTCAAGCTACTCTGGGACTTCCGAATTCAGGCAGACAGAGTTTTGGAGCACAATACTCCTGACCTCACGGTCGTGTTAAAAAACAAAGTATGGATTGTTGATGTTGCAATCCCAGGTGACAGCAAGATTGAAGAGAAATAACTGGAAAAGCTGACACAATATGAGGATTTAAAGATCGAATTACAAAGACTCTGGCACAAGCCAGTCAAGGTGATCCTAGTGGTGATCGGCACACTGGGTGCAGTGCCTAAATACCTTGGCCTGCACTTAAACACAATCGGCGCTGACAAAATTACCATCTGCCAGCTGCAGAAGGCCACCTTACTGGGAACTACATGCATTATTTGCCAATACATCACACATTCCTAGACACTTGGGAAGTGTCCGACGTGTCATCCAATGCAACAGCCAGCAGAGTGTCTGCTGTGGACTCATCTTGTTGTGTTTCAAATAATAATAATTATTATTTTTATTTTATTTCTTATCCGCTTTTCCTCGGGCCTTGAGGTGAGTACACACCTAAAACACACATAATCATCTATATCTATATCTATATATATAAGAAAAGTCAATGTTTGTATGCGGCGGAGTATGTGGCAATATTCTGATTGGCTCCCACTTTCACAGACAACTGTGACCGCCAGGAATGACGGACCTGGCCCAAACTTGCCACACATAACCCCTATGACCAATTCTATGGCCTGGTGCCGTTTGGGGATGATGGGCCATGGATGATGGGATTTGCAGTACTTTCAAATGCTTCACCTCCCACAGATAGTGATGCCCACCAGTGATGTAACTGGACAAAACTTGGTAGGCAGAACTCCCATGACCCCCTTTACATCCTGGGGTACTTTGGGGGAGGACAGACCAAGAATTATGGGACTTACAATACCTTCACTCACTTCTTCAGACCACTGCAACTGCCACGAATGACAAAACTGAACCAAACTTGGTACACATATCCGAAATGACATACTTTACCCGCTGCAGCATTTTGGTAGAGGATGGACAAAGGATTATGGGATTTGCAGTACCTTCACCCAATTCACCTCCCACAGACCACTGTGATATCCATGAATGACGAAACTGTACCAAACATGACACAGGTGCAATGTGGCACACTTCACGTCCTGGTATGGTTTGCGGAGGGATGGACCAAGGATGATGGGATTTGCAGTACCTTCATCCAATTAACCTCCCACAGACCACTGTGATGCCCATGAGTGACGAAACTGTACCAAACTGGACACAAAGGTACAATCTAGCCCACTTTACATCCTCCTGCGGTGTGAGGGAACAAGGAACTAGGGAAGATGGGATTTACAGTACCTTCACACACCACCTCAGACCACTGCAACCCACTCCAATGACTGATCAAGACCAAACTTGGCACACATACCCCTCATCACCCACTTTATCTCTTGCTGCGATTTAAGGGACACTGGACTATGGATGATGGGATTTACGGTACACTCACTTCCTGAGACCACTGCACCTGCCACAAATGACAGAATTGAACCAAACTTGGCACACATATCCCAAATGACATTTTACACCCTGCAGCAGTTTGGGGGAGGATGGACCAAGGATTATGGGATTTGCACTACCTTCATCCAAATCGCCTCCCACTGCAAACCCCATCGGCCACAGATCTGCAGCAATGAGCCCATTCATGATATCCAAAACAACTCAATGCCCTCTACTAATACCCCGGGCACTGCCGGGTCCCCAAACTAGTATTATATAAAATACACATATTAAGACATACTTCTACAAAATACATATATTAAAATATACAGAACAAAGATTAAAATATAGTGAACACTAGGCGCGAGTTTAAATTCATGATTAAAACTGGCTGGGTAGGCCTGCCAGAAGAGATAGGTCCTCAGATGTGTCTTAAATTCTGACAGCTCATTTAGCTGTCAGAGCTCTTCCAGCAGGTTATTCCACAGTCTTGGGGCAGCCAATGAAAAGGTCCTCTTGGTGACGGTTGCCTTTCAGATTCTGGCTGGTTGGAGTAAGCATCCCCCAGAGGACCTAAGTGTGAGGGGCGAATTGTATGGGAGAAGGCGATCCTGTAGATAACCTGGACCCAAACCATGTAGAGCTTTAAGGGTTAAAACCAACACTTTGTTATTTGGCAGCCAGTGGGGTGACCCTAAAATATGTGTAATATTCTCACTCCTGGATGGTCATGTAACCAATCTGGCTGCTGTATTTTAACCCCACTGCAGTTTCCGAATGGGGGTTCAGAGGTAGCCCAATGTAAAGTGCATTTCAGAAGCTCAGCCTTGAGGTTACCAGTGTGTGCACTACTGTCTTTAGGCCCTCCAAATCTAGGAAGGGGCGCAGCTGGCGTATCAGCCAAAGCTGGTAGTAAACACTCCTGATCATTACATCTACCTTGGTTGACATTTGGAAAGATGAATCCAGGAGCACTCCCAAGTTGCAGACACACTCTTTTACGGGGAATGTGGGGGAAATCCCCCCTTCCACCTCCTTATGCATCATTTTCTCATGCCAAAGGGGACCTAAATGGGGGGCTGGAGGGTTTGAGTGCTATCCCAGTCCTCTGGGTTTTTCAAAGCCCGAAGAAGCAGGCTGGTTGTATGGACTCACCCGTCCTGGGAGTCAGTCCCCACAGGCCCATTAAAACCCAGGCCTTTCAGTAAGGCCCAGATCTAATGAGGTATTTAATTAATGCGGAACAAACCAGGGAAAACCCAGTTTATTCCATATTCATTCGCTTTTACCTGAGGTGTCATTTGGATGCCTTTGTTAAAACCGAGACTGGTTCCACATTTTGGGTCTGTCTGGATGTGCCCTTGCTTCTACCACCAGGGTGCTGGCTGCAAGTGTTAATATCTGGCAGGACAATTCTATTCAAGTCTATTCAAAATGAAATTTAATTGCATCCAAAACAGGCCATCAAAGGCTTTATCTAGTTTGGGTCAAGCATATAATTTTAAATATGAAAATGCTTGTTTGTTTTAGAATTCAGCACCATCAATGTCTGATGTATTTGTATGAATTTTATATGTTGTACGCTGCTTTGAATCTCACCCACGGGAGAAAAGCGGGATAGAAATGAATAAATAATAATCAACATCATCATCTTGATCGAGAAAGAACACCGATGCAACATTTCAGTTAAATGTAGACAGTCTTCCTTTATTTACTCTTGAATTTCTCCAAACTGTATAAAGGAAATGCACTGAGACAGAGCCAAGCTGTAATTAGTTCTCCTACATAGAAGGAAAGGAGTCAGCAACAAAGAAGACAAGCTCATCTTTTGCCAAAGGACAGAATCCATAATTTCTCTCTCTGGGATTTAATCTTAACAGTCTTGAATTAATACTTCAGAAAGCTGTATTACCAAATTTCTTTGAGAATATTCATTGCTCTCATTTTCTCTGAGGTGTAATAACTATTTAGTTGCTTCCACACAGGGCCCATAATACGGGGAGTTCCCCCGCTTTTACCAGAGATGTCCAAACAGCGTCTCCGGTAAAACTGAATTAATGCGGGACAAAGCAGGAAAACCCTGCTTTGTCCCCAATTAATTTGATACTGCATTAGACCTGGCTCTTCTTGAAAGTACTAATCAGGGTCAACCCTGCTTAGCTTCCAAGATCAGATGGGGACTTTTAGGGTATGTAACACTCTTTAAAATAGGCAAATTTAAACAAAGCAGACAGCATAGGATGTGTTCAGAAACAACACTCACGTTCTTGCATAGTTGATATCTGGTTTATCTCAATCTGGTTTATCCTTCAAATCAGCTTAATTTGATGTTAGGCTGCTATGGAAACTAAGTGCCAAATAATGGAGTTACAAGACAGTTGTAATCATCCCGACTTCTTGATGTTTAGTTTACTAGGGTCCTTTTTGTTTTTATCTGTGAATACAGAGCACTTTTAAGGCCTTCACTTCAGTTTATAACTGTTAGGTTGGCAAAAAATTTGAAAGAGCTGAAAGAAGGTTGCTTTGCATCAAAATGACACTTCTAAGACCTAGATACCATTGAAGTTTTAAAGCTTTTTCTGGAGTGAATGTTCCTCCACATCAAAAGTCTTCTTATTCTGTGTGCTGGGGCTTTTTTTTCAACAGTATGTAATGACCTGCAAATACTGCAGTAAGAAATTAACAGTGAGCAGGTGTGAAGAAGCAGGGTTCCTTTGGACTGTAAACACATCCTGTCACGACCCAGGCTACAGAGCACCAATAACCATACGCAGAAGCCAGAATCTATCTAATATCTTTATTAAGGAAATATATAAAGTTAGTAAAAGCAAATGTAAAAGATAGTCCCGAAGCAGACCTTTCAGGAAAGGTCAAAATTAGTCCAAGGAAATAATGTCCAATATGAAATATTAAGGTCCAAAGTTGTAATCCAATAACCGAAACACTCACTTTGCCAAGCAAAGTGAGGGGAGATGACAAGGTCCTTTAGTCCATAAAACTTGAGCGTGGCTAGGAAATAACTTGATAATAGAAACAAGGCTTGAACGTGGAACAAGGTAACTAAGAACAAGAACAAGGTCCGTGGAATAACTTGGTAAAATCCGTGAAACAAGGCAAGGATTAGTCCTGGGAAACAAGGCAAGGTCCGCAGGTAAACAAGGCTGGGAAGCAAGGCGAAGGCTGGATAGCAAGGCAAGGCTTGAGCATGAGCGAGGCTTGAATCGGAACGCGTTGTCCAGACACGACTCGCTCCGTAGGCTGACGAATTGACTCCGCGAAGTTGCTACGCGGGCAAAACACCTATATAGAGTCCAACTTTCTCACCAAAGCGGTTCTCTGGGAATCAGAAACGAAAGCTAAACTCTGAGACCAGATGTTAAACTCCTTAAAGATTCTCACGAGAACCAGTGTTAATTGGCAACATTCTTAGCTGCTATCCTCGCACTCCTGCGCGAAGCTGAATCCAAACTTCTCTGTTGTTTACAAAACTCCCGGCGCAAGAACACGGGAGAAGTAGGCACTGGGGTTGTTTGACATACTTCTGGGGCACAACTTTCTTGCAGGTGCAAGGTTCCCAGATCTGCCTGGGAAAGATCTGGCTGAGAGGAATCCAGTTCAGACTGGGAAGGTAAAAAACCCAAGTTTTCATCTTCATCAGGAATTACAATGTCCTGAGCAGGACTACAAGGCCCATGGTTCATCACACTATCCCCCTCCTCAGGGCCCCTCCCAAACTGGGATCCTCTCCCCGAGGCGCGAGGTCGCGGTTTGGTGGGATAGGTCAGATGAAAGCGACGGGTTAGATCAGGAGCATGGACTGTGGAGGCGTCTTCCCAAGAGCGTTCCTCAGGCCCAAAACCCACCCAGTCAATGAGATATTGTAGGCGGCGGCGATGAAAGCGAGAATCCAAAATGTCCTCAACCTCGAACTCCTCCTCCCCATTCATCAAAACAGGAGGGGGGGCCGGTTGGTCTGTATCAGGACGCACACCATCCGCCGGAAGGAGCAGGGAACGGTGAAACACTGGGTGGATGCGCATTGAACGCGGAAGTTGGAGTTTGAAAGTCACGGGGTTTAATTGCGCCACCACTGGATAGGGGCCGATGAAACGGGCATCTAACTTCCGGCAAGGGCGGTGGGAGGGCAGAAAGCGAGTGGACAGAAAAACCCGATCTCCTACCTTGATTTCAGGGCCCGGCTGGCGGTGTTTGTCAGCGTGGCGTTTATAGTCCTCTTTGGCTTGGTCCAGTTGCTGGAGCAAAAGTTGTTGCACCGCTGTGAGTTCCTGCAGCCAATCCTCTGCTGCGGGAACTTCTGAAGTTTCAATGACAGGGGGAAAGAAACGTGGATGGAAGCCGTAGTTTGCAAAGAACGGCGTTTCTTTTGTAGAAGCTTGAACTCCATTATTGTAGGCAAACTCAGACAGTGGTAACAGAGAAGCCCAATTGTCCTGTTGGTAGTTTACATAACAGCGAAGATACTGCTCCAAAGTGGCATTGGTGCGCTCCGTTTGCCCATCTGTTTGGGGATGATGAGCTGAAGATAAGCGAGAGTCTATGCCCAGTAGTTTTTGTAGTGCCTTCCAAAAACGAGAGGTGAATTGAGATCCACGGTCTGTGACTAAACTCTTGGGCAATCCATGTAGTCTGAAAACATGCTGAAGAAATAGATCCGCAGTTTCTTTGGCCGTGGGGAGGCCTTCGCAGGGAATGAAATGGGCTAACTTGGTGAAAAGGTCCACCACCACTAAGATCGTGGTGAATCCACAGGAAGGTGGTAGGTCAGTGATGAAATCCGCGGAAATTATTTCCCATGGGCGAGATGGGGTAGGAAGGGGGTGTAAAAGCCCTGAGGGCTTTTCCCTTCGTATCTTGGAGCGCTGGCATACTGGGCAGGTGTTGACATATTTTTCTACATCCTTGCGGATCTTGGGCCACCAAAAATCCCTTAGGATCAAATGCATAGTTTTAAATAGTCCGAAGTGTCCTGCTGGTTTGCAGTCATGACACAGGCGAAGCGTTTTTTCCCTGCCCGGTCCGGGTGGGATATAAACATGATTTCTATAGCAGAGCAGCCCATCTTTAAGCGAAAAGGGAAAATGCAGACCTTGGCGAAGTTGGTCCTGCGCCCAGGCATCTGCTTGCTGACTAGCCCTGATTTCTTGAGCACAGATGGGTCCTGGAGTAGGGGAAGTTGAACCAATGGGAATGGATTTGGTGTTCCCCACCGTGAGCGTGGCAAAGTTCTCGGGTTGTAGCAGTTGGGATTCAAAGGTCTCCTTGCGTCCTGCAGCGTATTCCGGTTTACGTGACAGGGCGTCTGCTTGCTTGGTTTGGGCTGGGGTCACATAATGGATCTGGAAGTTGAAACGTTCAAAGAATAAAGCCCAACGTTGCTGCCTCTGGTTTAGTTTGCGGGCAGTTCTTAGGTGTTCTAGATTACGATGATCAGTGTGGACTTCAATGGGAAATTTGGCCCCTTCTAGCCAATGTCTCCAAGTTTCAAAAGCTGCCTTTATGGCCAGTAGTTCTTTTTCCCAAATGGTATAATTTTTCTCTGGTGTGGTTAGTTGACGGGAGTAAAAGGCACAGGGATGAAGGTGGTCTCCCACCGGTTGTAAGAGTACAGCCCCAATTGCCACATCCGAGGCGTCCGCTTGCACAACAAAAGGGGTTCCAGGATCTGGGTGCTGTAGAATTGGCTGGGACGTGAATAATTTCTTTAGTTGCTGGAACCCTTTCTCTGCTTGATCAGTCCAGCGGAAGGGCTGTTTTCCACGGATGCAGCTAGTGATTGGGTCAGACCAGTGGGCAAAATCTGGAATGAACTTGCGGTAATAATTCGCGAACCCCAAGAAACGCTGCACCTCTTTCTTGTTAGTTGGCGCCCGCCATTCCAATACTGCTGAAACCTTGGCTGGATCCATGGAGAGCCCTAAAGGCGAGATGCGGTAACCAAGGAAATCTACCTCTTGTAGATCAAAGGCGCATTTTTCCAGTTTGGCATAAAGTCCATGATCCCGCAATCGTTGTAGCACCATTTTGACGTGGTTCTCATGTTCTGATTGTGATCTAGAAAACACCAAAAAATCGTCCAGGTAGATTATCAAGAACCTGTCCAGATAGTCCTGAAAAATGTCATTGACAAAATGCTGGAACGTTGCGGGGGCTCCGCATAAACCGAAATTCATAACTCGGGACTCGAATAATCCGAATTTGGTCTGGAAGGCGGTCTTCCACTCGTCCCCTTCCCTGATGCGAACTAAGTTGTAAGCCCCCCGAAGATCCAGCTTGGTGTAAACCTTGGCTCCTCGAAGCCGATCCAGTAGATCCGAGATTAAGGGCAGGGGATAGCTGTTCCGCTTGGTGATATTGTTCAATGCTCTGTAGTCCACCACCAATCGTAGTTCCCCTGACTTCTTCTTCACAAACATCACTGGAGAGGCGGCTGGGGATTGAGAGGGTCTGATGAATCCCTTGCGAAGGTTTGTCTCTAGGAATTCCCTGAGAGCTTCTTGCTCTGGTTCAGTCAGGGAGTAGAGATGCCCTCGCGGGATCGGGGCCCCCTCCACCAAGTCAATGGCACAGTCATAAGGTCTATGTGGGGGTAATTTCTCGGCTTCTTTCTCATTGAATACATCCCAATACTCGGAGTACTTCTTTGGCAAGGTGATGATGGGCTCGGTGTCTGTGGCATGGCATACCTTGGCTACGAGGCAATGGTTTTGGCAGTACGGTGAAGCAAACTGCAGTTCTCTGTTGGACCAGGAGATGTTAGGGTCGTGGAGAGTCAGCCATGGAATTCCCAAAATCACAGGGAAATGGGGAACCTCGGTAACAAAGAAGGAAATCTCTTCCATATGTTCTCTTATCCACATCCTGGTGGGTTCCGACCATTGACTTACGGGGCCCGTCTTGAGGGGGCGGCCGTCTATGGCTTGCACCACACGGGCATTCTTGAAATCATGATATTGTAATCCCAGAGAGTCGGCATACTCTCTATCAATGAAGTTGTTGGTAGCTCCAGAGTCTATCATGGCGTGGATCATGACGGGTCCCCTTTTTGCTGACCATAATGTGACCACGAGAAGGAACAGGACCCCGGTTGGCGGCTCTTGAATGGATTTTTTGACCGGGTTGGCGAGCCTCTCTACACCCGGTCGTTGGCTTCCCCCGCCGGCTGTGTGCCAGTCGGCTCAGACGTCTTCGTCTCCGTGGAGGACGCCGCCGCAAGCCGGGCGGCAGGCTTCCCCTTGGCTGGGCACTCTCTGGCGAAGTGGCCCCCGTTCCCGCAGTACCAACAGAGGTTTAAGCGTTGACGACGGGCCTTCTCGGCGGCATCTAGTCTGGGACGCACATTGCCCAACTGCATCGGCACCTCCTCGCCTCCTCTGGGGTATGGGGTTGGCGGTGGGGGTCTCCACACTGGACGTGGCTGAACGCTGGCGGGAGCGGGGGGTTTTGCCCCGGCTCTACTGCCCTGGCCTCGAACCCACTGTTTCCTGTTGGCAATCATGACTTCAGCCCGTAAACATTGATCAATGAGTGCCTCGAGGGTCTGGGGAGGATCCACCTTGGAGATTTCTTCCAGCATTTCAATGTTGAGACCCTCCCGGAATTGTCCTCTGAGGGCTACATCGTTCCAGCCGGTGTTGTGGGCCAGCACTCGGAACTCGGCTATATACTGAGACATAGGTCTGTCTCCTTGGAAAAGGCGACGGAGTTTGTGGCCGGCTGCCTCCAAATTGTCCTCGATTCCCCAAGTCTCCTTGAGGTGGTCCAAGAAATGTTGCGCTGATCTTAGGTGTGGAGAGGCTTGGTCGAACAGTGCCGTCGCCCAGTTGGCCGCTGGCCCGTCTAGAAGACTGTAAACCCATGCCACTTTGATGTCTTCTTGGGGAAACTCGGCATCACGGGCCTCTAGATAAGCTTGACATTGGCGACGGAAAACATGAACCTTGGAAGCTTCTCCAGTAAACTTGGTAGGCAACGCCATGGCCGGGAGGCGGATTCCGCGCTCCCGCAAGCCCTTTATTTCTCCATCCTGGGCGTTGAGTCTGTCGCGGATGCGATCCACTTCGTCCTTGCTGATGGTGTAGCTCAGTGGCTGCCCACCGGGTACGGTTCCGGTAGACATTCTGGCCAAGGTTAATTGGTGCTTAGGGTGGCGGAGTCAAACTGTCACGACCCAGGCTACAGAGCACCAATAACCATACGCAGAAGCCAGAATCTATCTAATATCTTTATTAAGGAAATATATAAAGTTAGTAAAAGCAAATGTAAAAGATAGTCCCGAAGCAGACCTTTCAGGAAAGGTCAAAATTAGTCCAAGGAAATAATGTCCAATATGAAATATTAAGGTCCAAAGTTGTAATCCAATAACCGAAACACTCACTTTGCCAAGCAAAGTGAGGGGAGATGACAAGGTCCTTTAGTCCATAAAACTTGAGCGTGGCTAGGAAATAACTTGATAATAGAAACAAGGCTTGAACGTGGAACAAGGTAACTAAGAACAAGAACAAGGTCCGTGGAATAACTTGGTAAAATCCGTGAAACAAGGCAAGGATTAGTCCTGGGAAACAAGGCAAGGTCCGCAGGTAAACAAGGCTGGGAAGCAAGGCGAAGGCTGGATAGCAAGGCAAGGCTTGAGCATGAGCGAGGCTTGAATCGGAACGCGTTGTCCAGACACGACTCGCTCCGTAGGCTGACGAATTGACTCCGCGAAGTTGCTACGCGGGCAAAACACCTATATAGAGTCCAACTTTCTCACCAAAGCGGTTCTCTGGGAATCAGAAACGAAAGCTAAACTCTGAGACCAGATGTTAAACTCCTTAAAGATTCTCACGAGAACCAGTGTTAATTGGCAACATTCTTAGCTGCTATCCTCGCACTCCTGCGCGAAGCTGAATCCAAACTTCTCTGTTGTTTACAAAACTCCCGGCGCAAGAACACGGGAGAAGTAGGCACTGGGGTTGTTTGACATACTTCTGGGGCACAACTTTCTTGCAGGTGCAAGGTTCCCAGATCTGCCTGGGAAAGATCTGGCTGAGAGGAATCCAGTTCAGACTGGGAAGGTAAAAAACCCAAGTTTTCATCTTCATCAGGAATTACAATGTCCTGAGCAGGACTACAAGGCCCATGGTTCATCACACATCCCTACCAGATTTGTAAAGTATGTTCAATCAACCCTTTAAAAGTTCGCGGCTGATTTAAAAAAAATCTTGGTGCATAAATGAAATCAGCATTGATGCCAGTCAAGCACACAAGGCCTGGGCATTCGCCAGTTGGGGTGCCAGACCTGAGAATGTCCTCTTTCAAATCCTCACAGTTTATTGTCCTCACTAGAAGGATGCAGGGAGCTACCTGTTCCCCATGGCATAGATCCTTGAGCCAGGAACATCTAGAAAGAAGCACTCCCTCAAGGATGTGGTCCCAAGACATTTAGAGCTTCAAAAGGCATCACAAGCATTTGCAGTTAAGAATAGCATGATACGATGTATTGGTTATGCTCCAGTAATTCAGCTGCTGTTTTTTGCATTAGGTGTACCTTCCTGAATTTAGCGGAGCAAAGTATCTTGATCCTGTGTCTACTCACCCAGCTGTGTTATTTGCAGCTGTAATTATGACAAGGTTTACTCCCATGAGCTCATGTGGATTCTTACTTCATAATTAGGGAGCCGCTGACCGCATTTCTGTATTGCTTTGTGATCAGAGCTTACAAATCTGCCTCAAATCCCATTTAAAGGCAATTCTGGTTAATATTACCCTGTGCCTTGCTATGACTACTTGACACAAACCATTGAAAGGATGTGACAAGAAAAGAGAGGGGACAAATAAGTTCATGAAACTTCGTTTATCAACTGGTAAAGAGTAGTCTTTATTTAAGTTACTGTGTTGAAAATAAGAGGGATAGATGGATCGGGAATTTGCTTCTGCATAATGTATGAAATGCTTTAAAAACCATTAGCATGGTTACTTCTGCTTTTTTTCATTGACAAAATCTGTGCCAGGGAGACCTGTAGCAAACAAAGCCAACCGGTACAGCGATTTTCATGAAAATTCAACAAGAGTGTTAGTTCCAGTATGGAAACACATAAACAGGGAAAGCAGTGATCTCGAATGTTCAAAGACAAAAATCCATTTTGGGGGGAGAGTGGGGTGAGGGGAATATCTTAACAACAAAAGGCATGAGTAAAACCTGTGCTGAAACGGGTTAAAATAGTGGTTCTCAACCTGTGGGTCTCCAGATGTTTTGGCTTTCAGTGCCCAGAAATCCTAACAGCTGGTAAACTGGCTGGGATTTCTGGGAGATGTAGGCCAAAACACCTGGGGATCCACAGGTTGAAACCTACTGAATTAAAATAAGACGCTTCAGTGCAGGTTTTAGTCTCTACCCACCCACCCAAACCCTGAGCATTCCGGGAGGTCAACTACATGCCATCCTGATTGAAATCGGGATAGCATGAAGCCACCCCAAAGCCCCCAATTTCCCCCTATAACTAACTTTAAAAAGACCCTGACCTTCATAAAGCCTCTCCTCGTGTCCTCCTGGCATCAAGCTGCATTGATTCAGCAATCCCAGAGCTTTAAAATCACCTCAGTATAACTAAGGCCCCTTCTACACTGCCATAATATCCAGATGATCAAAACAGATAATCCATATTATCAGCTTTGAATTGGATTATCTGAGTCTACACTGCTATATAATCCAGTTCAAAGAAAATAATCTGGATTTTATATGGCAATGTAGAAAGGGCCTTAGTACCAATGATAGAAATTATACATCTTTCTTGCACTTGGTGAAATCCAAGCTTTCTATTCCTTGCAGAAATGAATGAATTGTTGCTATTTTAATGCACCTATATGGCAGGAAATCCATTTTATGTTGACAGCATGAAGCTGCTGTTATGAAATCAATCCTGTATCCAATGCCATCAGTTAACAAATGATGTTAAATTTATTCACTGTATCATATTCTGTGAGTATGTAGCCAAATTAGGATGTATGATAGGTTTGCTCAATATGTAGGGAAGAAGAGATGCTTTAGCATCACATACTGCGATAAAATGCAGATTCAGTAAAATAAATTGATTGGTTTGTTGCCAATCCACCCACACTTTTGCATGGTGTGAAAATACACACATACTCTCTTATACAGAAATTGTCAGGAATTGTATTTTTCCTGCAATAAATTGTGAGAGAATTTAAAATGTAACGTTGACTGTAATATCAGTCATTATGACACTGCAGAATAATGAGAGCCTGGAATTAAATTAATATGGGGCCGGGCTGTGGCGCAGCTGTTGAGCAGCTGCCTTAAATCACTCTGACCATGAGGTCATGAGTTCGAGGCCAGCCCGTGGCGGGGTGAGCACCCGTCAATTAAAAAAAAATAAAAAATAGCCCCTGCTCGTTGCTGACCTAGCAACCCGAAAGATAGTTGCATCTATCAAGTAGGAGATAAAGTACCACTTATAAAGTGGGGAGGCAAGATTAACTAATTTACGACCTGGAATGAGGAAGTGCCGTCAGTGTGGATGATGAAGCAGCTGCTCCCCCCTGTGGCCAGAATCGAACATCCCCTCAGAAGAAGGTTAACTTGCCTCTGCGTGTGTCTCTCGGTCTCTGTTTGATGTGTTTATGGGCATTGAATGTTTGCCCTATGTGTGTTATAATGTGATCCGCCCTGAGTCCCCTTCGGGGTGAGAAGGGCGGAATATAAATACTGCAAATAAATAAATAAAATAAATATAGCATCTGTCCCAGGAATTACATGTATTGGGAGCCAATGATAACAATATCTCATTTAAAGACAGTGTGCATTAAGAGTAGTTTCTGTGTCTCCTGACATGTTTTTGCATCTGCAGTGTCATCTGAGGGCTGCAGTTCTGAGCAATTTTACTTGGAAGAAAACTGTACCCAAGTAAGTGTTTGCATTTAAGGCCTTTTCTACATTGCCATGTAATCCAGATTATCAAAGCAGATAATCTGCTTTGACCTGACAGCGGCAAAGTACGCATCGATCTGGGTTTAAAAAACCCAGGTCGGGGCGGACAATAGTCTGCACACTGGCTCCCAAAGTATGGGCTATCTGCAATGGGTGTGTAGATGCTCTCCCGGAACCTTCTGGAAGGGCACCAAGAACCCCCCCCCCCCCCAAAGCCTTTAAAAATAAAATGATACACCGGGAGAAGGGGGGTGAGGAGCAATTTCTTCTCCTGGCATATCATTTCTAAGCACCAGGAGGTCTCCAGCAGCAGTGTAATGGCGGCCGGGTAAGTTATTTTATTTTTAAAAGCCTTTTGGGGGGCTGGGGGGGGGCGCTGGGGAGGAAGTTGGTGTCTTCTGGGTTTTCTTGGCAGATTCAGCCCAGAAAACCCATGAGAGCTATGCAGACTGCCCTCTCAGTAATCCCAGGACTACCAAGGGGGCGATCCAGACAGGTCCATACTGGATTCGACCCAGGTCTTTCAGGTCGGTGCACACTTTGCTGCTGTCTAGAACCACCTCAAATAATCCAGTACCAAATTAATTCAGAACATAGCAGGGTTTGTTTGGATGCCTGAGGCAAAATTAATTCTGTGAATTAATATTAAGTCGAAACCAAACTGGCTCTGACTTTGGCTCGAAACTTCCCCTGTTGTAATGGTCATATGGTTTTAATTGTTTTAATTTGATTTGGATATCGGTTTTGATTTGTGTTTTATGTTTGGTTTTTTCTACATATTGTATTATATGTGGCATTCATTCTGCCATTGTGTAAGACTGCTCTGGGTCCCCCTGGGGGAGAAGAGCGGTATATAAATTAATTTAATTTAATTAATTAATAAATAATAAAAGTCCAAGAGGCCCCACATTTTGGACTCTGTGTGGATGGGCCCTCAGTCTACACTACCGTATAATCCAATTCAAAGCAGGATGTGGATTTTATACAGCTAAGGGGCCCTAAGACGTCTTATAGTTTGACAGCTATTCAAAATTCCCGCTCCCTTTCCTAATTGGCTGAGAGAGGGGCCAGTCTGGAATCGTGCCCTGCTTGGCTGAGAGCACTGCTGACGTTGCCGCCTCCAGGCAGGGATTCCATTTCCTGGGAAAATAACAGCTCAAGATTGGCTGGGCAGTGAGCCAGCCAGCTGATGGAATGTCCCCCAGGAGGAGGCGTCATTTGTAAAGACTATGCTAAAGAAATTATAAGAGCTTTCGATTAGCTCAACTGTCCAGTTCTGAGACTGACAATGTTTAGGAGCGTGGTTTTGTTTTTGTAAGCAATAGGAAGCCTCTTCCTGTTCACTCCCTGACATAGAAGAAAACCAATGGCAGACAACAGAAAACAAGAAGATAGTGAAAATGCGCCCATGCAAAGAGTTTTCAGTCCAGATTTCTCACTCTTTCGGGGAGAAAAACTCACCTTCTGCACTCTTGCTGTTTTTGGAATAAAACAGTGCTGGGATTTGCTTCTCTAAGCTGAGCAAAGGTTGTTACGATATGTAAGAAATAGTTAATGTGTGTGGGTCAACTGCAAAATTGAAGCTGATTGGTTGAGCCATGTCTGGAGAGCTGTTAAGCCTGGGAGTTTTTGATACTGTTGCAGTTTTGTTCATGCTTGAACTAAGCAGGTGCAGAGACAATTGGAAGAAAGAAGCAGGAGAGAGACACAGAGTTTGAAGTGTGCTCTTGCTTCATGAGCTGTTGGAAGGAATTTATTCACATGGACAAAGAAAACACTATTTTAAATCTCGTGAAAAGGACATTATTTGAGTTGGTGCAACTGAGCACATTGTACATATGTTGTTCTGGGTTTAAGAAGAATAAACCACTTGTTCTTTATTGTTCACCTGCGTGGCACATATCTTCTTTCTCTGACAAGGCAGTGCGTGGACTACACATTTCGAGTTTTTATTACGTCACAAAGGTGATAGTACAAATCAGAAAATTTGGCTATCATGCTCAGTTATTCACATTTCTGGTTTTATAATCATAGAATATGGGGGAAATGTGGAAAGCAGTCTATGTGTAAAAAGTACTACAAGTGTTCCCTCACCTATTGCGGGGGTTACGTTCCAGGACCACTCACAATAAGTGAAAATCTGTGAAGTAGGGGCGCTATATTTATTTTAATATTTACGCAATATATTAGTAGTTAGGTAGCCTTTCTCCACTTCGCAAGCCTTCTTCCTGCGCTTTTTCTTGGTGGCTTCCTCTCTGGTACCTGCCAGTTTCCCTTTTGTGCATGTGCCTCCCTCCCGTCGGCATCCAGAGTGGCCTGGCTGGACGCCGATGAGAGGGAGGGCGCACGTGCAAAAGGAAAACTGGCATCTTTTACGCATGCGCTACTGCTCAGAAAAAAACGCAAAGCAGTGAGCGAACGAAAAGCGAACTGCAAAGTAGGGAGGGAGCGCTTTATTCCCAACCCTTATTTTTAGTCCTTATATGTTCTCTGGAAAATGTGGTCAATTAATGGAGCACAGCTTTACAGAAATAAAGTCTTGTTTTGCTTTAGCTGAAGCAGTTAATGAGTTGGGTTTGGATTATTTTTTTTGTAAAGAGTGCCCTGCAATTACAAGTAAAATTAAGAAATGAAAACCCAACATATTTTATCCTTGTACAATGTTATGCGCAGCCATCTGCATTATGACAAGTAGTGTCACACATATATCAATTTATGGAATTATTATTCAAGACAACATAATTCTGTATGGTTTTCTCACCGCATTAATGAGAGACTCGGTTCTGTTTTGACATCTGTCATGTTGTAGTCATTGTATCTCTGTTCATCCAAGAGCAAAATAATGGTCACTCTGGAAAGCCCTTTATCTTGAATGGGTGATCATAATACACTCAAACTCTTACATTTATGCCATTGTTAAAAGGGCACAAATGAAGCTTGGTATGGGCAAAACGAACTCTGGAGAACAGTAGTGTGTGAAGACAAAAATATGGACAGTGATCACCAGTATGGCAGGGATAAGAAGCATGAAACCTACAGGCAAATCCTATCCCCTTTAGCTGGTCACTAGGACACTACAGTTGGTGTTTTAATTCCTTTTCTTCCTGTTCAAAGTGTTGAAAGCTTTCCCAGGTGAAAAATGGGTCTTCTGAAACAGTAGGACAACAATAAGGTTGTTGCACGATTCTTCACAATTTGGGAAATACTTGCACAAAAATACATGTGTTTCTGCATAGATAAACCAGAGGTACCTCTGTGCAGAAAGCAAATGAATATTCTTTCCATTCCTACTTCTTAGAGTAGTGGTATAGGAGCCTTCCGTGACTACTACATTAGTCCAGACAGCGAGACATCCTCCCAGTTGGCTGGGTATGATAGGGATTGTCATTTTACACTTCTGGATGACACCTGGTTTGAGGACTGCTCTGTATTTACCCTATACATTCATGTATATGTCTAGAAATTTTAGTCAATAAATCAACCCAAAAAACCTTGGTTGGCTCATCGATGGATCAGTGTGAGTACTGTTCTTTCACTCTTATCAGTTTGTTTATTTATTTACTGTATTTATACCCCACTTTTCTCACTCTGAAGGAGACTCAGAGCAGCTTACAAGTAGGCAACAATTCAATGCTGTGAGGAACCATTCCCTTCTTTGAGCAGAGTGGTGAAAGGAGGCTGTACCTAGCCTTTTTGAATATCTAGGTGGCTGGCTCCCTAAGGTGGTATTGGTTCTTTCTCATCTCAGAACCTTCCCTGGACTTATATACGAGGTCAACTTGTACATGAGTATATGTCACGCTTACTTCAAACAACCAGCATGAACACAGACCAAAGGTAGCTGCTATCAAACCGGATCTTTATTGAAGAATACACAACTTGGCAAAGTCGAGAATGACATAATGTTTACATACAGTCTTCTTTATTACCTTCGTTACAACGTCACACCACACGTAAATATCATCACCCAAACCCCACCCCATGAATCATTATCATCACTACAAAACAAGCTACTCATTAAAATTGTTTTGATTCTCTCTCCAGAATTTCCCATGCTTTGCTGCCAGGTGTCCGTAGGAGCTATAGAGGAGTGCGAATTGTTATGGCTCCGATTCAAGAGCTTGCAAACTTAGCTCTTGGAATCGGTCCCATGACATGGTGCTTCCCCTTCCGCCGATCTCTTCTTCTGTACCTCGGTCGCCTTGACTCTGAAACAGAATAGACATGAACACTATGTATCCACTTTATCCAAAGTACCCATATACTTTTTTAATAAGCTACGATGGAATACAGGGTGTATTTTCCCTAGACTTTTTGGCAACTGTAATTGGAAAGTTACTTCGTTTATGATTTCCTGTATTCTGAAGGGTCCGATGAACTTAGGGCTCAGCTTTTTCGAAGGTAGACCTAGTTTTATGTTTTTTGTACTTAGCCATACTAAGTCCCCCTTTTCCAATTTATCGCCCTCCATTCTTTTCCGATCTGCAAAGGTTTTGTATTTTTTGTGCGCTTCTTTTAAAGACGCAGTCACTTGGTCCCAACATTCTTGCATCTGAGCTTTCCATTTCCCCGCCCCTGTTTCTCCATTCTCCGGCCACTTTGGCAATTGGGGTAAAGGCTGAATTTCGTGCCCATAAATCACTTCAAATGGAGATTTATTTGTTGCGGAGTGGATTGTAGAATTAAACGCTAATTCAGCAAATGCTAACCACCTAGACCAATCGTTTTGTCTTTTGTTTGAATATATACGAAGGAATTGCCCAAGTGTCTGTTGAGTACGTTCCACTGCACCGTTGGTCATAGGGTGGAAAGCAGAACTCATGCTCCTTTCTGCTCCTAATATTTCTAAGAATTTCCCCCAGAATTTTGCTGTGAATTGGACACCCCTGTCACTGACCACCCGGCTAGGACATCCGTGCAGCTTGTAAATGTGGTTTATGTATAAATCAGCTAGTTTCTCTGCTGATGGTAGCTTTGCAAGCGCTATAAAGTGAGCCTGTTTGGAAAACAAGTCTAATACAGTCCATATATAATGATGACCCTTGCTGACAGGTAATTCCCCCACAAAGTCCATGGCTACACATTCCCAGGGCCTGGTAGGTTCTGCCACTGGTTGCAATAGTCCCATTGGTCTCCCTCCCCGCGCTTTATTCATGGCACAATCGTCACATTGGGTAACATAATTTTTTATGTCCTTTCTCATTCCTGGCCACCAACAATGTTTCGCTACGGTCTTGGTAGTTTTTGTAATTCCCATGTGTCCTGCGCTCTGGTTATTATGAAAACGATGCAAAATTTTGGCCCTTAGTATTGCAGGAATGTACAACTTCCTTTTCACAAACCATAATCCCCCCTTTTGTTCCCCTTTTTCTGTGTTGGATAAAATCCATTGGTCCCCCTCATATGATTGCGCAAGTTCCTTTTCCCAAATACTGACCGGAGCCAAGTTCTCTTTTTTCGTTTGTGCCCTCGTGTTGATTGCTAACCCCCATTGTTTTTCAGAAAATAAAGTTCCCTCCTTTGCTCTGGTTATGTTCTCATGTTGGGGCATGCGAGAGAGGGCATCGGCCAGAATGTTTTGTTTCCCTTGGAAAAATTTCAATTGAAAATTAAATCTACTGAAGTACTGTGCCCATCTAATTTGTTTGGGAGATAATTTTCGTGGGGATTTTAAGTACTGGAGATTTTTATGATCAGACCAGACTTCGAATGGAATTTCGCTCCCTTCGAGGAAGTGCCTCCAGCATTCTAATGCCTTCAGTATTGCTAACGCTTCCTTTTCCCATATGGGCCAACATTTTTCAGTTTCGCTAAACTTCCGTGATAAATACCCACATGGTTTCAAATTCCCATTTTGGTCCTTTTGTAATAATACTGCCCCATAGGCACAGTCTGAAGCATCGCAATGTATTATGAAAGGACTCTGCATGTCTGGGTGCTTTAGGACGGGTTCTTCCGTAAAGCGTCCTTTTAGAGTTTCGAAAGCTTTTTGGCATTCTGGCGTCCAAATCAGTTTAGCGCCAGGGGCTTTTACTTTTGCCGTTTCCCCTTTCCCTTTCGTCTTCAAAAGTTCGGTAAGGGGCGCCGCCAGTTGAGCAAAGTCTTTTATGAACGACCTATAGAAATTTGCGAATCCTAGGAACGATTGTAATTGTCTCCTTGTTTGAGGGATTCCCCATTCCCTTACGTCCGATACTTTGGACGGGTCCATAGCTAATCCATCTGAAGATATCCGATACCCCAAAAAATCAATTTGTGTTTTGTTGAATTCACATTTGGAAAATTTTGCATATAGCTTAGCTTCCCTTAGCTTTTGTAAGACTTCCCGGACCAATTCGGTGTGCTGTTTTCTATCCTCACTCACAATAAGGATATCATCTAAAAATACAAATACCCCATGGTATAACAGTGGGCGTAGGATGAGCTGCATGAAGCAGGAGCCCCCATTTTTTAATCCGAAAGGTAAAACTGAATATTCAAAAAGTCCGAAAGCGCAGGAAAATGCAGTTTTCCAAGTGTCCTCGGCCCTGATTCTTAATTTATGATAAGCTTCGATCAAATCTAGCTTCGTAAATATGCTCCCTTTCTTCAATACGGTAATTAGGTCCTTCACTAAGGGCATAGGGTATTTGTTATCTTTTGTAATTGCATTCAAATTTCGATAGTCAATGCATAGTCTTAACGAATTGTCTTTCTTCCTCCTAAATAAAACGGGGGCCCCCAAAGGGGAGTTGGAAGGCTTAATGAATCCCTGTGCCAGATTTTTATCAATATATTTCCTCAATTCCTCTTTTTCCTGAACAGACATGGGGTAAACTTTGGGTTTTGGTAAGCTTGCCCCTGGGGTTATTTCGATTCCCACTTCTAGATTCCTTATGGGAGGTAATTTGCTTGCTTCTTTCTGATTAAACACATCCACGAAGTCTCTGTATTCCGGGGGTAATAGTTCTGGGGTTATTTCTTCCGACTCATCTCCCTCGTTCTCTTCCTCTGCTATCTTGCCTATCTCCCATTCCGTTTGTTGTTCTCTAAAAGACATGCTCTTTCCCCTCCAATCTACTTCGGGGTTTGCCTGCTCTAGCCACGGGATCCCCAGTATTACATTATACGTGGCAATAGGGGATATTACAAAGGATATTCTTCCCTCCCATTTGCCTATTTTACATGGGATTCCCTGTATTTCTTTCTTGGATACTTCCCCAGCAGCAACCGATCCATCCAATTGCGAGAACGCAATCGGAACTTTTAGTGCAGTCTGCTGGTATTTTAGCGCCTCTGCTAATTCTGGAGTTATAATGTTCCTAGAGCAACCGCAATCCACGAATGCTCTACAGGTGGCTCGATTCTCTAGTCCCGATAAGCAGATTGGCACTACCATCATGCGTTTGTCTTGACTCACCAGCTGCTCCGGAGGCTCTGGGGCTTGCATTTCCTCCTCCGCTCGTCTCCCGGCTGCGGGCGTGGGTTTCGGGGCTTTTGGCGGTTCTCCCTTCCGGGCCCAACATTCTGCCGCCCGATGGCCCGTCTTCCCACACACAAAGCATCCTTGCTTGGTTCTGTAGCCGTCGCCTTTGGAGGGGATCCCGGGCCGCCCCTCGGGTCGCTCTTGCTTCCTCGTTTCTCCACGACCCCTCGCTGTCGGTCGCTGCTGGGCGCCGCCGCTCCGGTAGCGCTTTACTTGGGACAGGGTAGATTCGACGCGCCCTGCCAGCTGGATCCAACCCTGTAACATCTCTGGATCATCTCTGTGCGCCGCCCAGCTAAATATCTCAGGGCGCAGTCCTTCTTTAAATATTTCAACTTTGGTAACTTCGGACCACTCTGGTACCTTTTCCGCAAGATGGAGGAATTCCTCTGCATACTCAGGTACCGTCTTGTCCCTTTGCTTTACGACTTTTAATTGGTCGCGAGCTCTTAATTGCTCCAGCGGGTCTCTGAAGCGGTTCTCCAGTGCGGCTAGAAATCGGGGCACTGATCTCAAGCAGGGGTCGTGCCTGGCGTGTAATTGTACATACCAGCTGGCTGTCCCCCTTTTGAGGGTATTTCCGATGGCCCGAACCTTACTTCCTTCGGAGGGGAATGTATGTGCGTTATCCTCCATGTATCCCCTAATGCCAATGAGGAAAAAGTTCAGCTCGGATGATTCCCCTCCGTATTCCAATTTGAGCTCCTCTCTCCTAGGTATCCATTCTGCGGTATGTTGCCTTTGAACGAGTGGTATGGGGAGGGGTTGCGTCAGGTTCCCCTGAACTGATCCTTTGATCACGCCGCGCCCCAGTCCGGCGGTCGCCCCCCGCGGTCCTCGGAATTCCGATGCTGCCGTCGGCCCTTCCATCCACCTAAACGTAGGCCCTGCTGTAGCCCCTTCGTTCCGTCTTCCGTCGTCAGATGGTGCATCCTCTCCATCCCCGTGGGTCTCCGGTTCCTCTCCGCCCTCCTCCACCAACCCACTGGACCCGATCCCTGGTCCTAGTGGTATTTCGACTCCGACACCAATTCGGGGGGTTGGGATTCCTGTTGGGGTTGGTGGCCTCAGAGTTTCCAAGGCTCGCTGGCGATCCACTTCCCGTGCCATCCTTTCTCGGAACTCCAGCTCCTGCCAATACTCCTCGTCTCCATCACCGCCTACTGCCGTCGGGCTCTGCGTTGACGCGCGCTGGCCCCTTTGGCTCCAGGCTTCGTCCTTGCCCGGTCCTCTTTCGGTGCCGTATTGGGCGGGCTCTCTCTGGAGATTCTCTTCCAACAACGGCACCAATCTTCCTATGGTTTCCGACAGCCGTGATAAGTTGGTTTCTAAGATGGACAACCGTAGCGCCACGGTCTCCGGCATACTCCCCCCAGACCCCCAACTGGTCTCCGCAGCCGCTGAAACTCCTCTCCCTCCTCTGGGGATCCTCTGGGTCACTCCATTCGGCCTGGGGTAGCCGGTAGAGGAAGCGATAGCCTGTAGCGTTTCCTCTCCCAGCGGCCGGACATCTGGTAAGGGGCCCTCTGCCCCCCTCGGGCTCCGATCGCCCCCTTCACTCATTTTCACTTCACTGCGGCTCCGCAGGAGGGTGAGAATGGGATTCTCGACTTAATGTCACGCTTACTTCAAACAACCAGCATGAACACAGACCAAAGGTAGCTGCTATCAAACCGGATCTTTATTGAAGAATACACGACTTGGCAAAGTCGAGAATGACATAATGTTTACATACAATCTTCTTTATTACCTTCGTTACAACGTCACACCACACGTAAATATCATCACCCAAACCCCACCCCATGAATCATTATCATCACTACAAAACAAGCTACTCATTAAAATTGTTTTGATTCTCTCTCCAGAATTTCCCATGCTTTGCTGCCAGGTGTCCGTAGGAGCTATAGAGGAGTGCAAATTGTTATGGCTCCGATTCAAGAGCTTGCAAACTTAGCTCTTGGAATCGGTCCCATGACATATATACAGTACTTAGTTAGATCATTTACATATATAGCCCTGTAGTGCCATATCTGGCCAGCAGGGGGACGGGAGAGGCATTTGCAGCCCATGGGGTTGTTCTCTGGCTCCTTCTACACTACCATATAACCCAGATTATTAAAACAGATAATCCACACTATCTGCTTTGAATTGGATGATATGAGTCTACACTGCCATATAATTCAGTTCAAAGTAGATAATCTGGATTGTATATGGCTGTTCAGAAGGGACCTCAGAAGTTTTATCAGGCCAGGCAACCTCATAAAAAGGTGAATGCTTGTGGGGTCATGTATTGCAAGTATAACAGCCCCCTCCCTTCAGTAGAATTTGCCTGTCAGCTGTACTCTTGAAATTGGGAGTCCTAAGAGACTGTATGTGCAATAGATTAGAGAGACCACAGGGCCACTTCCTCCACCTGATGCCTTCCGAGTGTCTTGGGCCCCTTCTACACTGCCATATAAAGTCCAGATTATCTGATTTAAACTGGATTATATGTCAGTGTAGACTCATATAATCCAGTTAAAAGCAGATAATGTGTACTGTCTGCTTTGATAATTTGGATTATATGGCAGTGTAGAAGGGGCCTTAGACTTATATCCTCATCATCTCTAGCCAAATACTGCCCTTGAGACAGAGGAGAATGTTTCAATCTGTAGGGTATGTGTTTTGAGGATTGTAGAAGTAAACCAGGGTTTGGTAAGAGAAGTGGAGGCTTGAGGTAATTTGTTACTTCAGTACAATGGATTATCTACACCTCAGTCAGCTTTATGCCATCTATACAAGTACAATATATATATGTGTGTATACAGCTGATGCCAGAAGTAGTAACTTATAAGTCATGTCTCTTACCTGCCTGTTTAACTCAGGATATCCACTACCTCGGTGATTCTCTTAGTGTTTTGGGCACTCTAGTTAGAAATTCTGGGAACTGAAGTCTGAAACACTTGGAAGACCAGAGTTTGGGACTAAATGAGCTGGCACATCTCCAGGTGCTTGAAGATCTCCAGAAAGAGGAATATGATCTAAATTGCACCTCCAATGTGATGGGATAAGTGTGGTGAGGTAAAATTGGTAAAATGTATCTCCTTGGTAAAGTTGGCAGCCTATTCCAAATTCTGAGTGAAGATATTTACTACCACTTACTTCTAATTGATCATATTAAGGGTATCCTAAATATTATGGGCTTGGCCCCATGTAAGCCGCCCTGAGTCCCCTCGGGGAGATGGGGCGGGGTATAAAAATATAATAATAATAATAATAATAATAATAATAATAATAATAATAATAATTATTATTATTATTATTATTATTATTATTATTATTATTATTATGTCAACAGACAATCTTGTGGCACATTGGAATATCATAAGAGAATGATAGCAAGCTGTAGCTTAGCCGACAAACTTTGGCTGTTTCCATATGTCGGAAGAAAGTTAATCTCCTTGTGTGTTCAGGTTTTTAGTTTCCATTAAAGTGGGACTCTAGAGAGTAGGGCAGCAGGCTGATCCTCCCAATGTATTTCCTCAGAAAGCTTTTCCTAATATATCGCACTCTAGAGGAGCTGAATATTCATAGCTAAAGAAACTGGAAAGTGCTTAGCAGATGAAGGCTTGGAATAAAATTGTTGCTACAGACAAGTCTAGCGATAAGAACTATCACGTCTGGCTGATCTTTTATGCCTCTTAATATGGAAACCAGTAGTCTGCTTGGATCTTAATTTAGCTAGGCAGAGCAAGTCTTCCAGTCGGCAGGAACCAACTGTTGGATCTGGCACTGAGGTGGCAGCAAATACACTGGTTAATTTAACAGTTATGCACGTAATCCCTGTTGATTTAGGCATGCCTTGCTCAGTTGCACCCGGCCTGTAGATATTTGGTGGGGGCAAGGAAGCACATCAGAAGCAAGGTAATGATTTGCACTATTGGCAAGCTGCTCCAGTGTCTGTCTGCGCTAAGAATGGAGATGGCTGGCTGGTGTTTTGTTTGTTTGTTTGCTTGCAGAGAGCTGAAGGTGATACATGAGAGGCATAGGCTTGGTTCCAATCGTGTACTTCTGCTGATGGAGTCAGTTCTGTTTGTAGAACTGGGAGCAGGGTGTTTGCTTTCTTATCATCAGCCCTTCGGCATCCTCACCAGGACTGTGTCTTTTTATTCTGTTTAAAATCCGAAGGTTACCAGGCCCTTGAATCAATCCTGGGGGCATGAGAGGGATGTGAAGGGTAAATTATTGTTCTTCATTCATTGCCTTCCTTAGCAAGCTCATGGTCATTGTGGGTTTGGCCACCTAGTGAGCCTGCTATGATAGTCTATGTGCCTGTCCTTCCATACCAGCTCAAAACAACTTGCAGATAAAAAATATTTGGCCTGATGAAGTGTGTATGATTGAAAAGCCCTTTTTACACGTTTTCTTCCAGCTTATGGTGTCCTATGACAGGGTTTACTTGGTACTTGTGCCTTCCCCTGAAGCTGAGAGAATGTGACTTGCTAGTGGTTAGCCACTGATTTTCAGTGGCTAAGTAAGGATTCTCCAGAATTCTAGTCCAGCACTAAAACAACTGTACCACACTGGCTCTCTTGGAAAACTTCCACATTAGATTTTGTGCCTTTTTAATTGGTCTAATAAAGATATTACCACAATATAGATGTGTGAATTTATTTTAACAATCAACATTGCTTCTCTTGCATTTGCAGTTGTCTGTGGCATACCTGTAGTATACAGGATTTTGAAGGTTTTTAATAGTGTTTACAGAACCTGCAAGACTTTGTTTGACCAGAGATGACAGTGGAAAAGAAAATATGAGGATGTGTGGTGTTTATATTCTTTCAAGTCGTCATACAAAGTAACACTTTTGGCATTTTCACTTACTTCTGAAAAAAAAAAAGACAACTACAAAATATTGCCAGTCTTCAACTTAAACTGATTTCTGTTGCAAAAGCAATTATTGGGTAAAATACATTTCTCATAGATGTGTTTCTAGAAAGGTGTGTTTTTCAGTTGTTTATTGTTAGGAAGCCCACAAACCATTGGAGTACAGTAGAGTCTCACTTATCCAAGCTAAACGGGCCGGCAGAAGCTTGGATAAGCGAATATCTTGAATAATAAGGAGAGATTAAGGAAAAGCCTATTAAACATCAAATTAGGTTATGATTTTACAAATGAAGCATCAAAACATCATGTTAGACAACAAATTTGACTGAAAAAGTAGTTCAATACGCAGTAATGTTATGTTGTAATTACTGTATTTACGAATTTAGCACCAAAATATCATGATATATTGAAAACATTGACTACAAAAATGGCTTGGATAACCCAGAAGGTTGGATAAGCGAGGCTTGGATAAGTGAGACTA
This sequence comes from Anolis carolinensis, assembly GCF_035594765.1. NCBI lineage: Eukaryota > Metazoa > Chordata > Lepidosauria > Squamata > Anolidae > Anolis > Anolis carolinensis. The sequence goes on along the minus strand of NC_085845.1, from coordinate 84,800,492 downwards.
CTGTATTTGTATTTTTCCCCCAAGAGATTTGGCAGAGGTACAGCTTGATACATTCACATCCTAGTCCCTCCATTGCTTACACATGTAAAGTAAATGGGTCATAGGGGAAAATTGGAACAAATGCATACAACAGGGAGGGGAAATACTGCTTTACCAGACTTCTGAGAAATAAGAGATAGGGTGGGGAGGGCATTGGTGATTCTGAACATTTTTAGAATGAGGTAAAAGAGGACAGTCCATTTGCAATCCCTTATTGACCTGTGAAAAGCTGGTGGTTTGAAATCATTTATTATCATATTCAGGGGCTTTAAGCAGTGAGCTAACAATCTGGGTGAATATTGCTGCAATTACAGAATAAACAGAGTCAGGAAATGTGCGTGTAATTTTAAAAAGCAATTTCTAGTAAATCTACAAAATAATCAACAATCCATATGAAATTGAAATTTAGTTTTCTAAGGACCGTGAAAGTAAGTAAGTGAGTAAGGCTGTGCATGGCGAGATCCGCTAACCGTCAGTGTTCTAGGAAGAGACGAGGACCCACCAGTTCAAGGCAAATGACAGAGGCTTTATTTAATCTGCAGAAGGGATGCAATGTACTGCAATGGATGCCAAAATGTACAAGCATAAAGCATTATGGGATGTACAGTCACTTTTATACAGTAGAAAACCCATGCATTAACATTGTCTAGTTTTGAAGTTCCCTCTCCCACCCCTGATTGGCTGAGCGTTAGGAGCTAGTTGGTGGTGTCTCCAATCCTGATTGGCCAAGGAACGAGCTCAGGCGTGCCCATGCTGCAGTTGGCTCTGGCCCCGATGACACAGCTGGGGATTCCCTTCCAGCTAATCAGGAAAGTTCTGGGGTCACCAATAAGTTGCTGGAGGCATCCCTTGGGGCGGAGATGACTTTCAGAAAGCTGCATCCATGTCTGGAACCTTATAATGGATTTCTGGAGTTAATGAATATCCGGGCATGCCAGGTCCAAGGTGTTGGGGACAATGGATGGTGATTTTCCAAGTCAATTCCCAGACAGAACTAACAAAGAGTGGGTCCCAAAATGTCTATTGGAACATCAGAGCAATTATATTTCTTGACCATGGTCGTGTCCGACTGACGACTCAGGTCCCACCAGAGGGGAATCCTGGATAGCAGTCATAATGCCATTAGCTCAGTTGCAGGAAAATAATAATAATAATAATAATAATAATAATAATAATAATAATAATAATAATAATAATTTTATTCTTATACCCCGCCCCATCTCCCCGAAGGGACTCGGGGCGGCTTACATGGGGCCAAGCCCGAACAGAACAATAATAACAAAACAATAAAGTCAATCAATCAGACAATAAAAGCATGTCCAATAATTCTTCTTGCTACACCTTCAGCCTGAGGTGTTGGAGGAAATTCCAGAATTGTTGGTTCTGTCTGAGGGTCAGGCAGAGGTTAAGACAGTTTGCTGTAGCTTGCCTTTAATTTAATATATATTTATAGAAATGAAATGAAATAAAATTTAATATAGTTCATATATGGGGAGAGAGGCAAGGGCCTGGGGATGCCAAGATGGTGATGTGGCAGACATGCATGGAGGGATTGGAAAAATTATTTCCTTTCTTTCTGATTATTTGGCTCTTGTGTACACATGAGTATTAGCAAAGAGAAATGGAGATATAGAATAGAGCAGAGTCAGGGACAGAGTGTGTCATGAAGTCCACAAAAGCATCATAAGGATATGATTCATTTTGGTTAACTGGTCCCTAGAGAGACCTCCCACTGTGGACTAGGGTCCATGAGACAAGCGCTGGTTCGGATTCATAACAGTAGCAAAATTACAATTATGAAGTAGCAACGAATATAATTTTATGGTTGGGGGTCACCAGAACATGTATTAAGGGGTCGCAGCATTAAAAGGGCTGAGAACCACTGGGCTAAGAGGACGTAACCAGTGTTCATTTATTTACCAAGATTTTAAGAGTAAAAGCTCTTCTGCATTGGGATTCAAGTCCATAATCACTTTTTAATTGGTGACCTTAGAATTCTTGGGTATGAAATTTAGCCTGCATGTAACCAGTCAGCTGTGCTTAAAGAGAGACACTGCAGAGAAATCAAGCAAGGAATCTGCCACTACCCTTATACCACAGAGGGGAACAAATAATATTCTTTAATTCATATAAAAAGAACTAGGTCAGGCTCTGTGCTGGTCTGGCCAATTAAGAGACCTATTCTTGCTGAATGTGGGCTGCCTCCTTTGCAGGAAGTGCATATGTCTTGGCCATTTTCAAAATGGCATTTGTGTGCATTTTTAGGGAGAAAAGAATTTATAAAGAGCCCTTGGTGTTGATCTGCACTCCCTAAGATTTGTAACAAAGCAGGGCAGTTGAACCTTTAAAGTCATATAATTTCAGCTAAGCTACATAGCTTAATCCTTCCCTAATCATAAATATCCTCTCAGCTGTTCTCAAAAATGAAATGAAAATTTCAATCTATATAAAAATAGCTTGACTGAGTGGATTTTTCTGATTCTGATTACAAAGTTATATATCTGTGACGTCTTTGGAAAGTGGAAAATGTAATATTCTGAGAAAATAATGTTGATTCTCCCCAAGCCTTCGTGGAGATGCAGCAGAAATGCAAAAGACAAACACGTAGTGTTATTAATTGTCATCTAGTTGGCTTTGCAGGAGAGAGCCTACAAGAGACCCTGACATGATCCGCTTAGGTCTTGCAAACTCAGGTATGTGGCTTCCTTGGTTGAGTCTTCCTCTTTTTCTACGGCTTTCTGCCTTACCAAGTATTGTCATCTTTTTGAATGAATCATGTCATCTCATGATGTGTCTCAAGTACAATTTAGTTTATAAGCAGTAGAGGTGGTTAGATGGAAATAGTCATAAACAAAGGTGAAGAACTGAGGCAGCAATTGTTTTTTATTGTATGCATTTCTGAATTATGATGATCCTAGATGAATCTATCATGGGCCTTTCCTAGTGAGATTTGTTGGGAGGGGGTTTGCCTTTGCTTTCCTGTGTGACCTGGTGCAAGGTTACCTATGAGTTTCCATGGCCAGGTGGGGTTTTGATCCCTCGTCTCTAGAGTCATATTCCAATGTTCAAACCACTACTACTACTACTTTGGGTCTGAATTAATTTAGTATTTTACACTTTTAAACTGTCCAAAACAATCCAATATATCATTAAGTGTGCAAAGGTGACTTGAATATATGTTCATCATCCTGAAAACAAACAAGTGCCTCCAATGGCTGAGGAAATTTAGAAGAAAATGTTTCCACTGAGCATTAAACATTGCATCTGGGTTTTTTTAAATCATTTGTATCTACAAGACACAGTTTCAAAAATAACTTGATTAAGAAAAGAAAACAGTCAAACAACAGCTGTGGTCTGTTTTTCTTGCAAGTTCTGGGAGTCCATGATTATTTGTAATTACATAGAATCAGAAGTAATGGCATCAGTGTGTCTGATCCTATCTTAATAAACAACATCCAATATTCGTTGACCTTGAAAGTTCGTTATGGTGCGAGACATTGTATTGGAAACAGATGGTATAAGGAAGAAGGTCCTACTGAAATAATGTTTCCTTTTGACATTTACATACCATATTCTTGTAAGCCGCTCCGAGCCCTAGGGGAGTGGCAGCATATAAGTTTGAAAAATAAATAAATAAATAAATAAATATTGCTTATGAGAACTAAATTGTTCAATAAATAACTTAGCCTTTATGGTGTGGGTGGACTTCCAACACTTTTTGTGATTTTGTTCTGTAAACTGTAGAATTCCTATAGATTGTCAATAATAATAACAACAATATGAATAATAATATAATAATAATTTTATTTCTTACGCTTCTCTCCTTGTGGCTTGAGGCGGGTTACTACATCACTAACAAAACAAGCATCTAAAAACATTCTACAAAATACGCATATTAAAACATATTTCTACAAAATACATATTAAAATAGAACAAAGAAGCATAAGATGGAAGTTTAAAATTTGTGATTAAAACTGGCTGGGTAGGCCTGCCAGAAGAGATAGGTCCTCAGATGTGTCCTAAATTTTGACATCTCATTTAGCTGTCAGAATTCTTCAGGCAGGTCGTTCCACAGTTGAGGGATGGCCAATGAAAAGGTCCTATGTTTGGTGGTTGCCAGTCAGGTTCTGGCAGGCTGGAGCAGACATCCTCCAAAGGACCTCAGTGTTTGGGGCAGATTGTACAGGAAAAGGCGAATCTTTAAGTAACCTGGACCCAAACCATGTAGGGCTTTAAAAGTCAAAACCAACACCATACTTTGCTCAGAAATTAATTGGCAGCCAGTGGAGTGACTTTAGGATAGGTATAATATGTTCACTCCTGTTTAATTACCTTTGATTCCTCTAGTATCATTTTGAATCTAATTCCAATTGTTGGATCTTAAGAGTTCTAGTCATACCAAATGATTCAGGCCCCTTCTACACAGCTGTATAAAATCTAGATTATCTGTTTTGAACTGGATTATATGGCAGTATAAGGACAGGTTGCTTACCTGTAACCATGTTTCTTCGAGTGTACTCTGTGAATTCACACTAATGGAGAAACTGCGCCTGCGCAGGTTCCGACGGAAACTCTTCCAAGCTGAAGTTCAAATTTTGGCGGTAACCACGCCCCCCTTCCCAAGGGACATATAAGGCAGCCCCGGGCGCCCGCTCTCCAGTTCCTGCGCCGCCAAGGCAACGAGAAAGGGAGAGATTTGCCAGAGGGGAAGGAAGGGCGGGTTTGTGTGAATTCACAGAGTACACTCGAAGAAACATGGTTACAGGTAAGCAACCTGTCCATTTTCTTCGTGTACTCTGTGAATGCACACTAATGGAGACTGACACGCTAAGGTCCCGGATGGTGGGGCAAGGCAAACTCGACAACCAGTGAATGTCCAAACATAAGTTTATTAGGACACATTGAGATAATAGTCCCAAGAGACCAGTGCATTAGGACACATTGAGATAATAGTCCCAAGAGACCAGTCCAATAGGTTGTCCGAAGGGACCAGTGCAATGAGAGTATGAACATAACATAAGAGACAGAACATATCAGGAAAAAAAAATCCAATAAACGTAATACAACACTAAAGTTGAGTACAGTGTATGTGAACGCTCTCCCAGGGGAAGAGGGGAAACATCAGATAACTTGACATACCCGTCAGGGTGAATGAAGTGTTACAGAACAACGTCCCAACACAATTAGGGGAAGAACATGTCCCCAGGGGTATAGGCATGGGGAGAAGACTGGCCCCATAGCTTGAAGGAGAGGTATAGAGAGTCACCTGCGGGTGAGTATAGGGAGAAGGAGGCCGTTTGAGAGTCAGGATAGGCAAGATGAGAGTACCGATCTTGCAAAGGCCGAGTCCTTCAGGGCCTTGTTGTCTAGCCTGTAGTGAGAAACAAACGTAAGTGGGTTCAACCAGATTGCCGCTTTGCAAATGGAGTCGAGCGGGATACCCCTGAGGAAGGCTGTCGAAGCCGAGAGGCCACTCGTCGATCTCGGACGGATGGATGGAGGGGGAGGGCGTTTGGCCAGTTCATAAGCCAACTCAATGGCCTGAGCGATCCAATGGGACAACCTTTGGGAGGAGATGGGATTACCCAACTTGTCCGGGGCATAGGCGACAAAGAGTCTCTGAGTCTTACGGATGCCCCTGGTACGGTCCTTGTAAAAAAGGAGTGCTCTGCAAACGTCGAGAAGGTGAAGTTTCCGCTCGAGAGGAGAGGAGGGATTAGAGAAGAAAGCTGGTAGGACAATGTCCTGATTGAAGTGGAAAGCTGACACCACCTTAGGGAGAAAAGTAATGTCTGGGCGAAGGACAGCACGGTCGTGGTGGAAACGTAGATATGGCTCATCGACCCTGAGAGCAGCAAGCTCAGACAGCCGTCGTGCCGAAGTGATCGCCACTAGGAAGGCTAGTTTCCATGAAAGCAAGCGGAGATCGGTTGAGGCGAGTGGTTCGAAGGGAGAAGATGTGAGTTGAGAGAGCACAAGTTCGAGGTTCCAGCCTGGCGTAGGCGGAAGCGATGGCGGGCAGATGTTATTGTAGTCTCGGAGAAAGGTTTTGATCAGGTGGTGAGGGAAGAGAGACGGCTGACCATGGCGTTGAAAGGACCAGGAAAGGGCTGCGAGGTAGGCCTTAATAGAAGCGAGAGAGAGTTTTCTCTCGACAAGAGTCATGAGGAAATCGAGGACCACCGGTACCGAAGTCGGAAAGGAGTCGATGTTATGGGATCGAAGGAAGGCGTGAAAGCGGGAAAGCTTGTAGGTGTAAGCTTTGGTTGTAGCCGGCTTATGGGCTGCCCGAAGAACATCCTGGAGGTCTTGTGGGAGGGAGGTTAAGTAAGAATCCTCCACGCAGTGAGATGAAGAGAAGGAAGGTCCGGGTGAAGAATCTGACCGTCCTCCCTGGAGAGAAGGTGCGGTGAGGGAGGCAGAGGGCGAAACGTTCCTCTGGAGAGACGAAGAAGGGCCGGATACCACGGCTGGCAGGGCCAAGCCGGAGCTATGAGGATCGCCATGACCGAGATCGAGAGGAGTCTTTCGAGGACTTTCGGTATGAGGGGAATAGGGGGAAAGAGGTAAAGCATTTCTGCTGACCAGTCCAGTAGAAAGGCGTCTCCCAGGCAGCCTGGAAAGGAGTTCGGGGGGAGCCTCGCTCCGTAGCGGGACAGCTGAGCGTTTTGAGGAGAGGCAAAAAGGTCCAGAGTAGGCCGCCCCCAATCGAGGAACAGGGTGTGGAGAATTTCGGGATCAAGCTTCCACTCGTGGGAGGAGGATGTCATCCTGCTGAGGGCATCTGCCAAGTCGTTCTGGGCACCAGGAAGGTGAATCGCGGAGACTTGGACCTCGTGGGCTATGCACCAAAGCCAGAGGCGGGAGGAGAGGTGCATCAGCTTTCTCGAACCCGTACCGCCCTGTTTGTTGATGTAGAAGACTGCTACTAGATTGTCCGATTGAATGAGGATGGACTTGTGGCAGATGAGGCGGGAGAAAGCTTTCAGGGCTTTGAAGATGGCGAGAAGCTCGAGAAAGTTTATGTGGTTGGTCCTTTCGGATGGGGACCAGAGATCTTGGACCGTCAGGCCGTTCATGTGGGCTCCCCAGGCGTAGGTGGAGGAGTCCGTGGTTATAGTCATTGAGGGTAGGGTCGGATGAAATGGAAGTCCCCTGCACACGTTTCGGTGAGACGTCCACCATGAGAGGGATCGGCGAACGTTCGACGGTATCGACAGGTACTTCGAGTTGTGGTGGTAGAGCGGCTTGAAAGTGTCTATAAACCACCTTTGTAGGACCCGAAGATGCAGCCTGGCGAAGGGGGTCGTGAGGACCGTGGAGGCCATGTGGCCTAGAAGGACTTGAATGGCACGGGCTCGGATCCTCCGGGCGGATCGACATAGGGCGATCTGGTGGTGGAGAGCTAGGAATCTGTCGAGCGGTAGCGAGACAGTCTGTGTAACAGAGTCGAAGAGAGCTCCGATGAAGCGAATTTTTGTCGACGGGGTGAGATGTGACTTCTCGTTATTGAGTTGGAGGCTGAGAGAGTTCAGGAGGCGCAGTGTGAAGGAGACGTGGCATTCAAGAAGGGCAGGGTCGGGCACCACCCAGAAGCCAGTCGTCTAGATAAGGAAAGACCGTGATGCCATGTAGCCTGAGGTGGGCCGCTACGGTGGCAACAACTTTGGTGAAGACCCTTGGCGCCGTGACTAGGCCGAAGGGTAAAACGGTGAATTGTTAAGTTTGGTCGAGGACTTTGAAACAGAGGAAACGTCTGTGAGCCTCCCTTATCGCTACGTGGAAGTAAGCGTCTCGTAAGTCTATGGAGGCAAAGTAGTCTCCCCGCTGCAGCATCGGGAGAATAGAGGCAATAGAGACCATTCTGAATTTGGAAGGACGAATGAAGACATTGAGAGCCCTTAAGTCTAGAATGGGGCGTAGCCCGCCCCCCCCTCTTCGGGACCGTGAAGTACCTGGAGAAGAAGCTTTGTGGGTCCAGTTCGGGAGGAGAGAGACGGATGGCCCCTTTGGCCAGAAGGGCATCGATTTCGGCCAGTATTTCTGGAGAAGGAGTTGAAGAAAGAACGTGACCTGTAGGTGGGAGCTCTGCGAACTCTAAGGCGTAGCCCTCTTGGACAATGCGGAGAACCCAAGCATCTGAAGTGATGGACTCCCATTGATTGAAGAAGGGGGCCAGGCGGTCGGCGAAGGCACAGGAGTGTCGAGGCAGCGTGGGTTCTACAGCGGTAGCGGACGAGGAGCTTTGGCAAGAAAGGATGGCGTCAGGTACGCCGGTGAGCCTGCGGAGGAGCGGGGGTGGTTCGACCCCGTTGCTTTTGCGGATGAGGCCCTCGACGAGGTTGGTGATGGCTTTGATTGTTCGAGCCCGAGGGGCGTTTGAAAGATTGGTGCCGGAAGGATTGCGGCGGGAAGCGACGAAAACGATGAGGGAACCAGCGGGTACGTTGTGGCTGTGGTTGGTCGCCACATTTGGACGCAAGAATTTTAAAGTCATGATTCGATTTGAGTTTATCATCGGTACCCGAATTAAATAGTCCGAGTGCGTCAAAGGGAAGGTCCTCAATGACCTGCCTGGAGGATGAGGATAGACCGGACGACCTCAGCCAGGCGTGGCGACGGATGGCAATCGCCTGGGCAATCATCTTGCCCGCCGTGTCCCCGGTATGTTTCGCCATCTGGATTTGGTGGTGGGCGAGCGAGTCAGCCTCCTGTTGGAGGGTGGTAAGAACGGAGCGGTCTTCGTCCGACAGTTTCGCAAAGAAGGGTTGTGCCTTCTCCCAGATAATCTGCTGGTAGGCACCCATGCAGGCTCCGTAATTCGCTATCCGGCAAAGTAAAAGGGCTCCGGAGTAAAGCTTTCGACCCACGGCGTCGAAGCGCTTCCCTTCTGTGTCGGCCGGAGTGTTTGATTAACGACCTGAGGATTGGGAGGCTTTGACGACCAGGGAATTAGGGTTGGGGTGGTGCTTCAGCCACTCCAGGGTATCGTCGTCGGTACGGTACCAAGTCTCGATTCTCTTCGAGGTCGGAGGTATGGAGGATGGGGTTTTCCAGGAGGCCTGGATAACGTCCAAGAGATAAGGCAAGAAAGGGAGTAGCGTGGCCGGCGGAGCTTGGGCTTGCACCCTTTTGAAAACTGGATCAGACACTGCTTTGGAGGTCTGCTTGATCTCCATACCCAGGGCGTCGGCCATTCTGACCATTTGATCAGAGAAAGCACGAATATTGTCAGTGGGTGAAGGCGGGTCCGCCTCATACGCATCATGAGGAGGAGAAAGGTCGAGGCCGAGAGAGACCACCGAGGCCGAGAGGACAGAGTCTGGGTGGTCAATGTCGACATCTTCCTCCTCAGCCCCTTGGGGGGACTGAGGGGGAGAAGAAAGTACAGTCTCGGGGGGAGGCATGGCCTCACGGGAGGAGACGGCCGGGAGTCGAGTCTTTGGAGGCTGAGGCCTGGGCCGCTCGAGCCAGGCGAGCCGTTTGTCTGCCACGCTCCGGTGTCGAGGTCGGAGGAAAGAGCTGTTGGCGCGATGAGTGAAGCGGTGCAAGAGGCTCCGGTACTGGCACCCTGACCACCGTTTGGGTGGAGTGGTGGGATGAGTCCTGCAGCTCTCCGTCAGATAGGGGCTGCGGAAGGGATTGAGAGACATCTCTAGGCCTCTGGGCCGGCACAATCGGCGAAGACCTTCTCAAGGAGGTTGCCGAGGAGGACGGCGGGTCCCTTTTTGAGGAAGCCGAAGAAGAGGAGCGCTGAGTCAGCCGTTTCTTCGTCGGCGGTTGCTTAGATGCAACCCTCAAGGATTTGCCTGGTGTTGGAGGAACCACAGCTGAGTCAGATTGCGCTCGACGAGACTCCTCGTGAGCCCTCTTAAAGGCTATTTTGATTGCAGAGGAGGACGGAGGGGAGCCGATACGAGAGCGGACCGAGGTCATCGAGGCGAGAGAGCTCGACGTCGAGGAAGGCCCCACCTTTCCGGAGCGGGTCGACACGGTAGCCGTCGTCACGGTACACAGTGGCTTGGCAGGCTTAGCAGCCCTGGAAGTTCTAGATGCCCTGGACGAGACCGAGGAGGCTTTAGCTGTCGGTGCCTTAGCTGTCGGTGCCGACATTGCTCTCAGAGCTGAAGACGACGACGCACTCGACGTCGACGGAGTCGGTTCTGGAGCGCGAGATCTTTCGTAAAGCGCCGCTCTGAGCCTAGTGGCTCTGTTCTTTCTGGCCTGAGCCGTGAGAGCTATGCAGAAGCGGCAGGTACCGACCACATGAGCCTCGCCAAGACAGAAGAGGCACTTGGCGTGGCTGTCGGAATCAGGAATTTTAGCAGCGCACTGCGTGCAGCGTTTGAAACGCATAGTAGACATGCGAAGAGTCCAAAGTGAACCTTGCGGCGGAAAAAAAGGAACTGGAGAGCGGGCGCCCGGGGCTGCCTTATATGCCCCTTGGGAAGGGGGGCGTGGTTACCGCCAAAATTTAAACTTCAGCTTGGAAGAGTTTCCGTCGGAACCTGCGCAGGCGCAGTTTCTCCATTAGTGTGCATTCACAGAGTACACGAAGAAAAAACTCAGATAATCCAGTTCAAAGCAGATAATGTGGATTATCTGCCTTGGTGTTCTGAATTATATGGCAGTGTAAAAGGGCCCTCTGATGTGAAACCATTGAAGTAGAAATTCTGTATTGCTCTTCCCTCTCTTTGTACTGCACCCACAATTGTATCCCTGTCTTTGTCTCTTTCCTTGTTTGTGTGTGTATGTATGTTTTTCTGTCTGTCTTCCTCTCCCATGGCAATCATGTCAAAGTTTCCTTTCCATGTCTATGTTTTTATAATATCATCATCATCATCCTTGGCATCATACATGGATTCTGAGGAAGATGCTTCCTACTACTAACTCTCAAAAGACACTATACAGGCCTTTTGTCTTTTTCTTGAAATTTCTTTTGAAAGAAAACAAAAAAAAATAGGAGGCACAGTGAGAAAATATGATGTAGAACTGTGGTTCTCAACCTTTGGTACTCCCAGAATTTCTAAAAGTTGGCCAAGCTGGCTGAGGCTTTTAGGAGTTGAAGTCCCAAACAACTGGAGGACCAAAGGTTGGCAACCACTGATGTAGAAGACCATAACATCTGGACTCTGCATAAAAATCTGTGACTGAAGTAGGATGATTGGCACAGCAAAAGCATCACTTGGAAGTGTCACTGACCTCAGCTGGAAAGAGATAAAGACAGTTCTTCCAACATTGTCATCAATGGTGCTGCTGATATATTCTTGGCACATGGTTTTGATGACATACTGACTCTTGCTATTTGCTATTGTGCAGTAATCTCTTCTCTTGAATATTGTAAACACTTCTTTCCTAGCTTCTCATTCCTGTCATTTTTCTCCTTTTCAGCCCATTTGTAATACTGTTTGTTTTTGAGTGATCTTTATCGCCAACTTTTGCAAACAATGTAAACTTTCTGTTCTGAAGATTTTGAAAGAGAAAATATCTCCCTGTCTTACCTTTCAGGTACATATTCCTTAAAATTCACAGGGAAGCTGTTTTTGAAGTGTTCAGTTGAAGCTTCTAAATCATAACTCATCTTCTTGCTTCTACTCCTCCCATTTACTCTCCTATTTTGTGGGAGTATTTTTGGTTCCGCTGTAAGATTTATAGCCTTTACCCAAATTAACATTATCTCCACTTGGCAAATAGTTGGAAATTATGGGAGTTGTTGAGTAATCCTCTGGATGACTACAGGTTGTCAAGTGTTGTATGATAGGTATTAGATCTACCAAGAAGTATGATACCAACAAAAATTAAATGCTTCACTCATTATAAAAATGAACATTTATTAATTGGGGAAAGGTCATATTACGTAGTTATGGTAATCTAATATTTATTTTTGTTTTGCAAGATAAATTTATTTCTCTCTTCAGGGGCTTATTTGTAAAAGCTACTTAGCCAACCTAAATGCTGCATTTGCAATTCCAGTTGTTCTCATACTGAGTCTGTTCAACATTGTCCTTGATACAGTGCTACATGTCTTGTTGTAAATGACAGTTGGGGGTGGTAAGGGAGCTTGCAATGTTTGCGTGGTAAATGCCATACATCTGCTTATGGGAGATACCTTTTCCCAGATATATTTGTTTATCAAAAGACCTTGTGTCTGCAGCCAGTTAGAACTGAAAGTAAGTGTTCTGAATAAACAAGTAAAATGAAGCAAATTCAACAAAACAACTACAACTATAGCTAAATGACAAATTGCAATCAACTAATGAATAATAATAATCACACAGTACTTATAATTGGGGAGTTCAAAAAGTTATGAAAATTCAAGGGAATGAACGCCCAGTAGATTTTAAAGAACTCTTTAAAGGTCATACAGTAGACTCTCGCTTATCCAACCTTCGCTTATCCAACATTCTCTATTATCCAACGCAGTTTTCCTCCTGCCCAAATCCACAGTTGTTTCTCTAGACAACAAGGACTCAACTTTTTATGGATTTAACTTCGGACAATGTTGTTACTGTAAGTTCATTTTATGCATTCTATGTTTATTTGTAGTCAATTTTTAGTAGTTAATATTTTTGTAGTCAGTGTTTTCAATACATTGTGATGTTTTAGTGCTAAATTCATAAATACAGTAATTACTACATAACATTACTGTGTATTGAACTGCTTTTTTTGTAGATTTGTTTGAAAACATGATGTTTTGGTACTTAATTTGTTTAATAGGTGTTTCCTTAATCCCTCATTTTTATCCAACATTTTTGCTTATCCAACGTTCTGCCAGCCTGTTTATGTTGGATAATCGAGACTACTGCAGTTGTAAATATCCTGTAAGCTTTCTCCCTTCTTGCTTCGATACTAAAGCAACAGGCAGCTCTGCGGGTCCTTTGTCTTATGGGCTGGCAGGTACCAAGTTTAAAAATGTAGTTTTTAATTTTCATTACTAGAGGATAGAACCTATATTTGTTCAAGGCAATGTTCTGGAGATCCACTTCCTAATTTGTAGTACATATTTGTGGGGTGATAGTGCCACTTATTTGAAATGTGGTGCTGTAGATGAATTCTGAGGTTGTCATAGACTGCTTAAAAGACAAATATATTGGTTCTACAGAAAATCAGGCCTGAACTGTCCCAATAAGCCAAGATGATAAACGGAGGCTTTCATACTTTGGACATACCAAGAAGAGATGATTCACTAGAAAAGACAATAATGCTTAGCAGCATAAAGGGCAGTAGGAAAAGAGGAAGACCACATGCGTCTGCAAGACTGTTGAGACTAGGGTGATCTGGAGGTCTCTCATTCATAGGGCTACCATGAGTCAAAGTTGGCATCAACGAAACTAACAACAATAAAAAGACACTGTTGTCACTAACTCAAGATCAGGCAATGACCCAGGAGAGGGTCCTGATTTCAGAACTCCTGGACCTTCGACACTGGTGTGGGAGCTTTTGTCACTGTGCTTCCGATTCCCAAGGCTCTTAGGGCCCTTCCCGACAGGCCCTATATCCCAGAATCTGATCCCAGATTTTCTGCTTTAAACTGGATTATGAGTCCACCAGGTTTATCCCAGATAATCTGGGATAAACCTGGGATCAGATCCTGGGATATACAGCCTGTCTGGAAGGGCTCTTAGAGATCCTTACATTTATATAGATATTTGTGTATTTTAAATTCAGGGTACAATACAGAGCTAAGGAATGGTAATTATGGGAATGACTTTATTGTTTGTGGTGGATTTATTTTCTCATCACCTTTTCTTCTATTTCATTTCTTAGGTTATGGCCAGATAAGGCACTTGGGAGAAACATGGCATTGAGCTATACTACTGTAGACATAGATCAATGGAATCATATAACACCTGTAGTCAATAGGTTAATTAAGGGCATAAGTTGGTAGTAATTCATTAAAAACCAGGGGTTCATGATCACTTCCTGGCCTGTTAATCATCTACTCTTTGCAACAAGTGGGGATTCCTTAAAGATTGCTGAAGGTGGAAATAACTCTTGTCATTTCTGCTGAGCAGTGTAATTATTATTACTGGTAAGATAATGAATTCTGGGCTCATTCTTTTTTGGACAATCTCCAATCATCTCTTTTTTCTTTTCTTTTTTAAAAGAAATTCGAGTGGCAATAACCCAATGGCAACGACAGAAAGAAATTGGCCTGCCTTTGCTTCTTATTTATTTATATAGTCTATGAGTTTATGTTAGAGACCAGGGCTTCTTTAGCTTTTTCCATTCATGACCCCATTCAGATCAAGATTTTTTTTTTTCATGATTCCTTTCCACCTGAGAAAGTTTTATGTGTCCTGGAGTATATTTGTATATAAAATAGGTATAAAAATTAAACATTTACTGATAATAAATCAGCATATTTTGCTGAACAGCCTGATTTTCCTTTTTTATGAAGTACAACTTATGGTAAGTATTTTCTGCAGAATTAATTGTGAACACTGCATATTATTACTACTACTACTACTACTATTATTATTATTATCATTATTAATAATATAGTTATATTTATTTATACCCCACTTTATCTCTCCCAAAGGAGACTCAAAGCGACTCAATACATTGTTGCTAACAGATTTGTGTAAATGTCTAAGTGGTGTTCAGAATTTTTTTACTATTGCCAAATTTTTCGTGATCCTAATATTGAGCTAAGGAGACCCCGTTTGGAACCAGGACCCACAGTTTAAGGAGTAGTGTTATAGACCATCTTCTATAGTGGTTTAAGAGTTCTTTAAAAATATTGCATGTTTCTAAATCTATCCTATGAGTCTTTGTTCCCCAGTAAAACATTGTGGTCCAGATCTGACCTTGGCTTATAGCTCTGTATGCACAGATACATGTCCTCCCACCATTTGAGACCTCTCAAGCCCTGAGAGAGGCCCCTTACTGTAGATTACTATTGTGGAGGGAAAGGAAAAGGTCATTGAGAACATAGAGAAACAACTAGTCTCCACTTGGTTGAGGGAAGAATGGAGGGTGCATTCTAAAATGATGGCCAAGCCACTTTTTCCTTTCCTTGGAAATTCAGAAGAAACAGATCTTCATAGTCTGAATTCCTTCTCCCTTTTTTCCCTTTTCCATCAGTAGGTGTCTTTTGTCACCTAACGATCTAGCTCCTGACTACCAGTGAAACTTTCCCAAAAGCCAGTGTTTCCTCATTGCTAAATCTGGATCTTATCTGCCTTTAATTTTCTGCTGCTTTTGATATTGATTCTATTTATGTGCTAGGGCAGGGCTCCCCAAACTAAGGCCCGTGGGCTAAATGTGGCCCTCCAAGGTCGTTTATCTGGCCCCTGTCCTCAGTTTTAGACTTGGGCTTGCCCTAAGTCTGAAATGATTTGAAGGCACACAACAACAACAATCCTAATCAGCAGCAACAACAATCCTAATCAGCAAGAAGCAGGCCCACACTTTCCATTGAAATCCTGGTAGATTTATGTTAGTTAAAATTGTTCTTATTTTTAAATATTGTATTGTTCTTTCATTTCCCCCCACTACAAATAAGACATTTAGAGTGTGCATAGGAATTTGTTTGTATTTTTTTTCAAGATATATTCCTGTCCCCCAACACTCTGAGGGACTGTGGACTGGTCCTCTGCTTAAAAAGTTTGAGGACCCCTATGCTAGGGTATCTGTGATACTGGCTTCAGAGGTTCTTTTGCCGCTATTCTCTTTCTTTGCCTTCTACTTTTTTCTACTTACTATCTTAGGATGACTTTCTCAAATTCTCTAAGTTTTAAACCCCTGTGTACGGCAGAATCATTTAACCCTATTTCTTTGTTTGCAAGATTTTATACTATCTATGCAGTCTCGGTACTTGTTTGTTTTTATATGTTTGAGCACCAGAAGCGACTTGCAGTTTCTCAAAGTCACTTCTGACACAAAAGAAGTATTTCATTGTTATCTCATATACATTACGCTTGCATCTGTATTTCTCCTATTCCTTGTGAACATTCTTTTCCCTACATGTTTTATGGTTAATTACAATGTCATTACATTCATGTGTTGAACAGATATGAAGAATCTGGTGGTCTGTTGTGGTTCAGTCTGATGATGATGAAAGGGGATTTGGGGAACAGCAGTTTGTTGCAGGGAATGTGGAGCTGCAGTTTGTCCCAGGTGGATTCGGGAGCTGAGGATGGCTTGGGAAAACAGATGGTAGGAAATGTGGAAAGTTCTCACTTGAACAAAGATAAGGATGATCTTCTACAGCATTCTGAAAATTGTCAACAACAAAGCTCAGATGGCATTGAGGGGAATGATTACTTGTTAGATAGGGATTCCAGATTAAAGTTGAGGTCAAGCCTCCGTCGCTCTGTGAGGATTGCAGGCAGACACAGAGAAACAAGAGTGCACAGGATTCCCTTTCTGTTTGTGAGTGTGAGTCTTTCCTTTCCTCCTGCTATATTTCAGACCAAAACCAGCTCTCAATGTTCCTTGACTAAGAAACTTTATGAAATTCATGGTGTCCCCATAAGCCAACAGGTGACTTGAAGGCATATACATATTCATATTATATTCCTACTTATTTAAGGCACTTATGTATCACTTATAATTTTAAAAAATATTTTAAAAGAGCATCAAGGCCCAAAGGACATGTAGAATAGCATTGTATAGTTGCCTCATGAAATCTCAGTTGAAATGGAGCAATCTTAATTCATCTGCCCTTTGTTAACTTGTTTCCAGAATATGGCAAGATGGGAGTTGCAGTGCTTCACAACTAGACAAAACTGGTTGCTTAATAGCAAAAAGTATGAAAAAGATGAAGGGGGGAGGGACAAGAAACATCGCAGCATTTTTAAGACTAACTGGCTTTAATTTTAGCATGGGTGTTTGTGAAATAAATATACTTCAGAAGCGTTACAGAGCAATATCCAGGCCTCAGAATGTATAGCATATTTACCTAGTTGTGGGAGTACAGGCATATCTGCAGGCATATCATTTCTTGTGTTCCACATACATTGGGCAAACATCAGTTTGCATATAGAGCCAACAGATCGACAGAGGACACCATAGCTATCACGCTCCCCACTGCTCTGACTCATCTGGAATGACAGGGCAACTATGTAAGGATGCTTTTTGCAGACTTGAGTTCCGCATTTAACACAATCCTCCCACATAGACTGGTGTCTAAACTTACGGAACTTGGATTGTCATATTCAATCTGTTCCTGGATTATGGACTTCTTGTCTAGACATTCCCATAGGGTTAGATTAGGTAATCCTACCTCTTCATATCTCACTCTCAAATCTGGGATGCCACAGGGCTGCATTTTGAGTCTTCTGCTTTATACTTTGTACACATATGATTGCACCTCCATCCATCATAACAATATCATTACCAAATTTGCCGATGATATAACAATGTGGGGCTTATCTCTGAAGGGGATGAGTCTGCCTATTGGGTTGAAGTGGATAGGCTGCTCTCGTGGTGCAGGGACAATAATCTGATTCTTAACATCAATAAAACCAAGGAGTTCATAGTGGACTACAAAAAGAATAGATCAGAAATCCAGCCCTTGGTCATAAATGAAGACCGAGGAGAGCAGGTGGTCAGTTTAAAGTTCCTGGGTATCACTGTTAAGGAGGATCTGACCAGGGGCACCCATACGGAAGCATTGGTTAAGAGGGCCCAGCAAAGACTATGCTACCTGAGACTTCGAAGAAACCAACTACTGAATGAAAAATTGCTGGCAACATTCTATTGCTGTGCTATAGAAAGTGTCCTAACCTACTGCATCTGCCTATTGTTTGGTAACTGCACAGTGGCAAATAGGAAGGCACTGCAAAGGGTCACCACTATTGCACAGAGAATCAGTGGTTGTCATCTCCCCTCTTTGGAATAGCTTTATAGGTCCTGCAACTTTAAGAAAGCTCAGAGCATTCTTGGGGATCCATCTCACCCAGCATATTCTTTTTTTAAAATTATTACCATTTGACAGATGGTACAGAGTGACAAAGACAAGAACAAACAGACTGAAAGATAGCTTTTATCCTAGAGCCATGGCTATATTGGACTCCAGGGTTTCGCATTGATGTGGCATTGGGAGCTGTACAGTGGTGGTTGGGGTATATGGGGATGGATATGTTATTTTGTGGTGTGTGCTGGGGAAAGGCATTTAATTTTGTTGTGCAATAGTACAATGACAATAAAGCTATTCAATTCTATTCTACCTCCTCAATGGATCATCACCTTGTGAGGAAGGGGCTTGTGTGTTCCAGTGAACCTGTGAACGAAGCTGTCTGAAGTCATGTACTCTTAGAAGGGTCTCCCTTGGTGACAAGGCCACAGGGGAGGAACCAAACCAAGCATAATCTGAAGAAAAAAAGACTTCAGTGGTGTAGCAGGTGAATAATAATGTGGTGCATGTTACAAGGGCGGTGACAGTGGACAAAAGTGCAATAAGTATGTCAAGTCACCAGTCATCGGGTTAACCATGCCACTGGATCAGAGCCTCTTTCTATTAAGACTGTATGTTTTTCAATGTGCATTGATCTCCACCCATAAAACAAATCCACTCACAGGCATCTTCCAAGTCAAACTAAACCAACAAAAGTCCCATGACAATCAGCAAGTGGCAACAGGACTAGGACTGTGAAATTTGGAAGCCCCTAGCTATGGACTGGCACATGAGCGGTGGATGTGGATAGAACTGGTCAGCTGTTACCAACAGTCCTACGGACTTGGAAGAAGTACAAATAGAGAGTGAATGGGAGAAACATGCCAAGAGGAAGGCACATCAAGCAAACCCTTGTCAGGACCACCTTCCATTTCAAAATGTATGTCCTCACTGCAAAAGAACATGCGGAACCAGAACAGGTCTCTACAGTCCGAAATGTACCCATGATCAAGATTCTATCCTTGGAAGACAATCATACTCAGCCACGAGTGGTAGCCCATGAGGATGATGATCATAGAGCTGTTCAAAATGACTTGATATTATATGTATTTGGTTTGATACCACTTGAAGCATAACAGTATCAGTATGTAGCGTGCCCAAATATACAGTCTTGGTTTTGGAGAGAGAACCATCTTTCAGCCTATTATAAAATATTTACATGAGGTTACTGAAAATACTGCAGTATCAAAAGGAAGTGGCATATAATAGATGCTGTGTGTAGAAAGGAATTATCTCCCAATATGCATCTAGATCTAGAAGGACTTCAATTTTTGGTTTCTGCAGTAAGATAGGAAATAAGCACTTTGTAATGTGACAAGGAGGATTGGCATAGTATTGATTTAAAGAGCAACAACTAGAAATGGATGTAGGGAAAAAGGCTTTCACTAACCTCATACCAAAAAGGCCTTCAAAGGTGGAGAGACTACATTCAGTTCTTAAAAGGCTAACTGACAAGAAAGCAGTCTGTGAAATGAAAGCTGAAAGAAGACTGATAAGAAACCTATTTTCTATTAAAATCAGCCTCATAGGTTTTCAGCACCAGTGTAAAGTTTCCTTTCGTAACACTGATGCATCAACTATTTTAAGGCAATTTGCCCCTCCAGCTCTAGCCGGAGAAGCATGCCAATTAGATATGAGTCAATATCTTAAATGGATTTGAAAGTACTTTGAATAATTTTCATGGTGTCAGATATGGGAAATCATGATTCTCATTCAAATTCAGGGGGCGGGGTCTAGTGCTCATCTATATATATATAAGAGTGATGGCATCACGGCGACCCACAAAACAACAAAACTACAGGCCCCCCAACCTCGAAATTTGACAACACAACCCATCATCCACGCCTCTAGGTTGATACAACAAAAAGAAAAGAAAAATAAAGTCCTAATTAGATAAAGAGGAATAATTGCTTTTATCCAATTGCTGCCAGTTAGAAGGCTAAGCTCCTCCAACTTGGTCTCCTAGCAACCCAATAAAAAATAATAAAAAACACTAAAAAATTAATACAATAAAATACTATAATAACAGAAAATAACTAAAAATAATACAAGAAAATAATAAAATATAATAAATAAAAATATAACTCACAATAAAATTAATTTAAAAATGCAAATAACGTCAAATAAAATTACACAACAATTTTTAACCAATACCACCACCACTTTGCCACAGCAACGCGTGGCCGGGCACAGCTAGTTAATTTATATAAAGAAATTTCTCTGCAACGTTTTGGAAAAGCTACCCAACTTAGAAATATGTGGCATGCTGATGGGCTAAAGAGGAGAAACCTGTGTGATAGCTACTTAATTAGTAATTTATCTAGAGAACCTCAAATCAAATGACTGTCTGTAGCCAACTGGAAAGAGGAATGCTTTACTGTGAAATATGTCTCTTCTGTTGACCTGTGAATGAGATTGCATTGTTTCAGTTTCGTCTGCTTGAGGAGGCTTGGTGTAGAGAAGGTTTCCAAATAGACAGTTTGGGTTGTTTTTTTTTAAAAGAGGGAGGTTATGAACCCTACAAACAGTTAGCAAACAGCTAAACCCTTTCTTATAGCATCCCAACTAGAAGGTGTGTTGCTGCATTGTACAGCAACTGAAAGCCAGTAGGGGGGCAAAGCTAGAAGAATTTATAATTTGTCCTATTTTACATAGCAAAAAAACAGACGTGGCAATTTCTTGTTTTTTTATCGTGTCAAGCAAATTGAGAGTATACTGAAGTTGCCTCTGGTGTGAGAGAATCGGCCGTCTTCAAAGATGTTACCCAGGAGTTGTCCAGATGTGTTACCATCCTGTGGGAGGCTTCTCTCATGTCCCTGAATGGGAAGCTGGGGCTGAGAGATGGGAGCTCATCCCATTTCGTGGATTCAAACCGCCGACCTTCAGGTCTTCAGGTCAACCTTGCACCAGCATAAGGGTTTAACCTATTACCCAATCGCAACTCCTGCCATTTCTTGTGATATTATTGGACAAAACGTTCCAAATCATGGAGGAATTGTATGCATGCTAGCGAAATAGATTAACAAAGCTGGATAAAAAAGCACACAGTTAAAAAGCAGACATGTTCCTGGGGATTACTTTAATAGAATATTTTAATAGAAAATTTGGTACCAGAGGCAGAAGTACCATGGAAAGTGTAGGGTAGGTTCTTATGCCACAAAAAGGAAGAGCATTTCAGTATTTTCCTGCAAACCTTTTTATTCACAGTCAACCATTTTATGTCACAGTGTGGTAAGCCTTGTATAAGCATTTTATGTCAACCAAGTGTGGTAAGCCTTGTATAAGTAATAAAAACATCCTGAACCTTAGAAGACCCAAATTCCAAATACGGCTTTTCACCATTCCCCACTTATTAAATCATTTCTATGCTGGTATCAGATCTATGCTTTTAAAAAATCCTGGGGTAGCTGGTAAGACAGGCTTTATCATACAGCTACAGTTAATGGAGCAGCTCTTCAATATTTTATTTAAAACCCCTAAAAATCCCTTACTTGGATGACCCTTACTTAAAAATCTTGTTATTCCATGAAAATGTTGACAGGACCTGTTCTGCCTGACATTTGCTTTTTGCTCACAATATAAGGTCATGCAAACTGCAGTAATGATTTGGCTTGCTGGATGATGCATACGTGAGATGAACTATGAACATGTCACCTGAGGATAGTGTATACGTGGAGCAAACTATGGACACTTCACCTGATATGATGTGTAATGAGTTTTATAAGTTACAAGGCAACTACGCATGTCCAAAAGGATTATAATAGTCAGCAAATTCCATTGTCAGTTAGCTTTCTGCGCATGCTTCTGTAAAATTGTATAAATTGGAAAGCCACTACAAGCAAGGGGTGGCATTCCATTTTCTGGGCATTAGCTAACATTGTCACCTGCTCTTGGCCAAAAGTAAACTATCTTGAAGACAACTTCTGCTGTCAGTTGGCTTTCTTCACCTGTGTCCAAACGAAATTTCGCAACACAGTAAGTTCAGCTAGACTAGAAACCCACTTTTTCCCCAAGGCAGTCTTTTTTGCATTGCTTACTTCACACAGGTTGCTGCAACTCAGCACTGAAGGTCTGGTCTATATTTCTCCAGCCCTCCTTTCCCATCCTCCCAGTGCTGCTACTGTTTGGGCCCAAACTGCTTAATATTTTAATGAGGATCTGAGGACTGCAAAACACACTCTGCCGAGGGGCTTGGTGAAGCTTATGGACTAGATACATTCCACCTCAGACAAAAATGGATGTGCCAAGGTTCGTGTCTCCTGCCTAGTGATACACTTGGACAGCAGTGGTACTTAAAGTGATGCATTTAAGGTGGAATCAGGTGTCAAACAGGGATGTGTTATTGCTCCAACCCTATTTTACATCTTCATCACTATGATACTGCACCTTGTTGATGGGAAGCTTCCTACCAGCATTGAAATCATCTATTGGACAGATGGCAAGCTATTTAACATCAGCAGACTGAAAGCCAAAACCAAGCTCATAACATCTGTTCTAGAACTCCAATATGCCGATGACAATGTCATCTGTGTTCATTCAGAAGAAGACCTACAAGCCAACACCTTTGCAGAAGTATACAATGACAGAAATACAGCTTAATGGTGTAACAGATAGACAAATGTCAGCATGCTAGAAGAAGCAAAGACCATCAGCACTGAAGCAATGATCCTCCACCATCAACTTCGCTGGACTGGCCTCTTTGTCCGATTGCCTGATCACCATCTCCCAATGCAGTTACTCT
The DNA here is from genome assembly GCF_035594765.1 of Anolis carolinensis. NCBI lineage: Eukaryota > Metazoa > Chordata > Lepidosauria > Squamata > Anolidae > Anolis > Anolis carolinensis. The sequence goes on along the minus strand of NC_085845.1, from coordinate 84,777,810 downwards.
CCTTTCAACTCAAGAACAGAAAACGGAATTTTGTTGGGCAGCAAAAGAGATTCAAAGATGGGCTTAAAGCCAACTTTAAAAACTGACATAGACACTAAGAACTGGGAAGCCCTGGCCCTTGAGCGTTCTAACTGGAGGTCAGCTGTTACCATCAGTTCTGTGGAATTCGAAGAGGCACAAATGGAGGACAAAAGGGAGAAACATGTCAAGACGCACATAAAGCCAACTCTGTCGGGACCCCTTCCATCTGAAAACCAATGTTCTCACTGTGAAAGAATATGAGGATCAAGAATAGGTCTCCACAGTCACCTACAGACCCACTGCCAAGACCCTGTACTTGGAAGGCAATCATACTTGGCCACGAAGGATCGCCTATAGTGCAGTGTTCCCTCACTTATTGCGGGGGGTTAGGTTCCAGGACCACCCGCAATAAGTAAAAATCCACGAAGTAGGGACGCTATATATTTATACATTATTTTAGTAGTTATACACTATTTTAAGTCTTTATCAACCAATCATGTGTTGATAAATCACCTTTTCCTCCCGTTGCCGCTTGGGCTCCTTTTCTTTCCCTTCGGCTTCACCTTCCTCCCTTCCTTAGGCTGTAAATTGTAATTTTTTAATGATTTATAATAGTCTTTTAGAGTTTATTGAAAAACCGCGAAATAGCGAATCCGCAAAAAGTGAACCGCGAAGTAGTGAGGGAACTACGTATGTATATGTATATGTAGTATCATCAGATTCAAAGGCTGATGCTAAAACCTTTCAAAGCCATCCCTAGTCTAAGATATATGTTTAAATTATGCTGTTTTAAACAAAAACATTATTAACAGAGAAAATATTTCTGGTGGATGAAAACTGTTTGATGGAATAAGGATGGTGTTTTTAAGTGTGCATAATTAAATATAAATTGTCTTGTTTTTCTTTTCGTTGTTGCTGCTGATTGCAATTATTAGTGAATCTCTGAACTATTCAAATAGTGATCTTTAAATATGGTGGCTACTGGGCAAGATGTTTAACCAAAATGCACAAGATACAAACATAACTCTCCCCCCCCCCCTTGTGAAATTTGGATCCAAGCCTTGAATACCCTAAGACTGTTCTTTTACTTGTGCAGTCTTTGCTTGCCACTAGGTTAGTGGTGTTAACACATACACATAGAAATAATGTAAGCACTTTTGAATCTTGGGGGGGGGGGGGCTTCCACTGTTTTTTTCTTCTTCAAAATGCTGGATAAAGGATGCTTAAATAAGTTAACCTGTTTGTTATTTTTACTTGTTAAAATTGATGAGAGTTTTCTCAATGTCCTATGAATACTGAAGGGAGGAGAGGTTGTTCCAACTGTTGAGGGGAGAATAGCAGCTGGATGTGGAAAGTATCATTCCGTAAAGATCCAATTCGAAAGAGAATGCATTCAGGCAAGGGATCATCAAAGCTTCCATGCTGCTCTTTGAATGAGTTATTAAACAGTAAATGATCTGGGGGAAAGAAGCAGAAAAAAACAGACATAAAAAGGGAGGATGTTGTAAGACTGACTGAGCATCACTCACCCTCTGCTGTTGCTTAGATTAATTCTAAAATTCTCCCTCATCTTTATTTGTATCCTTTCCACTGCCAGGCCCAGGCACCTGTTAATTTGTGGTAGGAACCTTTTTATTAGCTTGTAATATGAAATAAAGCTATTGGAGTTTCTAGGATAGTGTTTATCTGAATTTTTGTTCCTCCTATTATTTAATATTACTACCTTACGTTAAGTTGTCTTTTAAGCTACCTTTATACTTTCAGCTATGTTTGCAGTGGTCCTGTTTGTTGACATCTTATTTAGTGGTATTCACTTCAGCCTTTTCCTTTCCTGGTATCTTCTTTTTTGCCCCCTCTTTAAACAATATTTTTGCCCTTGCATATTTGTGTGTTGTGCGTTTAAATTTCAAGACCCCTCACTTCTGCCAGAGATTGTATCAGAAAATGTAACATCAAGATCTGTTGCTATTTTAGACCACAGTTTGTCTCATCCCAGGCCATTGGCTGCATTGCTTGGGTTATGGGAGTTATTATTATGTGATGGATTACAACCCCCACAATTGCTAGCCATGGATGATTTTGAAGGATAAAATATGATTGTAGTCTAACATACATCGTGAGTGTGAGGTTGGAAAAAGCTGGTATGTGTGCTTATTTATCTGTTTACATGTTTTGAAAAATGTTTTTGCCCATCTGTCTTTTTAGCTGTGAAAGCTCCTTGTCAATGTATCTGACCTGAATGTGAAAATCTCTTACCGATTGATGCTCAAAACTTACTGTGGATATATGGAAAAATTGTTACTCTTTATGAAAACCTGGTGTGGAAAAGTTTGGTACCCTTGATTGTATTGAGCAGATTATGTCAAAAACCATAGCTCAAAATATAAGCATAAGCACTGGTTCTGACCCCCTCCCCACATTTATCGTATTTCGGTAACATAAGCAGGACTGACCTCTGAATGCCCTTTAGTTTTGAATCTTAGAATATATCATCTTATAGCATGTTGCTTTTGCTTCCTGGTATGCTGCCAAAATAATTAGAATGATGACTTTATAATTACACCATTTTGTAAACAGGCACTGTTTAGCTTTTAGCATTGAATGCTTCTTCAGAGCTGTTACAGGTCATCAACAACATACGTATTTGGGCAGCTTGTCTTTGAAGGAAGTGTATTGAACTAATGGAGCTTGTAAGCCTGTGTGATGGGGCTGATTTGTAGCAGTTGGGAAGGCTAGACCGTGACTTCAGGCTCCTCGTTTGAATAGGCAAATCAGATTTACAGTAGCACTTGGATTTCTAGATCTAAGGAGAACGTAAACAACCAAACCATCTGGAGCCTCCATTAATAGGAAATTGTGTATCCTATACACATATACACACACTTTTGTCCTGCTAATAATCTGTTTTTATTGAGCAGATTTTTAAAAAACAGACAAGGCATTTTAAAAATACCTGAGTCTCCTAAAGCTAAGGATGAATTATAATGGGTTCTTCAACTACTCTGAAATAGATTTAAGCACATTCCAGAAAAAAAAAATTACTATTTCTGAAGAGATGATCTATTTTAGATTTAGTCCCAATCAATAAGAAACCATGGCTGAAGTGAAAAATTGGACAGTGAAATTTGAATAAAATGTACACAATATTACTTGTTCTTCTTGTTCCTTTTATCCTAAGGAAGGCAAGGGAATAGCAAGTGGTTTAATTCATATTGTTTACTTTGTGTAGACACGAATACCAGTATGTAGAAGAGAAACTCCACAGAATGTTAGGAGAACCATTCCTACCTTTCTTTTTCCTACTCTTGCTTATCAAACTGTAAAGACCATTCTTTTATTCACTCATTCTTTCCTGCCCACTCCTCTCAGATGGGATGAAAATTGAGTGAGTATGGGGAGAGGACATATAGCTTATAGATCCTTTTCTTTTTATTCATTGGTTACAGCCTGCAATACAGTTCTGCATCTCTTTGCATGGGTCTGTGCATGAGTTCCTCTTTTGATGTGCTGCATTATTTGAAGGAACAAAAAGATTTGCAGTTGTACTCTTTGCATAAATTATGTTACATTAAATTTTAAAATTAGCATGATACCACACACAAAGCCAGGAGACATGCCAGGAGACAAGCCAGGAAGGACCCTTGATTGAACCCTTGGAATGTAGATACTCCCTATCAGTATTGATGAGAAGCTCTGGAGATGCCATCCACAGATGCAGGTGAAATGTTAGTAGAGAATGCTACTGGAACATGGCCATACAGCTCAAAAAACTCACAGAAACCCAGTGATTCCGGCCAATGCAGTATTGCCTTCAAAAATGCAGTATTGACAATGCTGAGCAATGTGGCCAAGTGGCTTGCATTGATGTAAGGTAGCCTGTTTTGGGAGAAACACGCAATGGCTTGTTGGTGGCAAATGTGTCCGTATTTTTTAAAGTATTTGCACATTTTATTTCTGTCTCATCTGACACACGTGAGGCACTTTTTCACCTCAGAAAGTGAGCAATCATGTAATTTAAAAAGGGAAATAAGGGTTTAATATGTGGAAATGTCTCTGAAAGTGGTGAGCTAACACTTCTATTTACAGTATTCTGTTATCTTTCATATAGCATTGTTGGGGGTGGTTGTTTTGTTTTAGTAATTTTCAGTTGTACAATGTTTTAACAGAAAGGAGATGAATAAATACACGGAACAAATAAAAAGGCTAAATTATATAAACAGATATGGCTATAATATTTTCCCTTTTCATTTAGTCTGACATCCTGCAGACCTCTGTGTTAGCAAATACTGATTTTGGGGAATAGCACAGGAAGGCACTTAAATGTATATTTGTTTTGCAGCAGCGTTACTGGCAAATACACAAATTATATTAGAAATGGAGGGGACTGGGCTTTTAGCTACAAGGTTTGGTTACAATTTGAAACCTGAAACAGGTTTTTATGATTGAAAAAGAGATGTGAAAAGTGCTCTGCATAATAATTGTGAAGGACCCAATATGGTAAGAGCAAAAATACAACTCTCTTCGAGATCAGAGTAACTCAGTGACATTTATCTTTTGTGAGTGGAAAAAATAGAGATGTATTATTATGGCTTCATGCTCAGCTGAGTAATGAGTATCCAGGGTTGGCCCAAGACATTTTGCTGTCTAAGGTGGGACAAGAAATGTCCCAATTTTCTGTTTCTAAATAACTCAATACAATTGCAGTTCCATACTCTTTTGCTTTTACAATTACAACCCTGTCCTTCTTATAGAAATCAGCACAGATTTTATCTTTCCTTCACATATTCTACCACCCTCTGTCCCCATCTTTCTCAGAGGCTGACCCATCCCTTGTATGTGTACATGTGCACCTTCATCCTTATTCAGCCATCTTTTCTCCACTACAAAAATATATACTTGAGAGGTCCACCAAAGCTCCATCAGCCTCCAGAGATTGCCTCTAGGTTGAAATATTAAAGACTGATCTTCTCCAGCTTAAAAAAAAAAGTAATTGTTTCTTTCCACTGTTATTGCTTCATAGGACATTTCTTAGAGCCTCACAGCCGTCCAACTTAGGGAGCCCCTTTACACTGTCTGATTTCCCCCTTCTTTATCCTATTAAAGTTTCAAATGATCTTAAGATAAATGCAAGCTAGTCTTATTGAAACTGAGAGATATTGCTTGGATGACTTGTGAATTGTCCCCAGGGAAGACAAGGGAAGCAGGATTGGCAGATTCTACTAAACTCTTAATAAATTGTGGCAACTTCTTGATGGTATAAGGATACCAAGTCACCTTGTCTATCTCCTGAGAAATCTGTATAATGACCAAGTAGCAACAGTAAGGACAGAGCACGGAACAACAGACTAGTTCAAGATTGCGAAGGAGTACGGCAGGGCTGTATACTCTCATCCTACCTATTCAACTTGTATATAGAACACATTATGCAACGCACGGGGCTTGATGAATCCATGGCTGGAATTAAAGTTGCTGGAAGAAACATTAACCACATCAGATATGCAGAAGATACCACTTTGATGGCTGAAAGTGAGGAAGAGCTGAGGAGCCTTCTAACCAAGGTGAAAGAAGAAATGGCAAAAGCTGGGTTGCAGTTAAACGTCAAGAAAACCAAGATTATGGCAACCAGACTGATTCATAACTGGCAAATAGAGGGAGAAAACATGGAGGAAGTGATAGTCTTTGTATTTTTAGGTGCAAAGATTACCGCAGATACACACTGCAGCCAAGAAACCAGAAGTTTATTTCTTGGGAAGGGCGCAATGACCAACCTCAATAAAATAATGAAGAGTAGAGACATCACAATGGCAAAAAAGGTCCGCATAGTTAAAGCAATGGTATACCCTGTAGTAACCGATGGATGTGAGAGCTGGACCATAAGGAAGGCTGAGCGAAGGAAGAGAGATGCATTTGAACTGTGGTGTTGGAGGAAAATTCTGAGAGTGCCTTGGACTGCAAGAAGATCAAACCAGTCCATCCTCCAGGAAATAATGCCTAGCTCCTCACTAGAGGGAAGGATATTAGAGGCAAAGCTGAAGTACTTTGGCCACATCGTGAGAAGACAGGAAAGCTTGAAGAAGAGAATGATGCTGTGGAAAATGGAAGGAAAGAGGAAGAGAGGCAGACCAAGGGCAAGATGGATGGATGGTATCCTTGAAGGGACTGGCTTGACCTTGAAGGAGCTGGGGGTGTCCATGGCCGACAGGGAGCTCTGGCGTGGGCAGGTCCATGAGTCATGAAGAATCGGAAGCGACTAAATGAATATCAACAAATACTAAACACTTATTGAAGAGCCTCCAGTTCTATCAGGAGTTAGGTAGGGGTATAATACTTTTTTGTCAATGTCAGCTGTAATTTAGAAAACACAACTTAACATTCCCATATTCTCTTCCTCTTATATCATCCAAATTTCTTTACTGAGAACTATTTCTAATGTGTTAATATAATTCTTTTCCCATCTAGATCGATGATAACCACATTTTCATCCTCCTGTTGTTTTGGATTTCAACTCCCAAAAGCCCCAGTCAGCTTGTCCAATGGTCAGGAATTCTGGGAGCTGAAGTCCAAAACATCTGGAAGAACAAAGTCTGGGAACCACTGATCTAGACGATTTTTCCTCTGTGTTGTCATTTTTGGCCTTACTGAATGTTCTTTTCTATTAGCATGCCCAGAATTCAGCTTGCATCTTGCTAAATACATTTGCTCTTTTGCTGTAAAATCTAATACTCTGCAAATATTAAGCCTGATTTCTATGTGACACATTTTGCCATAAATAGTGTGCATTTTGTGACAAGTGCATAATTAACATTGGCTAATTAGTAATTGGCTGCCAACACAGCTACAGTATGCATTCTTTAGAATGAAATCAAGGAAATGTGTGGCCTGACAAGTTGATGAGAAATGTTAAGATGTTCCAGCGTTGGTTATATAATGATTACTGACTTGCAGATAGAATTGAGTTACCTCAATCAAGTAATTAGAGAAAAAAATCACTGCAAGATTGATCATGGTTGTGCAGAGAAGTTGTATTGTTGCAAGTGCATTGTAGTTTTAGATCTATAAGTATCAGGACTAAAGGCAAGATTTTATTGATACAGTAACATAAACCAACATAAATGGGCCGGCAGAATGTTGGATAAGCGAAAATGTTGGATAATCAGGAGGGATTAAGGAAAAACCTATTAAATGTCAAATTACATTATGATTTTACAGATTAAGCACCAAAACATGATGTTTTACAACAAATCAACAGAAAAAGCAGTTCAATATATATGGTAAACGTTATGCAGTAATAACTGTATTTATGAATTTAGCAACATTGACTACTAAAGGGCAGACTGCATTGGATAATACAGAACGTTGGATAAGAACGTTGTAATATTAGCATGCAATAGAATCTTGTAGCACCCTAAAGACTACCTGAGAGAATAAAACTGGTAGCATGAGCTTTCATAGGCTAAATCTAGGCACATCTTACTGAAATGGTTGAGAACTCACATTTAAATATATGGTTGTTTCTGACTATAGTGTGAAGCTGATATATCTTCAATTTCTGTGTCTCATTGTCAGACCTGAGAATCCTTTCTGCTCTTCTCTGGTACCCCTGAGATCCTGGAGGGGAAAACTAATAATTCAAACTATTTTGCCATAACCTTTAGCAACTATGAAAAGCAAGAATCCCCACACAGTGTATTGATGGTTTTGACCTCATCCATAGTGAGAGTCAAGATGCCTAAAGGTTATTCAGCACCATGGGCAGTTGTTTGGCCCTATGTCACTGTCTGACTCTTGGCCAATGCCTTGCTTTACAGGTGCTCCCTGCAGCTATCATGTTGTATCATTTTTGACAAGTATTTTAGTCTTGTATATATGGAAATCACAAGGTGCAAGGAGAGGGCACTCCCACAAATGGAATGTGACATCTGTTTCATACTAACATCATTTAAAAAAAGAAGCACTGGATATTAATAGGCAGTTTCCCATCATTTCTAAAAAATGATACCATTGTATGAGTGTCCCCAGTCACAACTAATCAAAGAAAAAAAATGTTATGTTCCACCAGACCTGACACAATTCGATGCAAGGATTCCTGTCTTCTGTTGAAGTACCACCAGGATCTGTTTTCTGGGACAAGTGGATTTTGTTTAGGTTATGGAACTGTGGTCCATGTAGCTTTGGAGGTAGATAATCGATGGGGGAAATATTAATATGGAGATTGTAAGCAGCAGTATCACTGGCCTTGAGGCACTAAGGTAAATTAACTTGCAGTTATCTTACTGGAATAAATTTGATTGTCTTCTAGTTTTGGAAATAGGTACAGCTTTTATGGACTCAGAATTGCTTAAATGTGCAGATGAACATCCAACATATGATTACTACGTAACATATTTCACATACTATTGAGGTATTTTCTCTACGCAATACCCAAGTGGAATTTTGCTGTTAATTGATGGCATGCAGACTGCAAAGAGAGACTCCTGTTTTGTTGGGGTTTGATGCGTGCATGTATTTTTGCAACCAGCTAATGTTATTTAAAAGGCAAGTAGTTCAGTGTAATCATTTGTCTCACTCGGTTTTCCAGCAGTGAGGTTTTCAAGAAAGGTCATATTTCTTAAGCTTTTGGTTCAAGAGCTTTCTGTCTGTTGCTGTCTACTTTGCCCTTGCTTTTTATAATGGGCTTGTTCGATGTCTGTTAAACTCCCTAAAATGACTGAGGTGAGATTCTGTATCAGCAGGTATTTAAGCAGCAGCTATAAGGCTACAGTCCTCTTCAGAAAGATCTGTGCTTCCTTTGTTTTTTTTATTTCTTTTAATGTAAAGGAAGAATGCCAAAGGAAACTAAGGGCTGCAGTTATAATTGGGACTGAGAGAATGCAAGTAGAATACTGAAGAATAAGAATTAATGAGATCACATGTGACTATTTCCAGGGACTTTGTGTAAGATCTTATTGAAAAGGACTCTGAAACACAATCCAATATTTGAAGCATTGCCTTCCCTTCTTCCATATACAGAGATGAGCATCAAGGTTTTATTATCTCATCCAAACTCATCCTTTTGTGCCAAGTGGTGAACATTTTGCTTTCCACATCTCAGATGGCTATGTGGTTTAGCAACTATTCTTTTTCTTTCCTTTATGTTTTAAACCGGTTGTGTTGTTTTTTAACTGCACCTTACTATCTTGAATGCTATGAAGGTAGATCTGTAACCTTTGGGAAAGACGAACACAACCTTTCAATTGCCTATGGCTGCACCCATGGGTATTCTGTGCCTCATGAGGTTGTGACATCCAACAGTGCCATGACTTTGACAGTGATTAGCCAAACCCATGGCTAGCCTAAAGCAAAAAGAAGTCTCACTGCCATATGTTGGGAATAAAAAGCAGGAGTGCTTTCTGTATGTAAGGTTCTTTTCTATAGAGGAATGGAAACTAAAATAAGTAAATCATGTTTTGTTGTTTATTCATTCAGTCGCTTCTGACTCTTCATGACCTCATGGACTAGCCCACGCCAGAGCTCCCTGTCGGCCGTGGCCACCTCCAGCTCCTTCAAGGTCAAGCCAGTCCCTTCAAGGATACCATCCATCCACCTTGCCCTTGGTCGGCCCCTCTTCCTCTTTCCTTCCATTTTCCACAGCATCATTTTCTTCTCTAAGCTTTCCTGTCTTCTCATTATGTGGCCAAAGTACTTCATCTTTGCCTCTAATATGTTAATGGAGGAAATTGGATTCCACAACTGTATATCGAAGATAAAGAGCTTAGCAATCTAGTACATTTCCCATCTTTGCAAGCCAACCAGTTTCCAGCTGGAATGATTTTGAATAATAGCTGGTGGATTTTTTTAAAAGAAAGAAATAAGATTCCACCTGACAAACTTCATTACAGGTACAATTGAGTAAATCCCTAATAACTGCTAATGAAATATAGAGCTTGTGCTAGGTGACTTTCCCTGAACAGATTGTTTTACCTGTTGTCATAGTAGAACAGCTCCACATCTTGAACTGAATTAAATGCTGACCATTAGGCTTGGACTAATTCTGTCATTAATCAACCCATATGAGGCAGTACCCACCAAGACCCACCACTGGAAAAAAAACCAACTTTGAGGAAGCAGATAATGGGCACCTTTATTTGTGATGGCTTTGTACACTTGTATGTCTTGGCCATGTTTTAGAAATGTAGTTCCCAGGGGCAGTATGGCAAATTTTGTATGCTTGTATTTTCAAGGGATACTTGAATGACCACGACCATGGTTGGACAGAAAAAATACGTTTTTCTTTATCCCCCATTTGTGATGTTTGAATGGGAAACTTGTAAATTTCACCTGTAATAATATTGTAATTTTTAACATATTCACATCACAAAGTACAGGGAAATGGTCTGAAAATTTAGGTAAATAGTTCAAAGCTGCTAATAAACTATCCCCATTAAGGTAAAGGTTTTTAAACATCTTTTTATAGCTATTGGATAGGGAGATAGATCATACATGTGCATTTCATTTTTCTTAGTTCCCCACTGGATTATATAACCCTTGTGAATTGATCTCCCATTTGTCGTGTCCTCAGGAGATGAATCTCAATCCAGAGACCCCATTTAGCCAGCCTCAGGGAACTGGAACTCTGCTGTGGGATAGCCTGGGTAGAATTGTGCTTAGAGGCCCAATTCTGCTACCTGCTATAAAGCAAAGCTATATCCTTTCAGCCAATGAACCATGATGTTCTCTGCTATCTGCTGCATCCATTGATACAGGCCAGTTTTCATTACCATACAAAGCCTTGTGGAAACCTAGGACTATAGGTAGTTTTGGACCAGAACATAAGCCTCCTTGTTCAGATTATATTAACCAAGCTAATTCATATTCTATGATCTCAAGGATGAAGGAGCTGACCTGGGATGCTTCCTGAAATTTGCCTGGGAGATTATAGTTCCCCAGCCTGGACTTGCAACAAATCAGACCGAACATGGGTGTGCGCCTTTGCAAGGGTGCACTCCACAACAGTGAAGGCTGCAAGTAAATCTTACATTGCGGTGAACACTGTGTCCCTGGGGAACCATCCAGCTGAGCTGTATCAAATGGTCAGAGGTTTGTTGAATCCGCCACTTGTGACGGGGTCCTTGGCCCTTCGACAGCTCTCTGTGAGGCATTTGCTCAGTTCTTCGTGGATAAAGTCATTCTGATTCTCTCCGACCTGGACGCCACAGTTACTGCAGTCTCTGAGGATGTAGACAGAACACCTGCTTGTCCGGTTTTAGTGGATTTGTTTAAATTTATGAAACCTGAGGAAGTTGACAAGATTCTTTAATATACTTATGCATAAGACCTAAAAGAAAATTGGTACAAGGGGATGGATCAGTGGTACATCGTTCCACATAAACTTCCAAATGTTATAAAATTCATCCAACAAATGTTGGAAATGTGAAAACCAGACAGGCACATTTTTCCATGCATGGTGGACATTCGAAATTCCCAAAAATAATGGAGAGAAATTCAAGAAACAATTCAGAAAATGTTAGAAATAAAAATCAAATTGGACCCTAAGTACTTCCTCCTGGGAATGCTGGACTTAGAAAAGGAAAAAAAAACAAAGAGATTTTATTCAACTATCTAGTACTGTATATGCTTGAAACTGGAGACTTAAAGCAACACCCTGGATCGAAGATTGGCTGATTAAAATAATGGAGATTATGAACATGGATAGACTAACATAGCTGATATCAACCTGATAAGAACTACCAAAAACTCAAATGGATTGGCAACCATTTAAAGACTATTTGAAATGACTTAGATGAAAATAATGATATACACCAGAAAGAAAATACAAGAAAGCAGTTGTTCACAAGCAGATATAGCAGTGGTTCTCAATCTGGGGTCCCCAGGTGTTTTTGGCCTTCCACTCCCAGAAATCCTAACAGCTGGTAAATTGGCTGGGATTTCTGGGAGTTGTAGGCCAAAAAGGATTTGGGTTGAGAATCACTGAGATACAGAGAGAAAGAGGATGTAAAGAAGAAAAAGGCCTTACTGTTCCTTTTTTTCTCTCTATGAATTTTTGAAAGGACTGCACCACTAAATAGATGGAAGTCAAGATACCACTACATTTTCCATATATTTTTCATATTTTTTCTTTTTTTAATTTCTTTTTTCTTTTCTCTTTCTATTTCTATCTTGTTTTATTCCTTTTGCCTTTTTCCTATAGTCCCTTTTAACATATTGTATATAATGTTTGTGTGTCAGCAATAGAAAATATTTTTTTAAAAAGGCTCTTTAGGTTAAAATTGACAGTTGTGAGTTAAGCTTGGAAAAAAGCTAGCAATAAATGCAGGTCAAGGTAGAAATGATGTAATCCTGATACCATATACGAGCTTGTCAACAGTCTGGCTTTTGAGTTTTGTACCATTTATAGTCCCTGGGCATTCTTCAAGTGGAGAACCGTGTAGAACACAAAGCATTAGCCTTCTAGACCAGGGGTCCTCAAACTTTTAAAGTGGAGGGCCGGTTCATGGTCCCTGAGACTGTTGAGGGGCCAAATTATCATTTGGGAAAAGAAAGAAAAAACAAACAAATTCCTATGCAAATTCACATGTCTTATTTGTAGTGCAAAAAAAAAAAAAAAAAACCCCTCCCAACAACTATTTATTTATTTATTTACTAAATTTATACCCTGCCCTCTCTCGCCCTGAAGGGGACTCAAGAGCAGCTTACAAGTTGTATGTACATACAACATATTATATTAATGGCATAGCACAATATTAGCATTATATATTACTATATTGTACTATACCACTATACCGTAATATTATTAGTAATATTGCATTTAATATTTAATGTATAATTAATTTTATTATGTTGCATTATTGTTAGTATTATATTGTATGACATTATAATATTACTATCAATATTATATGTACATATAATATATATTATATTATTAGCATAGCACAATATTAGCATTATATATTACTATATTGTACTATACCACTATACCGTAATATTATTAGTATTACATTTAATATATAATGTATAATTAATATTATTATGTTGCATTATTATTAGTATTATATTGTATGACATTATAATATTAGTATCAATATTATATGTATACACAATATATTCTATTATTACCATAGCACAATATTAGTAAATGAAAGAACAATACAATATTTAAAAATAAAAAACAGTTTTAACCAACATATAGTAAACCTATCAGGATTTCAATGGGAAGTGTGGGCCTGCTTCTGGCCAATTAGATAGTCAAGTTAAGTAGAATTGTTGTTGTTGTTGTTGTTGTTGTTGTTGTTGTGTGCCTTCAAGTCATTTCAGACTTTGGGCAAGCCTAAATCTAAAACTGAGAGCAGGGGCCAGGTAAATGACCTTGGAGGGCCGCATCCGGCCCCCGGGCCTTAGTTTGGGGACCCCTGTTCTAGACTAAAGAATAGGTACCTTTTACCAAATCAGATAAATTCAGGAAAGATTAAACCTGGCCGCTCAAGGATTCCAAAGAATCTGAGGGAAAATGAACTGGTTTTAATAAAACCTATATGCTTTCTCTGAGTTTTTTTAATTAAAAAAAACTGTGGAGTTCAGAAGGACATCATATGCACTACAGGCTTCTAGTCCAAGCATCTCAACCCAGCACTCCAACCACCAGGGCCGTAGCCAGAAAAAAATTTCGGGAGGGGTTTTGAAATTTTGGGGGGAGGGGGTTGAACCCCTGACCCACCCGCCCCCCGGGTTCAGACCTGTCAATATCTGCTTGAGATAGTGCCTGGAGGGACTCTTAATGTTTTACGTCTCATAGACTTAGCATGGGGATTTGGTTAACCAGTTAAAATTCATGAGTAAACCAGTTGTTTTTTTTAACCTGAAAAATTTCGGGGGGGGGGGGGGTTTGAACCCCTAACAACACCCCCCCCCCCTCACTACAGGCCTGCCAACCACTCTACACGCTGGCTTTCTGATGTTAGTTTCAGAATAGAAGATTGAACTATTTCTCTTTGAAGATAATGTCAACTTGGAAGGCAAGTCTTCTCATTAAGGTTAACAGTGCTTTGAGAAAGGGCTTCAGCAAATGTGTTATAGTCCCAGATCTTTTTTTCAAAGAGAGAACATTTCAGTACGCATTTAACTGTGTGTGTACTTGGTTCTCTGCTGTCTCAATCCTATTATTACTTTAGGAAGCTTAAACTTTCATGTGCTTGTACCATTTTAGATCACTGAATCTTTCTGGATTGCCTTCAGAAACATGCAAGGCTTTAGGAATGATGTGGTTCTCCCGCTAGTTGCTTTCATCATTTAAGATGTATGCTACAGTTTAATGGATTGCTGTAGCCTGTTTTAAGGTGAAATTTCAATTTGCAGTGTTTCTGAGTGAGCATAGAGTGAGCAAGAGAATATGTCAACAGAATTCAGCTGTTGAATGCCAGATGGATTTTAAAGACACAAGAAAAGAAAAAAGATGCTCTTTCCAGCTTTACTTTCAATCAAATAACTGATCTGAGATGCTGAGCACAAACTGTGTTTCATTTACAAATGCTGCTGGCATGTTCTTGATTGAACAGTTTGAACCTGATCAGAATATGATTTCCTTTTGTAGCACTTATATTCACGCCTCCTGAAGATCAATAATAAAATTTAATGCATAGTAATAAAAAAGCGATCCCAGGATAACCCCTCTTAATTTCCATGAGAACTGCCTTGTTTCATGCTTAACCAGTTACTTCTTATTGAACACGAAACTGTGAAATACAGTAGCATTGTTTTCTTTTCCAGGTTAGATGGTTCAAAATTGTGCTCACAAAATTTCTGGGGGGGAAAACCAAACTAAATTCACGCTAATGTGTTTTTCACAGTGGTGGGTGTAATTAACAAGCTCATGTTTGGTGAAATCTGGCTTACAGTAAGGTTTTTCCTTTGGGAAGAATTATTGTTATTGATCTTCTGGGTCCTGCAACCACAGGGCCGCTCTAAAATGATGATGAAATATGCTTCTCTGAATAGGATATCAGCTATGATTATCTCAACATTTTATTGCAGTATTATTAGTGCATCCTGACAAATACCCTAAAGGCTTGGAAGTTTACCAGGGTCAGCTTTGGTTAGTACTTGGAGGGGAGACTGCAAGTGAATCCCAAGTGCTGTGGACTATATTTCAGAGAATGGAACTGGAAAAATCACTTCTTAGCATTCCTTGCCTATGAAAACCATGGGGTCATCACAAGTCAACAGATGAATTGAGGGCTTGCATGAACACACACACATAGTATTACTTCAATGTCTTCTTTATGCAGAAGTCCATTGGATTTCTTCAAAAATCTGTTAAAAGAAAGCATTTAAAATGGGATTACTACCTACTTCCTATAAAGACAGAATTTCTATACTTGCTGGGTTAGACCAGAAGCCCTCTGATCCAACTTTCTGTTCCCACAGTGATCAACTGGATGACTTTGGGAATGCTGCAATTAGCACTCTTTCTACATATAGCACTGAATGTGAGGATGGGTTGTGTGTAACCCCCACCTCCCTTATATTTTATCAGGTTGTAACTCTTTTCGCCTCTAGTTGAACACCAGTGGTGAAAGATCAAAGGAATGCTGTCCCACAGCACAAGAAAAATCACACATTACCCGTTCTTGATCTACTAAATCAATGTTGTTGGGCTGGCTATATACAGATTGAAATGATTGTTACTGCCTTATTTTATTGTTTCATATTAAGAAGTGGTGTATGATAATCCTGCAATAACTACTGGAGATTCTGAGGAAAACATACTAATGAAATCATGCCGTCATTTGACTCCTGATTTTCATTTAAATAATATTTTGTGTGATTTCTCTATACCTTTTCTTTCTTAATGCTAAAGAACCACAAGCTGAATGTTGAACAAACAAACCTTGTAATGCATACTTCAGGGCTAAAATCTTAACCATCTTTATTCTTTTGTTACTATGGTTACAATCCTAAAGAATCCCTCTATGTGCCATTACAAGAGTGCAAAAAGAAGTGTGCACATTAAACCATAGCCAAATAAGAACAGACAGGGAAAGACAAAGTGAAAGAGAGAGTGAGAGAGGAGTGAGCTACACAAATACAATGCACAAATGAATGACTTTAGGAAAGTTATTATTTCATATACTACAATGATAAATGTGTTGAAATGCTTGGACTGCATCTTATTTTTGTTCCTGCTGGCTGTTTTTATGTGCTTTGCCAGAAGGGCACCCAGGCTTCCAACTGGATGAATTATGGAAGTCCTAAACGTTTTTCAAATTGAAAAAGGAGTGTCACTTTGATACTAGTAGTTTTTGTCCCCTCCTTGTCCATAAA
Organism: Anolis carolinensis; assembly: GCF_035594765.1. NCBI lineage: Eukaryota > Metazoa > Chordata > Lepidosauria > Squamata > Anolidae > Anolis > Anolis carolinensis. Next base: position 84,761,475 of record NC_085845.1, on the reverse strand, counting down.
ACATCAACTGAAATATGAAAACCAGAGGAGGTGATACTGGGTGAATCTTTTTTAACAGCTGCCCTTCAATAACAATTAAGTAGATTTCTCCCTTTTGCTATGCGTCCATCTTAATATGTTACTGTCAGTATGCTAATCTGGTAGAGTAGGCCCTAAACCAAATTGTTAGTTCCAACTACAACAGGCTCATTAAACTAGTGAAATATATATGAGTGTTGACATCCCAAATGTTTTAATGGACCTACTTTAGTTGGGACTGATGGCTGGATTAAAGCATGCTGAGGCTCCAAGCTATGTCAAGAGGCCCCATACATTAGCCCTCCTGAAAGAAGTATATTATTCTAATGGGCCGGTTCTTTTGTATTGTGGTCATTTAATTGATTGTCCAATTCTATGATTTCATTTAGGGACTCTTCATAATCTAAGCCTCTGAGCTGTAGTGTACTCATTTCATGCATAAGTCAGCATTGGACAGAATCACACATTTGAAGATGGAGGGATAGATGGATATGAAGCCAAGAAGATCCATTAAAATGTGTACCTGACCCTGAGTCATTCTTTAGCCAATTTTATGTGTAGAATCCCAACTTTTAGCTTTTGCTTCTAGATCTCATTGTGTCAGGACCCTGGCTGCAGAGCACCAATAACCTTACACAGAGGCCAGTCTCTATCTAATATCTTTATTAAAGAAATATATAAAATCAATAAAAACAAGTGAAGAATATAGTTCAGAAGCAGACCTTTCAGATGAGGTCAAATATAGTCCAGAAATGTATTGTCCAATATAAGATATTAGAGTTCAAGATTTTAATCCACTTGACCGAAACACACACTTTGCCAAGCAATAGTGTGGGGAAATAACAGAGTCTTTAAAGTCCAATGAAGCTTGACAACAAGGCTGGAAATAAACTTGATTCTTGACTAGATCCGTGACTGGAGGCAAGACGAACATGGAGCATGAACAGAGTCCGTGGTAAAACCGTGAGACAAGGCAAGGCTTGAAGCTTGATCCGGGAAGCAAGGAACTGGGATTACGAAGTCCACACACGATCTCTCTCCTCAAGCTGATCAATTGACTCCGCAAAGAATCCCTCGCGCCAAACACCTATATTGGGTCTCGTTTTCCCGCCAACAGAACTCTTTCCCTAGAGAACGAGAAGCGAAACCCAACTGTCCAGATGCATGACTCCTTAGAATTTCCCAAGGGAAGCAGATCTAATCAGCCATTTGTTTGGCAGCGATTCTCAGGCTTCTCCGATTAGCCTCCCTGACTCCCCTATCTTTAGAATAATTTTCCCTCCTGGAAAATGGGGGGGAGTTCTGCCCAAGGCCTGTTTGGCTGAATTCTTGAGGGCAAACATCAACATCCTGCAGGTGAAGAGACTCCGGCTCTTGCTGAACCGGCGAAAACCCCATGTTTTCCTCTTCGTCTGCCACAATAGTACTAGGAACAGGACTACAAGGCCCATGAGTCATCACACTATCCCCGCCCTCAAGACCCCCTCAAACAGGGCCCCTCTCCTCGAGTCGCGGGGCCGCGGCTTGGTAGGGTAGGCCTGATGGAAGCGGCGGACTATGTCGGGGGCATGGACTGTGTAAGCGTCTTCCCAGGAACGTTCTTCGGGGCCAAAACCCACCCAGTCAATGAGATACTGAAGGCGGCGGCGATGGAAGCGAGAATCCAAAATGTCCTGAACCTCGAACTCCTCCTCTCCGTCCACTAGAACAGGGGCGGGGGGCGGCCGACTCGCGTCGGGGCGTACACCATCCGCCGGAAGGAGCAGGGAACGGTGGAACACCGGATGAATGTGCATGGAGCGCGGAAGTTGGAGTTTGAAAGTCACGGGGTTAAGTTGCGCCACTACTGGGTAGGGACCAATGAAACGGGCATCTAACTTCCGGCAGGGACGGTGGGAGGGCAAAAAGCGAGTGGACAACAGAACCTGATCTCCTACCTTGATCTCGGGGCCCGGCTGGCGATGGCCATCAACGTGGCGTTTGTAGTCCTCCTTGGCTTGATCCAGTTGTTGGTGTAAAAGTTCTTGTACTGCTGTGAGTTCCTGCAGCCAGTCCTCCGCTGCAGGGACTTCTGAGGTTTCAATGACAGAAGGAAAGAAACGTGGATGGAAACCGTAGTTTGCAAAGAACGGGGTTTCTTTAGTTGAAGCCTGGACACCATTGTTGTATGCAAACTCTGACAGAGGTAATAGGGAAGCCCAATTGTCCTGTTGGTAGTTTACATAACAGCGAAGGTATTGTTCCAAAGTGGCGTTGGTGCGCTCAGTTTGCCCATCCGTTTGGGGATGGTGAGCTGAAGATAAACGAAAGTCTATGCCCATTAGTTTTTGTAGTGCTTTCCAGAAACGAGAGGTGAATTGAGATCCACGGTCAGTGACTAAACTCTTGGGCAATCCATGTAGTCGGAAAATATGTTGAAGGAATAAATCTGCAGTCTCTTTGGCCGTGGGGAGACCATCGCAGGGGATGAAATGGGCCAACTTGGTAAAAAGGTCCACCACTACTAGAATCGTGGTGAATCCAAGGGAGGGTGGTAAGTCAGTGATAAAATCTGCGGAAATTATCTCCCATGGGCGAGAAGGAGTGGGAAGGGGATGTCCAAGGCCTGTTTGGCTGAATTCTTGAGGGCAAACATCAACATCCTGCAGGTGAAGAGACTCCGGCTCTTGCTGAACCGGCGAAAACCCCATGTTTTCCTCTTCGTCTGCCACAATAGTACTAGGAACAGGACTACAAGGCCCATGAGTCATCACACATTGTAGAAAGACAAGAAATAGAAAAGATCTTGAAAATATACTGACTGCTTTCTCAGCAACGCTGGACAAACCATGGACTTCTGGTTTCAGCTGAGTTTTACCTTTCATCAATTGTATACAGCATAGCCAGTAATGAGAGCTATGGGAATTGCTTTCCAGTAACAAACAGAGAACAACTAGTATTCCCATCCCTGTTATAAGCATTCAGAAAGGGATGTATAATGTCCAATGAGTATTTTGTCCCTGCCATAATTCAAACAATGCCCTTGGTATTCTATGCCCTTTTCATAAACTTTAACTAGTTAATCAGTAGAGTTAATTAAAGCATTAATTGGAGATCAGAAGTTGCCACTGAGGATTTCAAAGCCTGTTGCCTTGCAGGCCACACATACAGATGTCCCTGAGTCAAAACTGATGGAAAATACATATTTTTCCTGATTTCTACCCAAAGCTAGCAATTAGATGAGTGAAACTGACAGTTTCAGCAGCAAGATTACTATTCATTGCATGTCACTGGAAGAAACGTTTTTTCTTTAATTGAATTGTTCAAAGTACTCACAGAGAATCGTGTAGACTTTTGCATGCTTCAAAATGTCTGAATTATATATAAATTTCAGGAGCGTGGGATATTTCATTCAATATTTTCCTCATTTCTCAAATTCCCTTACTCTTATTTTTTTCGTGTCTCCTTTGATGTGATATCTGAGTTTTAGCAGTGTATCATTTTTGTATATTTACACTTATCACTTTTCAACATAAAGTTGCATATAATATTTGCTTACACACATTTTGGTGCTTCTGATGTTAGCTGAGTTGTTTAAAATCTTGAAAGATTATGCTGTCAAGGTGATGTATGCTAGCATATATGCTAGCAAATATGGAAAACACAAGAATGGCCATCAGATTGGAAAAAAATCAATTTATATCCCCATACCAAAAAAGGGAAACGCTAAAGAATGCTCAAACTTCCGTACAGTGGCACTTATTTCACATGCCAGTAAGATAATGCTCAAGATCCTGCAAGGCAGACTCCAGCAATACATGGAGCGAGAGTTGCCAGATGTCCAAGCTGGGTTCAGAAAAGGCAGAGGAACGAGACACCAAATTGCCAATATCTGCTGGATAATGGAGGAAGCCAGGGAGTTTCAGAAAAACATTTATTTCTGCTTCATTGACTATTCTAAAGTCTTCAACTGTATAGATCATAATAAACTGTGGCATGTTCTTGGTGGTATGGGGATACCAAGTCACCATGTCTGTCTCCTGAGAAATCTGTATAAAGACCAAGTAGCCACAGTAAGAACAGACCACAGAACAACAGACTGATTCAAGATTGGGAAAGTGCGGCAGGGCTGTATATTATCGCCCTACCTATTCAACTTGTACGCAGAACACATCATGCGACATGCTGGGCTTGACGAATCCAAGGCTGGAGTTAAAATTACTGGAAGAAACATTAACAACCTTAGGTATTTATTACAGCATTTATATCCCGCCCTTCTCACCCAACAGGGGACTCAGGGCGGCTTACAATATGCAGATGATACCACTCTGATGACTGAAAGTGAGGAGGAGCTAAGGAGCCTTATCACCAAGGTGAAAGAAGAAAGTGCAAAAGCCGGGTTAATAATAATAATAATAATAATAATAATAATAATAATAATAATAATAATAATAATAATAACTTTATTTATATACCGCCCTATCTCCCGGATGGGACTCAGGATGGTTTCCAATCATAAAAGCAACACAAACATAACATAACAAACATAATAACACATTATTAAGCAAAGTAAAAATACAATTATAGAAATAAATAACACTTACATGACCTGATCAAGGGGATGGGAACCATAAACCCAATATATTAAAATGTTTCATTTTAAGTTAGAGAAATCTTGTGCTATATATTGAGGCCCAGAAACCGGCGGTATTCCAATGTAATTACTGAAAAACCTGCCGACACCACCAGGTTTTCAGTTCCTTAGGGAAATTGGATAATGTAGGGGATTGCCTGATCTCTCTTTGCAATGCATTCCAGAGCTGGGGGGGCCACTGCCGAGAAGGCTCGTTCCCTCGTCCCCACCAGCCGCATTTGAGATGGTGGTGGGAACGCGTGAAGAGCCTCCCCGGATGATCTCAAGGTCTGCACTGGCTCATAGGGGGAGATGCGATCATGGGGATAGGTAGGGCCTGAGCTGTATAGGGCTTTATAGGTCAAAACCTGCACCTTGAATTGGGCCCGGCAGTTTATCGGCAGCCAGTGGAGCTGCTTTAATAGGGGCATTGCAGTTAAACATCAAGAAAACCAAGTTCATGGCAACCACACCTATTGATAACTGGCAAATAGAGGGAGAAAACATGGAGGCAGTGACAGACTTTATATTTCTAGGTGTGAAGATCACAGCAGATGCAGACTGCAGCCAGGAAATCAGAAGACATTTACTTCTTGGGAGAAGAGCAATGGCCAACCTTAATAAAATATTGAAGAGCAGAGACATCACACTGGCAATGAATGTCCGCATAGTCAAAGCAATGGTATTCCCCATAGTAACCTATGGATGTGAGAGTTGGACTATAAGGAAGGCTGAGCGAAGGAAGATAGATGCTTTTGAACTTTAGTGCTGGAGGAAAATCCTGAGAGTGCCTTGGCCTGCAAGAAGATCCAACCAGTCCATCCTCTAGGAAATAATGCCCGGCTGCTCACTGGAGGGAAGGATTCTAAAGGCAAAGCTGAAGTATTTTGGCCACATCGTGAGAAGACAAGAAAGCTTGGAAAAGACCATGATGCTGGGGAAAATTAAAGAAAAAGGAAAGAGAGGCTGACCAAGGGCAAGATGGATGGACGGTATCCTTGAAGTGACTGGCATGAACTTGAAGGAACTGGGGGCGGTGACAGCCGACAGGGAGCTCTGGCATGGACTGGTCTATGAGGTCACAAAAAGTCAGAAATGACTATGTGAATGAAGAAGAAGAAGAAGAAGAAGAAGAAGAAGAAGAAGAAGAAGAAGAAGAAGAAGAAGAAGAAGAAGAAGAAGAAGAAGAAGAAGAAGAAGAAGAAGAAGAAGAATGTTAGATCTGTTTCTGGATATATTTGACCTGCTGATTCCAAAAATAGCACCAGTTTCCCCCTATCGACTCTAGTTTTTGAGGTACAGGTGCCACCTACCAGTCACTATCTGCTCACCCATAGAATATCATGAAAACTGTATCTAAGAAACTAGAGCTGGTTTAATCTATTCAATGCAATTTTCTTAATCAGGGCCTCAAATAACCCCAGGGACAGTCCCAAAAACCAATACACCAGTCATTATTTCTTTGGTTGGGCTGTGTAATATTACCTATAAAACTAAAGAAATTTTACCTTCAAAAGTTAAGAAAAGTTTAGATATTTATTACAAAGTTATATAAGGACTTTGCCCTTAACTTCATCCAACATTCCTAGATAATTAAATAAACAAGCCGCCTTTTAACACAACAGCCTGAATATTCAAAATTGCCCCCTTGTCAGAATGTGTTTTGATCCAAAAATTAGTCTTGTGATTATGGGGCATTTTACAAAATAAGGCTCTTAGCTTATAAAGCTGATACATGACAATGGATCCATCTTGCAAACAAAAGCAGTACAACCTGATTTTTAATAATATTGTACTTCCTGCATTTCTCAGGTCACACATGAATCTTCTACCCAAATACTTCAGAATTATGCGTGCTTCCTGTGCCCCATGAGCATAACTTGGAATAGTATTTTGGGGTAGAGATATAACCCCCAGCATTTTCCATCCTGTGTGACCATCGATTCTGGAAGTTGTTTTCAATGAAAGGGATGTTTCCAACCTCTGCTTTGGCCAGAAATGTTGCCCTCACTTCAGTGTGGCAGTGTGTTGAAGGCTTATTTGAAATGCTCCTTGTGCTAACTGATGTGAGGACAGCTCTGCTGGATTCATTAAAGCCTGGCTGATCAGCAGCAGCTGAGAATTCACTCCATCTTTCAAAGAAGGCTCTAATGGTGCACACATTAGATAAGCTTCTGCAATTTGTTTCTGTTGCTTTGAAACCTGCATTCACTAAATGGAAATGGAAGAAAACAAAAAGGGTACCATTTGTAAAGCTGAAGATTAATGACGGGCTTTTTTTTTTTTTTTAAGAATTACACATCATGACTAAAAGCAGAACACACATAGAATGACTAGTAGGGAAAGCCATGCCAGATTTTATACACAAGTAAATGAAATTACGTGCCATTATACTCACCTTTTTCCTGCGCTGAAGTGAGGATCTTGGATTCCTTAATGTCCATCTCAGAGTGGGATGAAGGTCATATCAGGTCCTGAAAAAAGCCTGTTCTTTAGATGCTGCAAACAGGAAGCGCACCTGGCAGTAAAAGTGTCTTAGATGTAAAGCCAACACTGATATTGAATAGTGTGGGTCACTTTTCTGTCTGGTTGCCAGAAGATAAATCTAATATTTCTGCAGGGAAAAAACTAGAAGGATGTTGATCTGATGAAATTGTATGCCACAAAATGACCAGCACTCCCAATTCATGTTCTATACCCTGTTCTATACAAGGGAATGGGCCATCTTGCATAAAATAAGTACATCAGGGATAGGAAAGCCAATGCGGTCCCTAACTTAAAGTGGCAATCGGAAAAGGGCAGCCAATGGGTCATGTGCAAATGCAGGGCCAATCCCCCCTACCCCACAGCCAGTAGTTCCCTGCAAGCTTCTGTGGGGAACTATCATCCATTTTGCTGCATTTAGTGGCCTTTGGAAGGGAAGGGGAAGTGGCCTTCTCCAAACAACAAGATCTCTAAGGCTGAGACCTACACAAGGTACTATAGCTGTTAGCAAATTTAAAGCCTGAGAGAGGTGCTAGTCAACAGTCTAAACAGAAGTTTAGACTGTTGACTAGCACATCTCTCAGACTTTAAATCCTTGAGTACTAGGTTAGAAATATAATCTTGTTCTGAAAATAGGACTAGGCCTGGTGAAGAGATGTAAGAGTCCCAGAAGCATTGAAAAGGTGCCATTTGCCATTTTGAGGGTCAAAAATAAATTTCCATGCTCTAAAGTGTGCCTTCCAACGACTGTGGCAGTCACCAGCTGCTACAGTATAGCATCCATTGAGGCTGTGCACTAAAGACAAGACTCAATTCGGACTTTGCTTCAGCACTTTGGACTGATTTGGACCCTGATTCCACTATGATTATTTTGGGAATAACCCCCTTTGAATCAAAATCTGCATATTTCATATGCCTCCCCATTGCCTAAAATTAGAAAATCAATACATGCTTTGAACAGGTTTTCCCCCCAGGGTATTAGCCCTTTCTGGGGGGAAAGTATGAAAACTAAAACTGTTAGGAATCATCATTTATTTAGCAAAGTAAAACATACACATGATCCAGTCTCATGCCACTTCCCCAAATTCAGAATAAATAAGGCAAACAGTTTTAGATTACAAATTTAGAAGAAGGTTACAAATGATTTTTACATTTATGCATGAGTAGACAACCTACATAATAATGGCTAATTGAAATATTAGGTTGAATAAAGAGTTTCGTTCTTAATTCACCATGTTTTTGTTGGAGAAACAAAGCATGGCTAGAGAGGAGAGGAGAGTGGAGTAGGAAATGGAAGCAGAGCAGAATTGTAGAGACTGAGAATGGGAGAACCTTTATATGATCAATGACCTTAGCAATGTTCCCAGGTCACATGGTCTAGTTACTTGGATACACAAAAGGTATTGACAACCATGCATTTCAGCAGGGAGATCTTAGATGAGAAAGAGTAGAAGTATTTTACATGCTGGTAATTCTGTCCTTGCTAAACTCAATTACTCTACACAGGCCCATAGCCAGGATTTTGATTCGGGGAGTGGTGGAATTTTGCTGGGGGGGGGGGGGCTGAGTTTGAGTGTGGGGGGATCTACCCTAGCAAACCTTTTGTATCGTTATCCAAATACCCCCATGCATATGGGATATGTTGAGCATGGTGATCAGATCATGATATGAATAAACATAACAGTTTAAATACCACCTTGAGAATTTCGGGGGGGGGGGGAGGGGAGCTGAAGCCCCTCAAGCCCCCCCCCCCCCCGGCTGCATGCCTGACTCTACAGCAGTGATTCTCAACCTTCCTAATGCTGTGACCCCTTAATACAGTTCCTCATGTTGTGGTGACCCCCCAAACATAAATTTCTTTTCGTTGCTACTTCATAACAGTAATTTTGCTACTATTATGAATCGTAATGTAGACATCTGATATGCAGGATGTATTTTCATTCGCGGGACCAAATTTGGCACAAATACCCGATACTCCCAAATTTGAATACTGGTGGGGCTGCGGGGGGGGGGGGGGGGAGATTGATTTTGTCATTTGGGAGTTGTATTTGTTGGGATTTATAGTTCACCTACAATCAAAGAGCATTTTGAACTCCACCAACTATGGAATTGAACCAATCCTGGCACACACAATTCCCATGACGAACAGAAAATACTGGAAGGGTTTGGTAGGCGTTGACCTTGAGTTTTGGAGTTGTAGTTCACCTATATCCATATGTGTTTTCTGATGGTCTATGGCAACCGCTCTGGCACCCCCTCACAACCCTGTCAAGGGTCCCGACCCCCAGGTTGAGAAATGATACTCTACAGCAAGAGAGGAAAAAGAAAATTTAAAAAATGAAAAGAACTGGCTTTTTTTTTTTTTGAGTGGGTGAAGCCACTCAAAAATCAGAGAAACGCGTGCTGGAGTTCCCAAGGCAAGCACCTGAAGGCTACTGAATTCAAAGTTTATCAGTTTGGAGACTAAACTGTACACACTGTGATTCCTTTTCCTCATGGGGAGTAGAGATCTTTTCACTCTGCTCCCGATACAATTAGTTGGCTTGATACTGTTAGGAAAATCTTTATGAAAACTGATGGGATATTATGAGAGAATGTAACGGTAGTGTGTCTTGTGTTTCCCAGGGCTTTGAGTCCATGGGATTGCCCCTGTACCTATGCTTCTAATATTTTATTGGTTTACCTCAATGATGTTTGTGATTTTTCTAGAAATTGTAGAGGAGAAAAATGTGGAAAGGGATCAAAATCCTTTTCTCTCCAGAATCTTTGCTACTTTTGATTTTCTTTGAAGAGAAAAAAGCATACTAATATTAATATAAATTATTATAATTATTATAAATAATAACAATAATTTAAAGATTTCCTTTTTATGCACTCTTCTGCCACGCTTATTTGTCATTTTCCAAGCTTTTCTCTCTAAGAAGGGACATTGAAGCTTGTAGCTTAGTTCTGTCAAAAACTGAAAAGGTTCCTCCTTGTATCTCAGCTGGTTGACAAGGAGCCTCCGGTGGCCTAGGGGATAAAAGCCTCATGACTTGAAGGTTGGGTTGCTGACCTGAAAGCTGCCAGGTTCAAATCCCACCCGGGCGTCCCCTGGGCAACGTCCTTACAGATGGCCAATTCTATCACTCCAGAAGCAACTCCGGTTGCTCCTGACACACACACACAAAAAAAAGCTGGTTGACACAGGGGATATTGTGTTTATGAAGCATTTCTCCTATTGTGACTCAAGATGAAGCAATTTGAACAACAGTATTTTTGATATGCCAAAATGGGACTTAACCCAAAATCTTTATACTTTTGATTTGTTGTCCATATAATAAGAAACAGTTGTTCATTTTGATGGAAATCTATTTAGCAGTCAAGGAAATTAGAACCGACTATCACTCCATCTCTTTGATTGTACACAATGTCTAGAAGAATACTCTTCTTTCTTTCTTTCTTTCTTTCTTTCTTTCTTTCTTTCTTTTTTTGTGAATCAGTCACAATATAAATTATCCCCTTTCTGATCTGTGTTTTTTTTTAAAGGATAGCTATATATGTAAATTTCATATATATGTAATCATATTTATGTACGGTATTGATCTTATTGTATTTTGATGGTTTTGCTTATTTAATTCTGTTTGTGGGTTTTCTGGGGGTAAGATTTGTTCAGATTTGCCCTGCTGAGGCTGTGAGAGGGTGATTAGTAATTTTACTATTTTAAGAGAATTGGACAAAAGAAACAGGAGCTTACTGTGAATAAATTTTCTCTTCAAAAATGTCAGTCTTGACATATAAAAAACATGTGAGTCTGGGGGGAGGGCCAAAGGCCTTATAGAGCCCCGTAGCTATTTTTGTGCCATTAAGAAAAGGGGAAGACTCTGGTCCTCTGAGACATATTGGAGTGAAGAATAATACAAAGGGAAGTGATCATTCGTTTTAGAAAAATCTTATGCAGATCCAAAAATAGAATACAAATGATAGCAGTTCTATTGCAGAAATAAAATTATTAGTATAAGAATTTTATGTCTTAAAATGTTTCCTGTTTTTTTACAATGGGGTGATCTTTTCCCCATTTCCTTGTGAAAGTTCCAGGAAAATCAGATCACTGACCTGGTTTGGGGATGAGTGTTGGGCTGTAACCCAGCCAGAAACCCCTGTTCATTGCGGTGGAATCTAATTTATTGACTAGACCCCTAGAACAGAAGTTGTAAGGAAGGGACAGTTTAAATTAGTTAAAGGGATGTGAGCTAAGTTTGCCCTTGCCTTGAAATTTTGATTGCTGCATTCCACCTAACATTTTCATGTAACCAATAAACCCATGTTTCGTTTTGACAAATCAGTGAGCCTTAGGACCTCCTTAGATGGAGGTCCAGAAGTTGAGGGACAGCAGGGGAAACAGTAGGGCAGTGGGGGAAACCATGGGGCAGTGGGGAAAAGTGAAGCAGAGCCCAGCTTTCTCCCTTCACTATTCCATGGTGTTTCCTGGCTGGCCCTAGCTTCCTTCTGTGCTCTCCCCAGCTTGTTAAATGAGGATATGGTTAGTCACCTGTATCCTCAGGGCTTCTTCTGAGCATGCTGCTGAGACAAAGCTAGTATGGAGCCCCTTCAGAAGTAGCCCTGCATCATATGATGGTGTTGCACCCCAAGGTAGCTTGAGCACTGGAAACCAGACAGAGACCAATAATCATATAATATCTTTATTAAAACAATTATTAATTCAGGAATGAATAGGTAGAAAGGTTGAGTAGATGATAGTCCTTTGTGAAAAAGTATGAATTAGTCCAAAATGTTAAAGAGAAGTGTCCAATATTATTGTCTAAAGTCCAGAAACCGAAACACGCTCAAAACTGTTGGAAAGTTCTTGAGCGGGGAACAACAAGGAAGCAAGACTGAACAACAAAGTCCAAAGTTGCTATGAAGTCTTTGATATCCAGGCAGGAATGAGACAATGCTGAGGCCAACTTGATTCAGGAACAAGGCAATGAAGTAAACCTATTCCGGGTCTACTCGGGAGTCGCGGCTTGGCTTGGCTGCTTGGATCAGGAAACTTGGCTTGGAAAAACAGGAGCTAGAGTCGGTGAACCTTCTTCAGGAAATAGCTACGTTGACACCGCAAGTGTTCACAGTGCAAGACACTTTTATGGAACTTAGATCTGATCACAAGAAGGAAAGCCAAACTCCCTAAAAGTTTCCAAGGAAAAATCTTCTATCCATTATCCCCTCGAGATGCCAAGCGGTTACTCCTGCTGATCCCTTGCTTTTCCGATCTCTGGCGATGCAGAAACTCCCTTCTGTTGAAGGACACATTCTCTGGGGAACTCAGAACATTTGGTTCAGCCACGGGAGTAATATTTCCAGTATCTCTCCCAATTAAGGAAGCATCCGAGCTATCAACAGCTGGGAGCTGTAATTGGAAGGAGCTCTGCGGACTAGGTAAAAAGTCAGAATAAGCTTCATCCTGGTCAAAGTTCATTTCTGAATCAGGTTCAGAAACCAAAGGTGGCTGGGATATGACAGATGGGCTCTGGCGGGCTTCATTCTGGCTCCGTCTCAGCAGTGCTTGAAGATGAGGAAAATCCTTGTCTGATGATGACCTTAGCTGGGAACTGAGTGTGCCTGGGATTCTTACATGTGATGCTTACTTTTGGAATGGTGTGATATGGTTGCTGTTTGGTCAGTGCAAGGTTGATACAGCCATATATGATTTGGTATAAGGGCTCTTGGCTTGAGGCAGCAAAATATGTTGTTAAAAGTTAAGTTCTTTTTAGGATTTCAGTTTAGTAGAATTAACCATCTAATGGTTAACCATCTAATGCTGTTAATTAACCATCTAATGATGTTAGTAGTTCTGCCGTGGTTTCTACTGTCATTTTTACCACAACATGTGCAGTTCAGGAATGAGAATCAGGTTAACTTAAATAAAGCAGAAGCATCTTTAGCTGTCATGGACTCTGGCCATTCTGTGGTGCATCTACACTGCAGAATAAATGCAGCTAATGGCAAACTGTATTAATTCTATAATGTAGATGCAGCCTTAAAGTTGTATTTTTAAAGTAACCTTTCTAAGCTCTGATCACTGTCCAGATTCAATCCCAGGAATCTCCAAATAGGTCTTAGAAAGACCTCTACCTGAATTCTTAGTTAAGATGATACTATGCTTGAAAGACAAAGTGGAGTAAACTGGCATAGAGCAGTAGCATCTCTATGGAAGTGGTTGAGCAAAAGATGTATCTGTGAGTTACACCATTTTGGAATACATGTGTGGGATCTGGCTTTAAAAGAAATACAACTTGTACATTTTGCTATATATTTGGTTAATCCTGAAATATCCCATGCCATCTGTTCCCTTTCAGAGAAAACCTTATTTAGTTGAAAATGTGAACCAAAAATGACAGTATAGTACAGTATAGTCATTTTAGTTCTCCTTTAATTATCTCTCAATCCGCTGCCAAAAAAATTGTCTGAGAGATTGCAAGCTACTAAAAAAAAAAACCCAAAAAAACAGAGACATTGATTTGAGGCAAATGAGATGACTGGTGGAGACAAATGTTGTTGCTTAAATATCAGTTCCCTAGCACTCAACTGAGTCATGTTAGTGGGAAACATTGTGTACATGAGGGAGGAAAAGGAAAACAGTTTGGTATAAAAGGCAACTCTATGTTGGGGGAGAAGGAGGTGTTTAGGTTTGTGAGCACATGTACATACATATACATGGACTGAAAACCAAGAGCGCCCGGGTTAAAGTCCACACACCTCCCCGCAACATCTGCGCTTTCGGGGGGGGGGGGGCCGAAATGTCTTGCTGGCCCTTCCGGCTGGCATCCGGACACAAAAGATCCCCCCCCCCAAAAAAAAAATCCTTTAAAAAAGAAAATAACTTACCAGGCCACTGTTAGACCTCACAGCACACTTTCTGGAATGTACCAATTACATACATGCTGGGGGGAGACAGGAGTGATTTGCCCCCCCCTCACTTTCTCACATAATTAGTACATTCCAGGAAGTGTGCTGCAAGGTCTAATGATGGCCCGGTAAGTTCTAAACCATTTTAGGGCTTTTATGGGGAGTTTTGGGAAGGGGGTGGGAGCTATCTCACATCTCTGGGCTCCAGGAGCCTAGAAGGTGCGAGATGGGTGTGTCGACAGACCCGAGGAAAGTCCCAGGCCTCCCCATGGGCATGTCCATACATGGTTCATAACCCTTTAGACCCGGGCCTTTCACAATGGCACGGATCTAACGGGCTATCTAATTAATTTGGGATAAAGCAAGGTTTCCTGCTTTGTCCCAAAGGAATTTGTTTTTACATGGGGCATCGTTTGGATGCCCCACATAAAGACATGGGAGGGCATGTATTTTGGGTGCTGTCTGAATGTGTTCCAAGTACAGTGGGGCCATAGTATCTTCTGAGCATTGGTTCCAGGACCTTCCTTGAATACCAAAATCCATGGATGCTCAATGTTCCATGATATACAGTGATGTAGTAAAATGGTGTCCCTAATATAATAAGGCAAGTCAAGGATTATTTTTGGATTTTTTAGTTGTAGTTTTGGAAGCTAATCAAGCCATGGATGGCTGAATCCATTGATATTGAGGACTGACTACTGTATATTTAATCTTGGAATTGATTCCAACCTTGCCCAAGCAGATATCAGTTAGGATAGCAGAACTTTCTTTTGAAGTCCTCTGTGCCACCTGAAACTGCCTCTGGAAAGTTTTCAGCCCTTCAGAACTGCTTTAGCTGATGTTAAGGAGAGGAACTGTTTGAGAGCCTCTTTCTGTCATTCTGTCAGTAGACCCTGGTCATAATTCACTTGGAAAGAACATGTAAATAATATCAGAAAAAAGGGAAGAATATGAACTGAAAAATATGTGTAAGAATTGTAGGGATTGTCATGTATTATTTTATGCGTTGGGAAATACCCAGTTGTTATAATGAGGTCCGATTCATAAAATCGGATAACAAAGATGGGAAATGAAGTTACAGAAGCGTTTCAGATATAGGAGTATTGTGTGGCTTCTGGGCTCTATGGCCGTGTTCTAGCATCATTTTCTCCTGATGGCCATACAGCCCGGAAACCACACAACACTCCAGTGATTCTGGCTGTGAAAGTCTTTGACAATACATTTTCAGATATACTCAGAATTCACACCAGTTTAACATTGTGCATTTAATTAATTTGGGTTGAATTATCTCTCCTTGGCATGTTCTGTTTTAACCAACTGATATTTAGTTAAAGAATAAGTCCCCTGAGTACGCTTTATTCTAATTTGGGAATGGCTTACATTTAACTTAAGCCTCCTCCCAATGAAATAGACATAAACAGTTTCAAATTAACTCTCAGATTTAACTAAGGCATCCTGTATTTATATCTCCAATAAACAGTACTGCCACAGTGGTGGTAGACTAAATTTATTTGAAAGCAGATGTGAAACCTTTTAATTCTGTGCACATCCTTTCAAGCTATTGAAAGTGGAAGCCAGAATGTAATGTGGGCCGGGAGAATCATACATTTTATTGAGATATATTAACAGTTATTTATGCTTGGTTTTCTGTAGATGATTACATCAATGGGTTGAGACAAATGTGTAGGCATAGCAGGGCCATAGAATTAGGCAAAATTCAGATAGAATGGGCATCCATGTTGTGTGGCTGAAAACCACATACCCTTTTTTTGAGAGAGAGCAATTCACTCGGTTTAACATAAATTCTACTTTCCGACTGGCAATCAGGGGCATGCTAGAAAGATGAAGGAAAAGTGAAGCCAACTGTCTGCTACATAAATACCTTCCTTGGCTTCCTTCTGTAGGGAAGAAGATGTTTGGTTGGGAGCTTGGGCAGAATGGGTGCATGAATGTTCCTTCTCTGCTTAACCCTAGTTTTACAGCTCTTGTGTGGTTCAAGCAAACGTGACGCACACATACTTAGTGTCTCTCTCTGCATATGTGTGTGTATGTATAAAATATCAAGTCGGCAGTATTCTTTGTTTGTATCATGTTCTGTTTTGTCACATGCTGTCATAGTAGATCCCAGGCTGTATGCCAAGATATGCTAAGGTTCCAAAATAATGATGTTCTGTCAGAAATATATTCATGAAAGTATCATGGGAGCCAAAAGTACTCACACATGTTGAGTACTCACACATCCAGCTTTGTTGTATTTGTAAGGTAAACAAGAATATAACACACCGATGCCTGAACTTCCTAAAGGAAAATAATAGAAGAAATTGTGCTGTAGAGTTCTTCCATTCCATTATGTATGTAATCCTTGTTTCCATTATGCCAGCTCTACGACTTGAGTTAAACCAGGGAATTACTATGGGGTCTTCTGCATGACTAGCATGTGATCAGCCACTTGGCAGTTGTCCTGAACATGTCATTAGAACTGGAATGAGGTGACAAACTCAAAAGATTTCAAGCTTTCTTGAAATTCAATTTAATATATAATACTGGCTCAAATATATGCTGCCTGAGGATGTGTGGGTATGTGTGGGTGTCTTGGCATCAACTTGTAATAAGAACTTTGAGTAGCCAGCATGTTTTAATCCTAAGAGCCTTCTGGGCAGGCTGATTAGAAATATGCATTTCTGTAAGGATGAATATGCTGGCCGAAGATTACAGCATGTCACACTTTATCAGAGAAAAGGAATATTTGGGGGGATTTTACTGAATGTTTTAACTGGGAAGGCTTTCCTTACTTGTTCCTGGAGCGGTAAAGCAAAGTTGCTTAGCTTCATAGCCATTTGGGACTTTGATTCATGTCCGTAAAGAGAGCCAAGCAAAGCTTCTTTTAAATTAATACAGTTCTCAAGAATGACTGAGCAAGGGATTAGCAATAGAGTACAGTTAATCAAATTAAGTGTTTCCTTAAATTTTGTAATACATTCCTTGCACAAAGGAAGGACTGGTAGGTGCTGGTTATTACTGTGGGAATTATAGCTTCATTATCTTGTAAAATTCTAAATAGAAACATCATATTCTAAAGAAAATTATTCCACCTCAGTATTTTTTGCATTGCTTGGCAATGGCTGTTTCTTAATGGCCACTGGGCCGTTAGGGGTGATAAAAAACATAATAACCCAGAAGTCTGCATCATTGGATGCTCATATTTGTTTGTATATGTTTCATAGGTAACCAGCATAAATACTGAGGATGCAAAGCTGAAGATGGCCCAAAAGCACGAGGGAAAAAAATCCTGATTTGGATTACATTTTCTATAATGCTTTTGCCAGCATGATCACCACTGGCCAATCTAAAAATGAAACTTTTCATAAGCCCCAATATTCTTACTACTTTTTTAGACCTGTCTGTCTCGCACAGCTATCCCCTTCTCGAGATGTGGACCTGGGTCTCAGAGTCAGCTTGAAAATTTGCAACACAAATGTGTCTGCTACATAAAAATCAGAATGTTTCCATGTGACAGTCTCATACTTGAGCGAACATGTATTTTTCTTTTTTACAAAGAAGGAAAGTGTGAGTATATGAAAACATTTGATTGGGCACACCACATCATGGTATCAAGCCATTTGATAAACAAAAGTATTTGAGTTTTTTTCAGCACTGGATGCTTCAAGATATGTAGGTGCTAGTTACCTTTGGTTGATCTGGCAAAATGCAACCTGGAAAAATCTTCACAGATGCTTCACATTGAACCTTGTGTTTGCTTTATCAACTGCAGACACAAGTGTTGAAAAGACAGATACAGTAGAGTCTCGCTTATCTGACATAAACAGGCCAGCAGAACATCGGATAAACAAAAATGTCGGATAATAATGCTTAAAGAAAGGGCCTCCTTCCCAACCCCACTTCATTTTCCATCTTCTCCCCTTTTCCCTTCCTTCCTGGCCCACCTGACTGACTCACCACTGGTGGGGGTTTCACAACATCCCCAAAGGGTGCCCTCCCTTCTTTCCTCCTCTGCCTCCCTTCCCAGTCTCTCCAACTCGGGTTTTCCTTGCAGCACAGATGGGGAGCCCTGCCAAGGAGGGAAGCTGATCCCTCGCTTTCCTTCCTTGGGTTGCAGCAACGGCAGGGTAGATGGATGCCAAAGTGGGCCCCACCCCCTTGGGCCAGGAGCCCCTTCTCTTGGATTCTTGAGAAGCCCTCAGTCGAGATCTTGGCAACCTGATCCCCTTCTGGATCCCTCCTGCTTCTTCCATCTGAGAGCCGTGTGCCATCCTTTTATCAAAGGTGCACCAAGGAAAAGTGTGTGGGGCTCTCTTTCTCTTTGGGGAGGGATTTGCAAGCTTTTGGAAGGGGGTAACAATTGGGGAGGGGGGCAAGAAGAAAAGGAAGGCCCTCCCTCCAAAGAGCACCTGCTTCATTCCCTTTCTCCTATGCCACGTCGTTGTCCTGGTGGGCGTGGCTAAGGACTGCGCACCCTGGCCGGCATGAAGTGAAGGGGACAGGAGAGACCATTAAGTACGGATTGTTGGAGTTTCTTGGGGTTAACCTGACATTGTAGTTCACCCACAACCTTATGCATTTTGTACAATTAAAAATTGATTTTTTCAAATACAGTAAGACCTTCCATATCCTTCTGTCAGATAAGATGGAATGTTGGATAAGCAAAGGTTGGTTAAACGAGACTCTACTGTAATTGTTTTAGTATCTGTCTTTTCAACACTTGTGCATATTTGCCTTAGCATGCTCTTTCAGTCCTGCTTTTCTTTAAATGTGTATTTTAATGGATCTGTATCACATCCAAGTTTTATAACTAATTGACAGAACCAAATTCCTGATCAACAATAGTCTCTGCAGTCACTGTCTTCAAATGGACATAGCTCTTTTCTTTTGATGGTTTCCCAGCATTTTCATGGTATTTTCCTAATTTAAAGGGCTGCAATATCAGTTTCTAACAATGAGCACTAAGATGAAATATTCTGGTATTTTTTGTTTCACTTTTTTGCTTTTGATCTCATCCATCACCGGCATGCATTCCCCCCATGAAATCCCTTCTCTCAACTTAAATGTGGCTCTAAAATTCAAGAAAGTTTCCCACTTTAGACTTAGGCTCCAAAGTATGTTAAGATTTGTATTCTTAATATTCACATGTAACCTGCTTCTGCACTTTCTTTTTTTAACTGTTCATCAATATTCATTTAATGTCTTTGCTGTTTTCTGCTAGTAATCAGCATTCCTGGACCCTTATCATACTATACATTTATAGCATTTTAACTGCCCTGGTTCCATTTTGTGGAATCCTGGGATTTGCAGTTTTGAGGGAGCACTGAGAATTTTCAGGCAGAAAGTTCTAGTGTTTCACCAAACTAGGTAAAGGTTTCCCCTGATGTTAAGTCCAATCATGTCCGACTCTGGGGGTTGGTGCTAATCTCCATTTCTAAGCTGAAGAGCTGGCGTTGTCCGTAGACACCTCCAAGGTCATGTGACCAGCATGACTGCATGGAGCGCCGTTACCTTCCCGCCAGAGCGGTACTTATTGATCTACTCACATTTGCATGTTTTCGAACTGCTAATTTGGCTGAATCTGGAGCTAATAGCGGGCGCTCACTCCGCTCCACAGATTCGAACCCGCAACCTTTCGGTCTGCAAGTTCAGCAGCTCAGTGCTTTAACACACTGTGCCATTGTGGGCTCCCTTCACCAAACCACAAACCCAAAATCCCACACAATGCAGGAATAGCAGTTCAGTTGGGATAAACAACTATAATAATGGCATGTGGACCTAGAAGCGCAGCTATGATGAACTAGCTCCTTGAAGGAGGGAGTTCAACCCATACCATAAAGAATAGTACTAAAACAAAACATGAATGGCTCCTTGATGAAATCAGGAGTGGAGTTTCTCAGTAGAAGAGGCTGATGCACTTTGGACACACCATGAAGTTAAGCACCTCATTGGAAAAGGCAATAATTCTGGGTAAAGTGAAAGGCTGTAGAAAAAAGAGGAGGAGCACAACAAAGAAGCCACAAACTTTCAAGACCTCAGCTATGAGACATCTCTTGGAAATCTCTCATTCATAAGGGTATTCATAAGTCAAAGTCAGGTTTCATTGGAAATTGTAGAACCTGCGTCAGAATAAACATAAACAGGATTTAACTTAAATCCAGTTCTGTAAATGTAATAGGAAACTTCCTTCATGTTATAATACTTAAACTGATCGTTATGGATCTTTCCATGGCATTATAGGAAACACGTAAGTAGATGATTATGCTTTGACGCCATAATGTTTAATCATGCAATGAGGTTCCTTTTAGAGAAAACCAGAATTTTAAAGAGAAGTAATTGTACTTTAATTAGCTGAAGTGGAGGTGTTCTATCAAAAAGCCAGAAGCTAAGCCAAACATAACTTTCATAGAAAGGATTGGAAGCCCTTTGAAGTACAGAATTAGAATTCAGAATGGCTTTCTGTCAGATAGGAGAATTGAGCTGTGAACAATACAGTGAAAATGTTTCCAAGGCTGTCTTCAATATATTGTATATAAGAAAGAAAAAATCAGATTAAGCAGTGGTACAAAATAAAGATTTGCAATCAGGCTTCAGGGGTAAGCATCAGCAGGGCCGTAGCCAGAAAAAAAAGGGGGGGGGGGTTTAAAACTTTTTTTAGCGAATTATGAAGAGTCGTTCCATAACACAAAATAATTTAGAAATCAGGCTCCATCAATAAACTCCAATGGACACTCAAGAGTGCAAGTACAGTCATTCTTTCTTGACCCATTGTGCTTCTTATGTATGTTTGCAAACGTTTAAGAGTTGAAAATGACCTATATATTGTTGATTTTAGATATACCAATTTAAACCCTTTGTGTGTGTGTGTGTGTACACACACAGAGAGAGTTTAAATTATCATATCTAAAAATAAAGATCAGTGACCCATACATATTATCGAATTTTTAGAAACTACATAGAATACCTTCAATCTAGTACCCAATTATTCAAAAATTGCTTGATAGTTTAGGAGAAATTATAGTATAAACTTTTAAAGCATGCACAAATTATCACAAGATTTATCACAAGATTATCACAATTATTTATTGAAACATCATAAAGTGTATTTAAACTTATGGAGTTTTTTGGGATTACAGTCCCCCAAATAGATGAGGCTTGGCCTAAAACAAAAGCACAGCCCTAAAAGACACTGCCGGGATATTCACCATAATGAATATAAGTAATATAGTGAAGATTTATATGTAATCTGAGTGTGTATACCTTACCCTGTGGCTGAGAGAGTGTATCTGCTTAACTTCTGTGCCTTTCAGGGGGCTAGACTTTGAGCCTGAGCAAGCAGGACCTGGCACCTCCTCTCAAACACTGTAGAAAATGACACACCTGTGGCAGCAAAGCAAACAGCCTCTTCCAGGAAGGGCCCAACGTGCAGCCTAGCATGAGGTGAAAATACAGGCCTGAAGGCCACGTCCAGGATTCCCACTCCAAAGCACGCAATTGGCCACATAATGAAGATTTATACTTCCAATAGTGTGTCCCTACCTTGCTCTGTGGCCAAGAGAGTGTGACAGCACAGCTTCTAGAACAGACCAGATCTGATGCCTTATAGTTTGTTAGGCCATGAGCCTGACCAGGCAGCACCTGGCGGGCCTCTCAGATATAGGGGGAGACCACATGGCCTCCTCCAGAATGGCCCCAGCCTGAGGCAATAACAGCCCAACGGCATGAAACCTGGCAAAATGGAGATCTCCAAATGAAGACTTCCTAATGAGAAAGGCTATAAAGCTGAACATGAGGCCTAAAACCAGTCGGACGCCTCCCAATATAATGGCAACATTTAAAGCCTAAGGCCTGAAACAAAAGAGAGCCCCCCCCCCCCCAAATAATAATAATTGCAAGAGCTTAAAGCCTAACATGAGGCCAAAGCTTAACTCCTACATGAGGCATGCAATAAAATGTAGACCACAGTATGTGATGAGTTAATGAGTGGAATTACCTGTGCCTTCCTGGGGCTGAGAATGTGTGACTCCCTCCAGACAATTCATTATACATTATTTTAAAGGAAGGAGTTTTCTGAAACCTTCCTCTGTAGCCTAGCAATCATGACTGGAGGCTTGAGGCAACACAGGCAACAACGTATTAAGAGTTTATTCTAAAGGGAGGGCATACCCCCTCTGCTACAGAATGTGCCTTCCTTGAGGCAACCCAGGAGGGGAACTGCTTAGTGCAGCCACCCAAATCTCCAGCCCAGCCCTTAAGGTCTGCTGGGAAATCCCTGCCAATACACGCCAAGGGCAGAAACTGCCCAAATTGTAGGATGTCTCCCTGGGGCAAAGCCATAGCAATGGGAACCCTACTATCTGGAAAAGGGGAGGAGAGGGAGCAAAGAGGGAAAGGCCTAATTCCTCATTAAGAACCTGCCTCCTACCTCACACTGAAGCAAAATATTGGTATTATTATTTATTCATTTTTACCCCACTTTTTCCCATGGGTGGGATTCAAAGCGGTGTACAAAGATTTAAGAACACAAATACATATACATAAATACATAAATTACATAATCAACTAAAACATTATAAGTCAATTGAAGGAAATAATCAAATTTAAACACAGCAGGGGACGGAGCAGCTTTATCACCAATCCCCGTTTCCACAACAAGATAATTTTTTCAAAATCTAATTATCACATGGACTGAAAATGCAATAAAATCATCTGAACATGGGCACAGACAGCAAAACAAACACCACAGGGGTGCTAACCCTTCCCTGTGCTATCCAAAGGGGTGTGTGTGTGTGTGTGTGTGTGTGTGTGTGTGACTGGAGTTACACTTAAAATGGACCTGTTCCAACATACAAATTCAATTTAAGAACAAAACTACAGGACCTATTTTGTTTGTAACTTGAGGACCACCTGTATATTGCTTCTATTGCCATAGGAGCCCCTTAACAGCTTCTCATACCATTCTGTAGGGTCAACTGTTTCATCTATGCCAGTTTTCCCCAACCTTTGGTCCTCCAGGTGTTTTGGACTTTGACTCCCATAATTCCTAACAGCTGGAAAACTGGCTGGGATTTCTGGGAGTTGAAGTCCAAAACAACTGGAAGACCAAAGGTTGGGAACCACTGATCTATACCTTACTTAATTCTGTTCTTGAGTAATAGTAGAATAGATATCAGAGAAAACATTGTCTTAAGTAGCCTTCTAGAGCTGCCTGATGAAGTAACCAGCCTTAAATGTAGTAGTAGTAGTAGTAATAATAATAATAAGAACAACAACTTTATTTGTATTCTGCCCCATCTCCCCAAGGGGACTCAGGGCAGATTCCAGCATACAATGGCAAACATTCAATACCTCTGTAAAATCTATATATATAAAAGGGTAATGGAATCATGGCACCGGACAAAACAACTAAACTAAACGCCCCACAACCTCGAAAATTGACAGCACAACCTCTCATCCATGCCTCTACGTTCATACAACAAAAAGAAAAGAAAAATTAAGTCCTAGCCACAGCAACGCGTGGCTGGGCACAGCTAGTACTGATATAAAATCCCAGAGAAATCCCGCATATGAAAATAACATTAAAACCTAACATCAAATTAAAGCCTAACATCAGTAAATCAAACCTAACATCAATAAATTAAACTACATGTAGTCAAACGAAATTATATAATAACATAAAATCTAAACAAACATCCACTTTAATTTACAACAGCCAACTAGAGTTCACAAAAGAATATGGGATGGTTGTGTAGTCAAATGATGGTCATTGGGCTGGCGTGGACTAGGAAGGTCCAAATACGATATAGTTCTCAGCCAGGGACCCAGTAGTGATCTCTCATTATCTAAATGTCATGTGAAATACCATAAACTGATGCTTTACTTGAGGTAGTATAGCTGCTTCTTAGCAAATCTCCAGTCTGTATTCAGAATATCAGTTGCTACACAGTGAATTTGAAACAAGAACTCAGTCCAGTTTATGTTTTATAATACACATACTAAATTATTCTAATTTTCTTCTGTTTGTTAAGAAATCATTTGTTTTCGAATTGTGGTTGCTGTGACTAATTATTCTTTGTGATTAATAGCCTAATAACTAGGGATGGTTGTGGATTAATTGGATAATGCTGGTGAAAAATCGTTGAACATGAAAGTGTTCTTTAAGTAATGAGGATAATTATTAATTGCATTTCACTTTCAGATAGCTTTGAGATAGCCAATGGATCAAACTTTCATTTATCTGAATTAATGCTTCTTGCCCAATGCCATTTTAAAAAAGGAGATAGTTCAGTATAGATGTTCACAAGATGTTAATCAACTTTGATGGAAGATTTCCTAGAACAATTAATAAACAGTTCTTTTCAAGTATTTAGCTGTTTCAGAAAGCTACAAATTATGTTTGTCCAAGTTGACAGCAGCAATGAATACAGTGAGTCCTTGAATCAGCAGTGGAGTTTGTTCCAAGACACTCCATGAATTCCAGAATCCATGGATGCGCAAGTCTCATATGCATGAGTAAAATGGCATCCCTTTTATAAAATGGCAAACAAACAAGTGCTGGAGAGAGCCTGAGGAAATGCAAAATTACTGTGTATGCCATATTGGAAAAAAAAAAACAACAACCAAAAAACCCAAAAAACAAAAACCCTGAAGTTGGCATTTTGCTTTTTTTTTCCTGAATATTTCCAGTCCTTGGATTGGTTGAATTTATGGGTGCAGATCCTGTGAATATTGAGGACCAACTGTGCCAGCATGTTGAAGAGTGGC
Source organism: Anolis carolinensis (assembly GCF_035594765.1). Classification (NCBI taxonomy): domain Eukaryota; kingdom Metazoa; phylum Chordata; class Lepidosauria; order Squamata; family Anolidae; genus Anolis; species Anolis carolinensis. The sequence continues at coordinate 84,736,709 of NC_085845.1, read as the reverse complement.
ACTGCTACTTCCTCTGATTTTTTTAAAAATAGATTTTTGCATGTATACAGTGTATTTGGGATGACAGTCTGCACATTTAAAATTGGGCAAGTTTTTTATTTTTCCTTGTTTGCCTGTTTCATGTCATAGTGTAGGCACTCATGTGGTCAGTTGTGAGCATTAAAGTGTGGGAAGTCTATACCTATCAGATGATAATAATTGGTTTATATGGAAAATAAAAATTGATTAATATGATCAAATTATCAATGATCCATTTTTATGACATTTACATAAGTTAAACTGTCTTAGATAAAAGGCAGAGCTAAAATAATCTGCATCTCAGTCCAAAATCCTCTGGAGAAATAAATTAGGCCAGCTCCTTCCATATTGCCAAAAATGATAAAATGAGTCATCACTCATGAAAAAAGTTACAGATTTGTAACAAATGTAGAAACCATTACTACCATTTAAATAGACACATAGTATAGCTTAACATAGTTGGGAAGACATTTGATGAGATGATATTTAAGCCTGCACACTCTGCTGTCTACATACGAGTACCTTTGGGCACCCAGATTTCTCTTATTTTGAAACTGGATATGGACTGGGCAACCCTTTGGATAGAAAATGTCTACACACCAGGGACCGTGCACTCTGAGATAGAAGAAAAAAAATAGTGGGGGTGGGGAGTATTTTTCCCGCTATCCATTTAGAGATTGCATTTTCATAGTGCTGCATTGCTTAGGTCAGGTTTGGAGAAAGATTACTCTTTGGGTTACATGCAGACGATGCCTGGATGTTTGTGCAGCTTTGCAAGGGTCTCTTGCATTAATGTAAAAGAAAGGGGGAGATATTTTTTACGTGAAATGTCCAAGAATATCCTATCAGCAACCTCAAAAACTCCAGGAGCATTTTCAGCATCTAGCATTCATCACTTGTCCCTGGACTGTCTAGGTTGCATGAGACTTACAGTCCACTAACATCTGGAGAGCTGTATAGTATAATCTTAATGACAATGTGATATATAAGTATGGTCAATGCCATTTAATCATGTATCGCTTATATTCGTGTATAGGTAAAGGTAAAGTTTTTCCCTGACATTAAGTCTAGTTGTGTCTGACTCGGGGGTTGGTGCTTATCTCCATTTCTAAGCTGAAGAGCCAGTGTTCTCTGTAGACACCTCCAAGGTCATGTGGCTGGCATGACTGCATGGAGCGCCATTACCTTCCTGCTGGAGCGGTATCTATTGATCTACTCACATTTGCATGTTTGCAAGTTTGCCATTGCATGGCAGAAGCTAGGACTAACAGCAGGAGCTCACCATGCTCCCCGGATTCAAACCGCTGACCTTTTGGTCAGCAAGTTCAGCAGCTCAGCGTTTTAATCTGTTGCGCCACCGGAGCCTCCTGTATATACTTGTGTATAAGACAAAAAAAGGTTGACCAAAAAAAAATGCACCCCAAAATTTGGGTCAACTTTTACATGGGTCAGTGATGGAATAGGGAGCCAGGGCAAAGGGAGTGAGAAGAGGCAGAGGCAAGAAGTTCCCCCACCTTGTTTCCCCTCCCTGACCTAAACTGGGGAAAGAAAACCAGCACTCTCTTCTTCCCTCTTTCTTTGCCTTCTTTAACTCCAGACAACCTTATACAAAATGTCTTTATTAAAATGGGCCACTGCCACTCCATTCCACCACTCAAAATTGCTGCCTCCACATTGTGGATGAACTAATTCCCAAATATCAGGGTCTTCAGATTTTAACCTTCCCTATGCAACTCAGTGGAGCAAATTCACTTCTTCCTAATGGAGTGCTGCAGTAAACACAAAAACCATTGGGAGGCTGATTCTTGCAGCAAGAAATTCTTCAGTGTGAAACATCGGGTTGCCCTCTTGAGAGGTATGGGGGGCAGCAGCTACTTTGTTTCATTTTAATATCCTAGAATCTGGATTTTTACTGGAGTAGAAGCTATGAGATAGAGTCCTTGATTTATTATAGAATGGAAGTTATTTGTTCCTAGTGTTTGTTATTGTAGCTGTGATGCACATGTTGCACACAGATGCATGTCTGAATAATCATCATAAGCTGAAATTCAATTCAATGAGCCATAAAACTTTTCAAGAATGGGTTAACGAGAATGCATGAATAGCAAAGCTGTAGAATATTCTCCCTCCTCCTTCAAATATGGTTTTCAGTTTTCCATGTCCAGAAATCTTTCTGTTAATGTTTTTAAAAGAAAAAAAAAACAGTAGCAGGGCTCAGTTACACATGTTTTTGAGCGATGTGTAGTTAGCCTCACACAGTTTGTTTGGACTGATAAATTACAGGCTGTGTTAAATAACTGGAATGATTTGAGTGGAAATACAGCTGAAGCACTACAATGTGTCTATTTTTAAAGAATTATTTTAAGGCCTTAGATTGCTACCATAAACAGCCCCTTAATCTTTATTCACATAAGTAGGTCCATTTTCAATGACACTCGTTTATTTGTCTAGCTATAAACAGTAATTTATGATACCCACTATTGGTTCACGTTTACTCTCTTCTGACATTTTGGCAGTGATAAAAAGCTGTTTAGTTGCCTTTGCTGAAAGGGCTTTGTAATTATCATTCACATTATAGAGACCCAAAAATTCCTGGTATTTAAGAAAATAACAGTTTTGTAGCTACAGTAGTTAGAATTTGAGTTGAGAAATGTCTGATTCTTAGACCCAGTTCCTATAGCTAGTGGAATGAACCAACCTTTGTAATGTATATCTTAAAAGATTTAATTTAAAAATTGACCTAAAAAAACTGGGTTGACTAATCCATGGCTCACTGTGTGTAATGTACCTTTACTCTTACAAAACAAGGAACCATTCCCTTTTCTGAGTAGAATGGTGGAAGGTGAAACTTAGTCTGTCCCAAGAGAATCTAAAAGAATATAAAATAAGCATTGACCGTTTCTATTCTCTCCACCATGGCTCTGCTTCTGGCCTTTGAATGCCTAGGTAGGGAAATGATGGTGGCGGTTAGCCTCCTGAGCCCAATTAATGTTTTCTCCTCATTGCAGAATGACCCCGTACTTATCCACAGACCATATCAAAATCCATAATATCAGCCCCTAAACCTGCCTTTGACTTACACATGAAGGTGACTTACGCATGAATGTGTATGGTAATCATCCTTTCTTTCGACTGGATCATTTCAGGCACCACATGGGGGGTTTCAGGTTTTGAACACCCTGGTATATGAAATTGTTTGCCCATTTCAGAGGGGTGGGGGAAACCCTTCATGTCATGACTAAAACATCCAGACTAGTGTTTTTTCTTGGCTTATTCTTATTTTTTTTTCACATGCAAGGTGTTCAGATCTGCATTTGCCTTCTACCTTCTAGGAAAAATGGTATGTGTTTTTGTCTCACTGGATAAATTGACTGTTTCTTTTCAGAGGGCTGATAAGGGAGTGAGAAGTAAACCTTGAAGAAAAAACTAACTTTCAAAATGTTTTGTGTACAAAAGTCCAGATCTAGTAAATTTTCATAATATTTTGAAATCAATAATTTCCTAAATAACAGTATTGCAGTGAAATGAAATAAAAAGTGACATCTGACTGAAATATGAAAATATTGTAAGCTGAATGTAAAAGCATATAATATATGTACAGTTGAACGAAGGTAATATGTAAGTTGTATTATGACTGCTATTATAATAATAACAACTTCACCAGCAGTAGCAGCAGTGATAGTCAAAATCACAACTCTAATATTTATTTACAGGTATACATCAGTTAATGAAGTAAATAGCAATAACAACAATACAGTATTTTATTTGTTACTAAAGGAATTCAGCAAGATCCTGTTATTAATATAAAAAAATCAGAGAATTCAAATGATACAATGCAAGACCACAGTGCATGCATTAAATGAATTTGAGGTTCCCACAGACCTGACCGTTCAAATGTTACAAAGACGTTTTAGCTAAAGTAGAGTTCAGTTGTGTCAAACACAGTCAACCAGTATTTAATTTTCTGGCATAATGAGAGAAAGATATGTATAACCCCTCTCCCTCTTTATGTAATTCTTTCTAGGGCAAGACTACGTGTTCCATTTGGCCATTGTGTACTAAATATGACTTCACTTTGTGTGTCATGTCTAGGGATTATATATTAGGTTATACACAATCATTTCAACAGCATTAGTTCACCTGGAATAAGCCAAATTTAGATTTTGCTATTGTGATTAAAAGCTCGAAACTTACTTTTACTACTTAGGGGATCCCTTGTAGCTTGAGGATGATGGTCCTCCAAGTGTAGTGTCTTTGTGGTGGATGTGTAGTTGGCTGTGGAGACCTATTCTTGACCTGCATGTTCTTCTGCAGTGAAGGCATTGGTTTCCAGATGGAAGGCAGTTCCAGTCAGGATTGGCTTGACACACCTTCATCTTGGCACATTTCTCCCTTAAGCCCTCCATTCGTACCTCTTCGAATTTTGCATCACCACTGGTCACAGCTGACCTCCAGTTAGAGCGCTCAAGGGCCAGGGCTTCCCAGTTCTTGGTGTCTATGCTACGGTTTTTAAGGTTGGCTTTAGCCCATCTTTAAATCTCTTTTCCTGTCCACTAACATTACGTTTCCCATTCTTGAGTTGGAAGTATAGTAACTGCTTTGGGAGACAGTGATCAAGCATTCGGACAACATGGCCAGTCCAGCGGAGTTGATGGCGTAGGAGCATCATTTCAATGCTGGTGGTCTTTGCTTCTTCCAGCATGCTGACATTTGTCCGCCTGTCGTCCCAAGAGATTTGCAGGATTTTTCAGAGGCAACACTGATGGAATAGTTCCAAGAGTTTAGTGTGACATCTGTAGATGGTTCACGTTTTGCAGGCGTATAGCAGGGTTGGGAGGACAATCACTTTATAAACAAGCACCTTGGTATCCCTACGGATGTCCTGATCCTCAAATACTCTCTGCTTCATTCGGAGGAATGCTGCACTCGCAGAGCTCATGCATCAATGTTGACTTTTGTGGAGAGGTGGCTACCAAGATAGCAGAAATGGTCAACATTTTCTAACGTTACACCATTAAGCTGTATTCCTGGCATTGCAGAGGGATTGGCTGACTGCTGGAAGAGCTAAAAGCTGAAAACTAGAGTGGAGCTGAGCAATAGGTTAGATGTGACTGGCTAAACTCCCCAAGCTTCTAGAGAAGCTAACTGTTATCTTAAACATTGGGGATTCCTTCAGTCTCAACAGGAGAAGAAAAGCAGGATATAGATACTGTACAGGAAGAACTTTATACATACAAAGAATAAAGCTCCCTTGTGTGTTTCCAAGGAAATGTTAAGGTTCCTGAAAAAATCCTTGTTTTCAGGAACTTTATTTTAAGCAAATAAGTTTTAAAGAAACATTTGTGTATCATCTGTATTACTTTTTAAAACAGTTGGTGAGGTTTTATATAATTTTTTAAATTGTGCATACCTTCTGTTGAAGAAAGTCTGTGAGTTACTATACAAAGACCATACAGATTATGAACAAGATAGGTTCTGTAAGTTTGTTCTTAAGTGGAATTTGTATCTAAGTCAGAACACTTACATTTTTTAAGTGTAACTCCACCCATTTTCTTAAAAATTTGTTTGGATAGCATAGGGAAGGGTTAACATCCCTGCGGTGTTTGTTTTGCTGTCTGTGCTCCTGTTTAGAGGGTTTCACCTCACTTTCTGTTCCTTTGAGGAAACAAGGATTGGTGAGAAAGTTTCAGCTGAGACAACTTTTCCCCATGATCAGTCTTCCAGGAGTGAATTTCCCTTCCTAGGAGTAGATTTCCCCTCACTTCCTGTTGTCTCGCCCATTTGTAACTAGGAGTCGTGTGTAAATTTGATATTTGTAATTCAGGCACTGCCTTTATTTACATGTTTTAGATGGTTATATGGCCTGCAAATATGGTGTGATCAAAGGGAAACTCTCATTTGGTCTTGATATGACAGAGGATGAGGATCCATGACACCCGTAGGGCCTAGGTTGTTTATAATTCTATAAGTACGTGAACTGGAAAGTCAATATGTTTTTGTAGTTGGTGGCTGTCTCCATTTTAACTTTCCCCACAAGTGTTCCCTGACTCAATAAATCTAAAGAACATTTAATGGGATAGGTAAATGGCTAACTTTATCACTTGTGATTGACACAAACAGTAATAAAACTCTGCTGAGTGTGCCTTTTCATGAGGGATAGAGCAGCAAGTGTCAAGCTGAAAGCATTTAAAGTTGATCTAAAATTATCTAAAATGTCCTCGTATTTTCTGAGCCAATTTATGGATAATGCTCTGCTGTCTTTCAGCTTGTACAGGAAATAGTAGTATGTTGGTGTCACAGAAAGAAACTAGTTAGTTTGAATATATTGGAACCTGACGTTTTATCCCGAAAGGCTCAAATCTTCTATAGAAGATAAATAAAAACAAATATCAAACCACTCAAGCAGTAATGAGTATGGCCATTGAGTCAGAGGTGTCCAAAGAGGGGGAAGTAAGATGAGATAGTGCTGATTATACCAGTTTGCTTGGCTAATGATTTACTAGTTCCATCATTTTCTCTTGCTCACAGATATAGCCTCATGAAAAAAAGATACTGAACGTGAAACATATTTTACAATGTCAAGATAGTTAGAGGATCATGTTTCTAAATGGTCGGCTGAGTGTATTTGTATAGATGCATATTTAGAGTCAATACTATAAACAGAGATGCAAAGACTAGAATCCTGTTGGTGAATAAAAATAGCAGAATCCATATGGCAGCCAGCCATTCTGCAAGCAGACATACTCTTTCACTTTTGGCTTGGTGGGTGCAGTCAATCCTTTGCAGAGCTCAAGGTTTTGCTTCCCCTTTGGTTGTACCGTTGTGGGAATAATCTTGACTACATGGGTATAATATTATACTGTAATAAAAGTGATCTAATCCACACATCTTTCCATACTGTGAAAGATTACCCTTTTGGCTGTTCAGTTCTTCCTAGAAGACATCTCAGCCCTGTTTCACCATTGCCTCACCACAAGCTACTTCCAGTGAGACAATGAATTCTATGAACAGAAAGATGGAGTAGCCATGGGGAGCCCTCTCAGCCCAGTCATAGCAAATTTTTAGATGGAACACTTTGGAAAAAAAGGCCTGGAAACAGCATTAAAAAGCCCACTATATGGTTCAGATTTGTGAATGACACCTTCACCATTTGGAGCCATGGAGAAGAAGAACTAAGCAAGTTCCTGGACCACCTCAGCAGCATCCACCCAAACCACTTAAACTGGGCTCTACAGGCATCCACCACAGACATCAAAAGAGCTGCAAGATCAAGAACAAGCCATGAGATTAAAGACAAAGATCCACCCAGAGGATAAGTGTTCTTATCATACATAAAGGGAACCACTGATTGCATAAGTAAGCTGATAAAGAAATACAAGCTACAAACTATCTCCAGACCCACTACAAAAATCCAACAAATGCTACATTCAGTAAAGGACAAGAGGGATCCTCTCACCTCTGCAGGAGTCTACTGTATACCATGCAGCTTGGACAAGTCTACCTAGGGACCACCAAACACAGCAATGCCCAAACATTAATCAAGGAACATGAAAGGCACTGCAGACTAACTCAACCAGAGGAGTCAGCCATAGCATAGTACTTGATGAACCAACCTGACACAGTATATTATTTGAGAACACAGAAATTTTGGACCACTCTAACAACTACCATGTCAGACTACACAGAGAAGCCACTGAAATCCACAAGCATGTAGACAATTTCAACAGAAAGGAAGCCCATGAAAGTAGAGGGCTAGGTGTATATTTGGAAATTAAGTTGTACCAAGTTCAGTAGAGCCTGTTCACCTCACAAAATAGATGTAAGATGATGACCATAAGCATTGTTCTGTAATGTATATAATCTTCAAACCAGTTTAGCTGGTCAAATAGTTAAGCTTCAAATTAATCTTATAAGGAAAAAAACATATATATATTCCTTTGGTTTTTTAAAAAAAGGAAACTCTATTTTGTTTTTGAAATATAATGGGATAACTTTGGAACTAATCAAACACCCCTGTGGTGTCTGAGAGAAAAATGAGCCCTGGAACATTTGTACACAAGAATAACTCATCCTTGACATTTTTCTGGATGCCAAACCTCTGATCTACTTAATTACATTTTGGGATACTTGGCACATGACAATAGGAGAAAATTATCCTTCCTTTCTTTCAGAATGTGATTTGACCTTACTTTCTCATTAGTTAAGCAGTAGGGGGAAATGGCATAATTGGTCTTCGGAACAGTTAATTATGGCTGGGCAATCGAGTTTTGCCACAGCGCATGCTTGTATAATGATATGTGGGTTTTTAAATTTGAAGTATACATAGTTATGAGGATCAGCAAATTCTGCAACCTTGCTGTGGATGTGTCATATTTCCACTAGGAAATATTAGGACCACTGCTCGATTGCAGATTGGAACTAGAGAGCATGCTTTTTTGTGTCCCCCAATTCATATTATGAATTGTCATCAGACCTTTTTTGAACGATGATCCCCAGAATCACCCAGCCACATGGCCAATTCTGATTCTAAAAGACTGTATGTCCAAAAAGTGAGAAAATGATGTGATCATAAGGTAGAACAACTCTGGGAATATGAACAAGTTTGCTGTCAGGGGTACCAAAAAAAAGCTGCTTGGGTTCTCCCTGCCCCTGGAATTGACAGCCTCCAAGATCCTGAGCAGTTTGACCTGAGATATGCACTTTCAAAAACAGCTGCACTGCATCTTATCTCGGTTCTTCCCCTGCCTCCATTCTTCTTAAACCAAGCATACTGGAACTCTGTACTTCTGCTAAGAGACCCTCCGCGGCAAATGCTTTCTTTCTAGTTCCAACTGTTTACAGTTACTTACAGAGGTGGTCAGGACAGAAGAAAGGATCAAGTACATGGCCAATGTTTTTGTTCCATTGCCATTATCTATCTCTGGTGACACCCATGGGTATGGCATTCCTGATGCAGCCTCTCTAGGCACTGAGTGATTTTAACCCTTCAGTTACCCATGCTACCAGGCACATATCTTGGGAATGATTTTTCCTGGCCTATAATTCCACCAACTGATTAATAGTTATAGCTTTATAGCAATAATACAGCTGAACATGCTCATGTCTCTTGTCTTAGATCAGATGTCAGACTTTTCTGCCTTTGAAAAGTTATTAGGACAGCCATGCCTGTTTTCTGTTCTCTAGGTAATGGTGATGGGGAATACTGTGGAAATGGCAGAAAGGAGTGATAATGTGGAAGAGGAACTGAGGTTAATGTTCTTGAAGAAAATGATTGTTTTGCTACGGGGGTAGTAATAAATTATAACTTGGTTTGAAGCTTGTCAAAAGGCAAACAAGAAAAGTGCTTTGCTTACTTGCTACATTAGGACCTATGGCAATTGGTTTAAAAAGAACAAAATTCAAATTAAATGACTGAGTTAAATATTAAGAAGAAGCTCATTGGGTAGAATCTTCTTCAGAGGTTTTCAACATAAAGTTGAAAAGCTCTCACAGAAATATAGATGCAATATACAAATGTTGACAATGTAACATCTTTAATTTTATCTGATTTTGCTCTGACTTCATAGGGGATAACTTACCTTCATTCACACAACCTGTTTATGTAGATTCAAACATTTGAGAGCACACTATCTGCATCTAAGAATATGTGTAGCTATCCATGAAAGCTTAAACCCTAATATATTTGTTACTCTTAAATGTGTCACTCTTCTCTTTATTGTATCACACAAGAGTATTTCTCAAAGTGCCAAGAAAGGAAAGCAAACTCCTTCTGGGATATTCTCCAGCATATTTCATGTCAGACTTGGAGAGGGTACAGAATCAATTATTTTAGAGTTAAAAGATAGGGAGATGTGTATTATTATTTAGGAAACACATGTTCTAAGGCATTCTACACATGTGTGATACATTCTTGTTTAGAAACTATGTTTGTCTTTTCAGGGTAAATGACCAGTTTATCTTACACCCATTCATTAAACATGGAGTATTTTTAATCAAATACATGTCATTCCCTCACTGGTGTGTGAACATATTATGGGAAATCAGTTAATCAAATTCTGCAGGTTTTTGAGAATGTAGCTTTATTAACCACATTCAGTGCAGACCATATAATATTTCACCTTGGAGTGAACTACTGCTGGTTTGAAACATGGATCTTTGAAGGATGTCAGAGTACTTTCACACTGAGGTAGGGTAATTTTTAAAGCATTCAGCTAGAATTTCCTTACTGCTTGATAGATATATTCTATATAAAAATATAAAACTGAAATCCCACATGAAATGCTAGTTACAACAACCTTGCCTCCTTGCAGGCATGGTACATATCTTTAACAGTAGAACAAACAAGGTTAAATTGCTGCAGAGGTTTAGAGAATTCACTCAATTGCTGGCACTCCCCAGTGTTTGCAAAGAAAACCAAATGCAGCATAACTTAGTTTTATACTATTTTTGATGTTTCTTCAGAAACTGTCATCTGTCAGGCGTTTTACCCCTTACTCGGGTCAGAATTTAAACCATTGCTAACAGGATACATTTTCTTTATTATATTAATGTTTTCTACTTTGGCTTGATGATGGTGAAATCTGGGTGGAAGAATTTATACAACGTAGAGCAGAAAGTGGTGAAAGGAATATTGCAGATCTTCTCAAACATTTCTTTAAAATAATCTGGATTTACCATAATAAACAACAGAGAATTGCAGTCTTTCACAGGAACCTCTGCCAGTGTAATTCTGCTGATGAAGATGGAGGAATGCAACGGGTACTTTGTATCTACTGGGGTTTGGTCTCTCCCCCCGCCCTCAACATGTATAGCAACATTTGTGGATATGCAAACTATATACAATGGCATAGCAAAATTATCATCCAGCAGGGTCAAAACAGGTGAAAACTCCACTCCCACACTGATGTGGTTTGGTTCAGTGTAAACACTATGGCAGAATCCAGGGCTGGTTCAAAGCAGCAATGCTTCGGACAATCCCCGGATTTTGTGGTCTATTTAGATGGATCCTTAGTCTCAGCATGGTTTTGACATGATGCTCCAATTCATCCTCAACCTTATGACCCACATCATCTCTTCATAGTATATATTCTGGAACTTTGTTGTGGTACTTGATGAAATGCATATTGAATTGTCACTGTTAAACAGTCTTAAAAGTCCAAATAACTTTAAGAAAATGTTGTTGTAATAGCTTGAACGTAACTGGATATTTAAACCATGGGCTCTCTTTCCCAAAACATGCCTATCATTTTCCCCACAGTAGTCTAAAATGTTAAGAATATTGAACTGGGTTTTCCAGGCTACCGCCATGTTGCTACAGCACTGATTTACATTTAGTTTATTTAAGAATATTGGGAGATCATTAAAATATATTTAAAATCTGGAGTAGGCAAAAGTTTGACGCAGTCAAAGCAGATTGCCACTGTAGGAGCATCTTGTATTCTTATACTGGTCAAAACTTCCCCCAAATACTGGTCATCCCAGATTCTCTGAATCTGTGCTTATTTATTCAGTTTGTGTCCCCCCCCCCCCCCCCGCTCTCTCATTCATAGAAACTCTTGGTCACCTGACTGTTTTCCACCAAATATACTGCAGTTATTTTAAAGATTTAACAGTTCTGAAATATAGAACTGTTTTTCTGGAGCATAGTGCCAGCTTCAGCATTGCTCAAGAGTAATTTTAGGACAGTCTGTTCTTATATCATGTGCGTCTATTTAGAAGTAGCTGTATTGAAACAATGGATTGCAGTTTTGCTTATTTTTTAAGATTTGGAGATAAATCTTTCTGTTATTATCTGAACTCTTCTGATTTTAATACATCTTTTGTCTTCACATATCGAGACAACTGTATGACAGTAAGTCTGTGGAATGATTGCAATCAGTTCTTAAGATAGAGCCCTCTGTGATGTTATGAGTATAATTTTGGTAACATCATCTGCTCAGTTGTAAATGTGCATTCCGAATATATCACTGACAATGACTGATGTAACTATCTACTTGCCTAACTATCGTTGTTTCCATTTATTCTTAACTACCATTAAACATATCATTCTATGCAGTGCAAAAGGATATGAGATAAAGAAGATTTTTCCATTTGATGGTAGCTGTGCTGGAACTGTTAAAGTCCCAGTTCCTTTTGTCAGGCTGCTTCACTCACAGTTTCAGAGTACAGTGTTCCCCTGCTACTTCGCGGTTCGCTTATCGCAGACTCGCTGTTTTGCGGGGAAACTGGGATATACATTTAAACATTATTTTAATTGTTATGTGGCCTTTCTCCCCCTTGCAATCCCCGGGGAGCTAGTGAACCCTTCCCTACCAACACTGATTTGGCCCTTGCTCCAGGCCAGCCATATTGCTCTTGCTGCCTCTGGAGGACTCGGAAGAGGGGGTGGAGTCCTCCACATTTCCTGGTGTGGCTCGGCTGGAGTGGCGGGAGAAGCCGGACCTGGCCGCCTCTTCCAGGCTCTTGCTACCGCCACCAGCCTTCACTCTCTCATTCACCCTCCCTCGCTCACTCATCTGGCAGGAGCAGCATTCCTTCTTCCCTGGCTGCAGGAGCAGAGGCAGCCAGAGCAACATGGCGGGCCCGGAGCAAGGGCCCAGCTGGCGCTGGTAGGGTGAGCGAACTCCCCAGGGCTTGCAAGGGTGAGAAAGGCCACATAACAATTAAAATAATGTATAAATATTAAAATAGTGTCCCTACTTTGCGGATTTCCACTTATCGCAGGAGATTCAGGAACGGAAACTCTGCGATAAGTGAGGGTACACTGTAGTCACTTTTTGATAGTTTTATGAGGGTGGACTTTAAGAAAACCCTTCTTGGTTTGGATCAGTAAGTTTGCCCACCTCCTTGCCTGGGGAAAGAGAGCCATATTAGATGAGAGTTATTACCACCAGGGAATATTGGAATCAAGAGGTTTCTGAAGTCGGTCCCAACAAGATCCAATGAGATACTGGTCAAAACTTCCCCAAATACTGATCATCCCAGATTCTCTGAATCTGTGCTTATTTATTCAGCTTGGACAAGCTATTTCAAGTCAATTAACCAATAATTAGTTAACCAATAATTAATTAATGCCTTGGGCATTGAGTGCCCCAGAGGCCCCTGTACCAGAGAAAGTGAGCATGGAAAACTTTCATCTATTCTTCTTCTCAGGAATTATCTACAAGCAGGTTCAGGAACAACCAGTTACCTTCAAGCTTTTAGTATGAACTTCGTTGTGGGAAAATTAAGTTAGTGCCTGGGTGGCAATAGACTCAAGATCAATCAATAAATTGATATTATTTCTTGAAAGCAATAGCGAGGACATTGATTCTTTGGGGTTCCTTGCTCAAATAGTAAGGGAATCCAGCATACCTCACGCTGATAGTAAGTTAGGATACGTTAATGCTAAAGACATTTAAAGCAGCTTGGGTGTGACAGCATAATAGCTTTAAATGCAAACTATAATAAAGATTCTAAACTTCTCACCAATTCCTTGATCAATTGGAAAATTACTGTATTTCTTTGATTCTAAGACATCATACATTGTGAGACACAAACTTTCACTACCACCAACAGAATACAGTATCAACCATAATTCTAAGATGCACCCAATTTTTAGAGATATTTAGAATGTGTATCTTAGAATCAATGAAATAAAATATACCGTATATCTGGTTATGTCTCTTTCTGACCAAGAGAGAGAGAGTGAGAGAGAGAGATAGTGATGTGCCTTCAAATCACCTGTCAACATAAGACAACCCTATGAATTTTAGATATTTTCTTAGATAACGAATACACCGAGGTGGTGTGTCAGTGCATTCTTCTAAAAAACAGCCCACAATACCTAGTATTCCTTGTTGGTCACCCAGGAATGTTTTACTCAGGTCAGTACCACTGCAGTATTTTATGGAGTAGTTTCCTAAACATTTTAGGAAATGTTTTGAAGGTGAAAAACACTGGACACTCAGAAGCAGTACGTATAGTTCCTACTTTCTCCATTTGTTCCAGGAATATAATGAGACTTCCATTTAGGAAGGCTATTCCTACTACATATACTTTTATGACTATCTAGTTTTTCATGTCAGCAGCGACTTGAGAAACTGCAAGTCACTTCTGGTGTGAGAGATTTGACCGTCTACAAGGACTTTGCCCAGGGGATGCCCAGATGTTTAATGTTTTACCATTCTTGTGGAAGGCTTCTCTCATGTCCCTGCATGGAGCTGGAGCTGACAGAGGGAGCTTATCCGTGCTCTCTCCGGGTTGAATTTGAACTGGCAATCTTCAGGTTAGCAACCCAACCTTCAAGTCAGCAATCCTGCTGGCATAAGGGGTTTGACCCATTGTGCCACCGGGAGCTCCATCTATCTAGTGAAAATAGATTTTAGCTGTTAAGGTGGGCAACGTCTAGATCTCCAGATGTTGTGCTACGACTTCATCTTCTCTTAGTATTGGCTAAGACAAGATCTGATAAGAACTGTAGTCCAAAAATGTTGGAAGGACCATAGGTTGCACAACAAGGGGTTTCCCATACAATTTTATGAGTTTGGTATCATGTGCATTAAATTTGAGAGTAAATTTTGGTGGAGGCTGATTGTGAGTGCTAATTCATCCTATTAGCTGCCTGGAATGTGCAATGTACTGTGGAGACAAGAAACAGGATGTATTCAACAACATTTTGTTCTTGTTGGTTTTGCTATTGAGCAGAATAGAGAGTAGTCACATGAAAGCAATTTATCTGGTGCTTGTGTGGGTGTCTTAACATTTGAACTGGCCCCAAGATATCTGTGAAATGGAATAATAAAATAACTGATGCATAATGCTCCTAGTGGTACTAGATAGCATATCTGAAAGCTGAAGGAAACATGATTTTTCATTAATAGAAAATAATGAAATGTGACAAAAGCGTAATACATATTGCTTAGCTTCCAGGTTATTTTAGAAATACACAATGTCTCCAAAGTGTATTGTGTAAGCCAGAATGGTGACAAGTATAATAAAAATGTGTTAAATCACATAAAGAGCTTAAGGCTGTCATACATGTTCAGAAAGAAATTAAAGCTCCGAAGAAAATAATTTAAATATTATTCATTTCTCTAGGGGCATTGTTTTCTGCTTGATCTGTGTTCCCTTGCTATATATATGCATTCAAAAGGCTGGAAGGAAAACAGTTTTGCTGAGGAATATTCTCACTCTGCCAATTCCTGGCAACAATATGATTCTGGGTAGTTCCTCATTTCCTCCCTGCCCTTGCAGAACTGAACAGAAAATATACTTTACATTTAGATATGATGCCAAGCCATGATTTGCCATTATGAAAATGAAAGATTTTGAGCTTTGCACCCAGGTAAAATTATACCTTGACATACGAGTTTAATTTGTTTTTTGAACAAGCTCATAACTCAATTTGCTCCTATGTCAAAACAGATTTTGAAATGCATCAAAATGCTATTAATCCATTCCAGAGTTCGGTCACAGAACAAATTCCCTCACTACTTTGCGGTTCACTTTTTGTGGATTCGCTGTTTTGCGGTTTTTCAATAAACTCTAAAAGACTATTATAAATCATAAAAAATTACAATTTACAGCCTAGGGAAGAGAGAGAAAAGGAGCCCAATTGGCAGCAGGAGGAGAAGGAGGTGAATTATCAACACACTATTGGTTGATAAAGACTTAAAATAGTGCATAGCTACTAAAATAATGTATAAATATTAAAATAAATATAGTGTCCCTACTTTGTGGATTTTCACTTATTGCGGGTGGTCCTGGAACCTAACCCCTGCAATAAGTGAGGGAACACTGTAAACCAATTTCCCAAGGCCCCATGGGGTTCAGGGGCTTCAGCCCTTCCTTCCTTCCTGAGCAGCTCCCTCTTGGCCTCCCTGCTGCTGTCCACCCTTCAGTGGCAGAGACAGAGAGAAAGTTGCCCACGCTAAGGCCCCTCCCTTCCTCCCTCCTTCCCTCCTTCCCACCCGGCGAGCTTGGCCTTCCTTCAGGGCCGTCTCAGGCTCTTCTCACTGCTGCAGTGGCTCTGGCAGGCCTGAATTTATTTTGTGCCTTAGCATTTTCTCTACATATGTTGGTTATTTGTTTGAATTCCTCTTTGGTGATTTTCCCCTTTTTCCATTTCTTGTACATGTCTCTCTTAAATCTTGGCTCAGTCAAAAGTTCTTTGGACATCCATTCTGTTTGTTTTACACTTCTATTTTTTCTCCTTGCTGGCACTGTTTGCAATTGTGCCTTCAGTATCTCATTTTTAAGAAACTCCCATTCACCATTAACTGCCTTCTCTTTTAGTACTCCTGTCCATGGAATCATGCTCAGTATTCCCTTAAATTTCCTGAAGTCAGCTCTCCTAAAGTCTAGAATGCGTGTTTGACTTCTCTTAGTTTCACCCTTCCTTTGTATCACAAACTCCAGGAGCACATGGTCACTCCCATTTGAGGATCCCACCACTTCCACTCCATTGACCAGATTCTCAGTGTTGGTCAGGATCAGATTCAGAATAGCTGGCCCCCTTGTTGCCTCTTCTACCTTGTGGACAATAAAATAAATTTGTTGGACTTTGTACTCTTGGCAAAGTTTGTTTTCCAACAAATATCAGAGTAGTTGAAGTCTCCCATTACTATTTACTACTAAATAAGAAGCTTCTGTTCCTGCTTCATAACAAAACATATTTTCCTGTATCCTTCAAACCTTACAATGTATGGTTTGTACAAACTAGGATCCAAAATCAAGTTTAGATGTATTGTGAGCAGTGAGGATTTGGATTACATGTTAAACTCTGGTTGCCTGGAAGCTTGAAATCTAAATATCTGTATGGAGAAAAAGGAAAGGGAGAATCATGTTTCATATTGGAAGCTTTTGAAGCTCGAAATCTTCCACAACAGTGAAGCATTAATGTTTGAACTCAGATATAGATGTGAAAAATTGGATGATGGGATTATCTGGGTGAAGGTAACATTTTAACTGCACATCTTGCTATGGGTTTCTTCTCAGCCTCACACATTTCAGGGCTGCTATTTCTAAGTTACGGATAATTGTGTACATTTATTTTTTTTATCTTTAAAATGTCTCCTGAATAACCTTGCCTAAAACACTATTGAATATTTCCATAAGAGTTCATTTTAATTTTCAAAAGCTTTTATTTCTCAGTAGCTCACTTCAGCATGGCGACTTGAATAACACCCTTCCTTTTGCTTCATTGATCAATCAGCTTCTGTAACTAATTGATTTAAAGTCCAAAAATAGAACTTGCAGCTTTCTCATTGGAGTAGCAAAACTATTATTTGCAGCGGTCCAAGGTTTCATGCAGACAAATCCTGAATTACAAATGCTTTTCTGAATGTGGATTGTGAACTGTAGATCATCTTTCGTAGCTTTGAAATATAGACTAGATTTGTCTTGGTCTAATTAAAAATATTTTAAACTGATCGTTGCTCAGCATTTTGATCTGCACTATCATCCATTTGAAAGTTCTGCCCAGCTCCACATTACTCCTCCAGAACTATAGCATTTTCATAGGACTATTTATTGATTGATTGATTGATTGATTGATTGGGGGGGCATGTTTTTGTTTTCCTCCAGACATTTTCTACCATTGTAGATAATATTGAAACAGGATATCTTGTTTATTTATTCAGTTAAAAAAATCAAAACCACTGACAGAAAATTGGGAAAATGCAAATTTAGATAAGATTTTTTAAATACCAAATTAATTAAAGCAATGTAAAAAGCAATTAAATCCCTGTTGGCTGTTTGAGGTGTATGTGGAAAAAAGGTGCTACCTAGATTAAAATCCAACTGCCACCCTGATCAAAGCCATCTTATACCTGGAAGTAGAATAATGAAAATAAGGACAGCTTGCTTCTGAAAGTTGCCCTGTCTTGTTCCCACAAAATGTTGGCTGGTTGCTTATCTTCATGCCTGAAACAACAATCTTGTGGTAACTTAAAACTGAAAGAACCTATTTGGCATAAGCTTTTGTAGGCTTCCAGCCACTCTATCAGATACAATATAAGTAGACTGCATTTCCTGAAAGCTCATGCCAGCTACAACTGGTTAATCTTTAAGTGTCCCAAATCTCTTTGCTAGTACAACAAAATACAAATGCTATTTGTCATATCAGAGATTAAGGTGATGAATGAATTTTCGTTTCCTAAATGTTTATGTTACTAATAAACATAATGCATTTACACATAGTGAGCTCAAAAGTTTCTTATGATATAATGTAGATGATGGTTTTGTAATTGTTGTGAACGTTCAGGTTGTTTCCAGCTTATGGCTACCCTAAGGCAAATTTATCATGGGCTTTTTTGGTAAGATTTGTTCAGAGTGGGGTTACCTTTATCATCTTCTGTCGTTGAGAGAGTGAGTCTTGCCCAAGGTCACCCAGTGCATTGGTGCCCCGGTGGTGCAGTGGGTTAAACCCTTGTGCCAGAGGCACAGCTGACTTAAAAGTTGGGTTGTTGACCTGAAGGTTGCCAGTTCGAATCCGGGGAGAGCGCAGATGAGCTCCCTCTGTCAGCTCCAGTTCCCCATACAGGAACACAAGAGAAGCCTCCCACAAGAATGGTAAAACATCAAAACATCTGGGCGTCCCCTGGGCAACGTCCTTGCAGATAGCCAATTCTCTCACACCAGAAGTGACTCACAGCTTCTCAAGTCGCTCCTGACACACACACACACACACACAAAAACCCCAGTGCATTTCCATGGCTCAGTGAGGCTCCAGATCCTGGTCTTCAAATTCATAGTCCAATGCTCAAACTACTGCATCACACTGTCTCCCTTGTAGTGTAGATGCAGCCATTAAAATGGCTTTTGCTGTTGTCAGGAGACAATATGAAATCCCAACATTTATTCAAAAGAAATCTCATTCAGTATCCTCAGAAGTCTAGGGACTAGCAAGTTTCACAAGGCCATTGTCAAGCCTTCAAATCCCAAATCTTCAAATGAGGGTTGACAGTACTTTCATTAAAAATTGAATTTCACAGAATTCAGCACTGAGAAGTATTTTTTTTACAATGTTGCAGGCATAACTTCAGTCAAATGGGATTATCAAAAAGAGAAAAAATACTATTATATTGGGAAGAGCAGTGATGGATATTTAAATGCACTGTCTGGGCATGAGTTGGTTTTAGTTTTGATGGTCTTGAGCTCATAGATCCCAAGCGTTTCAGGCTTGGGGTGTGTCTCCAGATATGTCTTAATGCTGAATCCCAGTAACTCCTCCATTGGCAATAACAGTTCCTCAGCCTCCATACCTATGTCAAATACTTCTGGACTCTGGAATCATGGCAAAGGAGTAGTGAATCCATAAATGAGTAGAAGTCAGATATCTCTTCTCCCAAAATAGCAGTACAGCCAACCCTCCATTCCAGTATCAGGGCAAGTCTTCCTTTTACAGCCAGCAGATGGAGAGTGCTGCTGTACTTTTTCTGAAACTGCAGGTAAGTAAAGTGTTGATTTCAATTGCCAAACACGTCCCACCGAAGTCTATGAACCAGCAGACTTTGGTGGAGGTGGTTGGCAACTGAAATTGCCACTAATCTCTCTGTGGCATTGGGAAAGTCCCAGCAGCATTCCTCCCCACCTTTCACCATCCACACTCTCATGAAGTTTGCTAGTTTGTAAGACTTCAGTGGGAAGTGGCTAGTGATTGAAATTTCCACTAGGCTGGTCCCCATATCATTAAGGAGAGATATAGCAGCAATTTCAGTTGGCATCTACCCCCCCCCCCCCAAATTTGTAGATTATGGGGCAGTTGGCAAACTGTTTGATGCTCCCCTGCTTCCCTAAAGCCATGGGGAGGGCAGGAAAGCAAAGGGCTTACCATCTGTCCTGAGAAGCCTAGGCACTATCAAGTTTCTCAGGGCCATTTTCAAGCCCTCAAATCCCAAATCTACAAATGAGGTCTGACTATACTTTCATTAAAAATTGAATTTCACAGAATTCAGCACATGGCTACCCCCCCCCCCCCAAGCAAGTGAGGAAGGGAGAGATTGCTTTCATTTTGGGAGAGATTACTTAGATTATCTCCTTACAAAAGCTGTGTTTTCCTTCTACCAGCTGGCTGTGCATTTATAAACAAGCTTCTTCTTGCAATTTTTTAGTCACTCAAATGTCAGTTTTGATTTTTGATGTTGTCCCCAAAGTAATTGGAAGAAATAAGAAGTGTTGCTTGTACTTATTTCCCTATGTGTGTAATTGACAAATACTATCCTAGATGTATGCCTACCTGTCTTGTATTACAAAATGATTTTTGATCATTCATGTTTCAAAGTGCCATTTAAAAAAATCTATTAAAACAGATCATATTGTATTCTATATGATTCACCAGGCAATACTGTAGTGACAAGCCTTCCAAGAGGTATGTTTGAAGGAAAGAATTAAATATATAGTATTTAATAGATGTTGATGTGATTTTGACTTGTACTATGTAGCAGCTTAATGCATTCACAGCAATCTGTTATATTGTGATCTTTGCTTGGGCTACAGGTCAGTCGCATGGTAGGACACTTTATTAAAATAAAAAGTATTGTATTAGTTCTAGCTACTCTCCCTCCCCACCCAAATTCAGGAGAGGTTGCTGTTGTGGTGGCCTTTGTATCCAGTGCACAGCTATTTTTTTCCTTACCATTACCTGTATGCAACTCTCATTTTGGTTACTGGATTTTGGTTTTGGACGCAAATAAGTAAATGAATTAACACTGTATCATGAAATGGTTCTGGCCACTGTTTTTATTTCTTTATAATTTCTTCCCTCCTTTTTTAGCTGTTCCTTTCCATCTACCCTCACAATCACTTTTCATAGTTTTCCTAGCCATTCTATTCCACAAACTCTCCTACAAATTGTCAGTGGGTTTTCCCCATCTTAGTCTGTCAGCATTCTGCACCCCTGAATTTTCATTTGACTTTTTAGAGCTCTCTTATGCAATTTTAGGTCCAAACATAATTTCAAAAAGATATTGCACACATTATAAAGCAAGAAGCCTTGTGCTGCCAATGGAAGACTCCTGTGAACGTTGTAACCAGTTCTAATGTTCTGAATGATGAATGATGCCTGATTTGCATGCTGTATTTTTTATTTGAACTGTTAAAAATATCAGAAGTATAATTCCACTCACGCTTAAAATATAAACCAGCACCAAACCATCCCTTTTCCTGGCATTGTTCCTTTCTCACAGCTCTCCTGGTGAGAGACAGTCTGGAAAACATTTTTTTATAAAAACAAATAATCCATTAATGACCTCCTTTTGTAAAAGAAATACCTTCCAACAGTCTCCCACTGGCACAGCTACAGGAAAGGAGCTACTTCATGTGATTAACTCCAAGTCAAAGACACTGCTGTCCGGCTGTATTGCAATTTGTCTGGCTTGTGTCATAAACTTACAAGAAACTAAAGTACATGGAAGGGGATAAATGGGGACTTCTCATTACAAACCAGAGTGGGCATCTGGCCTTCCAGATGTTGTTGGAACATCATTCCAACACCTGGAATGAGGAAGTGCCGTCAGTGTGGATGATGAAGCAGCTGCTCCCCCCTGTGGCCAGAATCGAACATCCCCTCAGGAGAAGGTTAACTTGCCTCTGCGTGTGTCTCTCAGTCTCTGTTTGATGTGTTTATGGGCATTGAATGTTTGCCCTATGTGTGTTATAATGTGATCCGCCCTGAGTCCCCTTCGGGGTGAGAAGGGCGGAATATAAATACTGTAAATAAATAAATAAATTCCCATCAGTCCCAGCCAGTTTAGTTAATGGTGAGAAAGACTGGACATTGTAATCTGACAATATCCTGGGGGCCACATATTGCTGATTCCTATTGCCAACCTAGCAGTTTGAAAGCATGCCAATGTGAGTAGATCAATAGGTACCGCTCCGGCGGGAAGGTAACGGCACTCCATGCAGTCATGCTGGCCACATGACCTTGGAGGTGTCTACGGACAACACTGGCTCTTCGGCTTAGAAATGGAGATGAGCACCAACCCCCAGAGTCAGACATGACTGGACTTAACGTCAGGGGAAACCTTTACTTTTTTATTGTGTATACAGCTGTGGTGGAAAGAACTGCAGTGAGGGTGAGATCCTGAGAACGCAGTTCACTTTGGGGGCATGTAAAGCCCTGAATAGAAGCACATATCATTCTGATTAACCATGTAAAAAGCTGAAGATACTTTGCATCAAGAAACACAGACACTTTACTATTTTCCTGCTTTTTATCATTACAGCATCTAGGTCAGTTTGGGGTTTGTGTTTTCTTACTAATGTGTTGAATTACTTATTGCCTTTAGAGAAGGATTGCTTTTTGTTTTCTCCATCTGTTTCTTAGTTTGTTTTTTTCTCATGCCTTTGCTGATATTTTAGCTACTGTGGCAAAATGCCATTCTCTATGACAGGGGTCCCCAAACCACATGCGGCCAACTGAAAACATTTATCGGGCCCGCCAGGTGTTTTTGCTGCCACTGCCTCTCCTGCTTAGCAGTTGACTGGTCCCAGGGTGGGGGCAACCAAGCGGAGGAAAGCTGCTGGTACTGCTGCTGCTGCTGCTTCTTCCATGGTGCTGCTTCTGCTGGCTCTTCGCAGCGGGTGGGTGGGGGAGGGAGTTTAGGAGCCCACTCACAGTTCTCCTCCTTTTCCTCTCCTTCCTTCCTCTTCTTCCGATGCAGCGGGCGGGGGAAGAACTTTAGGAGCCTGCCCGCCATCCTTCTCTTCATCTCCTTCCATCTCTTCCAAAGAAGTGGTGGCGGCAGTGTGGCTGCAGGCTGACCGTTGCCCTCTTCCTCTCCTTCCTTCTTTTCTTCCAAAACAGTGCTGTCACCACTACTTTGGATGAGGAGGAAGGAGAGGAAGACGACAACGCTCAGTCTACAGCCACGCTGTAGAGAGAAGGAGAAGGAGAGAAAAAAGATGAGAGCAGTGAGCGGGCTCCTAAAGTCCCTCCCCCTCCCGCTTCTTTGGAAAAAGAGGAAGGAAGGAGAGGAAAAGAAGGAGAACCATGAGTGGGCTTCTAAAGTCTCTCCCCCACCCGCAGCTTCAGTCATCAAAACAAACATTGTTTTTGAAGGCTTTCATGGCTAGAATCACAGGGTTGCTGTGAGTTTTCCAGGCTGTCTGGCCATGTTCTGGAAGCATTCTCTCCTGACATTTTGCCCACATCAATGGCAGGCATCCTCAGAGGCTGTGAGGACTGTTGGAAACGAGGCTAGGGGGGTTTATATATCTGTGGAAGGTCCAGGGTGGGAGAAAAAAACTTGTCTGTTGGAGGCTATGTGTTGGAGATAATATATTATAGTAGTTATAATGTTCTAAGTATCTAGTTTAAACATTAGGACTGCACAGATAATCAATTGCAATTGAAAAAAAATGCAAAATAACAATAAGAATGTTACATTCTCTAGCCCTTCTAACAATAATAATAATAATAACAACAACAACAACAACTTTATTATTGTAGCCTGCCTCCATCTCCCCGAAGGGACTCAGGGCAACTTACACAGGGACAAGCCCAACAACAACATAAGTTTACATAATAATTTAAAAACAGTATACCAGCAATTATAAACAACATAACAATTACTTTAAAAACCTGTGCATCAGTTGCTGCATATACAGAGGGTGACTAATGCAAGGACTCTGAGAGACCCGTAGGTAAAATCAGGGCGAGTAGGGGAAGAACGAGGGAACAGTCACATTGAAGTACTGAAACATATAGAGTGAGGAACAAAGATAAAGTGCAGTAGGAATTTATAAACAGTTACATGTCTGATGGGCCTATTCACTCAAAAGCACTCTGGAACAATAACGTTTTTTAATTCAAGAATGAAATCTAAAGATATAAATATTACAAATAATTTAAGAGTAATTAAAGAAATACATATTCCTAAAACAAACAGTATGCTAAACATGATTGTATCAGAGTATCAACTTTCACACTGGCCTCCAAATGACAAAGAGTTCTTCCCTCACCCTGGACTTTTCACAGATATATATAAACCTTCCTTGCTTAGTTTCTCCATACCTCACAACCTCTGAGGATGCCTGCCATAGATGTGGGTGAAACGCCAGGAGAGAATACTTGTAGAACATGGCCATACAGCCCGGAAAACATACAACAATCCTCCAACTCTGTTCTTATTAAGGAAAACTAACTTATAGGGTAATAGCAACAACAAAAATCAAGATCATCATAAGGCTTTTGAGTTTATAATCTTTCTTATTTTACACCTAACACGACAGCTTAAGAAATTAGTTTTAATGTTATAATATTAATTGGGAGTATTAAAAGCTGCAAAATGCCTTCAACCTGTTCTTCAGTGGCTTACTTCCATTTTTGTGTCCTGTATTTCATCTTCAAGGACACATTCCTCTCGCTACTGTAGGTTCACACAACTACAAAACTCCACCATGGCATCCATGGACCAGAGTCTTTGTTCAACAGAGATGGCAGCCTTTGTGTCTTGGATGCCAAGTCCCTCCTGGAGCATCTCAGTCTTCGGGCTGCAGTGATGACTCATCCCACCACCTGCCAAAGTGTGAGGCTACTGCATGCACATTCACACAAGTTAAATAGACATGTTATGCCAGAGCCATTCCTCTTCCAGTCATAGTATACCACATACATGAGGTACAAGGGAAATTTATAATTTCTAACAACTCTAGTTGGGAAGGTTGCAGGTTCAAGACAAGCTCAGTTGTCCTAGTATCTTTACAGCTAAGCCCTAGCTGCCTTAGCTAGTGAGGATTGTGCTCTTAGCTATACATATGGATGAGTTTAGATTCAAAAATGCACTTTAAAAGGTTTGAACATGCAAACAACTCCATCACATATGGATCAACCCTTTCAAGCACTGGGAAAAGATGTTTGTCTATGCAGTGTTTAAGTAGGCTTTACTGTCCTTTATATAACCTTTCATTCACTGTTGCCAGTGTGATTTTTAGCAGGTACAGTTATTCCACATGACTTTACACTGCATTTATTTATGTTGTTTCCAGTATCCATCTCCCATAGTTTCTAAAGTGTTCTTACTGCTCCACGTATAAGTGGTATCAACAATCCACATATACAGGAACTCATGCACTTCAGGTATGGTTTTGATTGTTTGTTTGACTATAGAAATTCATTTTCAAAAATAGTTAATGCTTTGATTCCCTCACATTTCATCCAAACAATTTAGAGGCAAAGCTTTGTGTTTGGAGAATAAGAAGCCAGGGTACCTAAGGGACCTGCAGTAGTTCTTTTGTATCTTCCTTCCTTTCAGATAGATTTGTTTCTAACTGTCAAATCTTGCATTCTGACTCTTCCTATTTTTGTCCTTAGCCAAAATTGTAAAAATCTATGTGGTTACACTAGAAAAGGGAGTAAGTTGAGATGTAAGAGATTGTTTAGAGGTTTTACTCTAGTGACTCCAAAATTATAAAGTTGCTTTTAGAAAGGTTTTCTTCTAATGCTGACTACTTAATGGACAGAAATGCTG
Source organism: Anolis carolinensis (assembly GCF_035594765.1). Taxonomy (NCBI): domain Eukaryota; kingdom Metazoa; phylum Chordata; class Lepidosauria; order Squamata; family Anolidae; genus Anolis; species Anolis carolinensis. The sequence goes on along the minus strand of NC_085845.1, from coordinate 84,711,237 downwards.
AAGTACCTTAGTCAATGATTCTGTTGATAGCTTCATTGATGCCCACAGGAGAAAGAGTAAAGTGGTTATAAACTAGTGGAACTATACACTTGCTGTGAGTGGGATGAATTGCTAATAGATTGAAGTCACATTAATTACGGTAGTGAAGTATGCACTTCCTTCACTTTTTACAATTGCATTTGGTGAGATGATCACTGCAAATCTAAGCATTTGTACTCAGACGTAAACCCCACCAAGTGGAGTACATTTATTCCTAAATAAATGAATAGGGTTGAAGACCTTAACAACCTTGGCTATGGTGAATGAACAGTCTAAAAATGGCCAGAAAATAATAGTTAGAAATGCTAAAATATCCCTACCAGTTAACTGGGAACAGTTGTTTCTCACTGCAGGTAGTTAGTCAGTGGCTGTTTATAAACCAAGTTATATTAATGCAATTGGTCACTCATTCTCCTTTGGAGTATTAGATAACAAAGATTTGAGAATGTTACAAAAATAAATTGTGACGATCCCATACTGTGGCTCTAATTTTTCAAAGTGAAAGAATAACATATGAGTAAGTAATGTAAAGCAATTCTGTCTTGTTTTACTTCAAAACACTCTGTGTGTGAAGCTGTTACTGTAAATTGGTTTCTTTGGGAGAAAAACAAAACTAGCTCTTTTAAGAATAACCCATTAATTAGTTTTAAGAATTGCAACATAGAATGCCTGGAAAAGTGGCTTTGGCATGCTAGAGAACATTAACTAACAGCAAAAATTAGATCAGCTTTTAGTAGCAGAAAAAAGGCTCTGTTAAAGGGCGCTTCTACATAGCTATATAACCCACGCTGAAGCAGGTTAAAATAACCCACCTCAACATGGGTTCTTGTCTCTACCCACCCAAACCCCAGGCTTTCCTGGGTGGGTGGGTGGGGGGTGACTATATGCCATTTTGATTGAAATCGGGATGGCATGAAGCCACCCCGAAGCCCCCAGTTTCCCTCTAAAACTTACTTTAAAACTTGCATAAAGCCACTTCCTCTCACATCATGTACCTTGTTGGTGCTTTATCCTTGAGATCCTACAAAACAAAAGCTTTGGAAAATTATCTTTTGGTTGATAACCCCCAGAATATCTCAGGTGGCTCAGCCATTAGTCATGCTAGCTTGGGTATTCTGGGAACTATCATCCAAAGTGTAACATTTCCAAGCTCTGCAGAAAACCCCCGGAAAAGGGCAAGGGATCTGAAATGATAATATGGGTCAAATGATAGTGCCACTGATCATGTGTTGGTTGGAATTCACAGCACTAACAGCCTAACTTTTAGAGGCATACTTTTAAGACACAAAATCATTCCTCTGGTATCTATTTATTTTATTAGTTGCTTAATCAATTTCTGTACTGTTTTCCAAATCCAGTGACTGACAACAGTGCTGTTAAGAGGCAAGATTAAAGATCACATTTGAAGATTATGCCTGTTGTTTCAGTTGCCAGCTTTCAAACAAATCTGAAGACAGATGTGCAGTTTATATAGATTTCATACATTGTAATTCTTATAATAACTGTCCACATATTGAAGGTAGACAGCTGATACAGAAAGAAAATGGCTCCCCTCTCGGTAAGATGAGATAGTGGGGACTTCCCAATTTATATCCTTCAGATCTATGCTACAGTAGCTTTCTGGTTTCAAGAACATATGTATTTATTTATTTTATTTTATTTCTATTTTGCCCTTCTCACCCGGAAGGGGACTAGGGCACAATATATATACGGCAAACATTCAATGCTGGGACATTATATATAGAGAGAGGGGGGGGGAGAGTCTCGCTTATCCAACACTCACTTATCCAATGTTCTGGATTATCCAATGCATTTTTGTAGTCAATGTTTTCGATACATCGTGATATTTTGGTGCTAAATTCGTAAATACAGTAATTACTACGTAGCATTACTGCCTATTGAACTACTTTTTCAGTTAAATTTGTTGTATAACATGATGTTTTGGTGCTTAATTTGTAAAATCATAACTTAATTTGATGTTTAATAGGCTTTTCCTTAACCCCTCCTTATTATCTAACATATTTGCTTATCCAACATTCTGATGGCCCATTTATGTTGGATAAGTGAGACTCTACTGTATATAAATGTAATGTTCATTCGTGGGCTGAATGTGAATTATCTGCTTTGATAATCTGGATTATATGGCAGTGTAAAGGGGCCTTAGGGCGCTTCAAGATAGTGCTAAAATCTGGGTTTAAAGGAGGGGTAAAAAATCTCAGAACCTAACTGCAGGTTCCCTCTTAGTCCCAGGATTGGGTCTCCGCTGTCCTGACAGGTTTCCTCTGTATTTTGACAAGATGGAGGGTAGACGGAGAACATCCGTCAGAAGGTTGTTTTTTTTGTTTTGTTTTTTTGTTTAAATCACTCTGTTATGAGCTGGACCACATATGCGCATGTGTAGATATCTGAATGTACATACAAGCACATTTCTTATCTCTCTCTTCCCCCAGTTCTTAATGCAAGCTCTGTTTAATACTATAAACTGTGAAATAAAAAGTTGCAGGGAGTTCTAATTGCTCTTTGTTTGTGCTTCCTTTAAACCAGCTGTGTGTCTGAGAGCCCAATCAGCATTTCAGCTGTTCTGAGCATTTAAAAAAACAGACATGTGCTGGTGCAGTCTCCACAGGGGAGAGGGAAGGAAATCACACGTTTTGCATGTCTGCAGGTTTATAAAGTCATGTGAATATGCGTATTTTCCCGCTAAAATCAGGATATAAGGGGACATTTTTACCATGTTTTTCTCTGTTAATGCAGATGAGCGCATTAGCCACTCCCCCTTTTTAACCCAGTAACTTTCACATTTTAAGTGCTGAATAGAAGGGCCCTTAGTCCTCCTGGTTGGAAGAATCACAAGTAGATACTGGCCTTCCAGCCTTAAACTGGCTCATCAGGATTTTCCATCACTTAATTCTAGGTGCTTAGCAAATTGTGGCTGCCTTTCGGTGTCCATTGTTGATATTTTGGCTTCCTGTACAAAGTTTGATATTTTAAAACGTAATTGTTAATTATTTCAGTAAATCAAAAGATTCCATGGAACAAGTTTGCTTCTTAAAAGAGCCCTGGAATATGTGGGTGAAAACACAGCTATGAGAGTTCTTACTTTGAATGATGACATTTGAAATCATGACATTTGAAATGAGTTTGATTGTTTGAGAAAATAGAATTGTACTACCCAAGATATATAGCAAAACAAAGCTGCAGAGATTTCATAGAACGGTTTAAAAGATGAAAGAAGTCCTTGAAATCACATTGTTAAGCTGAATCATGCAATGTACATAGACTTTCTTTGGAGAATATAAACCCAAAGATGCTTTTCTATTTCTTATTCCATAAAAGACTGTATAATGAGGTGTTTTTCAAAAATGAAAATACTAAAATTGTAATTTTTTCCCAAGCTTTAGTAATTTGAGTGATACTTTATTAAATTAATCATCATGCCAGTATATTTATTTGCCAGATGTTTACTTGTGAAGTAAAATAAGCATTTATATGCAGTCTGTGCAATTAATTTACTGAATGGTAGAGCATATATTTTGAATGAGAATGACCCCAGGGTAATCCCAGCATCTCCGCTTAAATGAATTGTAGACAGGAGGTAATGGGAAAGACCTCTGTCAGGGACCCTGGAGACTTACAGTTAGATAGCCACTACAGAGGAGAAATAAGAAGCTACTGGTGAGCAGCTTTTTATGTTCCCATCTTTTCAGTTTTTGACATTTTTGTCCTAACTATTTTGGGAATATGCTTTCACACAAAATAAAATCCATGCCATATCACATTATAGCACACTTAATTCACATGTTCTCTGAGTATTTGCAGCTTGCAACATCAGCCCTGGTTGGCATAGTGGTGAAGAATTAATAGAGTTGCAATCTGGAAGATCAAAATTACCCTTCCACACCATATAATTATATCACTATGATTCCTCTTTAACTGCCATGGCTGTATCCTGTGTAATGCTGTTGTTGTAATTTGTTGAGGTATTAGAACTCTCTGGCTTCGAATTCAAATTCCAAGATCCCATGGGATATTGTCATAGTCGTTAGTGGGAGAATAGCACCACAAATAGTTATTAAAAGCCCCCTAATTTGATGACTAAATAGGTATTCCTTTATATACACTTTTGCCTATATGGCTCTATTGTTTGAGAGCATATATTTCACCTTGCAAGGAGGTGGTAACATGCCAGTGGCCTTTGAAAACCATATTAGTCCCTGCTGCACCCAAGACGCAGCATATTTCCATCTACTTATAAACTGGAAGAGATAAATCCATGACATAACAGAGGAAGACAGAATTTGTCACGCCTATTGCCCATGAGAACCAATGACCCTGCAAAGCATAGCCTTTAGAATATGATAAATGATTACAAGGTATTTCTGTATTATTATTTTTTTGCTTCGCAGTAGGGAGAAAGGCTTATCAGTTTCATGTTCTTTCTTTTCATCCTATTTACCACACCAGGGGTGTTTATCAAATGCTTGGCAGTGATAGTTGTGTAGCTTCAACAGAATGGAATCGTAGTTTGGTTTTTAAGGTTTTATTTTATTTCATTTCTGTCCTGTCTTTTCCCTGACATAGGGACTCAGGGCAGCTAACAGCAAACATGATGTAATGCAACTTTAAAACAGAGCAAATGCATGCAAGTATGAATGTAAATATTTAAAAACAATCACATTTTTGTGTCCTGAAGCATAAAAAATAAAAAATACAATTAAAATACAAATATTCTTCCCTTACATCACCTTTTGGCTCTTTGTTGTTTCATCTCAAGATGAGCTGCCAGTGTAGATTATACTCTCTAGTTCCCTGATTCATTAGGGCTCATTGTCAAACTAGATAAGTCTCTTCATCAGCCATCACAAACAATTTAGTTTATAAGTGCTGTTCTAGACTTTAGCATGTCTCCCAAATGAGCAATACTGAGCTCTATTTCAGCCTGTCTTTTTGTCATATGAATCTCTTGAGAAGTAGCTTCAGTCCTAAATTGGAACACACTTGTTCATATTGCCTGATTGTATATACTTGCCATGGTTTGTGCATTTTCTGATTATTATAACAGTGGGTGCATCTATAAGTCAGAAACAACTTGAAGGCAAATATAACAGGAAAAAACCCCACACACATCTGAAATAACAGCTAACTTCTGGGAGCTATTCATATGAATATCACAACATATTATGCTGCCAGATAACCTGGTTGCTCCATGACAATCTACTATATAAATGCTATTTGTCCTTCAATTCCCTATTCATTTCCCTTCCCTATTCATTACATTGCTACACAGTTCACTACTCTATCTATGTTAGATTCAGGATGGCTTAGACAGCTGGTTTATATATTTTAATGTCTAGTGTCACCCAAAAAACTATCCAAAAAACACCCAAAGAATGTTTTCAGCCAACCGGAAACATTGCAGAATGGCCCCCTATCAAATAGCTGGCCATCTAGAAAGCTGTTGGAGTGTTTTTTTTGTTTTTTTTACAACCAGTCATTCTTTGTGCCATGCTCAACCTTCCAGTAAGCCCACATATTTCATTTGAGCTCTGTGGCTGACACAAAACAGCAATTATGATAACTGTCTACAGTCTGTCGCAGAGGGAGAAAGAGAGGTAAAGCAAGACCAACAGAGACTGCAGACATACATGGATAAGAAATTTAAAAACAAGCAGAAAATGAAAAAAAAAAAGCTGGCATTACTTAGAGAAGAATTCACTGCAAATGTTTCTACGCATTTTCTGTCTTTTTCTTGTAGATAGTATACCATCCTGTGGTTTCCAATGTCTTTAAAATGAGATCACAAAGCATCCTGGAGTACCGGTAGTTTGGGCTAATTGGCAAACATTCATAATATTTCTTTGGAAAACCGTACATAATTCTGCTTCTGTCATCTTCTCATAGTATGCTTTCGTAGTTCATTTTCCCTGAAAGGAGACCAGAACTTCTGGATTTGTCTTCTCTAGATGCGTTTCTTTGCTTCTTTCTGGCCAAACTGAATTTACTTATCAATCTAAGAATGTGTGCCCTGTAAAGTCTAAGTAATCACATTTTTCTGCGATGACTGTAATAATAAAAATCCAATCTTCCTTTTTAACATTGACTGCTCGGCGACAGCAGCTGATTAAAAAACCTCCACCTGAATGGGCTCATATGGAGCTGTAAATGAACTCAAATGGATTCTGGTAAGGAAATTTCAGGAAGAGCTTCCCAGCTTCTCCGGTTTGTGCAAAGTAGCTTTGCAGCCAGACATTCTGAAGCCTCATCGTCTACCAAAACAGTTTAGGTGTTCTGGAGTTGCTCTGAAATGAAAATATGAACTTAGCATCTGTTTGTTTATTTATTTGAACTATATTCTGTTTTTCTCCCAAAATGAAACTCAAAGCGCTTTATTAGTAAGTTTTTTTAAAGCTGAGACAGTATGTGGCACAAATGTTTTTAAAAGCATTAAACTGTCAATCCATTTAAAACATTACTTTTAAGACATAAGTTTAAAACAATTAAAATATATAAAACTTATATTACCTAAGCAGCCTACCCATTTCACATCCTTCTACTTCAACCAGTTGAAAGCTGAAGGCTTGCTTAAATGTCATTGGAGAAAGAAAACCTTTTCCATTCTGGACTACGTCTGACAGACACAACTACCCATCACCATAGGCGATTCTATTGATTACCATCCAGAAAAAAATTCCATGATCATGTTGGTCATATAAAATGCCCACATATTTTCATTGCATTTTCTTTTCTTTTTCTTTTTTGTTCTTTTCTGCAAAAGGGTGAATTTTCAATGCATGGTTTTCAGTGCCAAGGATTTGTGAGACAAAAAGCATAATACACTGTCCATGGCAGTTGTAATACAGATTGTGCAAACTAAATCTTCAGGTTTTGTGCATTCTGCTCCCAAGTTTCAACATGCCAGTAATTGGAGGGAGATGTCTACGCCCCACACCACTGGAGAAATTGTACTGTTTAGCCAGCATTGCACCACCTGACATCTGCCAGGAAGTAGCAGCCAGTAATGAAAGGACCAAGGCATTGACATCTCCTGTTCGGGTATCAGCCAGCATGCCAATGCCTTAAATCAAGAAATAGTTTTCTAAGATCTACAGAGAAACTCACAGGAACACTTCAGCAAGCGAGAGTCCAAAAATGGCAGGCTAAAACCTGGAACTGCAATCAGTGGCTGATGCCAGATGAAAGACTTCCTCCTGGGCACATAGAAGACTGGGTGACCTGGAAGGCACTGAACAGACTGCGCTCTGGCACCGTGAGATGCAGAGCCAACCTTAAAAAATGGGGCTACAACATGCGAGTGTGGAGAAGAGCAAACCACAGACCACCTATTACAATGCAGCCTGAGCCCTGCCACATGCACAACGGGGGACCTTCTTACAAAACCACCAGAGGCACTCCAAGTGGTCAGCTACTGGTCAAAGGACATTTAGTGTAATGCCAAGTAGTTGATGATGTTGTGGGTTTTTTTAACTTTATGTTTTCAAATACATTACAACTTGTATCCTTGGTTCGCTTCTGACACAATAAATGAATACTGGAGGGAGACCATGAAACTTAGAGTTAGAGGGCAATTCAGGACAAGAAAGATAGTAATTTCTCCATGAAAAGCACAGAAGACTGTACAGGTCTCTAAAGGCTTGTTCTGAAGAATCCTCTCTAACTGTGATGTGAGAAGGGCTGGAGGCTAGCTTAGAGGCACTAGTTTTGCATTCAGAAAGTTCCAGGTTTAGTCTTCACAGCCCCTAGTTTGGTCTGTCAGAGACTATTGTCTGAAATCCAGGAGAGCTGGTATCAGTTAAAGTAAAGTAATAGTGAGTTATATGAATCAATCTCCTGATTTGGAACAAGGCAATATTCTAGTTTTCTAACTGCCTCTGCTATTTGAGCCTTTGCTTCATATTTTCCCAACATGGGGAATAGGATGTAGAGTGTGTTCTTAACATGTATTATGTCCCAGATCCTTTATACAGGTGGTCCCTGAGTTACAAACATCTGACTTACAAATTCTCATAGTTAAGAACGGAGGTGAGACAACAGGAAGTGAGAGAAATCAACCCCTATGAAGAGAAATTTACTCCTGAAAAAGTAATCATGGGAGAAAGGTGTCTCCCCTGAAGCTTTCTTATCAATCCTTGTTTCCACAACAAGCCAAATTTCTCAAAATCCAATGATCACAGGGAAAAAAGTGAGGTGAAATCATCTGAACAGGGTCAGAGATAGGAAAACAAATGTCACGAGGGTGTTAACTCTTCCCTATGTTATCCAAATCTTTCATATAGATAGATAGATACCGATAGATGATAGATAGATAGACAGACAGACACACTGGAGTTACACTTAAAATGTACCTGTTTCGACTTACATAAAAATTCAGCTAGAGAACAAACCTACAGAACCCATCTTGTTCATAACCTGGGGACTACCTGTATAGATAACATCCCAGGTAGCTTATGTTTCCAGGCAGGTAGATATGATGTGGAATTGCTTCTCCTAGCCCCCTTCTATACTGCCATATAATCCAGATTCTCAAAGCAGATACAGTAGAGTCTCACTTATCCAATACTCGCTTATCCAACGTTCTGGATTATCCAACGCATTTTTGTAGTCAATGTTTTCAATAAATCGTGATATTTTGGTGCTAAATTCGTAAATACAGTAATTACTACATAGCATTACTGCGTACTGAACTACTTTTTCTGTCAAATTTGTTGTATAACATGATGTTTTGGTGCTTAATTTGTAAAATCATAACCTAATTTGATGTTTAATAGGCTTTTCCTTAATCTCTCCTTATTATCCAACATATTCGCTTATCCAATGTTCTGCTGGCCCGTTTACGTTGGATAAGTGAGACTCTACCGTAATCTACATTAACTGCTTTGAACTGGATTATATGAGTTTACTCTGCCTTGTAATTCAGTTCAAAGCAGATAATCAGAATGTTATGTGGCAGTGTAAAAGGGGCACCAGTCACACCAGGAAAGATTATTAGGGCATGGTGGTGTATCACAGAATTATCTTTATTGCAAGAAAGAAATGCATATATGTCTCCTATCCTGATAGATCAAAATCAGAACAAAATGGAAGCCCTGAGCCATGATCACATACATTTTAATTTGACAATGTTACCCCAGGAGCGGCGTGAGCGGCTGCTGTTAGCTCCAGCTCCTGCCAACCTAGCAGTTCGAAAACATGCCAATGTGAGTAGATCAATAGGTACCGCTCCAGCGGGAAGGTAACGGCGCTCCATGCAGTCATGCTGGCCACATGACCTTGGAGGTGTCTACGGACAACACTGGCTCTTCGGCTTAGAAATGGAGATGAGCACCAACCCCCAGAGTCAGACATGACTGGACTTAACGTCAGGGGAAACCTTTACCTTTTTTTACCATTTTTGTCACTACTACAAAGCACTTATACTGGGTCAGTTTCAACAAGCTAACACATTTGGTAGTAGTCTTGACTATAGGCCAAACATTAGTTGATCGTGTCCCTTAAATAGCAATCCCCAGTCCTAAGTAACCAATTTCCTAGTCCCTTGACTCCACGGGGAAGGAGATAAGCTATGTAACCTTCACAGTGTCATCTTGTTTTTCTGGAGGAAATGTCCTAGTACGTACCAAGACATAACAAATCAAAAGGGTTCTAAGCTTTCTTCTGGGTTAGCCCATGTGAAGACATGTTAATTCCCTTTTTTCTTCGTGTACTCTGTGAATGCACACTAATGGAGAACGCTGCGCCTGCGCAGGCTCCAACGGATACTCTTCCAAGCTAAAGTTTGAAATTTGGCGGTAACCCCGCCCCTCTCCCCAGAGGGTATAAAGGGCGCCCTCCGCGCCCGCTCTCCAGTTCCTTTTTTTCCGCCGCAAAGCTCACTTCGGACTCTTCGTTCTTATGTCGACCACGCGTTTTAAGCGGTGCACTCAGTGTGCCGCTAAGATTCCAGATTCCGACGGTCACGCCAAGTGCCTTTTCTGTCTCGGCGAAAGCCACGTCGTCGATACCTGCCGCTTTTGCCTGGCCTTTACAGCTCAGGCCCGAAGAAATAGAGCTGCGAGACTCCGCGCAGCTCTCTACGAAAAAACTCTCGCTCCTGAGGCTTCTACTTCCACCTCGGCCTCGATGGCGTCCAGGCCTGCTCCGTCGGTATCATCCAAAACCTCGAAAACTTCGAGACCAAAACCGGCCAAACCGCCCTGCCTGTGACCACCGCCACGGTTTCCACTCGGTCGGGCAAAATGAGCCCTTCATCGACTTCGAGTTCAGTGGCTTCGGCCATTTCCACTCGATCCCACCTAGCTTCGCCGCCATCTTCTTCCGCCATGAAGATTGCCTTCAAGAGGGCTCAGGAGGAATCCAGACGGGCCCAATCTGACTCGGCAGCTGTGTGCCCGATCCCTCCGACGCCGGGAAAATCGCTGAGGGTCGCGTCGAAGCAACCTCCAGCAAAGAAACGAATGATCCAGAGGTCATCCTCCTCAGCGTCTTCGAAGAAGGACGTCCCCTCCTCTGTGGCCTCCTCTAGGAGATCCTCTCCTATCCAACCAGCACAACGCCTCCGCTCCTCTTCCTCTCCTCATGGTCAGTCCTCGGATGCGGACGCTCAAGCCTCCCCCCACCGGTCGGTCAGGACAGTTATTAAGGCTCCCCAGCCAGCACCATCTCGTCTTCCGGCTCGACAAGAACTTTTCCCCCCGGCTCAAACACCCGAGAGGGGTAGACAAATGACGCGCTTAGCCCGTGCCGCCCAGGCTTCCGCGTCCAAGGGCGTTCGTCCACAGCCAGCTCCCGCTGCTCTTGAGGTGATACCTCATCAGGACTCTGTGCTTGTTTCTCCTCCCCAGTCCCCTCAAGGGCCTGAGGAGGATGACCCCGATATCGAACACCCCGAGTCGATCCTCTCCGCCTCCGTTGTCTCTCTCGGTCTCGACCTCTCCCCGCCTCACGACGCCTACGAGGTCGACCCACCTTCCCCGACGGATAATATCCGGGCTTTCTCCGACCAGATGGTCAGAATGGCAGACGCTCTGGGGATGGAAATTAAGCAAACCTCAAAGGCTGTTACCGACCCCGTTTTCAAGAGGGTCCAAGCCCAAGCCCCGCCAGCCACCTTGCTGCCTTTTCTTCCATACCTCCTGGACGTAATCCAGGCATCTTGGAAGACTCCATCTTCGATACCTCCAACCTCTAAGAAAATAGAGGCCTGGTACCGAACCGATGACGAAGCCTTGGAATGGCTCAAACATCACCCTTACCCAAACTCCATGGTGGTAAAGGCCTCCCAATCGTCGGGTCGACAGTCCAACTCCCCTGCCGACAGGGAAGGTAAACGATTCGATGCGGTAGGCCGCAAGCTGTACTCCGGCGCTCTCCTCCTTTGCCGCATGGCGAACTACGGGGCCTGCATGGGCGCTTATCAACAGATCTTCTGGGAAAAAGCCCAACCTTTCTTCGCCAAACTTTCTGACGAAGACCGGTCAGTCCTTTCAACCCTCCAACAGGAGGCGGACTCCCTCGCTCACCACCAAATTCAATGGCTAAACATACCGGCAATACCGCCGGAAAAATGATTGCCCACGCAGTTGCGATCAGACGGCATGCATGGCTTCGGTCCTCAGGACTCTCTTCTTCCTCTCGACAAGTGATCGAAGACCTTCCTTTTGACACCCAGGGCCTTTTCAATTCTGGTACTGATGACAAACTGAAGTCCAATCACGACTTCAAGATTCTCGCAACAAAGTGCGGTACCGATCAACCTCAGGCTCAGCGGACCCGATAGTTCCCGCAACGGTACCGTCGCTACCCTCAGCCTTTTCGTCACCAGCCGTTTCGACGCTCGTCGAGCTCGAGTCACCACAGTCATCAGCAACAACCTCGCCGCCAGCACCAGGTCCCGAAAGGTCGGGGCAAGGGTGCTGCAGCTATGCCACAACCCCAACGACGGGCCTGACGCCCACTCTCTCGGGGACTTTTCTACCTTGACTACTACTGCCACTGCCATGCCGTTCCTAGGCCCTGACCAGATCCTTCCTCTCTGCTCTTTCCTCGATCGCCTAGCTCCTTTCTACCGCGAATGGGAGTCTATAACCTCAGATGCCTGGGTTCTTCGCATTGTCAGAGACGGCTATGCCTTGGAATTCGAAACTTTGCCCCCCACGGGTCACATCCTCCACACCGACCCTTCACCGGAAATATGCTCCGAGGTCGACTCCCTTCTGGCGAAGGGCGCAATCCAGCATTCTCCTTCCGAGCAGGACACTCAAGGTTTCTTCTCGAGATACTTTACGGTTCCCAAACGGGGCGGAGGTCTTCGGTCTATCCTCGACCTGCGAGCCCTAAACCTCTTCATTCTGCCTTCAAAATTTCGAATGGTCTCGGTGGCCTCCATTCTCCCGATGCTCCGACACGGAGACTACTTTGCCTCTATAGACTTACGCGATGCGTATTTCCACGTCTCGGTACGTCGATCTCACAGACGCTTCCTTTCCTTCAAACTCCTGGGACAGTCTTACCAGTTCACAGTTCTCCCTTTCGGCCTCGTCACGGCCCCAAGGGTCTTTACGAAGGATGTCGCCGTGGTGGCAGCGCACCTAAGAAAACGGGGCATAATGGTCTTTCCTTATCTGGACGATTGGATGATTGTCGCGTCCGACCCCTCATCCCTTCAAAACCACGTCTCTCAAGCTCTTTCTCTTCTACAACGGCTGGACCTTCAGTTGAATGTCTGAAAGTCCCAACTCCTCCCGGCCACGAGATCCGCTTCATCGGAGCTCTCTTCAACTCCATCGCGGAAACCGCCTCCCTACCGAAGGACAGGTTCCTAGCCCTTCAACAACACCTTTCTCTCCTCCTCCGCAACCGCAGGATCCGAGCCCACTCTGTCCAGGTTCTTCTGGGTCACATGGCCTCCACGGTCATGGTTACTCCTTTTGCCAGACTACGTCTCAGACCTCTCCAAAGATGGTTTATAGACTCTTTCAAACCCCATCGGCATCCGAGCTCAATGTTTCTCACGGTACCGAACCAGGTTCGCCTCTCCCTTCGCTGGTGGCAGGACCCAGCGAACGTTTGTGTGGGACTTCCCTTCCATCCCTCCCTCCCGTCAGTCACCATCACGACCGACGCCTCCAATTTTGCGTGGGGAGCCCACATGTCAAACCTCACCGTCAGGGACCTTTGGTCCATCCAAGAGAAGTCTCACCACATAAACTTTCTAGAACTGTTATCAATCTTCAAAGCCCTCCGGGCGTTTGCTCGCTTTCTTCCCCACAAGACTGTTCTGATCCAAACGGACAACGTAGTAGCTATGTACTACATCAACAAACAAGGGGGTACAGGCTCGAGAAAACTGATGACTCTCTCGATGGACATTTGGCTATGGTGCATAGCGAGACACATAACCCTGTCAGCGGTTCACCTTCCGGGGGCTCAAAACACGCTAGCAGACTCTCTAAGCAGAATAACAACCTCCCCCCACGAGTGGCGTCTCGATCCCGAAATCCTGAAATCCGTCTTCGACGATTGGGGCTGGCCAGCTCTGGACCTTTTTGCCTCCCCCTCGAACGCTCAACTTCCTCGCTTCAGAGCGAGACTACCTCCAAACTCGACTCCGGGCTGTCTCGGAGACGCGTTTCTCCTCGACTGGACTCTTGAGCCCGTCTATCTTTTTCCTCCCTTCCCTCTCATCTCGAGGGTAATAGAGAGACTCTATCTAACGCCAACATCGGCCATCCTGATCGCCCCTGCATGGCCACGCCAACCGTGGTACCCAACTCTACTCAGGATGTGTGCGGATCCTCCCCGCACTCTCCCAACTCTCCCTCATCTACTATCTTCACAGAGGGGATGGGTCCTCCACCCCGACGTCCCGTCCCTACACCTGACTGCCTGGAGGATACTTCCTTAAATTCTCTCCACCCAGACCTGCAGGCGATCCTTCGTGCCGCCCATAAGCCGGCCACGTCAAAGGCCTATGCTTACAAGCTTACAAAATTCCAAACTTTCCTCCGGGACCGACACGTCGATCCCGCCTCTACTTCAATCCCGCTGGTCCTGGACTTCCTACTTTCTCTTGCGGATCGTCAACTCTCTCTGGCCTCGATAAAATCCTATCTCGCTGCTCTCTCCTGGCATTTCCAACATCAGGGACAACCCTCTCTCTTTTCTAACAACCTCATTAAGACCTTTCTTCGAGGTTACAACAACCTGCACCCTCCAGTTCAACCTCCGACTCCCGGATGGAGCCTCGAACTTGTCCTTTCTCAACTAGCTTCAGCTCCCTTTGAACCTATGGCCTCCGCAGACCTTCACCTTCTCTCTTGGAAGACTGCCTTCCTAATCGCTATCACCTCCGCGCGCAGGCCTTCGGAACTGGCTGCTCTTCGGGTGGACGAACCCTACCTCCGTTTCCACCACGACAGGGCTGTTCTTCGCCTGGACATCACCTTCCTACCTAAGGTGGTCTCTGCTTTTCACCTTAACCAGGACATAATACTCCCTACTTTTTTTCCTAATCCTTCTTCTTTGGAGCGGAGACTTCATCTCCTAGATGTCAGGAGAGCCCTCCTTTTCTACAAGGACAGGACTAAGGACATACGTAAGTCCCCTAGACTATTTGTGGCTTATGCTACCCATAAGCTGGGCGAACCACTTTCTTCTCAAAGACTCTCACACTGGATTGCTCAGACTATCGAACTCGCTTACCAACTGGCTAAACGCCAACCCCCCTCTTCGATCCGCCCTAGATCAACGAGGGGCCTTTCCACCTCTACTGCCTTCCTGAGGGGCGTCCCTCTCGACTCCATCTGTCGAGCGGCTATCTGGTCCACTCCATCCACCTTTGTTTCACACTACAGGATGGACTCAAAGAACCTCAAGGACTCGGCCTTTGCCAGGTCTATCCTTTCCTCCTGCCTTGCCTAACGTTGTTTGCCTTACTCAAAACCAGTTTGTTTGTTTTTTTGGTTATCCTTCTTACAAGCTGACCGCTGTCATTCAGCCTTTATGTACACGATATGTTCATGGGTTCATTAACGTAGTGCTTGTGTACTATACTTACCCACTGCACTGAAATGTATTTCATGAATACCTCTACCTCTGTTTTCAGGAAATGGGTCTATACTTACCTCTGTATTTTCTTACAGACTATCGCTCACATACAATGTTGTGATTGTGTTCTGGGTCCTAATAACAAGGATCGGGGTTTTTTTTGCACTATATGCTGTTGCATCGTTTTCTTTGACTGTTGCACTTGTTTCTTTTTTGCACCTTGTGCTCAATAAATGTGTTGTTTGGACACTAAACTGGTTATCGGGTTTGCTATCCCACCTACCTACACCTCAGCTTGCTAGTCTCCATTAGTGTGCATTCACAGAGTACACGAAGAAAAAGGACAGGTTGCTTACCTGTATCCGTGTTTCTTCGAGTGTACTCTGTGAATTCACACAATCCCGCCCTTCCTTCCCCACATGCAAACCTCTCCCTTTCTCACTGCCTTTGCGGTGTAGGAACTGGAGAGCGGGCGCGGAGGGCGCCCTTTATACCCTCTGGGGAGAGGGGCAGGGTTACCGCCAAATTTCAAACTTTAGCTTGGAAGAGTATCCGTTGGAGCCTGCGCAGGCGCAGCATTCTCCATTAGTGTGAATTCACAGAGTACACTCGAAGAAACACGGTTACAGGTAAGCAACCTGTCCTTCATATGATTGGTAACAGAAGTTCAGCAACATGTCTGCCTGACAAATGATTCTAGCACAAGAAGGAATATATCACAAGTAAGCAATGTTACTTTATTGCAGACAACATCCTGAATCTCCCAGCCAATAACAGCCACTCAGAAGTAACCTTTTCCCCAACCTATAGCTGACACAAATGCTGTAACTGTTTTTTTTTTTTTTTTGGTTTTATTTCATTCAATTTCTATCCCCTTCTTTGTATAATAGAAGGGTCCCCAAATTAAGACCTGCAGGCTGGATGTGGCCCCCCAAGGTTATTTACCTGCCCCCTGCCCTGAAACAACTTGAAAGCACACAACAATAATTCTAATTAACTTGACTATCTCATCAGCCAAATGCAGGCTCACACTTCCCATTGAAATACTGGTGACTATAGTCCGGGTCCCCAACAGACTGTGAGACTGTGAATCAGCCATCTGCTAAAAAGTTTGAGAACTACTGGTATAGTGGGTGGAAGCATTTTGAACCATTACCATTCTTTAAGGAAAGCCATATGAGGTGTATTATCTCATATAAATATTTGTGAATACTGTAGTATTATTGCAGGATTAAGATATGTTGAAATTGTTGGTTTGCAAGGCCATAGTAAACTTCCTGTACTGTGGGTGGAAAAATGTATTAAGTCTTCCATTAGGAAACATCACTTGAAACTTTTCAGTTTGAAACATCAATTCCTGATCATTGTTTGTCCTTCTTTTTTTGATCTTTGAGTGTTTTAAAAACATTTTTAAAAGTGCTTTGTTACTTTTAAAAATTACAGAAATTTAACTCATTAAAACCTTTCTTAATGTCTTTTTGTGATCCTCCAAAAGTTATAAAGAGGCAGTGTTGTGCAGTGATTTGAGTATTAGACTGGGACTCTGAGAGACATGGGATCAAATCCCCACTTGGCCATGGAAACCAACTGGTGACCTTAGGCAAGTTACAGTCTCTTGGTCTAGAGGAGGGCAATGACAAATCTCCTCAGAACAAACCTTGCCAAAAAAAACCCCTGCCGGTTGGAAACAACTGTGGTAAAGACTTCAATTTGATGCATGTGTCTACATATTTACACTTAATCAGATTTATTGACATGAATGGCATTCGTTTTCAAATAATTATGCACAGGGATGTTCTCTCAATTGGGAATTGTAAAGCTTATGGGTCTTGCTTGTGTGTAAACTTTGTTAGTATTGGGGTGAAATATCCTTTCCACATCTGACAGAAGCCTTCTGCGGTTTATCAGTTCATAAGTTTTATTTTCTCCCCTCAGAATAGCTGTGCTCTTCCATGTGGAAAACATTTGGTTGTCCCTTGGAAATAGGCATTCAGTTGAAATGAAAAGTTATTAAATCTGTAGTGTTGAATGGTGGTGGAGTCAGAAAAAAAATCTGTTTGTTATTCTGGGGAAAACAATTTAAAGCACTGTTTTTAAAGCTTGACGAAATGACTTGAAATGTTTCTGAGGAATCACCACCCTTTCTCATCTGGTCTCTGAGGATGGAGCGTATCTTTCAGATCTATTTGCTGCAAAACACTGATAATGCACAAATTCCATGAGGCATTAAATATCCATCTACCAGTGGCTTGCAGAATTAATCAAATTACCTTTTAAAGTTAATGCAGTCAGTGAGAAGAGTTTAATGATATTCAAGCCCTTCATGGTAATAATTACAGATGAAGAGGGTCAGTCAGTTGAGAATTAATGTGAAAAGTGCACAGAATGGTAATCTGAATTAATGTATTTAGCTGTGCATAAAGCATTAGGAAAGTTAGCCATGAAAATAAAAAAAAATCATTTGCTTCCTCTTGACATATGAAACAAACAAAAGTTCCTTAAGGTTTGAACACGGAAATCAATTTTAAAGTTATTTGCTTACAAAAAAGAGGTGAACTGAGAAAGGAGAAATACGCTAAGGAGGTTCAATATGTATTTTGGGGCTGGATGCTGAAATACATATACGGCAGATCACATGGAGAAATTTAACAGAGCAGGGATTAGAACTAAAAGCAAGAAACATGAGAGAAATAAACATTTCCCCACAACCCCAATAAATATCCTTCCAACTATATTCTCAAGCTAGATCTACACTGCCCTATATTCTAGGATCTGATCTCAGGCTACTTCTATACTGCCATATAAAACCCAGATTATCTACTTTAAACTGTATTATATGGCAGTGTAGACTTGTATAATCCAGTTCAAAGCAGATAATGTGGACTATCTGCTTTAATGATCTCAATTATATGGCAGTGTAGAAGTGGGCCTCAGATTATCTGCTTATCCCAGATCATCTGGCAGTGTAGACTCAGGGTCCTTCCAGACAAGCCAAAAACTCACTTTTTCTTGGAATTGAGGCCATTCTGCCCTTTTGCTGGAGTGGCGTCCAGATACTCACCCCTGTTGATCTGAGATCAGTAGGGGTGGGCATCGTGGGCACTGCCAGCCTCTCCCTCACTTGCCCCCATTTCCCCTGCGCTTACCGGAAGAAGACTTCACTCCAACAAGGTCTAAAAGCCTTTCTGCTCTCCTCCCTCCCTTACAAAAGCCAAAGGAGGGCTTTGGGTAGGGGAAGGGGGATTTCTCCTCTATGACCCTCTGTTGGTTTTTCCAGGCCGGAGAAAGAGAGGCAAAGGCTTCAGGCCTGCATCTGATGAAATTGAGAGGAAAATGGGAGCCAGTGAAAGAATCCAGACAGGGGGAGGAAAGGAAAACACATTTTCCATGCTTGCAGGGATACACAGTGTGTTTCTCAAGAAGAACCGGGTTTAAAGGACAACTTTTAAGCACACGTTTTCCAGCCTTTAACCCAATTCCTCCTGCATTTTGGCTAAATGTTGTTTAGACACCCCCCCTTTTTAACCCAGTTTAACGTGGGTTATAATGCATGTGTGGAAGGGCCCTCAGGCTGGATTTACACTGCCCTACCCTGTTTCCCCGAAAATAAGACAGTGTCTTTTATTAATTTTTGCTCCCAAAGATGTGCTAGGTCTTATTTTCAGGGGATGTCTAATTTTTCCACGAAGAAGAATTCACATTTATTATTGAACCAAAAAAATTGAACATTTATTATATACTGTAAAGTAGTTGTCATCACAAACCAGCATGATCAGACAAACTATGAGTCCTATCAAGAATTTCTTATTACTACCACTATTTCCATGTACACCTATCTATGATACGTACATTTATCGATCCTGCATGCTCTGATGTTCTGTTTGGCGGGCATGCTTCCAAACAAAAACTTTGCTAGGTCTTACTTTCAGGGGAGGCCTTATGTTTAGCAATTCAGCAAAACCTCTACTAGGTCTTATTTTCAGGAGATGTCTTATTTTCAGGGAAACAGGGTATATCCCAGGACCTGATCCCAGATTTTCGGCTTTCAACTGGGTGGTCTAGGGGATAAAAGACTCGTGACTTGAAGGTTGGGTTGCTGACCTGAAAGCTGCCAGGTTCGAATCCCACCCAGGGAGAGCGTGGATGAGCTCCCTCTGTCAGCTCCAGCTCCATGCGGGGACATGAAAGAAGCCTCCCACAAGGATGGTAAAACATCAAAAAACATCCGGGCGTCCCCTGGGCAACGTCCTTGCAGACGGCCAATTCTCTCACTCCAGAAGCAACTCTGGTTGCTCCTGACACGAAAAAAATGAGTCTAAACTGCCAGATAATCTGAGATAAGAAGATATAGCCCAGATCCTGGGCTATAGCACAGTGAAGATTCAGCCTCAGAAGAGAATCTTCGGTTGGTCACTTCCTGCCTAAGGTGAATTGTAACTTTGCAGAGCAATTTTTATAATAATGGTCTCTCATAGCAATTTTTATTATAGTTCTCCTAATATCCTAGGAATGCAGATTCCAAATATTTATATCCATCAGAATTTGGCCATACAATATGTAAGTTGTGCTAATTTAAAAGTTAAATGGAGAATATCCTCTTCCTTAGCTCAGCCGGGGAACCTTCCACACTGACACTATAAAGCAGTTTGAAGCCAACTTGAGACCATGGTGATCACAATGTGCACTGCAAAGTGCCAATGTGCATTGCAACACATGGCACGGGTGACAGAGTGTTTTTTTAAAAAAAAAATCCAGGAAAGTCCGAGGTCATTCAAAAGTCGCTCCCAGTGTATTCCAGACCCAAGAGAAGTCGTTTCCACGAAATGCAAATAATGGCAATTGAAATGGAATCATAGCTCTATAATTAGGTACTGTGAAAGGGTCCATATTACATTTATTAAACCCTTGTGTGCTAGTAGTTACACAAAAGTGTTTTCATTTACTATTTCTATGTGATTGGATATAAGGGGATTTGAGCCTTGGAGTGCCAAGCAGCTTGGTGTTTGGTAACCAATCTTCAAAATATTGGCTTCTGATTATTTTCCAAAATCATCTGTTGCCCATGTCAGATTTCACTTCCACTCTGCACACAACTAGAATATTTATCCAAAAAGAACTTGTAGAAAACACAATTAAATCAGCTTTAGCATCATATTGTAAACCTGCCTATAAATCTAAGGCAACGTTGTTTTTATTGCTAATTGAACTTTCCACTCACTGTTTTTCAGTTTTCAGGCTTCACTGCAGATCAGCAGTTCAGATTCTTACTTACTGTGTACAAAGGATTATCAGATATGCCAGCTCAACTCCCTTTGAAAAGCCTGATGCTTATCTGTGTGCATATGTAACTAGACCATGAGAGTGTGATACTATCTTTGTTCATAAATATTAAGTTATTCAGATTAGCGACATCCAAACTAGAACTGCTGGAATGAAGAAAGCAGCCCTTTGGGGTACCTGTTGAACAGCCCCAAATAAAGTTAGCATTGCAATGTGTTCCCTTTGTTTCTACTACTCAGAGCAGGAAGTTAAGCATTTTTAGATAGCAAAAGTATGTGGTAGGAAGGATTTAAGGGTATTTCTGGACCATAGGACTATCCACAGCCATTTTTAAAATATGGGCAGAAAAGGAAAGAACACATTTCATTAATTTTGTATTTCTTGTTATATAGAACCAATGTCAAAATCAGTTCTGGTTTTGGCATGGTGACAGGTAGAAAGGCAAAAGGTTTTGTCTGGAGCCATTAGCTTGATTTTTGTGTTTGTAGAGAGCAAAGTTCATCTGGCTAAACATAATTAAGTCAAGGAGAAGTGTAGATGTTCCCAAACTCCATAAACAGTGGAGTAATGACTGGGAAAGCTGTGAATCTGTGGGAAGATTTCTGTTGTAGCCCCTGGGAGTCTCACTGCTGAGAGGAAGATAGAAGCAACTGTTTCCAGCTAAACTGTCCAAACAATATCTTTCCTTTAAGACCCTTTAAGGCCAATGGGAACTAAGATTTTATATAAGAGAACCTTTTTTGGGTGAACTTCAAAAGAGAATGACTAGAGAGACTGTAAAAGAAACTGTGAATGAAATAACCAACTTCTAAAGGTAGGCAGGTTATACAGGATTAGTGACTATTCCTCTATGATGGAGAAAAGTAAAAAATTTAATTTCCAAATGTATGGATACAAATTTAAACTCAAAAATATTGGTTTGCAGTTAGTGGGATTAAAGTGAACCAGTTGGATTAAAGTGAAAGTACGGATGGAGTCACTTTCTTTAGCATGACCTTGACTGCAGTCAAAACATTTCAGGTTGTTTATAATAACACTTTCTGGGATCATCGCCAAATACAAGAATCTATATATATAAAAGAGCGATGGCATCACGGCAATTCACAAAATAACAAAAGTACAGGCCCCCCAACCTCAAAATTTGACAACACAACCCATCATCCACGCCTCAAGGTTGATACAACAAAAAGAAAAGAAAAATAAAGTCCTAATTAGAGGGAGAGCAATAATATTTTTTATCCAATTGCTGCCAGTTTAGAGGGCTAATCTCTGCCCACTTGGTTGCCTAGCAACCAAGGGACAGCCAGGATTCAGTTAGGGGACAGGCAGATTTAGGCCTCACTAAGGCTTCTTCCACAGATTATCTAATTTGCACTGGATTATATGGCAGTGTAGATTCAAGGCCCTTCTACACAGCTATATAACCCATTTATAATCTTATATTATCTGCTTTGCACTGGATTATCTTGACTCCACACTGCCATATAATCCACTTCGGTGTGCATTTTATACAGCTGTGAAGAAGGGGCCTCATATAATCCAGTTCTAAGCAGATAATTTAAGATTATCAATATACAGTAGAGTCTCACTTATCCAACGTAAACAGGCCAGCAGGATAAGTGAATATGTTGGATAATAAGAAGGGATTCAGGAAAAGCCAATTAAACATCAAATTAGGTAATCGTTATACAAATTAAGCACCAAAACATCATATTATACAACAAATTTGACAGAAAAAGTAGTTCCATGCGCAGTAATGCTATGTAGTATTTACAGTAGAGTCTCACTTATCCAACACTCACTTATCCAACGTTCTGGATTATCCAACGCATTTTTGTAGTCAATGCTTTCAATATATCGTGATATTTTGGTGCTAAATTCATAAATACAGTAATTACTATATAGCATTACTGTGTACTGAACTACTTTTTCTGACAAATTTGTTGTCTAACATGATGTTTTGGTGCTTAATTTGTAAAATCATAACTTAATTTGATGTTTAATAGGGTTATCCTTAATTCCTCATTATCCAACATATCCACTTATCCAACGTTCTACCGTCCTGTTTATGTTGGCTAAGTGAGACTCTACTGTACTGTATTTACAAATTTACCACTAAAATATCACAATGAATTTAAAACACTGACTACAAAAACATTGATTATGAAAAGGCAGACTGCGTTGGATAATCCAGAACATTGTATAAGCGAATGTTGGATAAGTGAGATTCTTCTTTAATATGAAATAATTACTGGGATAGAATAATGCAGAACAATATAATCTCTAAAATCAGGACAGTAAATAAACAGGGGAATTCCACACAGGAAACAATCGGGGCCAGCTAACACCTCCCAACAAAGTATTCCCATCATCAAAGTCTGGCAAATCCTGTTTTCTCAGGGCCACAGACAGTAGAAGCACATAAAATATCGCAAACAACACCACTCTGAAAACAAGGGAATTCCAGACAGGAAACAATCAGGGCCAGCTAACACCTCCCAACAAAGTATTCCCATCATCAAAGTCTGGAAAATCCTCTGTTTTCTCAAGGCCACAGACAGTAGAAGCACATAAAATATCGCAAACAACACCACTCTGAAAACAAGGGAATTCCAGACAGGAAACAATCAGGGCCAGCCTAATCATTTTTCCTAATTGCAGCATTCATACTTGCCTCCAACAAACAAAAAAAAACCAATCAGAAATATTGTATATTCACAACCTTTAGGAAATAATATCCCCTGATGGCGCAGCGTGTTAAAGCGCTGAGCTGCTGAACTTCTGGACCGAAAGGCCACAGGTTTGAATTGGGGGAGCGGAGAGAGCCCCCACTGTTAGCCCCAGCTTCTGCCAACCCAGAAGTTTGAAAACATGCAAATGTGAGTGCATCAATAGGTACTGCTCCAGCGGGAAGGTAACGCCGCTCCATGTAGTCATCCCACATGACCTTGGAGGAGTCTACGGACAACGCCGGCTCTTCGGCTTAGAAATGGAGATGAGCACCAACCTCCAGAGTCAGACACGACTGGACTTAATGTCTGGGGAAAACCTTTACCCTTGACCTTAACTACCACCAATTCCTCAATACTTTATTTCCCATACCACCAGACTTCGCCACAGCAACGCGTGGCCGGGCACAGCTAGTTTACTTATAAAACACATTTAATTGAAAACTTGTTGAAATACAACATCCAGGGGACCAAAAAAAACCCAGATAAATAAATAAGACACTTGTATTTTCACAATAAAGTTGCTTAAAATGAAGAAACACATTAGATGGATGGAAATAATCAAACAAATGGAAATGCTGAATGGAATTATCAATAAGGCTAATACCAAGCTTGAGCAATTTAATACCAATTTGAAGAGGGCATGCTTGGCCCCTGAGGAGGAAGAGCAAGGATATGAACAAAGGCAATTTAATGTGTCTGGAAAAAAGAAAAATGTACAAACCAAAAACCAGGAAGCAGTATCTCAGAAGGAACTATTAAATACCAATTTGAGGAGGACAGACGTGGCCCCCAAAGAAGAGGAGCAGATAAGTGAACAAGAGGAGCCAAATAAATCTGGAAAAAGGAAAGAAGATGCACAACAAAAAGAAGCAGGAACTCAGAAGGAACTACCACAGAATGGACCCCTGGCAAAAATCAAGAGAAAAAATATAGAGAGGGAACAAGGAAAATATCAAATCAAGTTTGGGAGATATCTCAGAAGATATCGGGAGTCTAAAGATGTCAGATCAAATCACCACTCCCTAT
Source organism: Anolis carolinensis (assembly GCF_035594765.1). Classification (NCBI taxonomy): domain Eukaryota; kingdom Metazoa; phylum Chordata; class Lepidosauria; order Squamata; family Anolidae; genus Anolis; species Anolis carolinensis. The sequence continues at coordinate 84,687,097 of NC_085845.1, read as the reverse complement.
TGGCGAATACAGGACTTTCCAAAAGCAGATGGGAAAAAAGAGAATCCCCCATAGGCTATGGCTAACAGAGAGTTTTGGAATCAGTGGAAGAGAAAGGGGTGTGTGTGTTATTTGGTAATATAAGATCAAGAAGAATGTTATGTAAACTTAGTTATTTAAAATTTGAGCACTGATTCACATATATTTTAAATTATGTGACTAATGTGGTTAAACCCCTCATATAAGAGATATTGGATAGTAGAAAGATTGTGTAGTGGAAAAAAGAAAGGATGATTGAAAATATACATAGCAGATTAAGTATATATAATATAAGTATTTATAATACTAACTTACTAACAGATAGCTTTAAGTAATAAATTGTTTTCTAAGTACAATTGGCAATAAAAAGAAACAACCAAACAGAAATCACCAAGAAGAATCTTCAAGCAGAAAAGGAAATAAGATAACTACTGTAACTGGAATCAAAGATCCAGCATAAAAAGACATGATAATTAGACAATAAAATCCCTCTATTATATAGAAGAAACATAGACCTTCCAAAAATTTTAGTCATGTAAACAATGAATGTTAGGGTAATAGAGATCAAAAACTGAATGTTATGCAGTATAATGTTTTAAAATATTCCCTACCTGCTCTCTTCATTGCCCTCCTTTTTTGGGATGATTTATTAGACATTTGTTAAAATGAGTTAAACTAATATATTAAATTAGCTTGGGGACCCGGCGGTGCCCGGGTTATTTGAAAAAGGCATTATTTGTCTTTGAATGTTATGTATTCTCAGTTTGGAGTGGGTGAACTACAATTCCCATAATTGTGGGTCAATTCTCCCCAAACGCTGCCAATATTCAAAGTTGGCCATTTTGGGTCTGTGTACCAAGTGTGGTCCAGATCTGTTGGCTGGTCATCGCCTGGCTGCAGTGCTCTCTGGATGGGGGTGAACTGCTACAACTCCCAGATTCCCAGGGCAATTGTCCCATAACATCTGTTAGTATCCACAGCAGGCTATGTTGAGTCTGTGTGCAAAGTGTGGTCCAGATGCATCGTTGGCTGGGTTCAGTGGTCTTTGGATACAGGTGAACTACAACTCCCAAAATCAAGGCCCATTCCCACAAACCCCTGCAGCATGTTCAGTTGGTCATGAGGTTTCTCTGTGCAAAATTTGTTCCTGGTCCATTGTCAGTGGGGTCACTGTTTCTCTGGATGCAGGTGAACTATAACTTCCTTTCCCCAAAAATTGTCCAGTATGTTCTATTGGTTATGGTGACTCTGTGTGCCAAGTTTGGTCCTGGTACATCATCGGTGGCGTTCAAAGTGCTCATTCATTGCAGGTGAACTATAAATCCCAGTACCTACAACTCCCAAATGTCCAGGCCAATTCCCCTCAAAACCCACCAGTATTCAAATCCGGACATATCAGGTATGCATGGCAAGTTTGGTCCAGACCCATCATTGTTTGGGTTCATAGCATTCTGAGTGTAGGTGAACCACAACTCCTCTATATTCCCCAATAGGAGTCAGAGTGCTTTGACTTGATGCAGGGTGAACAACAACTTCCAGCATGTGGAGTCAATCCCCCAAACTCCTCCAGGAAATGTAGTTGCTGCTCAGTTGTGCTCTGTTTGTTATGCAGACAGATTTGAAAGGGAAGGGCAGTAGGCGGGGTCATGCAAATTCCACAGCAATGGAGAACCCTGGGCTGCCTGCCTGTGGTGGAGGACAATGCAAAATCTAGGATGAAATGGTCCCCAGATAAAAGCATTCCTTGGGTGGTGGTTCATAGTGTTTGGGAAGGACATTGGCAGGGTTTGGGAATACATATTCATGGAGCTCGGTGTAACCGCAATGTCAGTGGAAAAGAGTGACTTGGTGGCTCCTCATCACTGCAAACTATAGCCTGTTTGTGGGGGCCGGAGGCTGTCTGTGTGAGTGGATACCTGTGCCACATACAGGTTTTCACTTTTATTATGGATATACAGTAGAGTCTCACTTATCCAACATAAATGGGCTGGCAGAACGTTGGATAAGCAAATATGTTGGATAATAAGGAGAGATTAAGGAGAAGCCTATTAAACATCAAATTAGGTTATTTTATAAAGTAAGCACCAAAACGCCATGTTATACAACAAATTTGATAGAAAAAGTAGTTCAATATGCAGTAATGCTACGTAGTAATTACTGTATTTACGAATCTAGCACCAAAATATCACGATTTATTGAAAACATTGACAAAAAAATGCATTGGATAATCTAGAACGTTGGATAAGCGAATGTTAGATAAGTGAGACTCTACTGTAGATAGATATAGATAGATAGATTACCAACAATAACATAAATAAATTCTACCTTCCCTCCCCACCTCCCTACTATACATGTACATTTAAAAATAAATAAATTAATGTGGAACATTTGTTTGCTTCCATTTCCAGTGTTGTTTTAATCTAATCTGCCTGAAATTTGATAGTTCTAATGGTTTCTGATTTATCACAACCTTTCAGGGGGATTGTATCACGGAATTTTCTATGCAAAATTTGTTCAAATGGATTTTTGTCTTTGTCATTCTCTGAGTCCCTAAATCACCCAAGGGGCTTCCAGGGCTGAGTGAAGATTCAGATCCTGGTCTTCAGAGCCATAGTCCAATGCTTAAACCACTGCATCATGCTGGCTCTCATGGGTTCACCATAGGACAGCTGTTCTCAAACTGTGCAGTCCACATGGGGGATAGTAAGGAAGTCACGTGTTTTCCATGTTTACAGGGATATACAGTCATGTGAAGGTGCACATTTTTGGGTGGACTCAGGTTTTAAGCACACCTTTTAAGCATGTGTTTTTCAGTTATTATCCTAATTCTGCCTGCACTTTCCCCAGTTGTCGTTTATCCTGGTTACTTCTGAGTTTTACTGCATGTGTAGAAGGACCCGGAGAAAGTTGTAATCCAGAAAAAATAGCAGATAATGAGTTGTTGTGTGTTCAACACACTATGTGTGTTGAACACCAAAAAGGGCACATACATGAACCAGAAGAGACAAGAGGGAGACAGGAACATCCCTGGTTGCTTGGATGAACTTTATTATATTTACTATTACATCTAGGAAATAGCCTTCACCTGGGTAAAGACAGCAGTGGAATTTAAACTTTCCTTCTGACTGAAAGATATTTATCTATGTTCAAGTTTGTTCAGATAAGATTCCATCTCCAGGTAAAATGTGTTATTGTAAGAAACCCAGCAATCCATCTTAAAACTTGAATACTTCAATTCAGAATGTTCAAAGTTTCCTAATGTAACTGGCATTGTAAGGCACATAACAATGCTAGCCTGCAGAAGCAGTGAATATAGAAATGAAACTTTTTTTTAAAGGAAAAGGGAGAACAGACTTACATACAGATGTAATTTTAATGCCATAACTGTATATCTGATTCCTGGTTGGACAATATAATAAAAAGCAAGACTGGATTACAGCAAGAAATTGGATATTTTATTTAGATTTAACAAACCTAGACTGTAGTGAATAATCCAATGTTAGTTTTCCCAAGTTATAATTACACTAACTTTTCCCTTCTGTTGTCTGTCTGTTCTTCCACTTTTTCTGTATCAGACAAATTGAGATATTCTGTTGACTTCTTGTCTTTTTGAGAAATGCCAGTGTTTTTTATTTGACGTTGTGGGTCTGAGTCTGAACTTTGTGGCTGAGTATGGATTTGAATTTGGTTCTTCCCACTTAAACATTAACTCCTGCACTATATACTATATAGACCACAGAACAACAAACTGGTTCAAGATTGGGAAAGGGGGTATGGCAAGGCTGTATACTCTCACCCTACCTATTCAACTTGTATGCAGAACACATCATGCGATATGTGGGGCTTGATGTAGCCAAGTTAAAATTGCTGGAAGAAACATTAACAACCTTAGATACTCAGATGATACCACTCTGATGGCTGAAAGTGAGGAGGAGCTGAGGAGCCTTATCACCAAGGTGAAAGAAGAAATTGCAAAAGCTGGGTTGCAGTTAAACATTAAAAAAAACAAAGATTATGGCAACCAGACTGATTGATAACTGTCAAAAAGAGGGAGAAAATGTGGAGGCAGTGACAGACTTTATATTTCTAGAAGCAAAGTTTACTGAAGTCGCAGACTGCAGCCAGGAAATCATAAGACATTTACGTCTTGGGAGTAGAGCAATGATCAACCTCGATAAAATATTGAAGAGCAGAGACATCACACTGGCAACGAAGGTCCACATAGTTAAAGCAATTGTATTCCCCATAGTAATCTATGGATGCGAGAGCTGGACCATAAGGAAGGCTGAGCAAAGGAAGATAGATGCTTTTGAACTCTGGTGCTGAAGGAAAATTCTGAGAGTGCCTTGGACCTCAAGAAGATCCATCCCGTCTATACTCCAGGAAATAATGCCCAACTGCTCACTGGAGGAAAGGATATTAGAGGCAAAGATGAAGTACTTTGGCCACATAATGAGAAAACAGGAAAGCTTAGAGAAGAGTATGATGCTGGGGAAAATGGAAGGAAAATGGAAGAGAGGCCAACCAAGGGCAAGATGGATGGATGGTATCCTTGACCTGACTGACTTGACCTTGACGGAGCTGGGGGTGGCGACGGCTGACAGGAAGCTTTAGCGTGGGCTAGTCCATGAGGTCACTAAGAGTTGGAAGCGATTGAACGAATAAACAATAACAACAACTCAGAGCCATCCCGAGGTTATTTTCGGGAGTAGGCGACCAGAATTTTGGTCCCTCCTCCCGAATTTTGGCGCCCCCCCCCCCAAACAAATAGCTGAAAAATACATGCGGCGGCAGCCCCCTGGAGAGCACGCACGCCAGCGCACGAGGACACAGAAGGTCCAGCCACCCGTCCACAGAGGTGATTGGAAGACCTGCACACGTACACAGGCCCATCGACCATTGCTTTGGTTTGGCGCCACGCAGAGCAATTGCTTTAGCCTGGTGCCGCACGGAGCGGCCTAGTCGGGCCGGGACTCCCAGTGCATGCGGGGGTGCCTCAATGGCACCCCCCCGTAATAATGTGCCACAGGTGAGTGCCTAATTGGCCTCGCCGGTGGACCGCCTCTGCAACAACTATATACTGCTTCTTGATGAATCCAAAATGCATGGTTGCAGCAACATCCAAGAGCTCTTTCACTCTATACAATTATAGCACTATGATTCCACTTTAACTGCGATGGCAATATGCTGTACAATCCTGGGGTTTGCAGTTAACAAGAGTTCTAGTGCCTCATCAAACTGAAAACCCTAGCATTCCAGCAAAGCAGTTGAAGCAGATGGTAAGAGACATTTGACGGTGGAAGACAGTGCCTCACAGAATGGTGAGTTTAAATAGAGGCTGAATAGCCATCTGTCTGAAGTTGCTTTGATTATTGTTGCATGATAGAATGGGATGGGCCTGGATGTCCCTGGCGCTGTGATTGTGCTATAATTGTGCAGTGTGAAAGAACCTTAGGAACTCTGGGAAAAGGATGTGAATTGCATGTCCACTTTTCAACTTATCTGTGTTGGCTGATGAGGAAGTTTTACCTTAATTATCCTCAAAATGCTACTTAGATTAAGAGAGATTGCTTTAATATAGTAAAATTTAAACTGTCTTAGGCGGGGAAATGAGCCATTGATGTTGGGTGTAGTGGTGGTGATTTCTTTAGAATTGTTCAATGGAAGCCAAATTTCCAGTCATTTCCCAGGCTTCTCCTGTATAATGTTTGATAAATGGAAATCCGTTTTTCAATTAGCAATAGTACTGTGGAAACATTTATCCAGCACGTTGTTCCTGTTCCCAGCTATGGATGGATGAACAGTTTCAATTAAAGTGTTAGGGATATTCTATGCTGAGATTTCCCCTGTTGGGTAATTTTGGAAATATGTTGTTCCATTTACCTCTTAAAACTGAATTACAGTAGGTACTTCTAAAATTCATTCTAAACCTTGTGACTCATGTACCTAGAAAATAGAAACAGATGACTACATGCTTCAGAATGGTTGCATAAATATTAAATATCAATAAGCACACTGTAAGAAAGTAGGGATACATGTTTATATTCCAAAGGACCGTTTCACTGTGCCATTCAAATGAAGATTGACTATCATGTTTTTATTTTATTAAAAGACTTCTGGAGTATCTAGTTAAGAATGATTGTCTGCTTACATGGCAACAATTCAAGTGTGACTTGTAGAATATACATTTATTTCAATGCCATAGCAAATAGGAGGTGCACAAATATGGCAAGTGTCTCTGGGATGGAATGAAAGCGTATATGTTAAATGTAGGGTCATGTTTCCCATCTATACCATCACTGCTTATATCCATAATTGAGAAGAACTTTCAGTTTTGCTACATCTTACATTCTTCTTTTAATACCCAAATTTTATTGGGAGCGTGCATTTGTGATTGGATTGTCTTTAGGACTCCACATTGGCCTAGTGGGAGTACAAGTATTCATTTAGTTACCATTAGTTCTAAATACAATTTCTGTACATATTAACAGAAATATCACTATGTCAACAAAGCAGGAGCATTTACTTCCAGTGTTGTGTATTGCCATGCATTGTTCATAAGAGGGAACAGCATAACCTGTCTGTCAAGATTTAGGGGTAAATATGGGTGTTTTTGTTTCACAGAATGTGTTTTCCATTCTTAACAAGTGTGCATCTGTCCAACATATTGTCTGGAATTCCTTTGTCTCACATAATATTTTTAATTAGCATCCCACAACATAGTAACAGTAGGTCTCAGTTGCTACAAAGTGAAAAATTAAATGAACATCTATTTGGTTGAATTCTGAAATTAATTAAAGGAAGTCAGTGTGTATCTGATTTTGAGTTAGATACTTTTGTGATCATTTCTTTCTGAGACAGTCTGAGTAGTTCCAGACAATTGGGCACCTTCAGTCTCAGTAAGTTAGGGCCATTACTGAACATAGTGGCTTATTAAATACTGACTTCTGGAAAGAAAAATATGTTGATATTCTGTTGAGCAATCTATCCAATGCTAATGCCATCAATTATGGTGCATTATTTTTTTTCATAAAAGGAAGAGTTGGCTTTTCAGAAAGTTAGCCAAACAAGTGGAAAACAATACATGTTTTCCTCCCATGACATGTATTTCCCAGACTTGTCTTCATTGGGCCCAAAGTATTTGATGCTATACCATGACTTTTCTCTTAGCTTATCTGATAGCTTCTCTGGATCCCAAAAGTTGCCAAATACCATCTAATCTTGGAAGCTAAATGGGGCCAGCCCTGGTTAGTACTTGGGTGGGTGACTGCTAACAAACACCAAGTACTTTAGGTTATATTTCAGAGGAGAGGGCAAAACCATCTCACCATACATGAATAGGTGACTTAAAGACACATACTCATTTGCCATAAATCTCTATTTAAAAAAAAAACAAGTTGGGCAGATATAGCTATCAATAATGAGCTGGATGAGGGCAAACTAATTGAAGCTTAGTCCATACAATTGTAATAAGCTAAAATGTCCAAACAGGAGCCAGAGATTCTGTTTGTGCTGGATAAGGTTACACTCTCCTAAAATTTCAACTTAGATATACTCCTAAATTTGCCCCTCAATGACTAGGAAAGAATACGTTAGAATTAGGGTGCCACCTCTGCTTGTCCCTGGGGATGTCAGATCAGACTGCAGTGACATTTATTTTTATAGAACCTCTTAGTGGGATTGTCTTTGCAAGCTTGACCAGATTAAAATGCTGTCACCAAAAAGGTGATAAGGGCTGGTTACATATGACATCCTTGTTGCCAAGACTGGCCTGATGTCAGTCTGGTTGAAGATAAATTGTCAAGAGAAGAGGTAGCTAATGAAAGACTTCAATATCCCTCACAGGAGAATGAAAACTGGATATACACTGGGACCTTGGTATCTACTGGAGTTTGGTTCCATGGCACACACACACACACCTACCTTGTGGATATAAAAATCCATGGATGTGCAAGTCCTATTATATACAGTGGCATAGCAAAACAGTGTTATTTATATAAAACTAGCTGTGCCCGGCCACGCGTTGCTGTGGTGAAGTATGATGGTATGGGAAATAAAGTATTGAGGAATTGGTGGTAGTTAAGGTACAGGGTAAAGGTTTTCCCCTGACATTAAGTCCATTATAAATGGGCTATATAGCTGTGTAGAAGGGCCTTGAGTCTACACTGCCATATAATCCAGTTAAAATAAGATGATTTGTGGAAGAGGCCTAAGTGAGGCCTAACTCTGCCTGTCCCCTGGGCTGAATGGGTTGCTAGGAGACCAAGTGGGTGGAGCTTAGCCTTCTAACCGGCAGCAATTGGATAAAAACAATTATTCCTCTCCCTCTAATTAGGAATTTATTTTTCTTTTTGTTGTATGAACGTAGAGGCATGGATGAGGGGTTGTGCTGCCAAGTTTAGTGTTTCTGGGGTGTGTAGTATTGTTGTTTTGTCCTAGGCCGAAATTTCATTACCCTTTTATATATATAGATGGTACAGTTAATATTGCTTTTTGGTATTTTTTTCAATATTCTCAAGTTGGTTTCGCAGATACAGGATGCATGGGAACAGGGTTGCAGCAAACAAGAATTTTAACATATTTATCTATTGACATTTTTTTAAATCTGTTTTGGTTTTCCCCTACTCTCTTCCTCTTCATCAAGTATTACAATCTTGTTCAGTTAGTCACGTCATCCCATGATCTCTCCAATAGCACTGATGTCTTTTACTCCTAACAGGGATGATATTTTGAGAACTTTGGAAACTTTGATAGTCTTCTTATAGATTTGTGTTGGTTACATTTTTGAATTTTTGAATTAATTCAAAGAAGTAACATGCCTTTCTGTTCAGAACTGGTAAGACTTCATCACAGAAACATAGAAGTATCCTTATACCATGTCAGATCATTGATTCATCTGTCCCTGTACTATCAATGCTGTCAATCAGCAGCTATCCAGAACGGGCAATTTCAGACAGATTTTTTCTATCACCACCTGAGAATGTTGGTTGGGGTCTTCCATCCAGATATTAGCCAGATATAATCCTATTTAGATCCCAAATTCAAACAAGATTGAACATATTCAGGGTAGTATGATTTAACACTGGTTAATTCATCAGCCAAAGCAATCCTTTAGCTCTGTTCAAAGCCTTTTGTTCTTCAGCTCCTTTTATACATAATTCACAGATCAGATGCACTTGCTGAAGTGGCCTGGAGTCTACAAAAACTTATGGTGGGAACGAGAGAGAGGGCCTTCTCATTGGTGGCTTCCCATCTGTGGAACTCTCTCCCTAATGAAACTCGCCAAACTTTATTTATTTCATACTTTTATATCCCGTCCTTCTCACACACACCGTGGGGGAGAACGGGGACGGACGGACAGGGTGACCTCACAACTGGCAACCATTAGATGCCAAACACATATAATTAAAATAACACTTACAGATAAAACAAATAGTTAAAAACATAAATTATAAAAAGGTCCATTTAAAATTCCACAAGGTCCAAGGTCTGTCTATTGTCAGTCACATACATAATTCTTGTTATTATCGCTGCATCTGCTGTTCGAATGCTTGATCCCACAACCATGTTTAAGTTTTTTCCTAAAGGACAGGAGGGAGGGGGCCAATCTGATCTCATTAGAAAGGGAGTTCCGCAGATGGGGGGCCACCACTTAGAAGGCCCTGTCTCTTGTCCCCACCAGTTGTGCTTGTGAAGGTGGTGGGATCGAGAGCAGTGCCTCCCCTGACGATCTTACCGTCCAAGGTGGATCATAGAGGGAGATACGTTCGGACAAGTAAGCAGGGCTGGAACTCTTTAGGGCTTTATAGGCTAAAGCCAGCACTTTGAATTATGCTCGGTAGCAGACTGGCAGCCAGTGGAGGGGGGTGGTATGCTCTTTGAGGTGCCACAGAATGCTTCATAGAACAGAATCAACTTCTAGGATGTTGGACTATTAAGTCCTGCTCCCTAGATTAATCATCTATACACATAATAAAAGTGAAAATCTGTTTGTGTGTATGTGGCATGAGTGTCCACTCACACAGACAACTTGGCCTCCACACACAGGCTATAATTCCCAGTGCTGTGGAGCCACCAAGTCACGCTCTTCAAGGACATTGCAGGTTACAGTGAGCACATCTCAGTGTTCCTTTCTCTTTCTATTTGCATCACCCTGTCCATTGCCTCTTCCTTAAGCCTTTCCTACCCTTTCCTGTGGCGCACAGCAAACAAAGGAATTGATCAGCAATTGAACATACTGGAGAAGTTTGGGGAGAATTCGTCATGATTTGTAGGGACTGGGATGTATAGTTCACCTGCAATCTAAGAGCACTCTGAACCTCATCAGTGATGGACCTGGAACTAACTTGGCACACAGACCCAACATGGCCAAATTTGCATACTGGCAGAGTTTGGGGGTGATTGACCTTGGCATCCAGGAGTTAAAGTTCACCCGCATTCAGAGAACACTGAACTCATCTGATGACAGATCTGAACCAAACTTGGCACACAAATTCAACATGGTCAACTGGGAATACTGGTGGACTTTGGAGGTGATTGACCTTTATATCTGGGAGTTATCGTTCACCTGTATTCCGTGAGCCCTCTGAACCCCATCAATGATAGATCTGAACCAAACTTGGCACACAGACCCAATGCTGCCAACCTGGGGTGATTGACCCCAAGAGAGTTATAGTTCACCTGCATTCAGAGAACACTGAAGTAATGGATCACCAGCAAGTGATGGATCTGGTCCAAACCTGGCACACAGACCCAACATGGCCAACTGTAAATAGTGGCAGGCTTTGTGGGTGATTGACCTTGGTATCAGAGAGTTATAGTTCACCCGTATTCAGAGAACACTGAACCCAGCAAGTGACAGATCTGGACCAAACTAGGCACACAGACCCAACATGTGAATACTGACTGATTTTGGGAGGATTGATCCAAGATATTTGGGAATTGTAGCTCAACCACATCCTTATGCATTTTCTAATGGGAGCATTCATAAAAAAAACAACAGGAAAGTCCGGGTTTTTTTTCTAAGAAATAGCATAACATATGACCAAACTTGATATTACCTAATGTCCAAAAATAATGCCCTTTTCAAGTAACCCGGGCATTTCCGTGTACCCAAGTTAGTATATAATATTTCTGGTCACTTTGAGAGTCAAATAAATTTTTAGAGATCATTTTTAACAGAAATCTTAACTTATGATGAAACTCGGCATTGTTTCTATTATGTACCATAGGAACCAGGAAAGAAGTCGATCTAGGGATATTTGAGAGATTTGTTTTTAAAGACTTCATTCAGCCCCAGCCCTTGAGATTTGTTTTTGGCTACAGATTATTTACTGTGGTAACCTAATGATGTTAGGAATGTACCAGTAGGAGTTTAAAAAACCTGAAGCAAATAAATCCAATTTTAGGCTATTTTTTTTCTGATGTTCTCAATGCTCATCTGTCTTGCCAGCCCAGGGCAAGATTAATTAAAATCAATGGAGCAAAGCAAATTAAGCACTTAGAAAGGCTCTTTTGGAGCTGGAAGTGGGGAAGGAATTACCTGCATTTGAATAAGCCAAAATAAATATTCAGAAATATGGGGCTTGTTAGTAGAGTGGTTTATCACTCTACCCACTCATGTACATTTTAAAATGTATTTGTCTTTACCTTAGTTCGTCTTTTGCATTACGTCTTGGGTCTTGTCTCCTATCAACCTTACACAAATTACCTATCTTGGAAATATTTTCCAAGATAGCTATGTTGGCCATTCAGCATCCACAAAACCAAAATGGCCAACCAAAGTGTACAAATATATCATGCAAGTTTATATAACTTCACTGGCTTTTCATCAAGCAAGAATATTAAATATCATACAGGAGAAGAAAAATGATGCTAGAGCCAAATGCCTAGATTTTGCATTGATCTGGCATTAGGAGCTAGGCAGTGGTGCTGGGAATGTGGAGGGATAGGTGTGTTTTTTGTGGTATGTACTGAGGAAAGCATTTAATTTTGTTGTACACTGTACAATGACAATAAAGTTATTCTATTCTATTGTATCAGATGTTACTTGGTTAGTTAAAATGATGTGGAGGGATCTCAATGTAGGCAGAAGTGATACTTCAAAAGCCTGCATGGTATATTTTGTGCATTTACTTGTTTGAATCTAGAACTTGGTGGGTTGTTCACGGAGTGAGTTGGGAGGCCCTCTCTCACATAAAATAGTGGGGAGGTGACTGAGTTTGACTTGGTGCATGAATTGCCTGTGGTTCCACATATATTTTGTGATATTCACACAAACACAATTTTGAAGACAAACTTCACTACCAGCTTTGGTACTTCTATATGTCAAATGGGAGCAATGATATTGATTTTGTGGTTGTGGTTGTGTGTGTGCATGTGTGCCTTCAAGTTGCTTGGTGACTTATGGCGATCCCATGAATTTCTTTCTTTCTTAAGCAAAGAATACACAAAGGTTGGTTCTATTAGTTCCTTTCTCTGATACAGCCTAGAGCACTTGGGTTTGTTAGTCATTTACCACCCAGAACTGACCCCATCTTTAGGTTTTTAGGGCCCTATATCCTAAGAAATCTGCAGTAACAGCTGTTGTTCTTATGACAGCCCTCAACAAATGTTGCTATTGGAATTTTGGCTTTCCTGCTGCAGGTTCGGGATCTACAGTATGGCAATATTAACAGCAGTCATTGTGGCTAGGTAATAGGATCAACCTGTGCCCTAGGAGTATTTAATTGCCTTCAGTGATATTGATTCCACATTATCCTGGTTGCTGTCTTTCCTTCTATTCAGTCCTTATGAGCCAGACATGAGGCCATCTTTGAATCTCTTTAGGCTAGTGGTTCTCAACCTGGGGTCCCCAGATGTTTTTGGCCTTCAACTCCCAGAAAGTTGTAGGCCAAAATCATCTGGGGACTCCAGGTTGAGTACCACTGCTTTAGGCAGTTTTAGGAACAAGTGAGGAATTTGCAATGATAAAAAGAAGCATTATGAAGAGTGTTTGGACAATATGTTGATGCACCTGTCTTTGGAGTAAGATGCATTTATGCTGTTTCAGTTGGTTCCCTGCTCACGTCCTGTTCCACTCTGTTTAAATTTAGACAGGAACTTTTTGTTCATGGCACTCTGCCAAATTTTTATAGGCTATGGGGTGTCTTATAATTGCCATCATCATCATCTCACAAGGTTAATGGGAAAGCTCTGTTTCTCCTGTGGATACAGTACGTTCATTTTCCTTATCTTCAGCTTGGATTTGGATTTGCACAGAAGCACTGATGCACCTTTTCCAAACCCTGCAGTCTGACCTCTACTTTCTTGTACAGTAGAGTCTCACTTATCCAACACTTGCTTATCCAACGTTCTGGATTATCCAATGAATTTTTGTAGTCAATGTTTTCAATATATCGTGATATTTTGGTGCTAAATTCATAAATACAGTAATTACTACATAGCATTACTGCGTATTAAACTACTTTTTCTGCCAAATTTGTTGTCTAACATGATGTTTTGGTGCTTCATTTGTAAAATCATAACCTAATTTGATGTTTAATAGGCTTTTCCTTAATGTCTCCTTATTATCCAACATATTCGCTTATCCAACATTCTGCCGGCCCGTTTATGTTGGATAAGTGAGACTCTACTGTAATCTTAAAGTAGATTTAATCTGCAGTTCAGATACAAAGTAAATCCCAGATCCATATTAGGAAAAAAAAAGCTCTGTTTGGAGCTGCTGGAATAGTTTCCATTCTGCATACACTTATAAATAGAGGTCTTGTAAAAGTATTTATTACTAAAAGTAACAGCAGTCAATACAGCTGTGTATGTGTGTCTCTCTCTTGCAATGCTGCATTGATGTTCTTGACACAATATATTGCAAAATTACGCTATTTCCCTCCTCTGATCCTGGTTTCAATGAAGCGCCAGCTACATCACTGTTTGGTTTCCTTGGTAACCAAATGACTTTCTGCTATTCATTTGCAGACCTTTGGCATTGAACAAAGTGTCTTCTTTTCTTCTCTGATGCAGTGCTAGGAATTGAAGTTGATATTTGTACTTTTACTTGAATATTAGAGAACTACATTTCTTTCTATTCAATATTAACCCATGCATGCTGTAAAGTATTCAGAATGGTGCAAGCAAAGGTAGAGGGGTTAAAACTGGAGGTTAAAGGTACAAGACTGGAGAGAAACCTAGCTTTGCAATGTAAGACTTTTGTGAGTGATAGGTCTCTGAAGTCTTTGCAGAAGGGAGAACTTGGGATCCTTCTCAGTATTGTCAGCCCTCTGTATCCATGGATTCTGTACCCAAGGATTCCATCATCTGTGGTTTAAAAATTTCCGCACACACAAGAATCCAGAATACACACTTTAATTTTGCTCATTTTACTACACTATGGTATTCTGGGATTTGAATATCCATGGATTTTGATATCCATGGTAATCTTGAAACAAAACCCCTGCAGATACTAAAAGCTCACTGTGTATTGGTAGGTTTGACTAGTTAGGTTGATTTCAAATGAATCTTTAAAATCCCCCCCCCCCCTCCAGCCCCATCTCTCTGCTTTCAGTCTTTGGGGAGGTCATCAAAAATATGGTAATAATGTACAAAAAAGTACTCAGAAGCTGGAATGGAAACACAGTGTTTGAGAGTCTGTAGGATGCAGGGTAAGGTTCAAGGGACCAGAGTTATAGAACCAACTAATGCCAGATGGTGAGCAGAGAAGAGGAGCAAGGCTTCAGCAAGAAGAGCAGGATTTCACTTAAGGAAATCCATAGGTAGGTATAGTAGAAAAATCAGCACCCCCACCCCCACTGGGCTCTTCTGTTCCCAGCTAGGAGGACCTGATGAATCCTTCCTATCACAAAATAAAGTAAAATGTTGCTTTGATTTGGAGATGTGCAATCTGCTGGTTTTGAGTCAAGTTCACATTTGTCAGCTACAAAGGATCAATGTTAGGTTAATGTAGACTTTAAGTTGGAGAAGTTTTCATTTAGTTACTTGTTTTAGCAGAGTCATGACTTAGAAAATGATTTGTGTTGATCATTTCTTGTTCATCTTATTGTGCTGTGTGATCTTATAAAACATTCGACATAACTGGAGCATCGTCTTTTGCAAGAAAGCCAAATGAAAACGTAGTAGAGTTTTTATTTTTAAAACATGTGCCAGATATTCATTTTATTTGAGTTGCAGTTTACTCTAGTACTGGTTTTAAACTTTAACACCCTTAAAGTGTACTTGAAAGCACTGATATGTGGTAAATGCTGTTGAATCTGTTGGGGCTTTAATTTGACATTTATAGGTACTGTCCAGTATTCCTCACTCCACCCTACCTAAACACCAACAAGGGTGGTATAGTAATAGAAAACAAATAATACTGTCTCCTAATTCTGTCCATTAAGTCTCATTTTGTTCTTCTATACTACTATGGATGCCTGACATCAGAGTCTAATAGTTTCTCTGCTTTGCAAGGCTACTTAGCCAGGTCACATCTAATTGATCTTGTGGCTCTGACCTTGTGTAAAGATTTTCTGTGGGAGAGTGTGTTCCTGGTTGGTCTTAGATCCCCTAACTTGTCAACAAAGACAGGCTACTGTATTTTCACTCCTTCCTGCTCTTTAGATAATGCTGGTAGAGATGTGAATCTTTGCCTATTTTTAATTCTTGTTTTTCTGAAAACATTCCTCTCTGCTGCAGAGAAATATGAGATTTCTGCATAGTTTTTGAATAGCATTGAATCTGATATATTTTTAATAAGAAAACATGCGGGTTATACAGAAGATGGGATCTTTGCATTTTGTGAAAAAAAAATAGTGTAACCCCCCTTATTTGTTATTCCCCCCCCCCCCAAAAAAAAAGAATGGTCATATGCCCAGTTTTTCAGCACAGTATCTCTATGTACAAGACACTCTCTTTGTTGAGGAAAAGAAACCTTGCAAGGATTATTTGCATCCCTAAATGTTGGTTCATCCCTAAATGTTGTCATCACAGGGTACACCTGCACTGTAAAATCAATGCAGTCTGATGTCACTAACTGCCATGGCTCAATGTTGCAGAACCCAGGGACTTGCAGTTTTGTGAAACAATAGCACTATTTGGCATAGAAGGCTATGTAATATTACCACTTCTACTGTAGAGATTTCAGCTCAGCCCACTGATAAGGAGGTCTGTGCCCGGTGTACTTCTGCTAAACCACATCAGCCAAGACAAAGAACAAGCACTCTGGGTTGAAGGCAAAGCTACAGAGGTTTATAACGATTTGTCCAAATAGGATGCAAGTACCAGCAATACGCTTCAAAGGGTACAAGCACAAATCCACAAAAAAATACATGATATTCCATGCAGTTCTGACAGCTATTCAGACTTCCCGCTCCCTCCCCTGATTGGCTGAAAAGTGAGGCTGGTTAGGATCCATGCAGGAATTGCTTGGGGCCTCCCCTGACATCACAGCCTGCAGGAGGAGATATCCGTGGTGGAAAGAAGAACTGATCTTTGGACAGTTTAAAGATCAAGTCAATTGAAGAGACATTCCCTGGGAGGGTGCGAAACAGGAGGAAGTGGCGACATGGATTTGCAAATGATTACTTAAGTAACTTAAATGTTCAGCTCCAATGAAACAAGGGGTGCAAGACTCAAAAGACAAAGATGGCAGTTCCAGATAATCAGGGGCTTGGCTGCCCATTCAGGAGATTAATGGATTCGTGTTTGCTGAGCTCATCTTTGTGACAAAGGGGATCATCTGTCTTATATACACACACAAAGGCTTTGATATTATCTGACGGGAAATAGCTGGAGGTACCCTGGCTGCGTTCCCAAGGAGTTATAATTGCAAATGAGGTAGCTGCCTTCAATACACATTTGAAACATTTGATATATTTAGGAATTGACACAGTATACAAGTAATATAAGTTACACATAGAATATCAAGTTGATACATTTATTAAAGGATTAGATTTAATAGAGTTTTAGGGTACAGCTGCTGCTAGGTCCTCCTGGAGCCTCTAGTGTCTTTTACATTGTGTAATTTTGGAACCAAGAAAAATGTTTTTAAGAATAAAGAAAAAATGATATTTCTTGTTTGAAGTCTTTTCATTGTTCATAAACTTTTGGGGAGGGGTTGCCGTGGCTCGATAACACCATGATTCCACAGCATTGAGCCATGGCAGTTAAAGTAGTGTGAGACTGTATTCTGGAGTATAACTGCACTTCACAGTTGTACTACCTCCCTCTGGCCTGGGCCTTCTCACATTTCCATTGATAGAGCAATTTTTCTGCTGCCATCTAAACAACTAAACTAACAGTGCTTGTTGTGAAGGTTGTAATTCCAAAGCCTATTATATATTTATTCTGAAGGCAGTAAAGAGTACAAATGTGAAAAATGAACATCATTTCCGATATTGGTTCAATTTAAATACCATCATTATAAAAATCCGTGATAGACCCACTAAATAAATGCTATTATTTATTGTTTCTGTTCATTACAACATATCCATCAATATTTATAGGCTTCTTGTTCCTGAGAAAGTGGTTGACTTGAATTGATTTAGGTAATATATTCCTTTCATGTTTCATTCAGTCATTCAGTTTTCATTTTCTTAGGCTTCTCTTATACAGCTGCACTGGGGTTAGCGTTCCAAGAGAGAACACCCAAAGCCTTTGCTGTTAAGAACAGAGGTGCTGTTGTTGGCACAGGTTTTGATGTTCCTTCAATATGCTGCTGTTACTGTATGCAACCAGTTATTATATTTGCAATATGCACTGTTTAGAAGGGAGTAAACAATGTATTGTTTAGGTATTGGTTACAGCACTGGGAAATCAAGGTTCAGATCTTCCACTCAGCCTGGGCAAACCCCTTCTGAACAAATTCTGCCAAAAAGATCTTCTAATAGAGTTGCCTTAGAGTTAACATAAGTCAGAAATAACTTGATGACATCCAACAACTTGTTCAAGGAGTATACTAAGCTTTATATAGGATTAATTGATTTAGTGTAATTCAGAGATGGGAATTGTGAGGCCCTGCAGATGCTGTTGAGCTGCAAATCCCAGCAGTCCTAGGCAGTATAGTGAGGAACACTCAGTGATTAAGATATTAGTTCATTAGATTTTCTAACCACATGCCAATTGAAGCTTAAAATACGTCTTTAGAATTATGTCTGTAGAATTTGATTGGTGGATGGCTCTGTAGAAAAACATGACAGCCTGCTGTCTCATGAGGAAGAAAATGTCCTTTAGTAAATACATGTCAAATAGATAGCATTCAGGTCATATAGTTCAACATTTTACTAATTTCATTTTAACATATATTCTGGAGGTCTATTTTGGTCCCTCGAGTTTTTACGGGTTTGTCTTTTGTGTATTTCATGATTTTGTAGCTGTCTCAGCTGTTGGTCTCCCAGTATCCTAGGATGATGACACGGCAGAACAGCTCTCTTGTAGTGTTGCCACTCATTTCCTCACTCTCCTCCTCCTTTCCAAACAGAGGCACAACTATGGGGCCCAAATGATTCATTGGAACTTATGCCGCAAGTACCACCTCCCAGCAGTAAAGAACTGGTGGAACCACAAACCTGCAAAAGTAATGGAAAATGAACACGCAAAGATACTGTGGGACTTCCGAATCCAGACTGACAAAGTTCTGGAACACAACACACCAGACATCACAGTTATGGAAAAGAAAAAGGTTTGGATCATTGATGTCGCCATACCAGGTGACAGTCGCATTGACGAAAAACAACAGGAAAAACTCAGCCACTAACAGGACCTCAAGATCGAACTTCAAAGACTCTGGCAGAAACCAGTACAGGTGGTCCTAGTGGTGACTGGCACATTGGGTGCCATGCCAAAAGATCTCAGCCAGCATTTGGAAACAATAGACATTGACGAAATTACGATCTGTCAACTGCAAAAGGCCACCCTACTGGGATCTGCGCACATCATCCGAAAATACATCACACAGTCCTAAACACTTGGGAAGTGTTTGACTTGTGATTTTGTGATACAAAATCCAGCATATTTATCGTGTTTGCTGTGTCATACAATGTCGTTGTGTCAAATATAATATAATATAATAATAATAATAATAATAATAATAATAATAATAATAATAATTCTTGCAGCCCAGGAACAAGCCATCAGAACAAATGCAATTAAGGCAAAGATTGAAAAATCAGCTGATGACCTAAAATGAAGACTATGCAAGGAAACTGACGAAACTGTTGATCATATCCTCAGCTGCTGTGAGAAAATCGCACAGACAGACTACAAACAGAAGCATAATTATGTGGCCCAAACAACTCATTGGAATTTATGCCACAAGTACCACCTTCCAGCAGTAAAGAACTGGTGGGACCACAAACCTATAAAGGTAATGGAAAATGACACGCAAAGATACTGTGGGACTTCCGAATCCAGACTGACAAGGTTCTGGAACACAACACACCAGACATCACGGTTGTGGAAGAGCAAAAGGTTTGGATTATTGTTGTCGCCATACCAGGTGACAGTTGGATTGATGAAAAACAACAGGAAAAACTCAGCTGCTACCAGGACCTCAAGATCGAACTGCAAAGACCCTGGCAGAAACCAGTACAGGTGGTCCCGGTGGTAATCGGCACGCTGGATGCCGTACCAAAAGATCTCAGCCGGCATTTGGAAACAATAAACACTGACAAAATTACAATTTGTCAACGGAAAAAGGCCACCTTACTGGGATCTGCACGCATCATCTGAAAATACATCACAAAGTCCTAGACACTTGGGAAGTGTTTGACTTGTGATTTTGTGAAACGAAATCCAGCATATCTATCTTGTTTGCTGTGTCATACAATAATAATAATAATAATAATAATAATAATAATAATAATAATAATAATAATAAACTTTATTTGTATTCCGCCCTATCTCCCCAAGAGGACTCAGGGCGGATTCCAACATACAATGGCAAACATCTAATGCCTCCGTAAAACAAACAAATACTGACATAAAATCCCAGGAAAACCCCACATATGAAAACAGCAGTTAAAACCTAACATCAAATTAAAGCTAAGATCAATGAATTAAATCTAACATCAATAATTTAAACCAACATAGTCAGACAAAAATTATATAATGACATAAAATCTGAACAAATGTCATATTAATTTACAGAAGCCAACTGGAGTTCACAAAGTTGTGTGGGTTAGTTGTGTGGCTTATGGTGGTAAATTGGGCTAACATAGACTAGCAGAGCCCAGATACAAAATAACTCTCAACCAAGGCCCTGTAGTAGTCACTCATTGACTAATCCTCCTCCTCTCCATATGCTAGTGAGCAGGAGTAGGTCTTCATGCCCATGACCCACCTGTGGCCCTTCCAGTGGTAAAGTAGATGATCATCTATTTTTCAAGTAAGACATTTTGACTATGGCAAATTGCTAAGAATATAATGTTGTGAAAAGTAATGTTAAATTTGTAATGATTCATTTATGATGTTAAAAAGGCTAGTAATCATTCAGTTCCTAGAACCTTTTCGGAACTGAATAAGATAATTATAATATCCAGATAACTAAGGCCCCTTCCACACAGCCGAATATAATCCCACATTATCTGCTTTGAACTAGAATATATGGCAGTGTGGACCCAGATAGCCCAATTCAAAGCAGATACTGTGGGATTTTCTGCCTTGATATTCTGGGATATAGGGCTGTGTGGAAGGGTCCTATGAGGAAGAAAATAGTATGGCACCATCTATTGGGTGGAAGAGCTCCATATTTAAATTGTTCTATTAGGCTGAAATAAAAATATTGACTTTCTAGATAGCAACTGGATGATAGTACAGGCACTCTGGAATTGCTATGAAAAGTTATTGTGGTGGGTTTTAAAAGCAGATTTTAATTTTCAGAAGGGAGCTCAAGAAATAGAACCATTTGAATGTTCCTGTCACGCCCTGGCAGCGGAGCACTAAGAACCAGCACACGGAGGCCAATAACAATCTAATATCTTTATTAAGGAAATATTATAGTAGAAAAAAAACAAGCATAGAATATAGTTCAGCAATAGACCTTTGAGGAAAGGTCAAATATAGTCCAGAATTATATTGTCCAGTATATTATATTAGAGTTCAAAGTTGTAATTCCAAAACCGAAACACACTCTTAACTCCAGGCAGTTAGAGTGGGGATAAACGTCCAAAGTTTTCTCTGAGGTTTTACGTGAGTCCAAGGCAGGGAGCTGGAAACAAAGGCTGGATACTTGGCACAAGATTCAAGGCTGAAAAACACGACGAGATAGGTCACAGTACACGGCAAGGCAAGGCACAAACGAACTGAGGGTTGCAGACTTAAACGCAGTCCACACAAGGCTGGAACCGAAGTTAATCCTTAGGCTGATCTGTTGACTCTGCAACGGACTCAACGTGCGGGATACTTTTAAAGAACTTTAATCTTCCTGCAAAGCAGGTGTCCAGAGCTTCCTTTCCCAAGGGAAAGAGAAGCGAAACACATCTTCATCCAGATGCTTTTCTCCCTGCAATTTCCCAGGAGAACTTAGCTAATTAAGGCCCTGTCTGGCAGCTAATCTCTCGCTCCTCCTCGTATGTTCCCTTTGAAAACGGCTCGCCTGATAAAATTCCCTTCTCGCAAAGGGAGGGGAAGCACTGGGAAGAATCTGTCCAAGGTCTGTTGTAATGAGTTCTTGGCAAGAATTATCCACAACAGGCATCTGGAATGGCTCCGTCTCTTGCTGAGACGGCAAAAACCCCATGTTTTCATCATCATGATCCATGATGGCACTGGAGTCGCAACTCCGAGGCCCATGGGGCATCACAGTTCCCACTTGCACATAATAAGGTCAGTTTTATTTGTTCCAAGAGACTGAACATTTAAAATAAACACTCGGGTTTTTTTAAATGCTATCTGTAAAAAACAATAGAGTGAATCTATTCTATCCTGTTTATTGTGTTTTTAATTGTTTATAGTTACAATAATGCTTTTTAATTTCCAAGACACTGAAATTATTAGTCATCTGTGTGACAACTTTTGCTTGATTTGTTGGCATTTTGTTCTGTTTTTATCTGGAGATCTGCTTTTTTAAAAACAAAACTGGAATATTAGAATAATTGATTGACAATAGCGTATTATTGTTATTAAATACAGTATTGTACTTCATCAGTTGAGACTTCTGCCTAGTGCATAATTTGCATTTTTATTTATTTTGTTTTAAGTTTTGTTGCCAAAAGATGGTTCTTCATTCATTATTAACAAACAACTCTACTTATCACAGTGGCATCATTGCATTAAAATTGATACCTTTTCTACATACAGTACAACTCCCTTATTCTCAGACTTGATATCCATGTGCCAAAGAAATCCCCTGAACTTGTTTGTAGGGCTCTCTACATCTTCCAATGCTATTCTGTGGTATACTTGTAGTCTAAGTATAGTAAAAAAAAATATCTGCAATTTCAGGTATTTATAGGGGAGTTTTGGAACATATCCTTATAGGATACAAGGGTTAAACTGCATGTAAAAATGGTGTTCTTTCCTATAGAAAACTACAATATTGAGAGAGATCTAGGAGGTGCATCTTACTTTAATAAAAGTGCAACATTTTTCCATTGCTCTTAAGGACAGCAGGTTGGATGGAATTCATAACTCTGTATCATGCCTCCATTCTCTGTGTTTGTTGACTGAAGCACCTCTCTCATTCTCAAGTCCTCAAGTCATTACCACTAGATCACCCCAGAGAATCCTCTATGTTACCGAAGTAGTTAGTCTTAATATTTATTACTATAAGTGGGACTATACTGCAGTGATTTGCAGAGAAGCACTAGCATGTCTGCCACAGGAGCGCCGGAGCATGGATGCACAGTTGATCCTTGGAAGGTGCTCACCAGATCTTTGGGCCCTTCTTAGTGATTTGTGCAGAGGATATTGTAGCGTGCACTCAGTACTTTGCTGTGGATGCACATAACAAAGGAAGAACTTTGTTGGAGAACAGGCTATTGTTTAGGGAGGTTTGCCTACCATTATTACTTCTCCATTTAGGGATCCTTGAAAAGATTATGGTGAACCCTAGGGCTGCTTTCAGCAAAATCTGAATATGCTACAAGAGGAATTGTCATATTAGCTTCAGGTGGAAAATCCATCTGTTGTGTAATTGAACAAAACAAGAATGTGGGCATCTTAGCTAAGAAGAGAATACCTATAGTTTCAATTTTGTTCAGCTGGGTATATGAAACTGAAAAGCCTTCAGGGAGGGGAGTAAATTAGTGTACACTTTTAATCCCTTATATTTGAACAGCTATGAGAAAGAATGTCTAGTTAGGATGGGAAGAAGACAACAATTGTGAACTTGAGCAGAATGACAGAAGTCTACCTGCAGAGCAAACATGATTTTGGCCAGAATTTAGCTAATCTAAAACCATTTTAAGGCTACAGGAATTCTGTCAGAGACATATAGGCACACTGCTTGGAATAAGATACTGTATATGTATATATCATCTCTTTAATCCAAGGCCAAACTCGAGTAGCAATACTCCAGACCACTCCAGCGAGTGGCTGCAATGCCCATCCCCATCCTGCAGCACAATGGGATAGAGTCCTGACCATCCAAATGGTTCAAAACATGTTCAGTCTCAGCTCTGTAAGTGTCTGTCACAGTGACAGGACACTCAATTCGTCCCCCTTTCCCCGTGTTCAACGGAAAAAAAAGATGGCAACACCGGACTATGTAGACAGCAGACCAGTTCATATTACTGCCAGTCCATCAAGCCAGACTCACCCTAAAGTGCACAGCTTTTCCTAACTTTGTGTAATGTGGGATAAATTGAGTTACTACATGTTACCTCTTCTTTGTGGACAGGAAGTCCCTGGACATCAATTGGACATCCAGGAGTGACTTCTCATCTAAAGCAGGGTTTTGGACCAGTCAAGCCCTAGGTCTCTATACTTAACCTGCAAAGAAAGGAAAACTATCAGACCATTACTATCAGACCAAAACCACAACCTACAACATGCTAAAGCAAGCTGCCTTTTCTGCCAACATGGATTTAAAATTGATTAAACCAAGAAAAAATAACAAGAAACAGTTGTTTATTGTTACTATTTTTTTTCTTGGTTTAATTTATTTTAAACCTATTGTATTTTTCTACTATAACATGAGCTTTATACAGTATCTAAATACATCCTCAATAAAGAAAGAAATCCCCTTTGAACATAGAGAAAATTATAGCCCTTGTTGCATCCTAGTTAAAATGATATATCTGTCCTTATGGGTTTTTTCTTCTTCTACTGTTGTAAACCAAACATGCTTTTGTTGAAGTAAGTAGATTGAATACAGATTTAGACATGCTTGGAATCAATGAATTGAAACCAATGCAGTAGCACATTTTCTGCCATTAAGCTGTATGCCGTAACAAACAAATGAATATTTTAATTTGGACAATAAAATAAGATCTCTGTTTTTAGCTGCCAGCACAAATGCAAGGTGACATATTTTTCATTATCAAACAGCAAGAAGACACAGACACACATATTTCAACTGCTAAAATATGGAGAGTTATTTCTCTGCTAGTCTTTATAAAGGCATAATGGATCTATATCAAACAGTTATGTGAAATATATAATTATGATGTTTCAGTGGTAATTTTTAGAAAGCCCACTACCATGACAAAGAGCAGGAGGATAATGTTGTATTTTAATTCTATAAAAATATTTATGTGTAACTAAAATAATAAAATATGAAGAACTAGATCTCATAATGCAAAAGGAGATCTCTATGCTTACAGTCCAAATGTATGAATGGCAAAATTAACATGTTACAAAAAATCCTTACTTTCTCCTAGCCTTCTTTTGCATTGACATAAACAGCAGTTATACATGTGTGTGTATGTGTGTGTAAAGGTTTTCTCCTGACATTAAGTGTAGTTGTGTCTGACTCTGGGGGTTGGTGCTCATCTCCATTTCTAAGCCGAAGAGTTGTCCGTAGACACCTCCAAGGTCATGTGGCCAGCAAGACTGTATGGAGCGCTGTTACCTTTCTATTGATCTACTCACATTTGGATATTTTCGAATTGCTAGGTTGGCAGGAGCTGCGGCTAACAGTGAGAGCTCACTCCGTTCCCTGGATTTGAACCACCAACTTTTTGGTCCACAAGTTCAGCAGCTCAGCAGTTTAATCCTCTGCGCCACTGGTGGCTCCTTATATATAGCCAATATTTTCTTATAAAATAATTTGGAAAGGATGTAAGGGCCAGGACAATTTACTCTCTATTTTTACTTTTAAAAAGCTTGAAATTGCTTGCCTATCTTGTCACATGTATAGTCGTGTGGATTTCTGGAAGTTTGACACTCCCAACTCTAATCAGCCTTATCAAGCATGGCAATAACTGGATATTATGGAAATCCAGTATAAAATATCTATAGGATACCAGGGTGGAGAAGTCTGGTACAAT
Source organism: Anolis carolinensis (assembly GCF_035594765.1). Classification (NCBI taxonomy): domain Eukaryota; kingdom Metazoa; phylum Chordata; class Lepidosauria; order Squamata; family Anolidae; genus Anolis; species Anolis carolinensis. The sequence goes on along the minus strand of NC_085845.1, from coordinate 84,661,661 downwards.
CATCATAAATTGTAATCTGTTGGTGTTTGGATGGAGTGCTATCAGTTTGATATGTCCCACATCAGCATTAACTGATGAACTGAATGGGAAAGGAATACAGGTCTGCAGGGAATCCTCTAGTGATATCTTTCACCCCAGAATTCATTGTGTGCAGTGGCCTTTACGTCACTTTCAGGTGGAAAGGAAGGAATAAAGAGATGTTGCTTATAACTGTTCCCTCCATTCTGTCTCTACGACACTACTATTGTCATTACTCATATCTCAGTTGCTCAGTGACTGTTGCTGATACTTTAGCGCTGTTGGGTTCAGTAAGGTATCTGCTCTTGAAAGGCAGTGAAATGTCACTGCTGAATGCCAGCATGAATGAAGCGATACTGCCAAGGCACCTCAAGGGCCTATTGTCCATTCCTCCTAATGGAAGTGTTTCAAAGATCAGTAAGATCTGTAGATGAGAGCAGGGAGGAACATCATATGACAAGCAGTATAGTCAAGACGAATGTGTGCTCTTCTGGAACACTTATCAAATGTGATGCTAAAATTTCCCGTTATCTTGTAAAAAGGTAACTGCCCTCTGCAGAGATTTCACAGCTAAGACTGTCATGGTTTTTTTACTTATTATATCTCCAGACTTTTAGAGCATATCAAGATGTGTGGGGCTTTTTTAAACAGTTGCTCCATGTTAAAAATAGTTATTAAACATATTTATAATTCCCAGTACAAACCACACCTTTTCTTCCTCTACTTTACATCTTCCTGTTCTTTTCACACTTTGCCTACCAAAATAATTTTCTGTGCTAAGATGCAAATAATGTGACAAGAATTCTTCCCTTCCTCATCATCCTGGTGTCCTCCAGATATTTTGAATCTCAGCTCCTTTTAGTCCTAGTAACCACGACCAAAAAAAAAAAATGCTGGAAGTTGTTGCTGCACCGCCAACATCGGAGCCTCCATGTTCCATTTGGAACAACAGGGCTACCATGGGGACAAGCCGGGATTGCTCTGCTGTCCCGCCGATTCACCACAAAGGCATCTATGTGATGAGGTCCCTAACGAAGTTTCAAAAACTTGCATGATATATTTTGCGCATTTTGGTTGACCAATTAAGATTTCACTATTTTGATGTTTTTGTTGGTTTTTAAAATTAATATCTTTCTGATTTTTAATCCTGTGTGTCATGAATTTTGATGGTCCCTTCAAAAACCTAGCAGTACTAGGTCCCATACTGGGGAAAAGGTGGGATATCTATCTATCAGTCAATTAGTTAAACATAAAATGGGCTATTGCCCTATCAGACAAGAGTATCAAAAGAAACAATAAAAGAAGACTTATTTGACATTACATAGAAACTGGTTATTACTTATATGTGTCAAAACAGTGGCAAATTTAAACCTCCAAGTGACTGAATGAAATTTTGGATTAACAACTAGATAAATACTGCTATAATAATAGACAATGAAAGATATTGAAAAATGCAGGTGTGAGAGATTTGCATTGGGGATTGATGGGAGGAGGATTGATTTGTCTGGAATGAAGGGGGTAACTTGTTGTAATAGAAAGTGTTGTATAATTGTAAATTATTAAAACATCTGTGGGGAAACAATTTTTAAATTTAAAAATGGCATTAAAAGTAAAACCTATGAGGGAAGTTGGGGACATTGGGTGTGTTTTATCCTAAAGAGGAAAAGTTTGGAGAGGTCATCCTTACGAGTAAGTGACCATGGGCTCCTGCAGTTTGCAATACAAAGGAAGGCCAAAACTCAGACAAGTCAAGCATGCATTCTGGACTTTAGGAGAACTGATTTTCAAAAAATGAAATAAACACAACTACAGTTAGGTGGATCTGTAATTGGCTAAACGAACGAACCCAAAGGGTGCTCACCAATGAATCTTCTTCATCCTGGAAAGAAGTGACAAGTGGAGTGCCGCAGGGTTTTGTCCTGGGCCCGGTTCTATTGAACATCTTTATTAATGACTTAGATGAAGGGTTAGAAGGCATGATCATCATGCTTGCAGATGACACCAAATTGGGATAGCTAATACTCCAGAAGACAGGAGCAGAATCCAAAATGATCTTAACAGATTAGAGAGATGGGGCGAAACTAACAAAATGAACTTCAACAGGGATAAATGCAAGATACTTCATTTAGGCAGAAAAAAATGAAATGCAAAGATACAGAATGACTGGCTCGACAGCTATTCATGTGAGAAAGATCTTGGAGTCCTCATGGACAACAAGTTAAACATGAGTCAACAATGCGATGTGGTGGTAAAGAAAGCCAATGGGATTTTGGCCTGCATAAATAGGAATATACTGTCTATATACAGGGAAGTCATGCTGCCCCTCTACTGCATTCTTCCTTGGTCAGACCACACCTGGGATACTGTGTCCAATTCTGGGCACTGCAATTGAAGGGAGATGTTGACAAGCTGGAATGTGTCCAGAGGAGGGCAACTAAAATTATCAAGGGCCTGGAGAACAAGCTCTATGAGGAGCGGCTTAAAGAGCTGGGCATGTTTAGCCTGTAGAAGAGAAGACTGAGAGAAGACATGATGAGGGCCATGTATAAATATGTGAGGGGAAGTAATAAGGAGGAGGGAACAAGCTTGTTTTCTGCTGGACTAGGACGTGGAACAATGGCTTCAAACTACAGGAAAGAAGATTCCACATGAATGTTAAGAAGGACTTCCTAACTGTGAGAGCTGTTCGAGAGCTGCTGCGGAGTGTGGTGGAGGCTTCTTCTTCGGAGGATTTTAAGCAGAGGCAGGATGGTCATTTGTCGGGGGTGCTTTGAATGCGATTTTCCTGCTTCTTGGCAGGGAGTTGGACTGGATGGCCCATGAGGTCTCTTCTAACTATGATTCTATGTAAAAGCTGTATTTAAATGTTTAAAGGGGTATTACATAGATAAGCTTGTATTCTGCTGCCTCAGAAGATGGAGCCCAAAGATTCAAATTATCTGAAAGAAGATTCTACTGAACATTAGAAAGAACGGTCAAAGGTCAAAAACTGTTCAACAGGGAATAGACCGTTTTGGGCCATGGTGGACTTTCCTTTGTCAAAGGCTTTGAAACAGAGATTGGATGATTATCTAAGCATGAATGCTTTAATTGTTGATCTCCTATGAATATGGACAGACCTTAAGAAAGGCATATTAAAATCTAGTTGTTTATTCTGCAAACTGGATATTAAAAAAAATCTTTTCCACATGAGAGCTGCATCATTAGCATTGCAGGGAGTAATGCCAGGTTTAATAGCAGTCTTAGAAGTGCATGAAGCCAAACTGACAGCTGAACTGATGAACAATAACACATCTGCTCAACCAGATTTTCTTGCAGAGAAGAAATTCTCCAGAATGATTTTTGATGGAGGAAATGTGTGTCACCAGAGACTGTGGTCCTACGCCTGAGCTTTCAGTGTGCAAAGGCTGACAGCCAATTTGTTCTGCTTTTCTGCTCTGATTCTCTCTCTGCTCAACACCTTCATTGCAGTTACATTTGTTGCCACAAAGATAAGTTTGAGTTCCTGGCTAGCCACCAAAATCTAACACCTGCCTGCCAGATGTCTGCCGTTGTCTATGTCACTGCTACACCATCTGCACTTCAGGCTCTTAGGTCCTCCCCACTCAGTAACGTTTCATCAGTACCTCTCAAATAAGAGTAATTTCTAGTCATCACCCACTTAACAAAACCTCACCTTACCCTGTCTTTTTTCATCACATTGTGACTGTGTTTACTGTTGCTTCTATATATCAATTTTCCCCTCAGTGGTCATTAGTTGTTGACTCTTATTTTATAGAACACTAGCTGTGCCCGGCCACGCGTTGCTGTGGCGAAGTATGGTGGTATGGGAAATAAAGTATTGAGGAATTGGTGGTAGTTAAGGTAAAGGTTTTCCCCAGACATTAAGTCCAGTCGTGTCTGACTCTGGAGGTTGGTGCTCATCTCCATTTCTAAGCCGAAGAGCCGGCGTTGTCCGTAGACTCCTCCAAGGTCATGTGGGATGACTACATGGAGCGGCGTTACCTTCCCGCCGGAGCAGTACCTATTGATGCACTCACCTTTGCATGTTTTCGAACTTCTGGGTTGGCAGAAGCTGGGGCTAACAGTGGGGGCTCTCTCCGCTCCCCCAATTCAAACCTGTGGCCTTTCGGTCCAGAAGTTCAGCAGCTCAGCGCTTCAACACGCTGCGCCATCAGGGTATATTATTTCCTAAAGGTTGTGAATATACAATATTTCTGATTGGTTTTTTTTGTTTGTTGGAGGCAAGTATGAATGCTGCAATTAGGAAAAATGATTAGGATGTAATGGCCTTGCAGCTTTAAAGCCTAGCTGTTTCCTCCCTGAGTGAATTTTTTGTTGGGAGGTGTTAGCTGGCCCTGATTGCTTCCTGTCTGGAATTCCCTTGTTTTCAGAGTGGTGTTGTTTGTGATATTTTATGTGCTTCTACTGTCTGTGGCCCTGAGAAAACAGAGGATTTTCCAGACTTTGATGATGGGAATACTTTGTTGGGAGGTGTTAGCTGGCCCTGATTGTTTCATGTCTGGAATTCCCTTGTTTTCAGAGTGGTGTTGTTTGCGATATTTTATGTGCTTCTACTGTCTGTGGCCCTGAGAAAACAGGATTTGCCAGACTTTGATGATGGGAGTACTTTGTTGGGAGGTGTTAGCTGGCCCCGATTGTTTCCTGTGTGGAATTCCCCTGTTCATTTACTGTCCTGGTTTTAGAGATTATATTGTTCTGCATTATTCTATCCCAGTAATTATTTCATATTAAAGAAGAATCTCACTTATCCAACATTCGCTTATACAATGTTCTGGATTATCCAACGCAGTCTGCCTTTTCATAATCAATGTTTTTGTAGTCAGTGTTTTAAATTCATTGTGATATTTTAGTGGTAAATTTGTAAATACAGTACAGTAGAGTCTCACTTATCCAACATAAACGGGCCGGCAGAACGTTGGATAAGCGAATATGTTGGATAATGAGGAATTAAGGATAACCCTATTAAACATCAAATTAAGTTATGATTTTACAAATTAAGCACCAAAACATCATGTTAGACAACAAATTTGTCAGAAAAAGTAGTTCAGTACACAGTAATGCTATATAGTAATTACTGTATTTATGAATTTAGCACCAAAATATCACGATATATTGAAAGCATTGACTACAAAAATGCATTGGATAATCCAGAACGTTGGATAAGCGAGTGTTGGATAAGTGAGACTCTACTGTAAATACTACATAGCATTACTGCGCATGGAACTACTTTTTCTGTCAAATTTGTTGTATAATATGATGTTTTGGTGCTTAATTTATATAACGATTACTTAATTTGATGTTTAATTGGCTTTTTCTGAATCCCTTCTTATTATCCAACATATTCACTTATCCTGCCAGCCTGTTTACGTTGGATAAGTGAGACTCTACTGTATATTGATAATCTTAAATTATCTGCTTAGAACTGTATTATATGAGGCCCCTTCTTCACAGCTGTATAAAATGCACACTGAAGTGGATTATATGGCAGCGTGGAGTCAAGATAATCCAGTGCAAAGGAGATAATATAAGATTATAAATGGGTTATATAGCTGTGTTGAAGGGCCTTGAGTCTACACTGCCATATAATCCAGTGCAAATTAGATAATCTGTGGAAGAAGTCTAAGTGAGGCCTAAATCTGCCTGTCCCCTAACTGAAACCTGGCTGTCCCTTGGTTGCTAGGCAACGAAGTGGGCAGAGATTAGCCCTCTAAACTGGCAGCAATTGGATAAAAAAAATTATTGCTCTCCCTCTAATTAGGACTTTATTTTTCTTTTCTTTTTGTTGTATCAACCTTGAGGCGTGGATGATGGGTTGTGTTGTCAAATTTTGAGGTTGGGGGGCCTGTACTTTTGTTGTTTTGTGAATTGCCGTGATGCCATCACTCTTTTATATATATAGATCAGGATGGCTTTCTGTATGAGTTACATTCTGTTTCCTTCTGTGCTCTTTTTGCATGTTTTCCCCACTGCAGAGTTTTTACGAGGTATTCCATATATACTACACTCACAGTCTCTGCCTTTCTAATCTTGAGAATCACTGCAGAAATATCTTAAGGTTCTTCCACCTTTAATAGAATACTTCCGTCTTTTTTATAAAAAGAGTTATATTTTGCTGTTAAAAGGGGGGAATAATAATGCCATTTTATCAAATACCTATTTGAAATATCAATTTTAATTCCATTTCAGCTGTTTAAAAAAAGGGTATGCATCAGCAGCAAGAAATTCTCTATTGCAGAAGTAGCCCAAGAGGCCTAATAGAAAATATTGCTCATTCTTCTGACCTTAAGCAGAGCTTTGTTCTTAGTCAGAGCTGTCAGCCCATCTTTCTACAGCAAAATAGAAGAGATAATGAGATGCAAATTCAGGTTTATTCTTGATACTAAAATAACCTTTATTCTTTGTATATCACCTCACTGACTTCGAACCTATGAGTAAATCAAAACTGTTGCAAAAAGAACGTTTTTTGTTCCCTCTTCCACCCATAACACTCTTTGTCCCTCAAAAAGCTTTTCTGGAAGGTTGAGGGACCTCCTGAACAATGTGATGTGGAAGCAGGATTAGAAATGTGGGAGGGACAGAAAAAATGAAAAAAAATGGAATGATTTTTTCTTGCTTTTTTCCCCAAAGTATTTTTTCCTGGAAAAAAAAACAGGGGAAAGTGGATTATGTCTTTTTTCATTTTAAAGTAATAATTAAGTTATCAAGGCAAGGTGGTCATGTATTTATTGCCCCAGAATCTAAGAAGAAGACTTTGATGGAAGACTATGTACAATAGCAGAATATTATAATTCCCAGTCTTGGTTTCCTTTTCTTAGGGCATACCTATACTGATACTATAATGCTGCCTGGAACTGGTTTTGCTGTGCACGTGATTAGATTGACAGGTATGGAACTGGTTTGAGGCCAAATGGGTAATTATATTAACCATGGAACCTGGCCTCAAACTGCTCTGTGGGTTTTTTTTCCATTTCTAAAGAGATGCACATCAGCGCTCCAGAAACATATGGTTGGGGGGGGGAGTGACAGGATCAGCGGTAATCAATTACCCCTCCTGGGAGGGGGGACAGTTAGCCCTCTGCTGCCCATCCAAGCCATTGGGATGCTTTTCAGCAGACTCTGTAATGCACTGTAATGCAGTCTGTAATGCACTTCAGTAGAGGTAAGTGTCTACAATGCATTCTACATTTTGCAAAGCCGATTTTGCTCTGCATCTGGGATACACTGGCATCTGCTACAGTGCATTATTTGACTTAACTTGGACTTTCCTGCGGCTTTTTAAATGCACTGTATACTCTTAAATGTGTGCTGCAGCACACATTGGCGGTGTGCATTTTGTAGCTGCCATGGACCCAAGTAATCTCAAAGCTGAATTATAGTGTCCATGAAGATGGGGCCTTAGTTGTTTTTATGGAAGTGAGTACATTATTCCTGCTTCATACCATGGTGAATTAGCAGAGACAAAATAATTTCCCATCTTACTGAAGTTGATAGTTGGAGATGAGGTAGACTGCCCTCCACACTGGCAAACCAAAGAGACTATAGTTCAGGCGTCCCTTAGAGCTCAGATCTTTGGGGCTTCATTTGCAATAGCAACAAAAATAAAATAAATTCAATTTGTAATTATATTATGAATATTTAATATATCAAACAGTCCAATGTTATGGCAAACTGAATAATATATAATTCATTTTAAGTTCCTAAAGTAACAAAATTACTTTTAATCTATAGAAGTTCACAATATTGCATTTTTTAGTTTTCTGAAAAATTCATTTTTTCCTGAAATTTCCAGAAATTTTTACATCTATATGCAGGAGTTCATTGTGGGATGTGATGAAACTAAAATTAGGCTCATATATAGGTGTTAATTTTAGTTGCAGGAAGCCATGTTTCTTCTCCTATTCTACCCCCAGCAACCCCATATGAGCCATCCTGTATTGATCAGAATAACCCCTTAAAGTAACTTTTTGGTAGATGGTTGTGGGAATGGGAAGGAAAGGGACATGTATATAGGTTCCCTCCATTGCTGCATGCCTGAAAGCTTCCACTCAGTATTTGTATTTTGTAGACCAATCTCTCCTTATGAATATTCCTCAGTTAACAAAATGGATGTGTTTCTGTGCATTATTTTTTAAACAGAAAATTTGGTATCAGAGGTAAGAATGGGTATTGGTTCCTACACCACATAAAAGAAGAGCACATCAATACATTTCAGAAAACCTTTTGCCCAGAACTAACAGTATGTGCATGTGAAAGAAACAACTAAGTCAGCAAAGTCATGCCTAAGTGAATTACAATGTTTGAACCATCTAGGAACCCTGAATGGCTTTTTCCAAAATGTAATGTATAGATGTACAGTATGCTTTTTAAAAACATGCCTGCAAGTGGGGTAGTTGGTGAGACATATCTATCTGGTTCCCCTTTTCTTAGTTTTGCTTCTAACACATGTTCAGGAAGTTTTTCTGGAGGTACCTGCTGTATATCTTACATCTTTTAAGAAGTCAAGCACAATTAGAGCAATTTCAGTTAGAATAGAATCCATTTCTTTCCCAGCTCAAGACTTAATGGATTGTTTACTGCCAGTACACCGATATCTGCGTTTCTCAAGCCGTCCTTCAACATCCTCCCTATTCTGATGATAAAATACTTTGTTAGACAAAGGTTAAAACATACAGTGTTTGAATGGACATAAAAAGACTTCATAAAAAGGAACATCTTTGCCAGTGGCTTTGTTAACTGAGGTATGCTTGTAATTCAGAAACTAGTTTTTAAGGTTACCAGTCACCGGAACTCACTATTCATTATGCTAAAGGGGTTTACGAAGCGTTTTACTGACCTTCATGCTCAACATGTGAAAGCCTGGAAAGCTGATGGGCACACAATGACTTTTGTTGGCAAGACCTGTATGTGTGTCACATATTTGCCTTCAGGTTAGCTCTACAGATGAACAGGCATAAGGTTTCCCTCTATTGAGATTCTGTCACCAAGCAACCATTCTCATATGTATTTGCAACATAATAATAATACGTAACAGTTCAACGTATGTAGCATTTCTCCTCAGGGAAAGGGAGACAAATAGGTTGCAATGGAGATACATTAGCAATGCAGTTGGTTGCTGAAAATATTTCTGCTACTTTTAGAATTTTTAACATCACACAGTCCTAAATAGTTCATGTTGAATCTGAATTTAATTTATCACAGATAATGACCTTATATTTTCAAAGTTTGACTGTCTTCATAGTAATCCCTGATGATTTCATAAAAGGAAATTCATGAATTTTGGAATGGAGGAGGATGGACTATCTTCATAGTTACTTGGTATCTGTTTGTTTACACATTCCCCATCTGCTGTTTTCTTTCAAAGCTTTTATTTGAAGTCTTTAATTTCCTTATGATTTTCTAATATTTATCCTCTCCTGCTTTGACTGCTTCCTTTCAATTGTGCTGCTATTTTCAGACATCTATTGTCTTAAATCATGATTAAAAGTATTGCTTTTTGGACTGATGTTCTTGTCTCTTTGACAGAAATGTTGAGCGTCCCTTGCCTGGAAATCTGAAATAGTCCGAAATTCAAAATTGTCATTATAGGTGGCTGAGATAGTTCAGATGGCACAGTGTAAACAAGTTTTGTTTCGTGTGCAAAATCATTTAAAATATTGTATAAAATTGCCTTCAGGTTATGTATATAAGGTGTATATGAAGCATGAATGAATTTTGTGTTTAGATTTAGGTCCCATCTCCAAGATATCTCATTATGCACATATATGCAAATACAGATATTCCAAAATCCAAATCACTGCTGGTCCCAAACATTTTGGATAAGTGATACTCAATCTATATTGTGTCTCTCTTTCTTTCTCTGTTTTCAAATGTTCTTCCCAACTTCCTGTCCCTTTAAATTAAATCTTTCAAAACATATAATGCCCAGTGCAAGGTAAAGAAGCTGTTACTTTCCTGATGCTGTTGATTTATTATTCCCATCAACCTGACCACTGACCATATTTGCTAGGGCCAGGGCCATGGGGGGGAGTTCAACCTCCCCAATGTGTCAGATTAAAAAAAACTAGTTTTCTCATTAATTTTAACTGGTTAACCAATTAATGAGTAAAACAGGTTTTTTTTAAAAAAAATTCAACACATTTCAGAGGGGTTGTGAACCCTTAACCCCCCTCCCCAGCTATATCCCTGACTGGGGCTGATGGGAGTCACAGTCCAACACAGTCTGTGGAAACCGAGACTCATGATCCATACTCTAAGCACTTAATGTTTTAATGTACAACCAGTGCTTACTTAAAACTGATCCTGGGCCCTTCCACACAACCACATAACCCAGAATATCCAAGATATTCCAAGGCTTGAGTTCTGAAATGAAAATGTGGTTAAGACCTCATCAGTGAAGCATTGCCTACTTTCTCTTGATTTCCTGATCGCAAAACTTTTTTTAAAGCCATGTAATCATCATTAAATGTTTGTTGATATGGTTGTAGGACCTTGATAGGGTTTTGGGGAAGCTGCGTTTGAACATTCCAAGCCATGACTAAAAAAAGTTTGCAGAAAATAATAATGAATAAGATACTGGTGCTTCAGTATTAATCAAGTTTTTTTAATTCATCTGTCAGGGGTGCTTTGATTGTGCTTTTCTTTCATGGTACGGAGTTGGATTAGATGACCCATGTGGTCTCTTCCAACTCTGTTATTCTATTCCGGTAAAAAGAATTAAAATGTTAGCACTTTGGGGAAACTAATATCATTTAGATACCTGTTCTATCAGATCAGGTTATAAAAGAAACATGAGGACATTTCTCTTTGTGTCAGATTGTCGTGACTATGTGGGGAACTTGGATTCCTCCATCCCCAGAGCTAAAGTCTCAGATTTCCAATCTTACTTTAATTGATAAATTTGCTTTGACAGCTGACAGCCTCAAATAAATTCTCTGACCACCCAAGTCAGCACTTTGAGGAACATCTGGCAAACAACAACAAGATCATCTCGGCAAACTTACATTTATCATAGCAAAGCTTAATAAATACCTCCACCTTCTAGAGGAACTTGGTAGTATGTTCTTCGCACTGGTGATAAGAGCAGATGCAGTAGTTGAAACTAGTGGCTACAATGACCAGTGACAGTTTTATGAAGTATCAGCAAATTAGCATTGATGTGGATTTTGGCTATTGCCACTTCACATCAATTTTTGGTCTGACCTATCAATTGAAATAGTCATATAAATTGCAAATACCAATAAGGGGGGGGGGGGGGGAGAATAAGTGACAGCAGGACAAAGCGAAGTGGGAGATTCTCAAAGAAGCATTAATTAATATATAAATTAATATTCCTTTGTCTCTCTCACCCTGAGTTTTATCTTTGTGTTCATGCGGCCCGCCCTTGTTTTTACTGTTTCTTTGACTTCTTTTTGTAATGTATATTATTATCTATTGTATTGTTTTAATTGTGCTATGATATGTTGTTTTTATATTTTGTTATATTGTATTGCTCTGGGCATGGCCCCATGTAAGCCGCCCCGAGTCCCCGTTGGGGAGATGGTGGCGGGGTATAAATAAAGTTTTATTATTATTATTATTATTATTATTATTATTATTATTATTAATAATAATATATGAACAAAGGTGCTGTGTGTTCAAAAGGTTAATATAATCATCAGGTGTTCTTCAATACCTGTTCTCCTGGGTTCCTCAGCAACTGCTCTTTCTTCCTCCTCTCAATCTTCATGAAGGCTCATGCCACCATCTCAAATGCCAGAATCATCTCCTACTTCAAGACTGTTCAAATTCCCCATCCTATTCCAATAAAACATTCATAGGCATGCTTTACAGATGGGTGAATAAGTAGTACCGTGTTTCCCCGAAAATAAGACAGTGTCTTATATTAATTTTTGCTCCCAAAGATGCTCTAGGTCTTATTTTCAGGGAATGTCTTATTTTTCCATGAAGAAGAATTCACATTTATTGTTGAACAAATAAAATGAACATTTATTATATACTGTACAGTAGTTGTCATAACAAACCAGCATAACCAGACAAACTGTGAATCCTATCAAGAATTTCTTGTTACTACCATTATTTACATGTACAACACTCTATGGTACATACATTTACCAATCCTGCATGCTCTGGTGTTCTGTTCGGCAGGCATGCTTCCAAACAAAACTTTTGCTAGGTCTTACTTTCGGGGGAGGCCTTATATTTAGCAATTCAGCAAAACTTCTACTAGGTCTTATTTTTTGGGGATGTCTTATTTTAGGGGAAACAGGGTACTTCATTACCATTATGGTTGTCTAAAGGACAAAAATTAGCATTTGGTTTGCTGGAATAGAAAGAATTGGAAGTGTGTGGGCTGGTCATTTCTAAGAGCTTGTCAGAAGGTCCATTTATTGATGTCTGTAGCCCCTCTTGCTACTTTCCCTGATATTTCATAATGGTTTTTTAAATGTTAAAATGGACACAGGGCATATGGAAAAATGGGAAAACACATATTTGATGAAAGAAAGGATATTGAATGAGTGGTGATCTTTTTTGCCTTTGAGCGCATCTCTTTCGGTACCAACACATTAGGGTATTGGGTGTGTAAAGGAGTGATAGGTGATCAGAAAAAGTAGATTTTGTTACACAAACAAAATTTCCTGAATCTTTGAGAAGGATGAAAAAGTCTGACCATTCAGGGCAGATATGCATAGGTTGACTTTGCAGCTGTCCTTTTGTTGTCTGAAGATAAAAATGATAGTTTAATTGATAAATATTATGTTACAAGAATTGTATTTGAAAATGCATCTGTGAAGTGAGGGGCTGGGCAAACCAATCAGAGCTTTCATAATCCTATGAAGGAAGGACTATGATGATACAGGAATGGGGTTGGGATACACATTGGTCTGGAAAAGAGTTACTTAGGCCAAGCAGCAACAGAGTCAAGGCCAGTTAGGAAGAAACTGGATAGGGTTTTGAGAGCTGGGTATGTGGACAGAATTCAGGGAATTGATGATCCCATTTAACCACATTGAACTCACTGATCAACAAGTCACTTGTACAGTATAGCAATCACCTTGAGATCCAAGTACCAGATTTAGTCAGGGATCTTGGGGATAAAAGGCCAAAGTCAACAACAGGAGCTTGAGGGCTGGAATTGCAAGACTAGCCCAGTGACAGGTTTCATCACATCTGTGGCTGGAATCCTGTTGGAAGCCCCAACAGGACTAGATATAATCAATTATTGAGTGTTAAATCAGTAACTGAACCCTATTGATGGATTGGATGTCCTCTCGTTTGGACTAACCTATGCTTCAAACATGACAGGTGAAAATTTTGATTCGATAATTTACCAAAACAGTCATTGCACTGAAACCATCTTCTTTCTCCAATATTATATTTAAAATTAACTATATCATCACTAGGATTGTATAAAATATATTGTAAATATTTTTGCATTTCTTAAGTGAGGAAATTGGCTGTTTGCATTTCTTTTGATGTGGTTTCCATTTCATTCTTCTTCCTAATTTTCATGCCCATGTTCTTCAGGGCTTATAATTAAATAGCTGTAGAAAAAGCTGCATTTTCCTGACTATATTTTTTCATATTTAATCTTTTTAGGAGCTCTGTCATCTATGTATTCTTCCAGTCAAACCAAATTAAATTACTACCAAGGTCTACTACTACTAGATATGTGAGCAGTATGTAATAGGCAGAAAGGTTGATTAGAAGTTTGCAAAATGCAAGGCCTGTGGGTGAGAGTATTTCCCAAATATTATGCCATTCTGCCATATAACCTAAGGTTGACAGAGCTTTCTGTCCCTCTTTTGCAAAGGGAAAAGGCAGCAGAGAAGAATTCCGGAAGAAACTGACAGTGTTATACAACTTATTCATGATGTGCTGTTGGGCTACATATGCAAATCCTTCATTTTAATGAGAACCTTAATCAAGAGTCAACAAACTAGGAGTGGACTGTAAACTGTATATTCCGTCCTTTTTTCATCCTGGTTCAACATCTTGTTTCATTGGTGTTAAATGTGGGTAAAAAAAAACCCAAGGCCTTCTCCCTGCCTGTGAGTTTGCTTGAGTAGTTTGACAGACTTTTAATTTAGAGTATTCCCATTTGCTCTGTGCTGTCAGTGGGAGTACTACTTTCCCCATCTGGTTTGCAAGAGCATTCATATAACAGGTTCAGAAATGATGAAAAGCAGACAAAAGAGTCGTTGGGGTGCTCTGTTGAAATTGACAGAATTGGAGCTGACAAAGTATTTTGAAATGATCTGCCAATGAAGTCCCTGAGTCACAAAGTTTAACATTTTGAGAACAAAACATGGGAAAGACTGTGAGACTGAAAAAATTTGCAAGTGCATCGTTGTGAAATACAATGAAGACATGGCAAATACATGTTTTTTATTGCCTTCTTTCTTTCTCTTTTTTCCTTCCCAGCTGCCTGCCTTGTCCTTGGCTGTATGATTTATCCTGATGGCTGGGATGCTAAAGAGGTGAAACGGATGTGTGGTGACAAGACAGACAAGTACACGCTGGGTGCTTGTTCAATCCGCTGGGCGTATATTCTGGCCATTATTGGAGTCCTGGATGCCCTCATCCTCTCATTCCTGGCATTTGTACTTGGCAATAGACAAGACAGCTTACTAGCAGAAGAACTCAAACTGGAAAACAAAGGTGGGCCTGTTTTGAAAGACCATATTATTCTGAGCTTAAAGCTATTATTTTTTTAACCCTCAATTTAACCCTCAAATTTACTTCAATTTCAATTTTCTTTCTCAACCTCAACTTTGCTATGTGACAGAACATAAAGAGATGAGTATTTAAAGTATGAGACATTATACATAAGGTGCCATAATATATTCAGAATTCACTTTCAAATATAGTGTTTGGATCCCCCAGATATAATGTCTTGAACATTTTCGTCTTTTATTTTTACACGAAGGGCAATGAAAACCCTACCTATTCACAGCATAGCAGTATTGGGCCCATTTTACAGCACAGTCATCAATAAGTTATTCAAAGTGGCACAGTCTTATTATTGCATTAACTGCACATTTTCTAGTTTTAGTGCTTCGGCATAAGTTGTCATTTAAATCACAATATACTGGAGTAGTTTGCTTATAATTTAAGATGTACCCAAGTCTTCGGACATTTATGTATCAAGGCTGTTGTTCTTTTACATGTTGTTTCTCCCCTGAACTCATCATTCACTGCTAAAATAATATCTATTAATCATTCTGTCAGGGACTTAACCCAATAATGGGGGCAGCAGCTACTACTGCAATGCTCATGAAGCCAGTTGCTATTTACTGTTGTGTTTCCTTGCTGGTAGCATCCTTGTATATGAGTAATTAAGCACTTGTAGAATGCTCTCTTTTCACAAAGGCTCTAAATTTGCCTATAAAGCTTTCAAGAGTGACAAGAGCTGAGATCGAGCTCCAGGCTATAAATATCAGAAGGTATTTTATTGCGTTCGATCCTGAGGTCTCCATACATCTGAATCTATTTTGAAATTGTATCCTGACAACTGGTTTTCCCCATCAGTGGACTCTCAGTTAAAGGGCATTGATTGATTGGTAGATGCCAGGTAAGTGTAGTTCATGGTTGCTTGAGAGTTATTATTAAAAATAGGCCTATCTAATTCTATACTCTGTACTATAACATACCATAATTTATTTATTTATTACAATATTTATATCCCGGCCTTCTCACCCCCCACCCCACCCCCCCGGGGGGGGGGGGGCGGCTCAGGGCGGCTTACAATCAAGTATAAAACTCTATTGACACCAATTAAAAGCAAGACCCAAAAAAAGAGAAACAACTTAATGTAACACAGTTTTACTGTATTATAAACTCAGCTTTGTTAATGCCATATTATTTATTCGTTTTTTGCCATTTGCTTGAGCGTTCCGGTTGCTTGGGTTCCTGTAAACTAAGAGTCTACTGTATTTGGATTACTCAGGTATTTTTTAAAATGATGTGTTGAAATGTAGGTGTGTGACTATTTGGATTCCCCAGATATAAAAAATTATATGTAAGAGTATAACTTTGCAGGTATTTGGATTGCCCGGTTTGAGAACATAAATGTGCAAGTACTGTATTTTGATTCCTCAAATATAAATTATCATATGTAGGAATATAGGTTTACAGGTATTTAGATTGCCCATGTGCATGGAAATGTACACATACATGTAGAAGGGTGTTATGTAGACAGATTAAACATACTTGATAGCCTAATCCAGGGGTTCTCAAACTTTTTCAGCTGCGGAACCCTTTTTGAAGCAAAGATTTCTCGTGTAGCCCCAATAAATGTTTATATATTATGTTATAAATACTGTGTGTATATTTCAGGCATGCATTGTGTTTTGAAATTTGACAGACAGGCCAGGCCAGTGGAAGATGGATGCAAAGTATTTGTGTGAACTAATTGAAAAAAAGTGAACAAATTCCTCTGCACATGGCACATATCCCATTTGTAGTGCAAGAAAAAATGAAAGGAAGGAAGAACAATGCAATACAATATTTAAAATGAAGAACATTTTAAGGGTTGTTGTATGTTTTCCAGGCTGTATGGCCATGTTCCAGAAGTATTCTCTGGACATTTCTCTCCTGACGTTTCACCCACATCTATGGCAGGCATCCTCTGAGGATGCCTGCCATAGATGTGGTCGAAACGTCAGGAGAGAATACTTCTGGAACATGGCCATACAGGCCGGAAAACATACAACAACCCTGTGATCCCAGCCATGAAAGCCTTCAACAACACATAGAACATTTTTAACCAACATAAACTTGACAGTATTTCAGTGGAAGACCCCAGGGGTCATCCAGACTAACCCCCTTCTGCCATGCAGGAAAAGCATAATCGAAGCACCCCCAAACAAATAGCCATCTAGCCTTTGTAATAATAATAATAATAGTAATAGGATCAACCCCAAGGGCAGTCCAACCCAATTCTGCTATGCAGGAAAAGTACAATCAAAGCATCTCCAACAGATGATGAATGTGATGATGATGATGATGATGATGATGATGATGATGATGATGATGATGATGCCAGAAACCTCAGAGGCCATCCAGTTCAGCTCCCTTCTGCAATGCAGGAAACATACAATCAAGACAACCCCTGAGCAGTGGGAGGGAAATAGGGTTTTGGAAGCAAGCAAGGTGAGGGGGAAGGAAGCGGGGCATGAGGGAGGTGAGGAAAAAAGTCTTTTGGCAGAAAGGGGGCCAAGGGAAAGGGGGTTTTCTTGCCAAGAGAGACGAGGCGGGGGGGTGAAGGAGCAGGAAAGAGGAGGGAAAGCTTAGAGGGGGAGGAGAGTAGGGGGAAACCGCAGAACCCCTCAGTATGTTTCCTGGAGCCCTAAGGGCTCCCCAGAGCACACTTTGAGAACCACTGACCTAACCTATAGCCATGTAATGGTGCTTTATGGATTTTGGACTATCCTAGATTTGATCTCTGAGGCAGGGTAGAAGGGTCCTTAGATATGCACAAAAATTGTTGACGGGGGTAAGGGGGGATAGATGGTTTCATTTGTGAGGGTCCTAATCAGCAAATACCCCCCTCTACCATTGTAGCCCCTATCAAAATGATAGTCCAAAAGTGATAAGCATGTATTGTGTGTGTGTGTGTGGTGTAGTCCAAACGTGATAAGCATGTATTGTGTATGTGTGTGTGGTTTATTTAAGCTAAAACACCTTCATGTTTCATCTGCAAATTGTACTTGGAGTTTACCTTTCCCTATTTCTAGAAATTTGCCATAAGGTCCTTGTGTGTTCAGTGTTGTATTTTAAATATCTGGGAGGAGAAGTGGAATTCTTCTGATGCAAATTATTTAATCTTTTATCTTCCAGTGCAATTTTCTCACTTTTAGAGATGACAAATATATCAGAGTGCACCTGGAATGACAGACCTTTTATTATTATTAAAAAACACATTTCAGAGTCTAATTGGGAGTTTCATCATCCAAGTCACTGGGTGACATATTCAAAAGAACCGATGCAAAAAGACAGGGCTCTGGTGCCACCATAGAACTTTGGAAGCTGTCAGTATGGAGAGAAAAAGTTCAGAAGGTTTAAGAGGATGGTCTTTTGAGGGTGAGGAGCAGAAATTGTTTCATGCTTTTCTGCTGTGCTCCTTTGCCATGTCAAAATTACCCTTTAGCTTCTAATTCTTGGATTTAGAGCAATGCTGAGAGCCTGCTGAGAATTAATTGGCATGTGCCCTTTTGCTCTCCTTCCTAAAAAAGCACCACCGAGTAAAGAGCAATCCGTGCCTCCTTCACTCTGTTTTTCTTTTCCCCTTCATGTTTTCCTCCTGCTGTTCAGCTGTTAGTTATAAGCTTTATTCAGCACAAGGCAAAGATGTCATATTATAGAGAGAAATAAATTTTCATCTCTTACCAGTAGTGGCTTTGTTATTTTCCTGAAGAAGACTGACAGTCATATATATATGCCTCTCAGGTTTCCATGTCATGATTAGCTGTAAGTTTCCATAAGGCTGGAGTATCAGAAAAAGTGCGAAGTTTAAAGGACCATGAAACTCCCGTAGCCACCAATTAGACTGCAAATCAGTGAAGTTTCAGGTAAAGCTGATCGGACTTGAAAAGGAATGTTCATGCTTGAAGTACACTTGGACTGACCTTCTAGAGCTAAGGTATTCAAGGAAATCGAGGCTTTATGCATACTTGTGCCACAAGAGGAGCTGCTAAATCCTTAGAAAATGTGTACCTAAATGTCCCCTAAAAGTTTGGTAAAAAGAGTATTTAGCTCTATTCCAGTGGAATAGTCAGAAGATCTAATATGATAGCCTTCATCAACCACCTGAAGGGCCATAATGGAAAATGGAGAGCAAACTTGTTTTCTGTTATTGTTGGGGAGAGGACTAGAACGAACAAAAGGAAATGGAAATTACTGTATTTACTCACATAGAAGTCAACTTCATCTATAAATCAAGGCAAGGTTTTGGGGCCAAATTTGTGGATTTTGAAATGAGTCATGGATAAATTGAGAGTTATTCCATGGAGAGGGGAAGCATCAATGCCTCTTCAGGAAGCTTGTCACCTCCACCATTTTCTCACTCAAACATTCAAAAAGGTCAGATGCAGAGTCACAGCAGGAAGGAGTAGAGGGGGGAAGTGCTTCTTTTAGGTTCTTCTGGAAGGCAGCTGTTCCCTTTTACCACTCTACTTACAGAGGACAATGGTTCATTTTATTAATAAAAGTTAAAATGAAGTACTTATATTGACCCATGGATAACTTGATCCAGGTTTTTGAAGTTGATTTTTTTCATGAATTATTTCTAGACTTGTACATGAATATATAGGATAAGCCCATTTTGTGTAAATATTTGGATTAAGGTAATGTCCTAACAACTATGGTACAGTGGTACAGATCTGCCCTGGAAGGTGTTGGGCTCTCTTTTGCTGAAGATGTCTTTAAACAAGTAGAAAAAGCATCTCTCAGGGAAACTGTGGTTAAAACAACAACAACAACAACAACAACAACAACAACAACAACAACAGCAACAACGTTTAAATTTTATAATATTAAACAGGGCTTGAATAAACAATTGTGGGAAGAGAGCAATCCGGCAGAAGTTTTTTTAAAAAAAAATCCCTCCGTTTGTACACATGTGAATTTGCTTACATTTATTTTAAGATACTTGCATGTGCGCATATACAGTCCAGCGCATAACTGAGTAATTTTGTAAAAAAAACCAAAAACCAAAAAACCTTCTGCCAGATATTCCCCATCTGTGCTCCATCATGTTCCCATACAGACAAAGTCTGTGAGGACAGTGGAGGACTCAATCCCGGGACTGACAGGTCTGTTTGGTGACCTGCAATCAGGTCCTGGGATTTTTTACCCCCGTTTAAAACCCAGATCTTGGCGCTGTCTGGAAGCACCCAGAGATTAGGAAAGAATGATTTCCCTCAAAATTATCAGTGATGGGTAGAAATAAAATATGATATTGCCTTTAAAAATGCTATTTTGAAAAGTTATTTCCAAAGTAATGTCTTTGTTTTGAAGCACTCAAAATGCTCAATATAAACACTAAGTATTGTTATTTTTAGGATTAATGTGGATTGTGTAGGCTTTCACATCATCTGGCCCATTAGGAAAATAAAGATAAGTTCAGTTTATTGCCTTAAAGAAGATTTATCAGAAGGTTTAAGAGGTTTAACAGTTTACTATAACAAATTATTCTGAACTTTTTCTTCTCTTTTGCTCACATATTTTCCAATAATCAAGTCACTTGAAGGAAGACTTGGCCATTCAGTGTTGTGAAATAGACAAAATTAAACCCTTTCAATTTCTGATTTATCATCATCTACACATCAGGTAAGATAGTTACTTGGATAAGGCCAGTAAATAGTTCAGCCCCTTTTTCAGACATTTACAGTCTTACAAACAAGGGGGGAAAGGAATGAGGTGCGACAAGGGCAAAAACTAAAAACAGGCTCTCAAAGTTTTAAAGAGATTCTTGTGTTAATCTCAGAATAAAAAGGGGAGAAAACAGAGGGGGATAGCAGGTGTCTTCAACATGTGAGTTTGAACTCTGGTCTCTCAGTGTCCAGATCCTCATCTACACTGACCATTTAATGAAGTTTCAAACTAATATTGAATGAAATAATTTCACTGTGAAGATGATTATGTAGGAACCAGTTTGAGGCTCAGATGGTGATTACACACTGATATGCATTAAGGGCGTTTTAATGCTTCTTTGTGGGAGTTTCTTGTCTGGTCACCACAGTTTGAAGTAGTAAATGATCAGGGTAGACGTGGTCCTGCTGTCACACTCAAAACACTATACCATATTGCAGGACAGTTGCCGGATTTGGGGTAAGTATGAGAAAAGATATATACAGCTCCGACTCATTGAAATGTCAATTTTACCAGCATGGCAATCTAGATTATACTTTTTTGTTTTGAGAAATTGGATGCTTGTATGACAGCTAGCATGGTGTTATGGTTTGAGCATTGCAGGAGAGTGTTCGCAACAATAAACCACTCATTTGTATTCTTTTTCCATTGCTGATCCCTATGATAATTTGAAGATTTCCTTTTCATATGCAAATTAGATCTGAAGTATAAACAAGAGATTACAACAAGGCCACCATTCCAAGGTTACATATGTGAAGGCTAACATCAGTAAAACATTGGGGCACCCACTAAAATATAAGAGGTGTTGTATGTGAGGATGGATATAAAATATGCTGTTATTTTTTTCTTCAAAAATATGGAAAAAAGACAATGCACTTTGTACCTTCCTCTGGTAATTGTTTCTGGGGGATGATTTCTCTCATGTGAGCTACAGAAAAAGGATTTAATGTCAGACATTCATGGACATGAGATAAACTAAATATGTGCATTGGAAGTCATGAGAAGGAGCCTAGGGAACTGGGAATGTATAACCTGGAGAAGATTAAGAGGGGACATGATAGCCATGTTTAAATATTTTAAAGTATGTCCTATTGAAGATATATCAAGTTGTTTTCTGCTGTTTCAGAGACTAGTACACCAAACAATGACAGTTGGTTGACAGTACATCAACCCATCCACGGTTTTACTCCTTGGTCACACTACAGAAGGAAATAATGTGAGTAACTGACTTTCAGATAGGTAGATAGATGATTCTTGGTAGATGAAGCATAGAAGTCAGTTATTGCCACATACTGTCAGTGTCTCCAAAGACAAAGCATTCAGAAAGATCTTTAATCATGCAGTAATCTGGCTCATGCTGAAGAGTCTCTACTAAGCTTGTGCAATAAAAAATGGTTCTAAACTTTGTTCAAAAGTAGAGGCACTGGCGCTTCGTTTCTAAAGTCATTTCCGAATTTTGGAGGTAAAAAGTTCAAAACTTTACAAAACTTCCGAATCTTCATAAGTACTTTGTTAATGGCGGACGCACATGTACAATAGGGAAAGAACAGCACTGCTGGGGAGAAATTTTAAGGGATCCTCCTGCACTCATTTTTTGAACTATCCTGATGAAATTTGCTACAGTGGTAGAACACATCCTCCACTGTTAGTTCACCAAATTTCAGAATGTTTAGATGACCCACTGATTTTAGGGAATTAAAAAAATGAAATCCTTTTCAAACATCAGCCCTGATTGGCTGGGAGACAAGCCCTAGTATAGGCTTCGCCTCCCAGCCAGCAGGTTTGGCTGAGAGTGAAGAGATTAACTGAGTCAGACTTCCGAGGAGTTCTGATTTAATTCCAATCAATGTAAGCAAATGGTTCAAAATCGAAAGTGTATTTGTGACACACGTCTCTGCATCAGAAACCAAATCGGATGTAAAAAAAACTTCCAATTTGATTTCCAAGTCAAGAGACCTTTGTTTACAAAGCTAGTCTCTACTCATCACAATTATTATGGTGTCTTAGAGTATTAAAATTCTCTCATTCAAATAAGGTAGCTGGTAGGAAATGTCAGACTGACTTGGTGTTTTAGAATTAACATCACCATTCAGAATGACTTACTTAAAAAGACTATAGCAATTGACCAAATACCCACCATACAGTTTCCATCTGGGAGTGTCATGAAGCCAGGGCTTTGCCAGTACGCAGGCAGAGGTGAACCAAAACAAACACCCAGCTTGTGTCAAACAGTTTAATTAAAGCAGCATTTATTGTCTGACTGTTTTCATATTCCAAATACAAAACATAAAGATAGGACTCAGCCACAGAATATAAAACAAAGACTGATAGCAAATGCTCATGCAGATTCAGACAAACGCCATAGTCAAATGTTCAGTCCAGTAGTCAAACGCCAAGAGTTCAGTTATTAAAGTCCAAGGATCAAGAGTCTATACTGTAGTCAATAGCCAGTCCAGAGATTCAAGGTTCCAAGAGTTCAGGAGACAGATCAGGATACCCAAAATCCACAGACCTGGGGGAAAGACCAGCAACATCCACAGCCAGATAGAGCAAATACTTTTCTCCCAAAGATCAGTCTCCAGGCTAGCTCTTTATAACCAGTTAAACCCAGCTGCATTCTGTCTCTTGCATGACTCCACCCTTAATTGTTTTCACCTGCAAATGCTTACCTACATATTATACTGTCTTTTAGAACTAGGACTGACACTAACCCCTTCCATCACCAACTGCTAGGCTTGACATCACCAACCACCATCAACTGTGGAACATGATACATGCCAGGGAGAGGAAAAATGATATATGCATTGTAATTTGAATTTTAGAACATTCCAAGGGTTTCATGTTCAGTTCCATCCCAAACTGGCTTTATAAAAATCAGTATCAATATAAACTGCCAGGTTTTGGGAACACTAGAGCAACTCGGGATTCAGATGAGTTCCTCTTTGGACCAGAACCCCAAGATTCCCCTGGTGTTGGCTGCCGGTGTTGGAGGATTTTGCAGGTAGTAGTTCAAAAAACTAATATTTTCCCAAGCTCTGTTTGAAACAGCACAGTGGGGCAGCCTGTTTGTTCATCAATCACAGGGATTCCTATAGCATTTCTCTTCACCTGAGGGGTCACAGTAGACAACTGAAACACAGCTTGTGTCAAAATAGAAGAAATAGCACAATACAAATATCTGAATAGCAGATAAAAATAGAAATTGAATACCAGATCTGTAAACCATTTTTGTGTTCAGCTTAGAAATATGCCTTAGGCATAAACATATGATCTTAGCTTTTAAGCTGAGGTCCAGCACCATATGGTAGCTGTGAAGTTGTGTGATGAAGGTCAGGTCTAAATACCCAGTCCAGATGAGATAACATTTTACTCACAGATACTGTTTGCACTTTAGGTCCTAATGGGGCTCTATATTTAGGATTCAGAAAGAGAAATCCTGACTGCAGGTTCATAATCCCAAGCAGACAGCAACCATGATTGGGGACAAGGAGAAATACTAAAATAAAAATAGTTCCCAACCCTTATCTCTTTGGACTGAGAGACTGGGGATTCTTCACTAACCTATATGTATTTGGAGGTTCATCCCGTCACTTTCTGGTTACCTGAGCTTCTAGCTGGTGGCCAACAGCATAGTCCAAATAGATTTAACATCAGCAGTCCAACTAAGCGTTCCTAAGTCTGGGAATTTCAACATTTTAACATGACAAAATAAGCAAGTCACTTAGTAAACCTTCAGGCTATCTTATTAAAATGTACATGCACGCATATTCCCTATGGGGAAGAAGGTAGATATTCCATGGTTTTGGCATATAGCATCTAATAGGGCACCTCACGTCTTACATCATATTAG
The DNA here is from genome assembly GCF_035594765.1 of Anolis carolinensis. Classification (NCBI taxonomy): domain Eukaryota; kingdom Metazoa; phylum Chordata; class Lepidosauria; order Squamata; family Anolidae; genus Anolis; species Anolis carolinensis. Next base: position 84,637,399 of record NC_085845.1, on the reverse strand, counting down.
TGTCTTAGTAAACATCACCATTAGACAGACATATATTTTCATAATTGTCAGGAACTGAGCTTTTAGTGCTTTTTGTGGATGAAACACACAGGTAGCCTTGGAAAATACCAAAATAAGCCAAATTTTCCAGCCCTTTTTTGAGCTGAAAAATCCTCCGTCGGCTTATAATGGGGTCAAGGCTGGGCAGCGGAGCCTGGAGGCCATTGCTTGTATTATATGATATATTTCTCCTCTTCCCCTCCCTTCACAGTGTGTTTTTTTTCCAGTCAAAAGGGAGAGAAGGGGGGAAAGGAGATATATTTCATGTCCATCTTGTTTGTATGGCTCTCTTTTAAACCCACCCAATTTCCTGGGTTTGTGTGTGTGTGTGTGTGTGTATCTAAATATATTAACTAGTTTTGTTCCCCTGGAAGTGTTCACTGGCCTTTGCAAGCCCTATAGATCTATAGATCTAAATATGTTTCTATATATGCATGTTTCTACTTAAGTTTTTGCAAACCAAATATATCCATTAATCTTCTAGAAGCATTTTCCCATGAAATATTTATTAATATCTCCTACAAATATATAGGCATTTCCCTCTGCAAGCCTTTTCAATCCCCATGTAGCTATATATTTGTATCTATCTATATACATTAATTTTATATATGAATTTTCCCCTCATATGTTTGCAGGTCTTTACAAATCCTATATACATATAGATATCTAGAGATTTTCATGCACCTGTATATCTGTATCTATATGTATACATTATTTTTATATATGAGTTTTCCCCTCATCTCTTTGCAGGTCTTTACAAATCCTATATACATATAGATATCTAGAGATTTTCATGCACCTGTATATCTGTATCTATATGTATACATTATTTTTATATATGAGTTTTCCCCTCATGTGTTTACAAGTCTTTGCAAATCCTATATAGATATAGATATCAATAAATATATACAGATACCAATATATCTGTCTATCTGTGTGTATGTATGTATATGTGTGTGTGTGTGTATAATTTTAAAAATAATATATAAATAATTTTATATATGCATTTTCCCCTCGCATGTTTGCAAGACTTTGCAAATCCTATATAGATATAATTATCTATATAGAGAGAGATGTCCAGATAGATATATATGAATATAGATATATAGGACTTGCAAATATTACAGGGGGAAATTCACACACAAATACAGTGTATATAGGCATGTCTAGATAGATATAAATATAGATATATAGGGCTTTCAAATATTGTAGAAGAAATACACACACACACACACACACACACATTTATAATTGAGAGCAGAGGTTCTCTCTTCCTCTCTGTTGCCGGTGTTTTAAGGAGACCTGTCAGCCACGAACACCATCAGTGCATAAACCTATTAGAGATGGGCCTGACCATGTTGGAGGTTGTGTGAACTGCCTAACACTTGTGTCTTATATATCCATTAATCTTATAAAATTAAGATTTGTGGTCATTATCCCATCTCCAACATGTATCTGTCCAATCAGAGATGCTTTAAGTGAATCCCTATTAATGTCAAGCAAGCTTCTTCCGTCTAATGGGAAATGGGATTTCACTGGTTATCTAGACTAGTCTGGTAAGAAACTGACCAGTAGCCAGCTGTGTGCTAGCTTGCTGTCAACACATGACTGAATCAGAATTAATGACACTATCATTCCAGTCTATTAACTGTACAAGGATCCTTCACCATTTTTTTCAGTCGGACTTTTTCTTCTTATCTTTTTAGTTTTGGGTTAGGTGGATGCATGCCCAGAAGTAGACTACACTGAGACAATTTCCTTACTATTCAAGCATTTTCAAAACATATACCAAAATAGCACTCAATCTGTAACAATATGGTTTAAACGCCAGGAGGGTACTAAGTTGAGGAAGGTATCCATGGACACATGAATAGTGGAGGTATAGCATAACTGATAAGGAGAGTCGTGAGTTTCCAAAATAAGAATAAATATTTGTGTCAAACACAATGTCAAATTCTTAAGCTGAGGTAGCTGCTGACAGTTTTCAGATGATCCTACAGTGACTGAGTCTCAAATTAGATCATATGACTGAGAATCGATCAGAAGACAATAGGATGATAGATAGTGGATGTTCAGATGTATTTACAAACCAGGGTTGAGAAGCTTACATAGGGTGTGCTAACAAAGCAGTTATGCAACTAAGAGTTCTGTCCCTGCCCCTTAACTACAAGACAAATAATACCGTGGTACCAAAATAATGAGTCTCCCACAATTGCTATTTTTATATAGCATCTTGCTGAAATGACAGCAGCATGGAAAATGAAGTTTCCACTTGAGGAAACAAAACCCTTTAAAAAACTGCTGTACTTATGACTGAATTGTCAGATTTGAAATATCTCTGCCTAAAACCAAAACAGATATTAGATGGCTCTTAGCAGTGAAAAACTTTTCCTACTGTCTCAATGACCCACAATCATTCATCCATAACTTTCTGTCATGTGCAGTTCTGTGTGTGAGAAAGTCATTGGCAAATACCCCCCCCCCCACGCTCTTCCACATTAGCAGGGCACATCTGTGGAGATAGCCACAGTTCTCTAGCTCAATACACCTAGAGGACCAAACATAAAGGGAGGTCCATGGAAACTGGTGGTGTCAGTGGGCCTTGACAATTGTCCACTCATGCTATCACTGAGCCTGCTTTCTTTATAAATAAAAAAAACCCAAAATTCTGTAGTTTCTGGTAAAGGCTTTGACAATCCACAAATGAAACACTCAATTGTTTTATAAACCCTTACAGGTATGGTTGTGAAGATGCACTATAATCCTACGCAATGTGGATTTTGATTATAGAAGTCAGCATCCTGATAAACCCAGATTCATTTTTAAAAGAGCAAGTTTGCAGCATGTATAATAGCAAATGCTTAAATATCTATGTTGTGAAATATGGGGACTGGGGGGAAAGGCTGAGCAGGATTTTCAGAACTAAGTTTTGTGCAGGGCTGTAGCGGGTCAACTCCTCTCCCCCCCCCATTTTTTTTCAGGTTTTAAAAAAACCTGGTTTAGTCATGAATTTTAACTGGTTAACCAAATCCCCATGAGTGTCCACTGAAGTTTATCGATGGAGCCTGATTTCCAAATTATTTTGCATTATGGAACTACTCTTCATGATCCACTAAGAAAAGGTTTCACCCCCCCCCCCCCATTGTTTTCTGGCTACGGCCCTGGTTGTGTGTGTGCCTTCAAGTTGCCTGTTGACTTAGGCTATCTGGAATCCTGGATCTTTAACTAGGGCTCCATCTATACAATAGAAATGGGATCTAGGTTATCATATTGTGAACAGTGGTCAGATGGTTTTACTATGGGGAATGTTTATATGTAGCATTTACTGTTTTTTTGGAGTTTCTATTCTGAACTTCACATACCCATTTTCACCACCCAGTCTTTCAGTTTTTGACTGGCTGTCAGCCCTAACATTTAGCAATACAATTTTTAAAAAAAATCTTTATAAAAGATTTTTCATATATCTGGAATTTTTATCATATGTCTTGCAGGCATGACAGCTCATCTAGTATGCCAAGGGACCCATATTTACTCATAGTTAGAAGCCTAGCTGACAAGATCTTTGTCATCTTGGGAAGAACAATCTGCCCTTCAGACAATCTGTTTCCATTCCAGCTATAGAGCAAGAAAAAGAAAATGAGCCTTCAACCCATCTTGAGTAATACATTTAATAGGAGCCATTATCAATTCAGCACCTGCCATGGCACATCTGCCACAGAGCCCATTTTTAAATTAATCAAATGGAGATGGAAACAGTTTTCCCCACCCACCTGGGACCGATCAGCAACTCTTTCTTCCTCCCCATGTTTTCCCATTTAGAATCCAGGACAGCAAATGTTACCACTGCAATTAGCATTACTTTAAAAAAAAATAAGACAAATGATATTACACAATATAAGGATAAAATTAACAAGAAATAAGAATGAGGAAAAAATGTGTTTCACAACCAGAATAAACAGGTGTAGAAACTGTCAACCTTTGGCAGCATTAATAGAAACTACAGGGATTCAACAGGGTACCAGGGGGAAATGCATTAGTACCAGGCTCCACATACATTCTGGAGGCTGAAGTCTGCTGCAGCTTTTATTTATACATTAAATAAATGGTAACTATACACTGTTCCTCTCAGTTCTATGACTTGATGGGTCTCTTAACTCTCCGGCGTCCGCCCAGCATCTTGATGGGCCAGAATTCAAAGACATAGCCATGATAGTCTGGATCAGAATACAAAGGGATTTGTCATAAAGGTCTGTTGCTTGGCACTTCACGTCATGCATCTGATGAAAGCTTCTGCTGCCAGTGTTTCCATCAAAATTTCAGCTCAGGTCCTAGATATCCATTTTTCAAAAGTTAGAGAGTATAATCTTTTCTATCCCAAACTATTTCAATCAAAGCCCTTGCTCAAAAAAGACCAGTCATTTCCTTATACATAAGCTGTCGAGTTTTCTTCAAGAATAAAGATATCAGATCTAATTCTGGAGAAACCTTGTTATTTCCAATATTCTTGTCACAGAAAAGTGACTCTTTAACTATCTGTTGGGAGAATGGTAATTTGCTTACTCCAATATGGTTCTGACACCATTTTTCTATTAATTGAGTATAATTATTTGTGTCCTGGAACCACAATTGAGACAGGCGGTTCGACTGTATAGGTAGCACTATCATAGAGGATGGCGGCTGCTGCATTTCTGTGTGACACCTTTTTCCTGCCTGGTAATCTTTTAAACACCTTTGTTAGAGTGGGTTCTTCTACATTCCTATACTGAATGGGAATTGGATCATTCTTCCATTCTGTAAATCAGAGAGACAGTAGATTGTTAAGAATGTGAATATTGCTGCTCCGTTTGACAAGGAAGATGATTTCATTTCTGCATGGTTTTGTTTTGTCTTGTGTGTAATTAGCTCTAGATTTTAGTATTTCGTGCATGTAGTAGATGTGTTACTTTGGATGCTTATGGGAACAAAATATGATTCAATAAATATACTTTATTTTACATTTTAATGAGTATTATAAATATGAAACAGAAGAATGCACATAAGTAGCTCTGAAGATTCACAATTATGCTAAATTTGCTTTTTAGTTCATGGTTTGTTCCACATCTTAAAATCCTTAGTCTGTGAATTTTCACATCAGAGTTATATATATCTTTCAGATCTAATAATGACATCTGTCAAGTCTAGTATGAAAGGTAAAACATTCAGAATTCATATGATCCAGATTTGACAACTTGTATTTGACACAGCATACAAAGGGTCAGGTATGAGCAGTGATACAAACTGAACTCTTCTGCACAATGTGTTTTCTTTATTAAAAGAATAGACTTGGGAGTGGGACTAAAAAATCTTATCCTTCTTTCAGTGCTTTCAAGACTAAAATCCCATAAATGGAAGAAAACAGACATAAATTATTCAGAATAAGATATGCAAATTTCTATGGACAATTTTGCAGTTTATTCTGCCTATTTTTGCTATTTTCTATATCCTTCCTCCTTCAATGTTCATTGTGAGATGTCCAAAAATGCTGGCCCTGTTCTACTCACTGAGATTTGTATTCAAAGATTCTAATTCTAGCTTCAGGGATTTCAGCAACCACTACCTTCAGGCATGCCTTCTTGAACATCAGAGAAGTGAGGAAAGAAAAAAATGGTGATTCCTCAGTTTTTCCCTCTCTTCCGTCACTTCAGCTGTCATCACTACAGGCTCCACGGCTGCCTGTGTAGATTTGAGCAACACTGATTCGGAGTATTTCATTCTGGATCAGCATTACAATTTGTGGCACATGTAGATGACCCCTCTGATAAGATTTGCTAGATCAAATCAAATATTTCTTTAATATGATCATAGACCAGCAAAGAACAGTGGGATACAGCCTGATAAAAGCATAAAAACTAGACTTCTTGCTTCCCATTTTGTGCAAAGGGAGCCAGTGTGTTCAACATGCCTTAAACCCATCAATGTGTGTAGGACTGGGGCCTTATTAAACTAATGTGCTTTCTATTTTTAAGTATTTATAGCAGGATTCATATCAACTGATACAACACAGAGTGCAGGAACTACGAGTCAAACTATAGACATGACAAAATAGAGAATTGATCAACTGAAGTTAATTACTAGAATCTAAATTGTTGTATAATTTATAACTCTGCCATAATTCATATTAACACTCATTAAACTGACAATGAATATGGGGAAGGTTTCAAATAAGAATGGTAATTGGGATCATGTGTGTACAGAATTTAAATCAGGCATAAATTATATGTCAATCAGGTATTAAAGGCATGCTAATAGCTGGTTAATAATTCTTTAATTATGAGCAGTAATGGTAGATACAATATACAACTTAAGGCATTAACATGCAAACATGAAATGGAATGAGAATGAGAATAAGCGTATGCTAGAAATATTGAGTTGGCTTCATCAGAACAATGCCAGTAATTAATGTATTCCCAAACCCTTACGTGGTTACTTCTGTAAATAATAAAATCCTTCTTTATAGTATTGTGAAGAAGCTTTTAATATTCATTGGGACCTCTGAAGTAAATAAGAAATTGTTGGTGAAAATTAATGAAATGGAGTTGTTAATTATGCATAAGTTAACAAGTGAGTGGTGTGCTCATAAGTGGGACTATACTACTTTAGGTCTAATGCCTGAAACATTTTGCCTTAAGAAGAATAGCTAATTGCAAATGTGAAGATGCTTTCAAATTAATCTCCCTATAAAAGTAGAAGTCCCCTGTAAGGGACAGTCTTACTGTTATGTGTCTGAAATTGCAATTACAAGCTCCCTTTGGAGGCTCTAATATTAAGCAGTGCTTTTATTTAATTTATTATTTGGTTTGCCCATCCCTATTATTACAATTAAGTGTCATGATTTTTGTAATTATTTATGTAAAAAGTTTCTAATCTGCCTTTTAGGCTCAACCCTTTCATGGTGGCATTCAACAAAGTTTAAACCATAATAAAAACACAATAACGACCATATGCCATTGTATCTACCATGGACCCAGAAAAATCCTCAATCAACAGTGGACCAAGGTACATCAATGAGGCCTGGTTGGAGAAATGTAATGATGGAGTCGAACAAACATCAGGTGGAAATGAGGTCTACAACTAGGATGGAAAATCATTACCTAAAAGATTCTGTCAGTTCTTGCAACTTTTTACAGCTGGCACTCTAGACCAGTGGTTCCCAACCTTTTCTTGATCAGGGACCAATTGACTAGGGACCAATTTGACCAGGGACCACTCTCCAATATTAATACCAAAAGGGTTATGAATCAGTTTTTGGTCAACTTTATTTCAGTTTGGTTATTTGGGGTGCTGATTGAGAAAATTGCATTGGATAGACCACATCAGCTCTTGTTTCTGATACAGAACATATGCCATCCAGTAGTCGCCATCAGTTCGTCCACAGAAAACCATATTTAATAATCTAGAGCTACTCCAATGCAATCATCAGCTCTTTGGAAAGGAGCAGAAATAAAATTAATAAAATGAAATAAATAAAAAGAAAGGAGGTTTGTGGACAGGATTTTTGTTTTCGCAGCCCACAGGTTGGGAACCACTGCTCTAGACCCACAAATTCTGCATCCATGAATTCCGCCATTCACAGTTTGAAAACATTCCTTCCAAAAAGTGTAAACCTTGATTTTGCCATTTCATATAAGGGGCACCATTTTACTATGCCATTATATGTGATAGAGCTTGAGCATTCAGCAATTTTGATCTCCCAGAAACAAATCCTAGCCGATACGGAGGGCCCAGTACTGTCTATGTTTTCCTTCTCTTCTCCCTTTTTGCAAGTTTTGACTGATAGAGAGTGCATGTGTGCAGTGACCAGCTACAGTATTTAAGGATCATTGGCACCAAGGGTGATAGGAAATACACTTTTCATTATAGATATTCCAGGAAAGTGTTCTAAGGGCATTAGCTTAAACTAAGCTAGAACGGAAAGAGAAATTAGGGTGCATCTACACTGTAGATGGATCCTTGGATTATGATTTTGGATTATGTGGTTTTAATTATTGGTTTTCATATTAGATGTTTTTAACTTTTGGGCTTTTAATATATATGTTTTTCATTTGTATGTCTGTTTATGCGGCATTGAATTGTTGCCACTTGTAAGCTGCTCTGAGTCCCCTTTGGGGTGAGAAGGGCAGGGTGTATATAGTAAATAAATAAATAGAAACAATGCAGTTTGACATTGAGCCATGGCTCAATACTATGAAATCCTGGGATTTGTAATTTAGTGTGGCACCAGTTAAACACCTTGTTGGCAGAGAAGGCTAAACACCTTGTAAAACTATAACTCCCATGATTCCTTAGTATTGAGCCATGGCTGGTAAAGGGGTGTAAAACTAAATTCATTCTACAGTATTAGTGCACCCTTAGTTTTATTTCTGGGGAGTGTTCAAAGAGAAAAAAGGAAGCAGACAGACAAGGTGGAGAGATCCCTAGGAATATCAATCCAAGGTCATGTCTACACTGACTTCTTAGATCTGTGTGAAAACAGCAGAAAAGAAAGCGATTTCACTGAGCGGATGATTACATGTGAAGTTCTGGAACAAGTTCAAGGCCTGGATAGTCCTTATATACATTACAGAGGCTGGCCTTGATCTGGTTCCAGGATCCACAGTGGAATCAGGGGTTATTGTTTTTTACCTCCTCCTGCCACAACACACTGGACCACCTGTCTCTTAATTGGTTTCACCATGCAATGTGGTTTACACTTAGGCATGCTGATGCACATTATGGACACTATTTTTTATTATCTCCCAATTTTACTTCTCCCTGTTTAAAGCTCTTAATGCACATTTACAGTGTGTGTCATCTAAACACCACACTGACAAGCTGCCTTCCAACTGCATTAAGTTGTCGGTGTAGATGTTCCCCAAGAGAGGTAATTTGATAAGTCATAAGGAGATTTTAAGTCACTAAAACACTCATTAACCCTATTACTGCTGCTCTTATTAAGACACATAGAACTCTTTAAATGTTGATCATTGTTTCATTTCCAGCAGTGACAAAAGAGAAGCCCCCTGTTGATAATGTCTCATTTTCCTTTACGTCTCTCACTCATGAGAGCAAACAATCTTGATACTATTTCCATCTGCAACATTCTCTGCAAGAATTATGTTATACCTTCACCTTAACTGCTTAGGTGAGTCAGTTGTTGAGGTCAGCATACTCTCACACACATTTTTAGCGTTGATCAAATATACCCATTCCAGAATGACTTTGAAGTCAAATATGCAAATGCATTGTAGCCCTCTCCGTCATTAGACCCTCTGTAGCCTTCTGAAAGCTGCTTCCTCCTAATCAAAACAAAATTGACTTTCCTTAAGCATCAAGCTCCATATTTGTTACAAGTACTCTATAATAATTATGGTATCCTAAAGAACTATTACAGAGCCATTAGCATTTCATATACAAATCCTTCTGCCTGTGAGGGCTTTTGACTTTGATATATTTATACCCTCTTCTGCAGTTCAACACAGTGGTGCTTTTAATACCACATGCATATCTTTTCTGCCTCTGTGGTTAAAAAATAGGATTTGTACAACAGTCTAATATTATTGCATATTGTAATTACACAGCCTAATTACATGATTGCATGTCTTTACACTAATTGCACAATTAAATGCCATTACTGCAATTACACGAATACATTTGAATCAATTAAGACTGCCTAAAATGCATGGGCAAGTCACACAACAGACACATTCTGAGTGCATGACGGTCCCACAAGAAGCTGCATGATGTTAGATATAGATTGCTGAAGTTATATCATCTTTCATTTGTTTCCGGCTTTATATAGGTAACTTTCCTTCTATGTGGATTCCTTCTGTGCAAGCTTTGGATTTACCAAATCCATACTCACCTTTTCCGGTGCTTCTTTAGTGCTTGTTCATAGGCACATTTAGAGGGAACATGGGAGGAGGCTTTCTCGTTGTCTGCTCCCAGTCTTTGGGATTCCCTTAGCAAGGAAGTGTGGGGTGTGCGAAACGGCACAGAATTCCGTTCTGTTTTCGGGTCCATTCCCCCCACCCGTTTCTGTTTTTGGGAAGATTCTTCCCAAAATGGAAACAAATGGAACTCAGAGTTCCAAATTACAAATCTGAACGCCCCCCATCTTTTGGAATCTTCTCGAAAACAGAATGGGGATACCCGAAATTCGGAATGAAAACAAAAGACATCAGCACACCCCTACAAAGCTTTGACTGGTTTCCCACCTGCTGTTTTAGCAACTGAAGTTCTTTTGAGGAACATAAAGACAGAAAAGAAAGAAACGGATTCTAATAATATCGAACACTGATTTTGTTCTTGCCTTTTTAATGCATATATTTCAGTTTTCTTTCAATTTTCTTTTAACATGTTTTATTGCAACGTGCTTTTATCTATATTTATTGCAGTCCTTGTGAATCACCTTGAGACCCAGACTTGAGCAAAAGAGGGCAGGAAGCCACCAGGTTTCTGCTACCTGTTGTTCTTGGGAAAGTGCTGCCACACAGGACAAAATACAATATGAACTGTATTAAAATGCTGGGTTGTGCCACATTTTGTAGCCATATACAGGTACAAAATCCCACCTCATTAGCAGGGGAATTGCAATACAGGCCAGCCGTGCTGACATTAGATCAGCACAGCTGGGCATGGACAGTGCCACTCAATCCTCTCTGCCCCCCATTTAAATCTCCCAGCCAAAAAACAAAAACAAAGGAAAAGCCTCCTTACTGTTCCTGAAAAGATTTTGGTCTTCCTTGCAAATATTGTTTTATCCCATGTGTAAACTCCTGCCAATCTAGCAGTTTGAAAACATGCAAATGTGAGTAGATCAATAGGTACCGCTCCGGCGGGAAGGTAACGCCGCTCCATGCAGTCATGCCAGCCACATGACCTTGGAGGTGTCTACGGACAACGCCGGCTCTTCAGCTTAGAAATGGAGATGAGCATCAACCCCCAGAGTCAGACATGACTGGACTTAACGTCAGGGGAAACCTTTACCTTAAACTACATTAAAAGGTTGACTCCAGCTTACTCCACATTAGCTTGGGTGCATCATTTGTACCCCAGGCTAATAAAATATCTACAGTGCATTTTTTGACAGTGTAGATGGGCCCCGAGGCGGCTTTTGCCCAGTAATCGTCCAACAACATAATTACTCTGTGTCACTACAGTAATACTGCCACTTTCAGATATGCTCACTTTCAGGCAAAGAAGTTAGAGTAGCCGGTGAGTTCCCTTCAAAAACAAATGAGGTAGATTAGTGGCTGCATAATCACCTCTGCTTGGCTTTAGCTATTTGTGGGGTTATCCACCCTGGTCTGTTCCAGCCTTTCCATAGTATTTTAACTGTCTAGTGCTATTCTGTGTGGGAGGTATAATTTGACAAAGTAGTTAGTTATATTCTTTGCTAGAGAGTCCTGTCACTGTACTTCTAGAAAGTGGAATAGAGATCTCCAGCAAAGAATTCTAACTACCAAACTATACCTAAATACAACTTCTATTTTTCCAGTGGATGGAGCAATGGTATTTAAACTGGTATCAAACTGCCATATTTGTACAATTTAGAGAACTGCTTGACTTTTTATTTCACAATTGAGCCAAATTCTTAAATAAATGGAATTCCACTTCTGGAATAATGGCTTCTTCTTACATTTTCAGGAATTTGATTTAGGCCTTTGACATGCCTTTTCTTATCATGGCGTATAACTGTTAAAAGCTCAACAAACCTGTCATGAGAAAGAAGTGTATTACTTTTCATAGAGCAATTTTTCTTCCGCTGAAGGTCTCGATAAAAGCTTCACTTGAAAAAAAGATGCATCTTCAACTGGCTTGGCTGTTGTTCAGTTTTATGAAGTTAGCACTCTTTTATGAGATATTTTTGCAGCCGCGTAATCTATCTGATGCAGACTTGTCATATGGCCATCAATGAGGGTGATGCTATCTCAAATCCAATGCCTTTGGAACTCTAATCCCATCAACATATAAAATAAGGCAGTAATGACTGGGTGAATGAGGAAAGCTAAAGAACATGATGGGTAATGAGAAAGAAAGAGAATTTAGTCCATGGAAAAAAGAGCATCAGAATGGGTGAGTGAGGAGAGGGGGACAAACTATCACACAAGGATTGCAGCACAAGTTTGGGACTTCCTAGCCACAAATGGAAATATCATCACACAGTGTCATTGTACACATACCTCCAACCGATGTTTAACTCATTGTTCAAAAAAAAACAACAACAAGGGAACTCCCATTGCAATGACTTTGGTGAGAGTGAGTTTTCTCTTCCTCTCCCCCTTTCACTTCCATTCAAAGAACTATATTATTATTATTATTATTATTATCATCATCATCATCATCATCATCATTTCTTGGGTCCCAAGATATGGTATATATCAGGGGTCCTCAAACTTTTTAAGCCGAGGGCCGGTCCACAATCCTTCAGACTGTTGAGGGGCCGGATTATCATTTGAAAAAAAAAATACAAGCAAATTCCGATGCACACTGCACATGTCTTATTTGTAGTGCAACAACAACAACAACAACAATGAAAGAACAATACAATATTTAAAAATAAAAATAATTTTAACCAACATACATTTATCAGGATTTCAATGGGAAGTGTGGCCCTGCTTCTGGCCAATGAGATAGTCAAGTTAATTAGGGTTGTTGTTGTTGTTGTTGTTGTTGTTGTGTGTCTTCAAGTCATTTCAGACTTTGGGCGAGCCTAAGTCTAAAATGTATTTATTTATTATTTATTTATTTACTGCATTTATTTACTACATTTGTATCACACCCTTCTCACCCCAAAGGGAACTCAGAGTGGCTTACAAATTATATGTACATACAATATATTATATTATTAGCATAGCACAATATTAGCATTATATATTACTTTATTGAACTATACCACTATACTGTAATATTATTAGTAATATTATATGTAATATAGAATATATAATTAATATTATTATATGGTATTATTATTAGTGCTATATTGTATTACATTATAATATTATTATCAATATTATATGTATATACCATATATTATATTATGAAACTGAGGGCAGGGGCCAGGTAAATGACCTCGGAGGGCCGCATCCGGCCCCCGGGCCTTAGTTTGGGGACCCCTGGTATATATAAAATACGGTGTATGGTATATATAAAGTGTATTTTTCAGTGATTGCTTGGGGCCACCAAAAGACTGTTTGCTTACACTTGAAAATTACCTAGGGTCGGCTCTGGCTCTAGCTCAAAGCAAGACAGGTTTGCAACACTGGAGCCTCATGCACTAAGGTACAGCAAGGCCACCTGGTTTGGAGAGAGGAAATGAGACTTGGGGTAGAATGGGAATGAAGTGTGTCTGTTCTGTTTGACATTGAGTCAAACAGAACAAACAGGGCTGAGGTTCCCTTATCCAGAATTGTGAAATCCAAAATACTCCAAAATCTGATATTGTCCACACTGGAGGCTATGATAGTGACACCTTTGCTTTCTGGTGCTTCAGTGTACACAAACGTTGTTTAATGTACATAATTTTTTGAAATATGGTGCATAAAATTACCTTCAAGCTATGTGTATAAGGTGTATATAAAACATCAATGAAATTTATGTTTAAACTTGAGTCCCATCTCCAAGATCTCTCTTTATGTCTATGCAAGTATTGAAAAATTCAAAAATAATCTAAGATACAGAACACTTGGTCCCAAGCATTTTATATAAGGAAGTTCAATTGTAATGAAAATTAACCAGTGCCATTCTTCATTTAGCCCTGTTCTTGTCTATGATTTCTCAAAAGTAAGCTCCACTGAGTTCAGTGGAACTTTCCCCAAGTAGAGAGTCAAAGGATTGCCATCTTAGTCATGCCTATTATCAGAGAAGAATGAGAAAATTTACCTTCCTTTGTCCTCCATCTGGTAAAAAAACATAAGCAGCATAAATGCTCTTGTGAGCTTCTCTCACAGTTTGGCTGTTTCCAAGGTGATATTCTTGCATCTTCAATGAAATTAACTATGGTGTTCATCATTTTGACAAGGGTACTAGGTAGGCCAACACTGGTCCCAATCATTGAGAATTAAATTAAGTGTATTTAGGCATCAGAGGTTTCCAAAGGGTACAAACATTTAATCATAAAGGATTACTGAAAATAAGGTTGTCAAAACCCTTCTGCCTCCTGAAACGAAGACAGCTTATTCCCAAATGTAGATGTGAAATTAGGCATCAAATGCTACTAATTATGGGCTAGTTCAGATGGAAACTGGGAGCTAGGGATGGGAAATACAGCATGACTTAAAGGTATCATGATATAACTTTAAAAGACATTTGAAGGATCTGCATGTCTGTGATGACTCATGGGCCATGTAGTCCCGTTCCTAGCACTGTTGTGACAGATGAAGAGGAAAACTTAGGTTTCCCACCGTTTCAGCCAGAATTGGAGCCCTTGCACCTGCAGGAGACTTGCCTTCCAGAAGTCTGCCAAACAAGCCTTGAGCCGAAATCTCCCCCATTTTCTCGCCGTGATTATTATAAACAACAGAAAGGCGCTCAGGAGGCGTCTCGCAGGAGTGCTAGGATTGCTGCCAGGCATTCAGCTGATTAAGCCTGCTTCCCATGGGAAACTTTAGGGAGTCATGCATCTGGACACAGAGAATGGCTTTCGGTTCTGGTTCCCCAGAGAAATGTTCTTTGGCGGGAAAACGAGACCCTATTTAGGTGTTTTGCCCACGTAGGAATCTTGCGGAGTCAATTCGTCAGCTTCGGGAGTAGGTTGTGTGTGGACTACGCTACTCCCGCGTCCTTGCTCCCGTTTCCAGCCTTGCCTTGCTTCCCAGGACCTTGCCTTGCTCCACGGACCTTGCCTTGCCTTCCGGACCTCGCCACGAATTTACCACGGATCCTGTTCTTGCTCCTCGTTCTTGTTGCCTTGAATTAAGCCTAGTGTTCCAAGAATCAAGTTTACTTCCTAGCCTTGCTTAAGTTTTATGGACTAAAGGACCTTGTCATCTCCCCTCACTTTGCTTGGCAAAGTGAGTGTTTCGGTTACTGGATTACAACTTTGGACCTTAATATTTCATATTGGACATTGTTTCTTTGGACTAATTTTGACCTTTCCTGAAAGGTCTACTTCTGGACTATTTTCTACACTTGTTTTTATTAACTTTATATACTCCTACAATAAAGATATTAGATAGATTCTGGCCTCTGTGTATGGTTATTGGTGCTCTGCAGCCTGGGTCCTGACAATGTCTGACATGCCCGTGCCTATGCATTCAATGAGATTATTTCCTGGATAAAAGAAATCTCTCCATGCTCCTTTAACTTTTACATTTTGCAGAAGAGGCCATCTTGTCTAGATCACTGCTTCTTAAACTGTGAGTCCCAAACCCAGATGGTCTCCCCTTAGCTCATTGTTGGGGTCACAAATAATTTGGCAACAATAAAAGATTTCTAAACACCATCCATTAATATAAATCTGTTAGCAACAATGTGCACTGTTTACAGTGAGCTCTGCAGAAAATGCTTCAACTGAACTCCACAAAAATGACAACCAGCCTTTTTAGCAAATGCTGATTCATTTTCAATAAATGTTCAATTTTTATATCTATTTTATATCCCTTTCTACCTGTGGTCATGGAAAAATGTGTCAGGTGGAAAGGGGTTGCGAGTGGGGAAAGTTTAAAAAGCCCTAGTAGACCATAGTAGATGAAGTTCTTTTCACATCTGCAGTCTTCTGTACCTTCTCAGCTACTGTCCATGTTTTCTTTAGGCAGAGGATTTACATATAAATGTAATTTGTAATAGCATTCCTTGTTTATAATCCCCTTAGCATCAAGGCAAATTGGACTACAAAAATGTTAGATGCCTCAGGTTATCTTTTGTTTTTTTGTTTGTTTCTGGTATACATACCAATGTGTGTCTTTTAATTCACTATATTTTGAGCAAAGTACTGAAAGGTAAACATTCTAAATCATTTGCTAGCATAAACAGATGGCAAAGTTATATTGGCTTCACTTTGTGAAAGATAATTTCTAAGAATTAAGGTGGCTGATGTTTTGAGCAAGTATAATCTTTACAACAGGTGAAAGTTTCCTTTGTGCTTTAGATAACTGCCTGCTTTTTCAGAGGAAATCCGTAATTGAATTTTAAAAGGAAACAGTGAGAATGAAGAAAACATCCCAAACAACCCTCTAAAGAAACCAGAAATGAGTTTTGCATCCTGTGCAAATATACCTGACATTCCATGCAAATAAATATAACTGATATGTTGTATCTTAAAAAAGAAAGTTGGGCCAGAATTGTTTAGGGCTTTTAGGGTAAAGCCAGCACTTTGAATTGGGTACGGCCTTTCAGGAAGGAAGAGCCACTGTAAGAAAATACCTCCTAGACCTATTCCCACCAGGCAGCCCAGAAGGATGCGGTGGTCTACGGAATCAAAGACCACTGAGCGGTCCAGCAGAACTAACAGGGACACACTCTCCCTGTCCAGTTCCCGGCATAGATCATCCACTAAGGTAGCCAAGGTTGTTTCAGTTTCATGTTCCGGCCTAAAGCCAGACTGTGACGGATCTAAATAATTAGTATCTACCATGAATCCCTGGAATTGCGAGGCCACCATGTATTCCGTGACTTTACCCAAAAAGGGAAAATTAGAGACTGGCCGAAAGTTGACTAATTGAGTTGGGTCCAGTGATTGTTTAAAGCAGTTTTATAACAGCTTCTTTTAAGCTCGCTAGAATCTTGCCTTCCTGTAAGGAGGCATTAACCACTACCTTTGCCCACTCTGCCTAACCCCCTCTGGCCTTCTTTATCAGCCAGGATGGGCAGGGGTCTAGGATGCATGTGGTTGTTCTCGCCTCTCCAAGGATCTTGTCCACATCCTCGAGCTGCACCAATTGAAACGAATGCATCAAAACTGGACAAGCAGATGTTCATGTTACATCTTCAGAGAATGCCATTAACATGATGTCTAGGTTGGAGTGGATCAAAGTGACAAAGAACCGAGCAAATGCTTCACAGCGAGCTGCCGAATGGTCAGGGATCCCATCTTACGAGAAGTGATTTAACAAACCTCTGACCATTCGAAACAGCTCAGCTGGACAGTTGTTTGTGGATGCAATGTTGGCTGCATAGAGAGGTTTTTTTTGTGTGGCTTCAGTTGCCGTGGGAGATGCCCTTAGATGGAGACATAGCCATATTCGATATAACTTGCTATGTCTAGTACACCACACACACTCTAGTCTCCTCATCTTTCACTTCATTGCTGCCAGCTCCTCATTGAACCAAGGAGATGGTTGAGCTCGGGTACTTGAGAAGGGATGCTCTGGAGCAACCATGTCAATTGCCCTAGTCATCTCCTTATTCCAGAGAGTGACCAGAACATCGACAGGATCACCTGCTGAGGTGGCAGGAAAATCCCCAAGAGCAGTCAGGAATACTTCTGGATCCATAAGCCCCCTGGGGCAGACCATCTTATTTGGTCCTCCACCCCTGCAGAGGTTAGGGGACACAGTAAGCCTAAACCTGATCAGGTGATGGTCTGTCCATGCCAACAGAGTGATGGTTAACTTCTCCACACTGCCACCTCACGCTCATCCCTGGCAGAACACCAAGTCCAATGTGTCCAATGAGTCTCTTTGTGAAGAGAAAAAGTGGGGAATAAATAAATACAATAATTATAATAATAATTGAACAAGTAAGAACTTTCTCAGTCAGTGCTGGCATTGATTCTATGAGCCCAGTTTAATTGGGGCTGGCAGTTGAATTTTGGATGCAATGTTTTTGTATAACCAATAACAGAACTAATATATGTATTTTACCATATTTTTTCAAGTTTCAGCTCTTCATTTTCTCAAGGATTAAATACTATCCAGATTGGCGTCTCTCTTTTAAGGAGGTTAATACATCATTATTTCTTTTCTTTCTCTTAATGAAAAGAAAATGAGGGAATAGAGTCCATTGCAGGTGGCTTTAAAAAATACAAATGGCTATTAATATTTATGATTCCTGTTCCCGTAATGCCAAAGATGTAATTGAGGTTGTAGACTTATTATATCAAATATTGTAGAAATGCAAATTGAAAGACAGTTGTTTCCACCTTTCCTCACAAAGTGATGAAAAACTCCTTATGAAAAGACATGAATTAAACAATATCTTCCAGTATGCTTCAAATGGAGCTTGGTGTTGTATCACTATAGCCAAAGGCCAAAAGCACACTTGTAAACACATTCATCCAAGACGGTTGGTAGCCCTAAGGACACCTGGGGATCTAGAATGAAGGCAATGAATGTGATTAAAAAGTATCATTCAGAATTGTAAATACCCACCTGCCTCATCATTATGCCTAAGTAAGCATTTATTTCTGGACATCAGGGTACGAACATATTTGTCACAGAGAGCTGCTGTGCAGAGTAAGGGAGTGCAGTTTCTAGACTCTGGCTTGCAAGGTCATACTAATAGCCCCTCCAGGGCGGGGGGGGGGGGGGGGTTAAAAACTGGGTTTCAAATTCCTGAAACTGTCACAGAATTGCACCACAATATAACCATTTTGACTATCTGAATCCAAAACCTTTCTCTTCCTCCTTGATCCCACAGAATCATTCTTTTTCCTTGGGAAGCTCATAGGCTGAAAGTAATAAAGGAATGTTTTAGAAATGTTGATGACAAGAATAAGGCATGTCAGTATACTTCCCATAATCACCCCACTTTAGAATTACTCAGTTATTCAGTCAGTATCATACAATTGTCCTGGATTTATGCAAGAAAATTGGGTAATAAATACGTAGGTATTTATAATTTAGGGAGTAGTAGCATAAACTACTACAGTTAAATTGGAGTTGTAATGGTTGAACATATGACCTTTATGAAAAGCATGTCTTCAGACATTAATTTTTGCAGGTCAAGTTACTTAATTCTATGTGACTATAAAAAGGATCTAGTCATTCAACAGAGAAATGTACTCAATATGCACTCAAAATTTTTAAGAATTCTACACCCTTGATTTACCAATTCATGTAGACACTTATTGCTGCACCTCAGTATCACAGTGGATCAATGTTCTTTAACTGTCATGTATTATTGAGTTTTCTCTAGCCAAATAAACAATCGTAGTGTTCAGATAGGAAGTAAACAGTGTATATGCTTCTGAAGAGAAATGAGTGCAGATCAGTGTTCTTAAATCCTGTGCTTTAGGACAAACCTTCCTCAAGTTGGCAATATTAAGGAATATGCTTTCAAGTTGCCTGGCCCAATCTACACTGCCATATAATGTAATTTTAACAGAATTATATGGTAATCGTAGACAAGGAGTGTCAAAACTTTTGGCAAAGAGGGCCAGATTTGGTGAGGTGAAAATGGGTGGGGGCTGACCATTGAGCTTGACCTTTTTTTTGGAAGTAGGCCTCTTTGAACTTGATTAGACTTATTTCTGAATAAATATGTAAACAAGGGGAACCATGAAACATGAATGAAATGATATGTAGTAAATATATACCAAATGAGACCTGCACTTTAATGAAGAGTAGAGTCATTAGAGTGAAAACTAGACATGGCTTTTATACATTTAATGGTTGTGTAAAAAGAGGACATTTTAGTAGATGCTATTGTTACACAACCTTGTAGCAAGCAGCATCTCTCCTCTTTTACTCAACTCATTGCAGTTGGCGTAAATAACCCCCAAAGCACCAGATCCTATCTGATCTTGGAAGCTAAACAGGACAAGTCCTGATTAATATTTGGATGAGACACCAGCTATGAATGGCAGATGCCCTAAGCTATATTTTAGGGGAAAGAATTTGTAAAACCACCTCTATGTATTCTTTACCTAAGAAAACCCTATGAAATTCATAAGATGGCCATAAGTCGACATATGACTTGAAGGCACATGCACAGTGGGAATCCTGTGGCATCTCTAATTGAAGAGCAACATATTTTTTCTGTAGTAGATGAATGGGAAAGTTTTTAACCCCTTGGGAGTGTTCAATAAACTAGAAGCAACTATTTTAAAGGGTAGTTGTGAACTTCTGTGAAAATGAGAAGAGCTAGTAGGAGGAAGTGAACTGTCTCAGACTGCTTCTACACAGCCACATAATTGAGATCAAAATGTGGATGAAAGAAATCCAGTTCCACTCCAGAGGGTCTCCACATGCACCTTGGGAACTGCAAAAAAGCTCCATCAGTCCACAAAGCTGCCCACACGTTGAATCGATCCAACAAACATAATTATTTCCCTTACCCCATTGGGAGAAATGTGCTGAACTGCAGCAGCCCATTGAATGAGAGTTAGCAATAGGACTCACCTTCCAACTAAAAAGAAAGGGGGTGCAGCAATTTCCTCTTGGGAGGGGGGAGTTGTTTGTTTACTTTCCTGAGGGCACCATATCTGGTCCTTTATCCGAATTTTCCAGTGGTGGTGCTGGTTACACAAGTGCTGTGCATATTCCTGTAGCATCCAAGCATCTATACACTGATCAGCTACAGCACATTCTCCTGACTTTTTAAACATGTGTTTTCTATGGCAATGCACATTGCAGTGGCCATTAGGGGTATGTGTTTTCTAGTCACCCTGCTTATGATTCACATCAGGGATTTTACAGCATGCGTAGATGGGGAGCTCAGATATTTAGTGCATATGCAAGTCTTGCGTGTTGGGTCAAAACATAGTCCAGAGCAGATTTTTAATACAATGTCACAGCTTTTATCCATCCCACTAGCATTTCCATTCTGCCTCCTGATTTTATCCTGGTTTAGAATGATTTACCCTTCCCACCTTCTTATTGGAAAGCAGTGGAATTAGCAAATAAACCTTTAACAGTGATAGGGAGATTGCCCTGTTGGAATCCTCCAAGCTATGGGGCATAGTGAATTAATTATGTAGTTTAATGTATTGATGTTAGGTTTAATTTACTGATGATAGGCTTTAATTTGATGTTAGGTTTTAATGTTATTTTCATATGCAGGGTTTCTCTGGGATTTTATGTCAGTATTTGTTTGTTTACAGAGGCATTGAATGTTTGCCATTGTATGTTGGAATCCACCCTGTGTCCCCTTGGGGAGATAGGGCGGAATATAAATAAAGTTGTTATTATTATTATTATTATTATTATTATTATTATTATTATTATTATTATTATTTACAGGCTAAAACAATGATGTCAAACTTGCTACATTACCGATTTTATGCCCCATTAAGCAAAATAAAAAATATATTCCACGGATACGGGGGCTGTCCTGTATATAGATTACATTCCCCTAATTTATCCTTGTCTTCTGAGCTCACATAGCTTTGTGGTTTTTGGAGGAAACTGAAAGTAGACCCCAGCAGTTCACTTAGTATGCTGCTGCTCAGTCGCATAGTTGTCTCCGACTCTTCATGACTTCATGGACCAGTCCACGCCAGAGCTACCTGTCGGCCGTCACCACCCCAGTTCCTTCAAGGTCAAGCCAGTCACTTCAAGGATACCGTCCATCCATCTTGCCCTTGGTCGGCCTCTCTTCCTTTTTCCTTCCATTTTCCCCAGCATCGTGATCTTTTCCAAGCTTTTATGTCTCCTCATGATGTGACCAAAATACTTCAGCTTTGCCTCTAATATCCTTCCCTCCAGTGAGCATCCGGGCATTATTTCCTAGAGGATGGACTGGTTGGATCTTCTTGCGATCCAAGGCACTCTCAGAATTTTTCCTCCAGCACCAGAGTTCAAAAGCGTCTATCTTCCTTCCCTCAGCCTTCCTTATGGTCCAGCTCTCACATCCATAGGTTACTATGGGGAATACCATTGCTTTGACTATGCAGACCTTCGTTACCAGTGTGATGTCTCTGCTCTTCAATATTTTATTAATGTTGGCCATTGCTCTTCTCCCAAGAAGTAAACGTCTTCTGATTTCCTGGCTGCAGTCTGCATCTGCAGTCATCTTTGCGCCTAGAAATATAGTCTGTCACTGCCTCCATGTTTTCTCCCTCTATCCCTCCAGTTATCAATAGGTGTAGTTGCTATTATCTTGGTTTTCTTGACATTTAACTGCAACCCAGCTTTTGCACTTTCTTCTTTCACCTTGGTGATAAGGCTCCTCAGCTCTTCCTCACGTTCGGCCATCAGAGTAGTATATTATTTATTAAAACATTCAAGCTCCAACTTCAGTGCTTATCTGTAAAATATTCTGTTTATGTGCAATAAAAGTCTGAAATTTTAACCACAATTAATAAGTTTACTTTTTAGGTTGAGGAAGAGTAATAGGTCCAATTTATCTCACAAATGTGTTAGAAGGAGGCAGGATAAATATGGAAAGAGAAACCTGTTAGCCATTCTTGTCTCTAAGAAGGAAAAGCAAGATAAAAATGTAGTACACTCTTGTTCATCCACCAATATGGTGTCCTTGTGGCTTCATGTTGTCACCATAAGATGAAAAACAATCTTTTAACATATGGTAAGCCCCAGTTATTTTCAGAAAAGCAGAGCTTTGCATCATTAAACGTGATTTTAAGGCAGCTGGTTCTCTTTTCATTATTCACAACAGTCTGTTAAATCAAGTTCGTCTGTAGGCAAGTTTACACTTAGAATGCTTGCCTGCTCCAGTGCACAATTGCTTCACATTGGTCTCAGCTTTTCTAAAATACAACAGCACGATTAATTCACATCCACTAGATATCTTGACAGAAAACTAATTTTTAAATAAGCCTTTTGCAAATGGTTCACTGGCCGGCCTCCTTTGAGCAATGGAAAGCTACCTCATCACCAGATGGAGTGTTTTAAGGCACTTCCATTTATTTCCTTCTGTTACTCTTGTTTTATTTCCTTCCTCCAGACTTGTTTATTGCTAGGGATGCCATTTCAAAAGCTGTTGTGGCCTCAAGCATCTCATTTTCTGTTCACTTTTATCTTGATTGATGTCCTTCATATTTTCTTCAGTGTCAGTTTATTGCATAGTGGTTACCCTAGAAGACATCTTGTTGTTGAAACCTTTAAAGGAGCACCTTCTGCTTTATTACCCCCCCCCCCCCTTTTAGCATCAGACCTGTACTCATAGAATTTTTGTAATGGTGCAAGCATTTTAAGTGGAATATCTAATTTTTTTGCATATTTGTTTGATCATGTTGCCACTAGTTGCGTTAATGGCCATTAAATCACAATTGTAAACTGTAAATCATGGCACCAACCGCATTATGGAGTAGTGACAGAGAGAAAATTTATAGCTAGCATGTTTAAAACCCTTGCAGCTGTGCATTGCATTATTTAACAAATGGAAATCCAGGGAAAGGGGGGAAATGTGTCATAGCAAATATTTCTAGGTAGAAGAGTGAAAAGGGGTTAAAACTGACAAAGGTAAAGCCTGGAATGTTCTATGTTGCAATAAAAGATCCTAAATCCCAGGGCATCTTGGTCACTTTGTTCTAGGAATTGTAACCCCAAAAGACAGCAATTCTAAACTAAGATCGTCCATGTTTACTTATAAAGTGTGATGGCTGGAGTTTTTTTTCCTGAGTTTCCATGTTATTTTTCACATACTGTAGCACTTCAATAGCACTGTAACAATCATGACTGCACCCTACAGATTCCTGAGATTTGTTATTTGGTAAAGCACTTGTGCTTCTAGCAAATAATGCTTAATACTTCAGGATTATAAATCCCAGGATTCCACAGAATGTCGTTATGCTAGTTAAAATGATATCAAAATGCTCTGTGTGCATGCCGCATGCGCCATTAAGTTGTCTGTCGACTTATAGCAACCCCATTAATTTCATTGGATTTTCTTAGGAAGGAATATTCAGAAGTTTTGATATGGATTATATGAGCACACACACATATATATCATAAGTATAAGCACATTGAAATAAACTAAGAAATTAGATTTTTTTATATGCAGTATTTAGAAGACTCAGGAATGTTCAGGAGGTCTGTTCAATATAAAGGCCAGGGAATGATCTGTTACCTGTAAATTCCAAGTGCCAGGAGTGAAAGCTGGAGATGGCTCCTATATGTTAAATAGATGTGTCAAAGATTAAATTTCAGCAGATGTTGCTCATCACCCAACCAGGTAACAAATTCCCTCTTCTACAGGATCCATCCATCTCATTCTAGCAACCCTGGGGTGATCTCAGTCTTTTGGTTAGCTATCAATATTTCATGGGCAACTCCAAGGCACCTTCTTCTCCCTACTTTGTCTTTAAAATGGAAACCAGCCTAATGGAAGTAAAATGGTAGGGCCTCTTGATTTGATGGATGAGCTGAAAATACAATGTCTAGCTGTAGCCGTGTTTTTAGAAGAACTGA
Source organism: Anolis carolinensis (assembly GCF_035594765.1). Lineage (NCBI taxonomy): Eukaryota > Metazoa > Chordata > Lepidosauria > Squamata > Anolidae > Anolis > Anolis carolinensis. Next base: position 84,613,094 of record NC_085845.1, on the reverse strand, counting down.
TGTATGTACCATATGTTGAGAGGGTCAAAGGTTATCTAAGTAATGTAGAGTGGACTGCGCATGTAACTTTGCCTGCTTGTAACAACAAAAGGTATAAAAAGAAGAGAGTTTCCTTTGTTTTGGGCTCTGGTTCTTTGGGACGGATTCCACCAAAGTCACCAGCTGGTAAATAAACCTTATTTCTTTTCAAGTTTCAAGAAAGGGTCTCGTTGGCTTTCTCTCGTCATCTGATTTCATTTGTTTTGTCAATTCCATCCCCTGAAATACAGCCTTATTGTACTTGCCATTCATTGGCGGTCTTCCATCCAGGTATTAACCAGGGTCTGCAGAAAAAGCGCAATAGTTTTGTGTAATTGTGAAAGAGATGGATTTATGAGGGAAATACAATATGTGATTTTGATTAAAGATGAACGGACAATGTTTGTAGTTTAATGAAAGGGAAAGATTCTGAAGATTGGCAAATCGAGAATTCTGGTGCAGTGAGCAATGGAAATAGTTTTTTAAAAATCAAATGGTATTGGAGACAAATAGCTTTATACTCTGAGGATTTGGTGGGGCATCTTTTGATTGGCTTCCTATCTTTGGAGTTGGATGAAATGGAAGCTATGTCGTAGGAATTCTTAGCAGCTGGAAAATTCAGTTTAACTGTTAATGTGTACAGCTCTGAATGAAATTCTGTTCAAAATCTTATATTAAACATGCCTTGCGCTGTCTCCTTTTTAATCATGTATTTCATTCTCTCACTCCAGAAGCAACTCCGGTTGCTCCTGACACGAAAAAAAATGTATTTCACTGTGCTCCTGAAATGGAAAATGTAATGCTGGTTTCTCTGCTATTTTTGATAAATCTATTAAGTTTCCAAGATTTTTTGGAGTACCAGTTAGAAGGATAAGTATTCAATTATTTCTGGCCCTTTTGCCTCTTCCCAAAGCTAGAAAATAATGATTATTTCTTTTTTGGTGCTCAGTTTCTCTTAACAGATAACAATGGCATTGGCATAGGAGGCAAGGGCTACCTCTTCGAGGGACAGTCCTTAAATGCCATCAATGAAGACAAGTTGCTTGTACTTGTCCCTCTAGTAGCCCGGAATGCATACAAAAAGAAAGAAATCAAACCACTGCTCCTTTGCCCACTTTGACCATAGCCAACTGATTTTCTACTTGTCAGAGGCAGTTGAACACTTTTCTCCATGTCCCATCAGATTGTCAAGCACAATTTTTTTCTTTGAAGTTTTTTATTAAGACAATATCACAGCAGAAGCAAGACAAGCCCAAGCTGGATAGGTATCATGAAAAACGCATCTAGTACCAAGGATAACATTTTCAGTATTTCTGGGCAGACATGTACAAACCACATTAATTTTTGTTTCACAAATATTTATTACTGCTGGCCCCTTATATTGCATGCATCAAAATAGTGTACTGGACACAAAATAATAATAATAATAATAATAATAATAATAATAATAATAATAATAATAGTGCGGTTTTCTGGCATTGTATATTTTTGCCGCTTCTGTGACTGTTCATTTGTATTTTGATTCCGTAACTCACTTGTCGATGGATGTCCAGAATCAGCAGCATCCACTGCGGTCCTTTTTATCCTGGGCGACGACCGAGCCAGTATAGACTTCATTTTGGTTTGATTCTCCATAATGCTAATGGGTTAGGTGCACTTATTTCCACACCTCAGCTGAGGCCTCTCTGGCTTGGTTGGACCTGCCAGTAGTTACACTACCGCCAACACAGCCCTCAGTCATCATTGGAGTGGTTAAGCCCCCCCACCACCACCACGTCAAGGTGGCACCTGCGGGGGGGAAATTGTGCTATCTTGTTTGCTGTGTCATACAATAAAATAATAATAATAATAATAATAATGATAATAATTTTATTATGACACAGCAAACAAGATAGATATGCTGGATTTCATATCACAAAATCACAAGTCGAACACTTCCCAAGTGACTAGGACTGTGTGATGTATTTTCGGATGATGCGCGCAGATCCCAGCAGGGTGGCCTTTTTCAGCTGGCAGATCGTAATAATAATAATTATTATTATTATAATTCTTTATTTGTATCTCACCACCATCTCCCCGGGGGAACTCAGGGCAGCTCACAGAAGCACTATAGTGCCATATATCAACCACAATACACAGTACATAAGTATAAATATATATATGTAATAAGTATAAAAACAATACATGTAAAATCCCAATAAAAGTAGTAAAAAATATAAAATTTCCTAAAATGCAGTATAACCTGCGAATAAACTGGATATCTGCAATAACAAAGTGCGGAATGGCACAATTGGTGGGTCATTCGACTGTCCAAATTACACGGGTTCAAAGGCCTGTCTGAGGAGCCATGTTTTAAAACTTGTTTGAAAGGCTTGAAAGGTGGAGGCAACTCTAATTTCTTTAGGTAGAATATTCCAGAGCCGGGGATCCACTACCGAGAAGGTCCAATTACTCGTCCCCACCAGCCCTGAGAATGAATTCCATTTGTGTGCCCTGAATCTTATAGTTTTTCTTCTTTATCAATAATAATAATAATAATAATAATAATAATAATAATAATAATAACAACAACAACTTTATTTTTGTACTCTGCCTCCATCTCCCCGAAGGGACTTGGGGCAGCTAACATGGGGTGACGCCCAGGCAATTACAATAAAACAAAATAAAATACATACATGACACATAAAGGCCCTCTGCCTCGTCCCCACAAGCTGCGCTTGTGATGCAGGTGAGAGCGAGAGGAGTGCCTCCCCCAAATATCGAAGAGATTGTGCATGTTCATAGGGGGAAATGCGATTACGAAGGTAGGTGGGGCCCAAAACATTTAGGGCTTTCTAGGTGATAACCTTGAATTGGGACCAGAAAATGAAAGGCAGCCAATGTACCCTGTTTCCCCTAAAATAAGACATCCCCAGAAAATAAGACCTAGTAGAGGTTTTGCTGAATTGCTAAATATAAGGCCTCCCCCGAAAGTAAGACCTAGCAAAGTTTTTGTTTGGAAGCCTGCCCGCCAAACAGAACACCAGAGCATGCAGGATCGGTAAATGTACGTACCATAAAGTGTTGTACATGGAAATATTGGTAGTAACAAGAAATTCTTGATAGGATTCACAGTTTGTCTGGTTATGCTGGTTTGTGATGACAACTACTGTACAGTATATAATAAATGTTTATTTTTTAGTTCAACAATATATGTGAATTTTTCTTCATGGAAAAATAAGACATCCCCTGAAAATAAGACCTAGAGCATCTTTGGGAGCAAAAATTAATATAAGACACTTATTTTCGGGGAAACACGGTAGTTCCTTAAACATGGGGGTTGACCGCTCTCTGTAATTCACTCCGGTTAGTAGTCTGGCTGCTGATTGCTGGACCGATTGAAGTTTCCGGGCCATCTTCAAAGGCAGCATCACATAGAGTGCATTGCAATAGCCCAGTCTAGAGGTAATTAAGGCATGGACCACCATGGCCAGATCAGACTTCATGAGGTACGGTCGCAGCTGGTGCACAAGTTTTAGTTGTGCAAAGACCCTCCCAACAGCTGCCAATACCTGTGCATCAAGAGTCAGCACTGAGTCCAGGAAGACCCCCAGACTGCAGACCTGTGTCTTCAATGTTTAGGATGTTATCCTACTGAAGGGGCCAAAGTAGCTATCCCATCACATTTAGTGTTAATATCACCCTGCTAGGACTATTCAAGTCTTCACATTTGTCCGTTCCTTCCCCGTCTGTAAATTGCTATCATGTGTTTCCCAGCATCACACTTTCCATCACTGTATCTTGTATTTCCAATGGCCATGTCCCCTCCTCTCCCCCCCCCCCCATTTTTTCCTTTTGCCGGAAGTTATCCAGAAACAAAATGGTTGGTTTTTGAGTTTTATAAATGATCTCATTACAAATAAAATGATGTGGCCATGAATGTTCTAGTGGGTTTACTAGTAGGATGTGGGTATACTAGTTTCCACCATCCACTATCAACCCCCCTAAAACCCCACCAGTACTTTAAGGTGGGTATGTGTGTCAGCCTTTGTCCTGATCCATCACTGGTGTGTTTCACAGTCCATGATTTTGGGTGGACTACAACTCTGGATATCCTCTGTTATGCCCCTCCCCCCAAACTCTGCCAGCATTTTAAGGTGGTCATGATGGTTATGCGTGCCAGCTTTGGTCCTGATCCATCATAGGTGTGTGTTCACATGGCTCCTTGGATGTGGTAGCCATCATATATACATACAAACATCCATACAAGCATACATACAAAGTATGTTAGTTTCTACTGTTAACAGTTTATGGCAGCTGTGAAAGACTCTCATGTGTTGACATGACACTCCCCCCACAGACGTCATTGGCTAAAGGAATGAATTGAACTCTTCACAATACAAAGGAGGACAATTCGACTGTGCTCCATAATGCTAAAGCCAATTGCTGTCTGTGTTTCTATGAGAAGAAGAAGAAGAAAAGTTTCAAATGGAATCAGATGAGATGCCTATGAAAAGGTACTAATATTTTGGGAAAACTGCTGTCTGATCCTGTTTGAAAGAGCCCAAATTAGTGCTTGCCAAGCCCGTGGGATAACTTCCTTAGGTATACAACTATCTGTATCATCAGGTTCTGTACCCCTGGATTCAACCAACCACAGCTCAAAAACTTTATTTTAAAAAAATTCCCACAAGCAAACTTTAATTCCATATGCCCTGCAGTACCCTAATGGAGTTTTGTATGGCTGCCAGTCTGTATGACTGTGTCCTAGCAGCATTTTACCTGTATCTGTGATTGGCATCTTCAGGGGATCTTCTGAAGATGCCAGCCACAAAAGCAGGTAAAATGTCAGGAGAAAATGCTGCTAGAACACGGCCATACAGCCTGGAAACCACACAACATTCCAGTGATTCTGGCCATGAAAGCCTTTGATAATATGCTAATGTGTAGGCATGCCCTGTTATAGCTTCTCATCATTTCACAGATCCTCAGGATATCCTGGGCACTTGTTTGGATTATTGACCATTTTATATAAGGGATGCCATTTTACTATGCCATTATATATAATGGGACTTGAGCATCCATAGATTTGGGGGGTCATATAATCAAACCCAAGTGGATGTCAAAGGCTTGCTTTATCCAAGATAAGTGTGTCCAGTAGATTTAACGCTTGAATCCTGCTTATTTGTTGGTGTCCCCCCTCCCTTTTGCAGTGGGATAAATCCAGTGTGGTAAATGCTGTATTTCAGAGGAAGGAACTGTTAAAACCACCAGTAAGTATTTCATGCCTAAGAAAACCCTATTAAATTAATAAACAGACAGTGTGAAGGCTCATACACACATTCATTAAAATTTACCATGAGCTAATTAATCTAAGACTTTACAATGCAGAAAACTACACTAGATCTCATGTTAACAACCTACTATACATACCATGCAGTATTACTCTTGATTATTTTGTGCAGTATTCAAGATATATTATGTATTGCTATCTTTTGTGAATGATGGATGCAGACAATATGCTACAGATTTTTCTAGGCCACCCATTATAATTGGGAGCTTGAAAGTGAATCTTGAAAGAGAATATATTTTCTCTCTGTGTTGAGAATTCATGTAGTGGTGAAATATACTGTACAGTTTCTGTAAACTTTAAAATCCCAGTTGGACTACTGCCCTTTCAATTAAAGTATAATTTTTTTTAATCTTTAATACTTGCTATTAATATAATCTCTATAGAATCTTGCACACACATTTGTGGCAGGCAGCAAAACAAATTACAATGATGATTTTTTTTTCTTTTATTACTGTAGAAATATAAAAATACATTCACTCAAAGGGTGTATCAGTACTCCACATTGCATCGGGTGCCTCCACAGATGGATGAGTCTCCTTTTTATACTGTCACTTTCTGTGAGGAGAGGGTAGTTGAACTAGCCACAGAGGAAATGGGGTGATGAAACTGCTATTCCTTGCATATTGAACAGAGACTGAAATTGGATGCCTGAAGAGGATTTTAATCAGACATATTCTTATAGTGCTTTGGAACATGTTCATGGGACTCTTTCTTCCGCCAAACCACACACACACACACACACCATTCGCCAATGAAACCCATATTCAGGAAGCTGCTTCCATGAACACCAAACTGAAATTATAATTTCCACCACATAGTTTTAGGATGAATTTTCCTTTTATGTTTGGACTGATGTGTTAACATAGCTATCTTGGAACTGCAGTTTTTAGCATTGTTTTAAGCATGATGTAGTGCTTAAAGTTTTGGACAAGAACCAAGGTCTGAATCCCCTCTCAGCCATGGAAAAACACTGAGTGAACTTAGATCAGTGTTTCTCAACCTGTGGGTCCCCAGGTGTTTTGGCCTACAGCTCCCAGAAAGCCCAGCTAGTTTACCAGCTGTCAGGATTTCTGGGAGTGGAAGGCCCAAAACATCTGAGGACCCCAGGTTGAGAACCACTGCCTTAAACAAATCACATGCTCTCAGCCCTGTGGAAGTCAAAAGCAAATCTCCTCTAAACCACTGCTTCTTAAACTATGGGTCCTGACGCCAAATGGGGTTCACAAAGAAATTGGCAGTAGGAAAAGGTTTCTGAACACCACCTGATGGCTGTTTTAGACATTTAAACAAATCTGTTAACAACAATATGCAATGTTTGCAGTGGATTCTGCAGAAAATGCTTCAGCTATATGTGTTCAGTAAGCCTTTCAAATGCTACCGTATGTGTGTATTTATATATCTTTTCTCAAAGAACAGCTTCAAGATGTATGGCCGGGCTAAATATACTATAGTAAATAGTCAGTCCTCTGTATCCATAGATTCTGCATCCATGGAGTGAGCCATCCATAGTTTGAAAACATTGAAATAAATTCCCAAAAGCAAACCTTGATTTTGCCATTTTATAAATGGGACAGCATTTTGTTATGTCATGTCTTGAGCAGGTATGGATTTTATTACCCATATGGGGACCTGGAACCAAACCCCACTGGATACCAAGGGCTCAGAGCATTTGTTGTTGCTGTGTGCTTTTCAAGTTATGTAGTGACTCAGTCTAAGGAAAACCTGTCACAGGGTTTTCTTGGCAAGATTTATTATGTAAAAATTTCTCGAGTGAAAAGGAGTCGCAAGTGGAAAAAGTTTACGAAGCACTGCTCTAAACAAATCTTGCCAAGAAAACCCTGTGATAGGTTTGCCATATCCATACTTTCAGGTAACCACGGTTTCTCCAGGAATATATCCAGGGGTCTTACTGTATTTTAAAAGAAAAAATGTTTCTGGGAATATCTTAAGTCAGAAGTAAAGCCATTGGGGCAATAGATTAGTAAAACACCTTTATGTTCTCAGGGAAGAGGCAAGGTAACTAAGAGGGCAGGAAGTCCAACCCTTACCACAGCCAGAAAGAGCCATATTATTCATCCTATTCTCAAATGAACTTCCCCTGGTGCATTCATAGAAAAGTGTTTTCATGGCACACATCTTACAAAGGTCACTTCTGGAGTGTAAACTCTTCATCCATAAAACAATTTCCCATGAAGAGGAGACAGATGGTTTATGATTGCAGTAAATGGCAAAGTTGGTGATTTGAATAGTGGACGAGGCTGACCCCTAGAGCAGTGAAAAGTCCTCAACATACAGTATTCAGTGTAAGAGCAGAGGGGTCTGTTAGCTCCCCTGTACAATTGTACAATGCACAATTTCACTAGATTAGGAAATTCCAATCACCTTTTCTGCCAAAGGTGATTGTAAACAAACTAAAAAAACTTTTGACTGTGCTATTGATTTGTAAGTGGAGCCCACAGTGGTACAGCGGGTTAAACCGCTGACAGGGGTGGTTCAAGCTATACGCGGACAACGCACTTGTGGAAGGCACCGTCCTCTGGAGGGCACAGTTGAGGCGCCTCCGAGTGCACAATTAGCCCACCTGACTGCCAGCCTCCCACCTTTGCACTTTTTCTCCCTTTCCGGCTTCAGAGGGGCAGTGGGAGGCTCCCACCGCTCCTCTGAAGCTGGGAGGGGGGGAGAGCCAAGGAGCACTCATCCCCGAGTCGTGATGCCGCGCCTCAGGAATGGATGCTCCTTCGCACTTTTTCTCCCCGGCTTCGGAGGGGTGGTGGGAGGTTCCCACCACCCCTCTAAAGCCGGGAGGGGGGGAGAGCCAAGGAGCACTCATTCCCAAGCCGTGACACCGCACCTCAGGAATGGGTGCTCCTTCGCACTTTTTTCCCCTTCCCGGCTTCGGAGGGGTGGTGGGAGGCTGTGAACAGTGTACAGCAATGAGCCTTTTAAAAGGTAGGGCCCTACTCTACCTTTTATTTTTCAGTGATTGGTTTGGAGTGGGCACCAAAAATACTGCTTGCTTACTCTTAAAAAGTGCCTAGGGCTGTCCCTGACCGCTGAACTGCTGAACTTGCCAACCAAAAGGTCGGCGGTTTGAATCTAAGGAGCGAGGTGAGCTGTTAGCACCAGCTTCTGCCAACCTAGCAGTTTGAAAACATGCAAATGTGAGTAGATCAATAGATACTGCTCCAGCAAAAAGGTAATGGCGCTCCATGTAGTCATGCCACCCACATGACCTTGGGGCAACTATGGACAATGCCAGCTCTTCAGCATAGAAATGGAGATGAGCACCAACCCCCAGAGTCGGTCACAACTAGACCTAATGTCAGGTGAAAACCTTTACTTTACTGATTTATAAAGCATGATACAGGATTTATATCCAGTAAGAGCTCTCAAAATTAGTTTCTTCTGGGATGTGTCCCCACAATAGTGAATTTATCATGCACCTTTTAACGTTATGTTCTGCTACAGCAAGCAGGGAAAGTAGGAACAATAAATCTATCTCTGAATTTGCAGAGATGGTTGCTCAGCAATGGTGGAGATGCCCTGTTGGTGTTTTAAAAAAACTAGGAGGGGTAGAGTTTGATAATGTAAAAGGCCATCTAAACATTCTATGGAATTAACTTGCAACCTTAGTATATCTATATCTTCAAGCTTTGAAGTTGATCCAAGAATCCAAGAGACAGGCACCATAGAGAGAAAATGTCTGAAAAACTCATGTAGAAAATGATCCATGTACATCTTTCTCTTTCAGGAAAGCTCTTAGAAGGGGGGTGGGGGGTGGAATGAAATTTTAAGCCTAGGGTTGCATTCTGATGTCAACATACCACAAATCTTGTTGAATTAACTGTGGATTAACTGGAAACAACTGTGATCCTGTTGGGCCACAATGCAGGCCGCAACCAGGGTTTTGTATGCTGATTCTGCCCTGCATTGTACAACTGCCCCGAGTCTCTCATTCCCATACTTTTGGGTTAAAACATTTCATGAAGTAACACTGATCTTTTAATTCGCAGCTCTATTCCCTTCTCTTGGATTCCTTAATAGCCTTCTGTGCTCTGTTTAAAGCAGTGGTTCCCAACCTTCGGGTCTCCAGCTGTTAGGAACTGTGGGAGCTGAAATCCAAAACACCTGGAGGCCCAAAGGTTGGGAACCATTGGTTTAAAGTGACTCCAGGAACCAACTGTTGCAATGATTTTGTGAAATGTTATCCTCAAACTCCAGCTTTAAAGGGCTTTGTTAGGGTATGAAATAGACAGAGATACCCAGCCTTAGTCAAAATGAAAACAGATTATAAGCATGAAGTTGCTGCATGCAAATCCATTAGAAAGACTAAGTGGAGAAAATTAAGTAACAATTTGTGCCCTGTTAGTTATCACTTTTGCATACTAACAGTTGCATCTTTTTAAAAGTGTCATCCGAAGTATTATAAACTAATTAAAACAATATTTATATTTTCCTGGCATGCACTATTCAGAAGCACTGTTTCCTGTTATGCTTATTATTTTATTGAGAAGAGTAATACTTTCTCAAAGTACAGTATTTTTATGAGGTACCAAACAGAGGCAGCAAAGTCATTGCAGTCTACCTCCCACATTTGCTGGGTTTCGGGGCACAGGCCTCCTATGAAAGTGAAAATAAATAAATTGGTTTTTCCTCCCCCCCCCCCCCAAAAAAAAAACACTTTTATTGGAATGTGAAAGTTCTCCAAAATGACTCAGCTTTTCATGGAAGGTGAACACAGAATTTAATTGGAGAATCTAAAGATTCCTCTAAAATGTTCTCTTTGGAAACCTTGAAGTCAGCATGACTGGAGAAAGTGAGTGGACCATAGAGTCACTTTAAAGGACCTATGCATTCAAAGAGAGAACATTTTAGTCTTAATTCTTGAATAATCAAATCCACAAAAGTCAAAACCATGAAAGTGGAGGGACAACTATATTATGCATCTGTTTGACCATAAGATCAGAAAAGTACATAGATTCAGTTAAGGAAGCCATGGCACTGATTTTAGAAGACCCAACCAAGGTAATGATGAGAAAAGTACTTAAAAGGCATTGTCCTATAAGCCAAAATTGAGTTGATGGAAAACAATAATATTCAGTTGCAGACCAGAAGGTCAACCAGAGTTGATCCACTGAACTGGTGGGATTTGCATTAGTATTGACTGACTTTTCAGCAGTTGGCAGAAACCTTTTTGGTACTTTTACTTACATAATTTCCACTACACCAACTTTTTGCAGTGGCACATATCTCCGGTGAGAAAATATTTTTTAAAACCCATATCCTTTCCATTGGAAAGCTATTCTGAACAGCAGCATTTATTGTGACCATGACTTTGGATGGTCAACACTAGTTATGACAATGAATTGGATTTAGTCCAGAATTGCTAGAAGTCATATCAGCAAATAACCTATGCTCCAGTCTAATTTGTAAAAAAAAAATGAGTGCTTTCATGGATCAGTTGGGACTAAATATATCACTGGGTAATAAAATGATGTTATTTATGATCAGTATTTGCATCGTTAGGACCTTTGCAAGCATAAACCCAAAGTATACCTGCATAAATCTTTTTGTTTGTTTTTACTTTCCTCATGCAATAACCACCACCACCCCCCCCCCCACACACACACACACAAAAACGCATATTTAGCTGTTGCAGCCCCTAACATGCCAGTTGGCTGCTCAATAGAGAATAGTATAAGTTCTAGAAAATGACTCAAAGGCAGCCAATGGTGGGGTACAAAGGCAGGATAAATGTGTTTATGGGATGAAATGGAAGATGTTTTGAATTTCCATTCAAACATCTGCCCAGAACTTTATGATACATCTCCCAGTAAAGGATCTTAGCCAGATCATCAAATAGGTAGAGTGTTTTTCTTAATATATGTCCTTTATACTTTTCTTTGTGTCTCTTAAAGTTGTTTCTGACATATGGTGACCCAAGGTGAACAAAGTCACAAGTGGGCTCCATAGTTGAGAAGGAATTCAGACCCTGATCTCCCGAGTAGTAGTCCAATATTCAAAGCAGTATAATATACTGTTTCCATTTCTTTACACTAGCTTCCTTCAGATTGTTATCCTCCATATGGTTAGGTCTACAATTCCCATTAGCCCAGCCAATATGGTAATAATCTAAAGTTACAAGGTGAAGAAAAACTGTTGTAAAATTTGAGAGTGGCCTATTAGAGCAGCAGGATTTTTTTTAAAAAAAAAACAACTACCAATTCATAATAATGTTAAATAATATCTTCATGAAGCTGCAAGAAAAGATCTGGATTATGGGGCTAGCAGTATGCAGATGATGCACAACTGTACTTCTTGTTTCCATTGTTAATCCTATGTCTTCTGTTAAAAATAGGATCAAAAGAAGTTCTTGATTGGATACAAACAGAAAATGTGTTGCACAGCGATACAAACAAATATCAGCTTGTTTTGTGATTATTCTATGAGAGAAGTACCAGTGTGAAAGATGAAAGTGCTAACAGTTATGTTTTGAAACAGAATAATTTATAGAGTTAAAATCTTTAGCAGGTATTAACAAATTGACATATTTTTATTTTGCAAGTATTGCAATTTTAGCTATATAAAAATAGTTATATTGCAACCCACCCAAAAAAACCTTTATGCTTTATTAGCAGAGAAAGCCATTACAAAGGCAAGCAAGGACAGTTATAAATTGTCTCTCTTCATTCGTTCAGTAGTTTCCGACTCTTCGTGACCTCATGGACCAGTCCATGCCAGAGCTTCCTGTTGGCCATCGCCTCCTCCAGTTCCTTCAAGTTCAAGCCAGTTATAAATTCAAGTTATAAATTGTAGAGATGCTGAAATGAAGTGAAAACTAATACCTGAGGATATGTGGTGACAATGGGGCAGAATTCTGGGAGTAGGAGGCATTGTTTTGCATTGGTTCCATTTCTATCTAGAGGGCCAGTTTGAGATGGGAGTTTTGGGGGAAGCCTGTTCAACCTTGGTTTTTATCTTATCCAACATGCTATTCAATGTCTACATGAAGCCACTGGGGGAGGCCATAAGGGTGTTCAGAGTGGACTGTATTCCATATGCTGATGACACTCAGCATTATTTTTTTTGTTGTTATCAGAGTCAGCCAGTGATCTATAGGTAGTGGACTAGCATTTGGATACTGTAATGCACTGAGTGAGGTTCAGTAAACTGAAGCTGAATCCCAGTAAGACAGAGGCTCTGTGAATTGGTTTTCAGCTTCAGGAACTGTATAAACAGCCTCCCTCAGAGGTATTTGCTCTCTTCCTGAAGGAGCAGATACATATCTTGGGGGGGGGGGTCCTATCCCTGTCACTGAAGGCCTAAGTGGACTCCATAAATTGGTGCTGCACCAGTTACAGCCTTCCCTGGACAGAGAAATCCTAGCCACAACTTTCTGCCATGTGTTCAATGTGGGCCTACCCATGAAGAATACTCAGAAGCTGAAAAAGGCACTGGTTTGACAGGTAACTATAATATCATCTAGACTAGGCATGGGCAAACTTCAGCCCTCCAGGTGTTTTGGACTTCAACTCCAGTAGGCTGTTAGGAATTGTGGGAGTTGAAACTGAAATTTGCCCATGCCTGATCTAGACAGTATGTTATGCCAGTCTTAAAAGAATTACACAGAACCATGTATACCTGCCCAAGGAGTAAAGTCTGCAGAGGTGGCGTGAGGGGATGGTGATAATAATGATAATGATAATGATAATTATTATTATTATTTCTTACTCACCTCTCCTTGTGGATCGAGGCAGGTTACAACATAGCTTAAAACACATAATCACAAAAATACAGAAATTAAAATATATTTCTACGAAATACATATATTAAAATACACAGAACAATTATTATAATTTAGTGAACACAATACACGAGTTTTAAATTCATGCTTAAAACTGGCTGGGGAGGTTTGCCGGAAGAGATGGGTCTTCAGTTGTGTCTTAAATTCAGACAGCTGGTCTAGCTATGTGATCTCTTCCAGGAGGTCGTTTCACAGTCATGGGGCAGCTGATGAAAAGGTCCTCTGGGTGATGGTTACCAGTCGGGTTCTGGCTGGTTAGAGCAACTGCCCCTCAGAATCTAAAAGTTCAGGGGGGATTGTATGGGAGAATGCGAACCTGTAGGAATCCTGGACCCAAACCATGTAAGGCTTTAAAGGTCAAAACCAACGCTGTGTACTTTGCCTGGAAACTAATTGGCAGCCAGTGGAGTGACTTTAGAACAGGTGTAATATGTTCACTAACCAATCTAGCTGCTGCATATTAATCCAACTGGAGTTTCTGAACTTGGTACAAAGGTAGCCCAATGTAAAGCACATTGCAGAAGTCCAACCTTGAGGTTACCAATGTGTGCACACTACTATCTTTGGGTCCTCCAAATCTAGGAAGGGGCTCGGCTGGCGTATCAGCCAAAGCTAATAGTAAGCACTCCTGACTGTCCCATCTACCTGGGCTGACATTTGAAGAGATAGATCCAGGAACACTTCCAAGCTGCAAACACAGTCTTTCAGTGGGAGTGTAACCCCATCCAGGATTTGGTGCCATACCTCCACCCCTAGATAAGGACTCTTGATGGCAAGCACCTCTGTCCTGTCTGAATTCAGTTTTGATTTTATTTCCTCACAGCCCATTATCTCCTTTAGGCATTCATTCAGAAGAGACACACTATCCTTAACTAGAGCTGTTTTGAATCTGCCATGTCCTACCAGTGAGATCAATACACTCAGTCAGGACATGAGAGCGAGCTTTCTCAGCCATGGCATCCCAACTTTGCAGCTCATCAAAGACTTTGGGCCTCATTAATTCACCCCAAATATGGTTTTATATCGTTTTAAAACAGTTGTATCTTTTAAATCTGTTTTAAATGAATTATTGTTGCTTTTAGTATGTTTTAGTTTAATTAATTATTTTAAACTGTTGAATGGATTTTAATTCTTTTTGTTAGCCTCCCCCAAAATCTTTGATATAGGACAAGGTAACACAACAACAACAACAACAACAACAACAACAACAACAACGGGGGAAACATCATGTTAAACATCTGCTCTATTGAGGGCAACAAGATTCTAAAAGATTCATCACTATCAACTGTCCTTGATGTCTTACAACATTATCAGTGGTATTTGTCATTGACACAATACTCTTAACTTAATCTATTTATAGACCCTTATTAGTTGATACAATATGCAAGCCAGGAGGTAGTGGCATATATTAACAGACAGAGGCGATAATCTAACAATAAACTTATAGAGATTTCATTTTGGTTAGTGACATCCCTTGATTTCTTTTCTTTATGAAAGTATCAGTTGCTTTATTTTTCAATGACTCTCCAAGGTCTCCTTAAATGTGATAGTTCCTTGTTTTATTGCTTGAATAATGTATGCACTGGGAGTTAGCCAATAAATATTTAAGGAGATCTTTGAGGTACACTAGATATTTAATCAAAGCATCCAGGAATTATGGAAATTAAATTATGTACTAAAAATAAAGTTTATGTTTTGCTTATCACCCACCATGAATGTTTAAGCGAAGCAATTTATTGATTGCCTTAACTTGCAGGAATGTTAATAATTTGCTCTGTAAAATCACTTGTTACGAATGGTTTTCACTCTTAAACATCTTGGAGATCTTTGAAAATATTCCAGGAACAGAAAATAAAGCAGGGGTGCTCTTTTACTAGTGTTTAAATTATACAATGTCCTTATTTTAAAATGTTATAGAAGCATATCATAATTTCAAAGGTTTTAAAACCTGGTAAAGACGCCTCCAATGCCAGGAACTACCGACCTATCCCTCTCTTATGTCATCTATATAAATTTATGAGAGGATGCTATTGAATCGATTAGAACATGTTATTGAACCCCAGCTTATTGCACAACAAGCAGGTTTCAGACCAGGGAAAAACTGTACAGCTCAAATTCTGAATCTGACTGAGTACATTGAGGAAGGCTATGAGAAAGATTGCATTACGGGAACAGTTTTTGTGGACCTTACGGCAGCCTATGACATGGTGCAACATAGAAAAATGCTGCATACAGCCTATCATGTTACACAGGACTATGATTTTACAAAAACTGTCCAGACACTCCTAGAAAACCACAGCTTCTATGTGGAGTTTCAAGGCTGGAAAAGTAAATGGAGGAGGCAAAAAAATGGTTTACCCCAAGGCAGCGTTCTTGCACTGACCTTGTTTAACATCTTTACTAACGATCAGCCACAACCACCACTCACAAAGAGCTTTATATATGCTTATGACCTTGGCCTAACAACACAAGATTTTGAAACAGTTGAAAACTAACTCACTAATACCTTGAAAGATCTCTCCAGCTACAACAAAGAGGACCACCTGAAGCCTAACCCTGCCAAGACATAAGTGTGTGCTTTCCACCTATGTAACTGTGAAGCCAACAGGAAACTGAAAGTTACCTGGAAATGCCAAGAGCTCGAACAGTGTTTCCATCCTAAATATCTTGGTGTCACCTTAGATCAAACACTAACATTTAGAAAACACTGTATGAACACCAAGCACAAGGTAGCTGCATGCCATAACATCCTGCAGAAACATAATGGCAGCGCATGGGGTGCAGAGCCAGAATTAATAAGAACATCAGCCCTGGCCTTGTCTTACTCAACTGCTGAGTATGCCTGCCCTGTTTAGCACAAGTCTGTCTACGCAAAGCAGGTGAATGTAGCACTGAATGAAACATGCAGAATAATCGCAGGATGTCTTAAGCACACACCAGTTGATAAACTCTACAAGCTAGCTGGCATTGCCCCCCCCCCAAAGTGCGATGGGAAATTGCTGCTAACTGTGGGAGAAATAAGGTTGTACACTCTGAAAGCCATCCTCTCTGCATGGCTATCAACCTCCTCCCAGTAAACTCAAATCAAGGAAAAGCTTTATGAGAACCACCACTTCTCTTAATGTTCCTCCAGCAACAGCAAGAGTATCCCTCTGGGCAACTAAACCAGGCAATCCCAACTGGATGGCCCCCCACAAGGGTCTGCCTCCAAAGGCAAACCAAGAATGGGCAACTTGGAAGTCCTTGAACAGACTCAGAAGTGGAATTGGCAGATCAAAAGACAACCTGGCTAAATGGCACTACCTAGAAGAATTCTCTTTTTTAATATATATATATATATATATATATATATATATATATATATATATATTATTTGACACAAACAATCTAATATACAATCAGAAAATATACATTCAAAAATAATGAAACATGTCTAGATCTGTATTCAGATAGCAACTGGTGCAAAATAAGTATAACATACTTTACCATTCACTCGAATTCAAAACATTTTCAAAGCAAAATCCATGCAAACTATTTCTAACTAGAATTATTGGTTACTATGTTTTAGGAAAAACGGTTTCCATCTGGATAATAGCAATAGTGTCACCAGCTACTCCATATCATATGCAAAAATCCTAATGTAATTTTTTTAAAGAAACTCCTTGCAAGACAGGGAATATATCTTCATGATCAAGAGAATTTCAGAATATGTCTAAACACATCATGATATCACATTAATAAAAAAATAACCCCTTAAGAATGGGAACAGGCCATAAAATATTTTCTTGTGATTTGAGCTTTCTGACTGTTTTACATACACAAGTATGGATAATTATAAAAAAAACCCAGTTTGCATAAATTGAAAGGTGTTTAAAATCATCATCAAATGTTTCATTAACATTATTTCAACATATTTAACCTTTTCAGAAATCACTTATTTCTAATTTTGTAACATTCCAGCTTGTCCAAATAGCATTACATATTTCTTTTTCTTTAAATATTTGTCCGTTCCCTATTCTTTTTTTCTTTTTTCCCCTTCCCTTCCCTTTCCTCCCCTTCCCTTCCTTCCCTTCCCTTCCTTCCCTTCCTTGACAACCACGCATAATACCTTTTCTGAACACAGACTTAGCAGTCACATCTCAAGAGTTCTGCCGTAATACATATACTATAGAAAAGAAAGTCACATCAAATAGTTCCAAAGGATTTTTCATCATGACTTTCTTCAGAAGGAAATTAAATAATGTGATGAAAATTTAGATTTTATAATAGTCAATTCTCCACCTTGTGCGACTTGGTCAAAAATTATTTAATCGCTTGTGTTCCCTCTATTTTTATCCGTTTTATACTTATTTATTCTGCAAAGCTTTTGACACAAATAAATTATGTCAAAGGAATACAGAAATCCAAAAGCTATATCTAGGATCATATAGCCAGTAATGGTGTGCAGCTCAGGAGGCAAAATTGGCCCTTGCATGATTCCTCACCATTAAAGTAAAACATTTTGGACAGAGCTTACTTGGTTACTATGGCTGATATGGTGGTCTACAGCGGTTGTGACTGTTCTGTTGTTTGTTTAACATCTGAACCCATAATCCCACAGACAAGTTAACCAGCAATAAGGGATGGTGGGAGAGTAGTCTATAAAACTCTCAGAAGGCACACATTATTTGCTCCTGGTATAATTATGGAATGATATATTTTGCACTTGGGGGGGAGGGGGGCATCTGCACTGTAGAATCAATATGATTTGACACCTCAATTGCCATAGTTTAATGTTGTGGCATCATGGGAGTTGAAGTTTAACAAGGTTTTTAGCCTTCTCTGCCAAAGATTGTTGGTGCCTCCTTAAACTACAAATCCTAGAATTCCTTAACATTGAGCCATGGCAGTTAGTAGTGTCAAACTGCATTACTTCTGCAGTGTAGATGAGCCCTGGGTTCAAATCCCACTGTGCTATGAAGCTCAGCTTTAGCAGGTCCTAGATCTTGTCCTTAGCAAACTTGCAAAAATGTTATGTGAGATTAAGTATCTGGTCTGTAAGTCTTGGAAATGAATGGAGCACTGCCAAAACCCACTCCTGAGCCATGTTATAGAAAGGTGGAGTAAAAGTTATTGCTTTTCATTTTAAAGTTTCTTTTTTTGGATCTTCATAAGCTATACTGGCATACAATGCAGTTTCAGACCGCATATTAACTGCATTGAACTGAATTATATGGCAGTGTAGACTCATATAAACCAGTTCAATGTAGTTCAAATTGCATTATATGAGTCTGTACTGACCATTATAATATAAACTGCATCATATGGCAGTGTAGATGGAGCTATAGTGGCCAATACTGTTTTAATCAGGCATTACTTCATTATAAGAACTTTCTTATGCATTTTAGAAGGAGAATCTAGTTCCACCATACACAGTGCCTTTCTCCTGGATACACAATGGGAGCTGGATGGTCCTGGACAAAACTTACCAAAATGGCCACAGATTGTCCATTGAGTGTAACAGTCCACTGTCTAGCTGCCAGTCTGCAGCGGGCGAGAAAGGAGTAGCTGCATTTGTCATTCATAAAATCTAGGAACCCTGCTGCTAGGATGGCCAGTGGTCAGCGGGATTAAAAAAGTCATAATCCAAAAATATAGGCGTTTCCAAGCTCTGCTTTTTACCTAGACATTTTAAGTGGAGTGCACTGTAAAAACAGGCAGTTGCCATGAACCCAGTTTTCTAGGATACTGAGCAAAGTGAAGAGTACTGAATTGATAATGATGATGACTGTAAATTGCTGTTAAGTGCATACATGATTTTCGGTTTTGTGTATAGTTTTAAACCTTAAAACACTTACTGTTGTGAGGTTTTAAAAAAAAAACATTAAAACAGCAGGCATAGTCCATGATACAAATAAGCCTTTACAGTTGAAAACCATTTAATATAGTAAATGCAATTTCACAGTATAGTAGACTCTCAATTAACCAGCACCCATGGGGATTGGTATATGCCAGATAAATACAGCTTCTGGTTGCTTGAATTTTATTTTTAAAAATAGGCCTAATGATTACTATACTCCATCTTATGCCATGCCATAATCTCTCTGTTACCGGATATTAATATTGAAATACAGTAATACTGAGGGCAAATAAAAACATACTTAACTTAATGTAACTCAGTTTTATAGTATAAAAATAGCCTTGTGAATACAGTAATAAATCTTCCACTTGTTGTCAGTTGCTTGAGAGTTCCTATTACTTGAGTTCCACTTAACTGAGAGTCTGTTGTATATAGATTAGGGTATGTTTAAGAATACCGTGCTATCCTAGACTTTTTAAAAATGATTAAAATAATTACTTCTGACTTGTGGCTGTGCTCTTCTATAGATGTGAATATATGTCTTCAAAATTTGTGCTACTTTTGCTGACATAGCATTTAAAATGCTAGTGGGAGTGTTCTTGGGAACATTGTTTTTGCTACATGGAAAATATTATGCAACCATCTCTTGCTTTTTGCTTGCTTCATTCTTTTGGTACCCTCTCCCTCTCCTAGGAATAACATTTGCCCATTAATTTAATATCCCTATTTTAAAGTTTTTGTTAACTGCATTCCAGACAGTATCTCTGAGAAATACATTTAATGCCCTCCCTTCTCTTTATTCTTTCTCCTATTAGTGTAAAAGCACATCATTAGGACAAGCAAAGGAACAGAGAATGGAAAATATAGTTTTTGGCATACAGCTGGGTTCTGCAATTCAAAGGCATAGCCTTTTCAGCTCTAGAGAGAAACAGATTATAGTGACCACTTCCTTTCAGAGGAGGTACATATTTTTGTCATACTGAGGGATTGTCTCCAAATGCAGGACTGTTCTGCTCACCGACTCACCTCTCAAAAACCTGCAAGTGATAACCAGCATTTTTAGTGTGAAAAAGTAAAAGACTGTACAAGATACTTCAGGTAACAAGTCTCTGATGACGATATCTCTTTTTGGACAAACACAGAAACTTTCCTTCTTGTTGTTGGTTTAGATAAAAGTCTTCCTTCACAATCACTGGGATGATGGTGAAGAAAGGCTGGACTTTCAGGATTGTGTTTCAGCATCGTGTCTACTATAAACAATACAATAAACTTGAGCCGCAAAAGCCAATCTTATAATAACCATGTATGACTACTTACAACAAATAGGCAGTAGCTTCATAAGAATCCCTTACTAAGCATGTGTGAATAGCAAGCCAGAGAAGAGGAAAGAACAGATAAGCTTACCTCTCTAGTTCCCCCTAGCATTAAAAAAAAATCGTAGGTCTATATGTTTGGCCACTCAGACTCCACTGGGATGGGACACAAGCCAAATTCTCCCTATTAACCCTGTGTTTAGCATCATTTGAAACCTCATCACAAATTGTTTTGTCCAAAGACAGTAACCACTTTATCACATGGATCTTCACAAGTGTAGTAAGATGTTTTCTGCACACTTCATCTACGGAGCCCCATGCCGCCTATCACACTACACATAATCATTTCTGGTGAGGCTTTGTAGAGTGATGTGGCACAAGCGTGCTATGACGCTTCACCCAGAACACGGGAGGCTTCTTGTGTTCTGTAGGGAGCAATAGGGCCAGCGGGGGGGGGGGGGCACAGTAATGCTTCCCCATGTGTGATGGGGAAGCATCGCTCCAGGCAAGGCGGGGCACGGGGT
This sequence comes from Anolis carolinensis, assembly GCF_035594765.1. Taxonomy (NCBI): domain Eukaryota; kingdom Metazoa; phylum Chordata; class Lepidosauria; order Squamata; family Anolidae; genus Anolis; species Anolis carolinensis. The sequence continues at coordinate 84,592,264 of NC_085845.1, read as the reverse complement.
GACAGGATTGCCCTGCTGCCCCTCGAATTCAGCTAGGAGGCTGGCAAATCCCCCCACTGCTCCTCATCGATGTGATGAGGTCCTAAATGGTAGCCCCTGGGAGCTGAATCAGCCATTCTTTTATCCACACTTTTCTATCTGGTTGTGGTTCTTATATCAGGAAACGAGCCATGGACTGTCAATGCAAATAATTCCTCAGATGAGTCCCTAAAATGTGAATTTACATATTACATATACCAGCTATACTAACATATTTGCAATGCACACTGATATGACAATTCTACAAGACATGTTGAAGGTTCACTGAAATAGGACAGGCATGGATGTTTACTTTTAGCTGTGTGCATTTACTCTCTTTTGGTCCTTGGTGGGATACTACTACTCATAATGCGGAAAGTGTCCTAGAAACTGACCAACAAATATTTTTGTCTACTTGATTGATTGATTGATTGATTGATTGATTGATTGATTGATATAAGAATTGTTGAGTGTGCCTTTTTCATCTCTTTATCTTCTGTTTTTCCCTCCTGTGCAGATGATGGGAATGCTTAAAACAAGGAAAGGTAGTCTGAAACTGACTAATGTAAGTGACAGCATGGCTCCTTCTGGGACATGCAGTGTGGTGTTGTGTGTGCTTCTTCCAAAATGTGCTGCATGGCTTTCTGCTGTCATCCTGTAAGTCAAGCAGCATGTCCAGTAACCCATTCAACAGCAATATGAATGTTTTTATGCCTAGCTTTTCATTTTAAAAAAGGGTTTCTTCCTTCAAGCCTTATATTAGCCCAATACTGGTTGTTACAGTCTTTCTGCTTTTTCTCCCTATTTAGGTATAATGGATTTATTTCATTGAAGAAACATATAATTGTGACACAAATAAAATTACACTAGTGTTTTCCTCCTTTTTACGTGGTTTGTATTAATTTAATTTAATTTGCAGGCATGTTGTTGTGTCACAGTAGCCATTACATCTCGGGGGAAGGGTTCATTTAGTTTTATTTTGCAAACTGATTATTCTATGACAGTAGTGCTACCACACAGTCTAGACGAACAAATAGGCTTCTGTCAGTATGCAGGAATGTTCATAAAGCTTTCATGTGGCAAAATGGAGATTCCTAGAGTCATCATGTTTTACAAATATAGTGGAGATTATCAATGGGAATTGTTTTGTATTTTAACAATATAGATAGCACTACTCAGGGCACCCACCCACAACTGTGTTGAAAAACATTATGGTCTAGTGAGGAAGGTGGAAGGCCCAACATTGACTGTGTCCAGATCTGGAGCAAGTGCGGTTTCTCATTACCCCTTGCATTACCTCTGCTAGAAGCTGAACCTATGATGTTTGGCATGCAAACCTTATATGATGAAGAATCCAGTACTGTATTTACACCAGCAGAAACAGGGGGAAATGTCCTCTGTCCTTCCTTCTGTATCCTTCCACATGCTCTGAAACGTTTTCAGAAGCTATGAAAAATTTTTAGAGCAGGCCTTCTACGTCCTGGAGCAAAGTGGGAAAGAATTGCAGGGGAAGAAAGTCTCAACACTTCCCAAAGTGCAGCATTGAATTAAATCATAAGATTTACCCAAAAGTCTCAAAAGCAACTTTTCCCCAGAAATCATAGTTATTGACCCTTTTTATTCTTATAGTGCTCAGGCAATCCATGTGAGCTCCTTGCTTTTGTTTTGATTTGTAAGCCCATACCATTGCAAGTGAGCACCTTTTAATACAATGATCAAACAGATTAGGGGTTGAGTATAGAAAAAGTTATTCTGTTTGCCAAAGCTGCATCTCCCATGCACCATTCTTATTCTTGCATCGTTTTCCCAATTTCCAACCTGATTTTTCTCTCGAGAGGAGGCTCCCTTTCCCATTAAACCTCATCACAATTCTGTGAAATCTGCAAATGAGGAATGGAATGGAACTGCCAACCTCATTTTCATTGTGTCCCAAGCTGTAATTTGAGACCAGATTGTTCAAGGTGACAGGTCACTGCGCTGTGCCGCTTTGTTCTATTCCCCTTTTTGCTCTCTATTAACAGAAAGAAGCAAAATGCAGTTGGGCTTTTCACAGCAGCTGCAAGAAGAACACACAGTTATGCTGGATTTCTGTTAACTAAAAACACAACGGCACACACAAGACACATTGTCAGAACATAGGAAATTGTTGCAAGTGTCATGTGTCAGCAGAATATTGTGTTGTGGTTGCATTTGCCATCTGAGTGATTGTGAGTGACACAGCTGGGCAGACGTACATGACATATTGGAAGCTTTCAGGGCCAGTTTATCCATTTGGCAGACTGGTGGTCAAGCTACCTATCATGCTAAAATATGCATCATTAGAAAACATTTCATTTATTTAATATTAATATTCATTTAATAATATACCTCCTCTTCCCTATGGTTATCAAGTCTGCAGCTGTTGAGATTCATGGGCAGGAATCTTATTTTGTCCTTCCTCAGTTGTAGTCCTAGTGAAATTAATCCCACCCCAACTGTTCATATCCCCCCCCCCATCCCAACTGTTCATATCCCCCATAAATGTCAAGTATAGGGTTACTCAGTTCAGAAAGCAACGTTCTCAAGCGATTGTAAAACTTTATTTAAGATGACAATGTGGAAACTATACCACAGACGTTTGTCAATCTAATGAATATCAATTGCACCATATATTTATAGATAGCACAATTCAAATAATATGTGGACTTTTACCACATTTGTCAAGCTGTGGCTTTAGGTATCTCTTCTAATAGCTTTCCCCCATTGGTCTATTAATCATAATATCCCCTAACCTACTCTTTAACCCAGAAGTCCTCAAACGTTTTAAAGCTGAGTGCCAGTTCAAGGTCCCTCAGACTGCTGGGGGACCGGACTATAGTTTGGAAAAAAAAATATCAATGAATTCTTATGCACATTGCACATACCTTATTTGTGGAGCAAATAAAATGAAAGAACAATACAATATTTAAAATGAAAGAACAATTTTAACCAACATAAACTTACCAGTATTTCAATGAGAAATGTGGTATTGCTTTTGGCTGATGAGATAGTCAAGTGATTTAGGATTGTTGTTGTTGTGTGCCTTCAAGTCGTTTCTGACCTAGGGCAATCCTAAGTCTAAAGTTTGGGGGGGGGGGAGGGTGACCTTGGAGGATCACATTCGGCCCATGGGTCTTAGTTTGGGAATCCCTACTTTAACCATTCTTTGATCAGAATAGCCTTGAGATTGCTGAAGATTCCCACAGCTACCTCATAAATCTACCAAATAAAGATTCACATTCTCAGCTAATGCCAGCTTATTCCACAAGCTTGTATTAAAGCAAGTAAAATCCACATTACAATGCCCATCATACAGTATATAAATGCACAGCAAATAAATGGTGAGATATACAAATAAAGAACTGAAGAAGTGATAGAGATATAATATGGTATGCCTCAAGAAGACATAGCGGGGTGTAGGCTCTTGGCACTAAGGTGCCCAGAGGCAGCTCCCCACCCCAGGTTTACAACATGGCAGGGTGGATTTTCATTGGGTGTATAGCTAGAAGTTGAAAAGGGCTTAATTATCACTGGCATATATTAAAAAATTAAAAAGCCCAAATTCTGGCAACCTTTCTGTTAATGCATTTGGTGCAAAGCTTAGAAAATGGACCATTTCTAAACTGCAGTCATCATGGTGGGAGGAGGGTTCTGATAGGTGGTAGTCCCAAAAATGTTTTGAAAGGAACTCTGATTTAGTATCACTTTACTCATATGGTAGCAAATCATTCCTTGGCCTGTTCTGCCTGTGGTTGAAAAACTGCACATACTGCATGGGTGTAAACCACTGTGTCAAAGAAAGGTTAAACTGCACTTGGAAAACAGGCTAGCAGGCCAGCAGTAAGGCATCTCCTTAGATTTATGTGTGGACAGTCCTATTACAAAATCCTTTGCGTACCTGGGTATATCAAAGGTAGACTGAAATCACTAATGTTGTATACACACATGAACTAAAAAATTCCCCCCAAAATTCCAGATTTGCATTTTAATTCAATTGTTTAGGGACTATGCTCTCTGATGAAATAGTGTTTAAGACCAGCAACAAAATGTCCTAATAATAGTAGTTGTAGCAAATGACAAGACATCTATTTCCCATCAAGAGAGAATAATAATCTGTATGGAGATGTAATTTATAGCCTTTTGTTTTTGGCAAGAAAGGACAGAGATAATAAAACTGTTTCTTAACATAGGACCACACAATATTAGGTAAAGGTAAAGGTTTCCCCCTGACATTAAGTATAGTCTAGACACTGGGTGTTGGTGCTTCTCTCCATTTCTAAGCCAGAGAGCTGGCATTGTCTGTAGATACCTCCAAGGTCACGTGGCCGGCATGACTACATGGAGCACTGTTATCTTCCAGCCTATTGATCTACTCACATTTGCATGCTTTCAAACTGCTAGGTTGGCAGAAGCTGGGGCTAACAGCGGGAGTTCACCCCGCTCCCCAGATTCAAAACACGGACCTTTCGGTCAACAAGTTCAGCAGCTCAGAAATGTTGCCCGCTGCGGCACTGGGGGCTCCCCACACAATATTACTTCTTCCCTATTTTAGTCATTTTCCCTGTTCAGTCAGCATAACTTAATGAGAGGAGGAGGCAGAAGAAAAAAACCAGAACAGTCAGCATTTTATTGCCCTGAAAATAAATTAAGCTAGCAATTAATTGCATGTGACTTGATGTAATACTGCAGTGATGTGCATGCTGTAGAAACTAGCTGATATCTACGTATTGCATTTTCCATTTGGTTATCATTCAAGTACTCTAATATTGAAGACATTTCTCTCTGCTCTTTATTTTATTTTTTAAAAGGAGATAAGGCAGTAGTATGCTGGACTTTTGATCTAGAGGAGCATGTATTCTGTACATTCTTGCACAGGCAGTCACTTTGTTTTCCTGAATATGCTGATGGGTTTGGAGAAGCAGCAGGAACCTAGATTGACGGGGCGTTGCCTTATTAGAACAGATTCAAGAAGATCTTGTACAGAACGTGTCATATGAATCAGTAGATGCATGAAATGAAATCCAATGACTGACTAATAGGACATTTTTGGAAATAAAAAATTTAGACACAGTTTAATCTTTGAATTGGAAATTAATTGTTGTAATTTGCTGTCAATCTGAATTTGACTTACAGCAACCTTGTGAATGACCTCGAAGATCCCTGGTCATTGGTTGTTTTGCTCCAGTCTTGAAAACTCAGCCCCCTTCTACACAGCCATATAAAATCCAGATTATCTACTTTGAGCTGGATTATATGGCAATGTAGACTCACATAATCCAGTTCAAAGCATGTCTAGGTAAATAATAGGTAATAATGTGGATTATCTGATTTGATAATCTGGATTTTATGGCAGTATAGAAGGGGACTCAGAGCCACAGCTCTTTCATTGACTCAGTCTACCTGTAGTGAGGTTTTCCTTTTTTCCAACTGCTTTTCACTTTTGCCATTGAGCATCCTGGGCTCAATAGTCTCTATTATCTGTTTTTGGGTTGGGCATAATACAGAATAAGACATTTTGTACAGTCACTTAAATTAGTGTTTAGTAGCATGTAATAACGCTTGTGCCATGTTTGCCCCTTTTAATGGCATGACTAACAACAATGCTTAGCACTTCTATCTAAATCATTATACAATGACCAAGGCAGAGGTGGATGTATGGCTCTTCAGATGTTGGGCTATAATTGTCATCAGGAAAATATACAAATAGTGAAAGATGATGGAATCCAACAGCCTTTAGAAGGCCATATGTTTTCCATTCCAGCTATATGGTTTGAGGGAAACTTTGTCAGAATTGGCTATGAATAACAGTCGGAAGTTGTGATGATCAAATACTTCTTCAGAACCAAAAAGATGAGGCAGGGCTGAAAAGCCAACAGAGTGGTAGAATTTAGGAAATAAATGGCAATAACCTAGACATATTTCAGCTGTGCCAGGACTGTGATAGGAAGATTCCCAACCCATTGTGCAATTCTAAGATGACCCCTGACAAAGAGACCAATGCCCCAAAAGCCAAACAGGTCCAGAAAATCTCATTGGCACCCTTCAAAAAGCTTTCTCAGGGTAAGATCTGGTTCAACATATAAAGTGGACATCTTCAGTGAATGTGTGGCTTTTTTCAGCCCTGGGATCTTTGAGGGAGAGAGGCACCAAGATACCCAGAATGCCTCCTCCATGTGACCAGAAGATACATTCTGACTTTCAAAACATTTTAGAGTATTAAAGAATGAAATGTGGTATCCCTGTAATCTTTTTCAAACATGGAGACAGAAAAGGAATTTTGCCCCCCTTTTTAGCTAGAGAAAAAGTAATGCAGGAAATATGGCGGGTTAAAGGGCTGCAAAAACACCCTTGAGGATGTATTCCCTGAATATAACTCCAGAACTGCATTTTACCCACCCCTGATATATACCCATATTCACTCGAGTCTAATGCTCCATTGAATCTAATGCGCACTTCAATTTTCAAAACCCTGAAACCCAAAAAGGCATTTACCAAATCTAATGCACACCCTAATTTTGGGAAGGTAATTTGGTCAAAAAAAAAGTGAGCATTAGAATCGAGTAAACATTGTACCACTCTGAAACATGACACATTGATATAATATAATTGTATCAATGTATCACATAATCTAATTTTATTTATATTTGTATTATGATAGATTATAAATATGTTAGGATAAAATATACTATAACAGATGTGAAACCGCCAACAAATGCCAGCTATTTCAGAAGAGGGAACTAGCAAGACAATTTCCATTACTAAAAAGACTCTGTGAAATATATGAGGTTGCCAAAAGTTGGGAGATAACTTGAAGGCAGTCTCTCTCACACACACTCACACACACATACACACTCACACATGTAATAGACAACACACTGAGTTCATCAAAAAACCAACATAATCCAGTGTGCCTTTGGTATCTGCTCACTCAGTTCCAGAAGTCTATGGATTCTCCCTGCCCGTTACATACAGTGGTGAAGTAAAATGGTGTTCCTTATATGCAAAGGCAAAATCAAGGTTTGTCTTTTGTTCTGTTTTTTAAATATTTTCAATACATGTTTGAATCCATGAATGCAGAATCCGTAGATGTGGAGGGCCAACTGTGTAAGTCTTTTTTTAAAAAAACCACTTGGGAAAATTAAAAAAATCAATCTGAAAAGATGCCATCATGAGTGGTTGAGAACCCTCTATAAGAAGAGTGTTCCATAATGTCATTCAAAAATGTAGCTATGGGACAGGGGGATATGGCCATTGCCTCCTCCCAAATAAACATTCTTCCACATGTTTGTTTTTTTCTTTCAGGTGCCAAATTTCCAACTTTGCCTTAACTTAAAATTTCATGTGGGCATTTAGAAATACAATTAAGTTGTTCAAAATAAAAAGGAAGCCAGGTGACCAAGGGAATTAAAATTTCATTATCTCCAATGCCTAGAAATGTGAAAATTGGAGGAAGATTTCATGGCGAGGGCAACATTTTTAGTTGGGGATCAATGTCATAGCTGCACTTCTGCTATGATCCCAAAGGACTTTGCTTAGGAATTAGCCTCCAAAAACAACCTCAGTGCCAACCCAGGAAATACCTTAGTCTCAAAATCATGGTCATGTCATTGAAGAGCAATATACCGCATATCTATGCTAAGACATAGATATTCAAATTCGTGAGGTCTGAGTAAGTTAATTCTGTGCTGAAACACCAGGGTCTGTTGCCCCCAAGCTCCATTTGCATCACCATCCTATATCTGCTGTCTTGGACGTAAGCCTCGCTGTATTGAATGAAACTTATTTGCGGTGAGGTCTACCTATACTTGCATCTTCAATTGCCTGTTCATTCACAATGATGTATCCCATGATTCCTTTCATCTTTAGTTTTTAAATTATATTTCTCCTTGTTTCTGAGATGTAATAGGATTCCTCAGATCATAGACCTCCTAGAATTCAGAGGAGCAATGTCAGCTAAATGTAATTCCTTGGCTCAGCCAGCAAAGAAAGGAAATGGATATGTCTATCAGGTCTGCAGAAGCTGCCATCTGCTGTTAAATTCAGTATGTTTGGAAAACTCCAATAGACTTCCTGAATGCCTAAAGCTATTGTGTGGATAAGAACACCTGACTCTCTAAGGAATTCTTGTTCTTGGTTCTACTAGGCAGGAGGAAATAATATTGCTGGCACCTTATTTGTGCCCAAGGACATCTTCAGAGGTAAATCAAAAGTACTAGGGACAAATAATTGAAAAAAGCTGGAGAGCCATTTTGTCCAATCTGTTTTAGCCGCTGCTGTAAAACAAAACTCAGTGGAGATGATATGATTTGAGAAGTTGTATCTATTGCTGAATGGGGAAATCACTAAGAGAAGAAAACTCTGAATAGAAATAATGCCATTGTTTTTAATAATCGCACTGCATGGCTTTTTGAAAAGATCCAGCATGGGTCTACATGCCACGTTCCTTGTCCCATTAGGTCCTGCCAGTGTACACATAGGTATGTGGATCATGTATGCTATTTGCTGCTGCTTTTGCATGAAAAAGAAATGGGAAGCACCACATTTTGCATCCTTATCAACAAGGTATCCATAACAATAATGTGTAATGGACAATGTGACATTCTGTTTCCTTGTAGTGTTATTACACTTTACATTTCTGTCCTTCCTTTCATTCTGGAAACTGAAAGCTATGGTTTCTCTTCATTATCACTTCAGTTTTATTCTGAAGTAGGTTAGACTGACAAACTGCAACTGGCCCAAAGTCTTCAAGTAACATGACCCTGGATCTCTCCAGTCTTGAAAGCTAACCATTCGACCTTAGAAAGTTGTAATAGATAATTGGTTCCAGTTCCATGTTTCCATATAGCAGTGTGACTTGGATGAAGAAGCATGTTTGCATTAAGTGTTGGCCAGTAATAAGCCAGTAGATCTTTTAAGGCATTACTGTTTCAATAATTAAAAAAGAAGCTAAATAAAAAAGTAAATATTAATTAATCAAATTGACAACACATGTATAGGTATACACCAATAGAGCATCTGTTGAAGAAACAAATTTGTATTAGGTGCTGGTCAGTATTAAGTCCATAGATCGCTTAAGACATTGCTGTCTCAATAGAACAAAGTGATCCACAGAAAAGCCGGTATTAATGGTCCAAAATTAAAATATATTTGTATGTAGATGTCAGTAGAGATTAGTAACATTGGGTGCAATCTTGTAGAATATTTCTGTTATGGTAAATACTGTTTTTCCTCCAATTGTGAAAGATTATATAAATATGAAATGTTTCATACTTAAAGATTTCATCTTTATCAGAAGATCATAACTTATTGTGGCTCTAGACAGTCTCTTTAACTGTGAAAGCCTTTTTTCTTATTTAACTGTGAAATACTTCTTTTTCTTCAGATGTTTTCTGCTGAGAATAAACTTTCAAGCAGAATTGCAAGATATGTGATATTTTGTATAATGTATGCTTCCCCAGTAGTGGCTTATCCTAGATTTGTGAATTTCAAATACTGCTCTGACCAGCAATAGCAATGTGTTACATCATCTCTAATTCGTAAGTGACTCCTGATAATTCTTCAAGAAAATGTTCTCAACAGAATAGAAGATGTTCCAAAATTAAAATGTAGAAACTAGATGTGGTATTAAGAGTTTCCATGTTTGTAGCAATTAGTATTTCAGGATGATATTTTTTAAAGTATTATTATTCACAGAGCTAAATGCATATGCTTTACTCTGAGAAACAGGAATATTTTAAAACATCTATGGCCAATCATTTCACATTAAGTGGTAATATTTAGCTCCACTGGTAAGCCTGAGGATCTCTGCAGGTGAATCTGAAACATGATATTTTTTATGTTTGATTTAGATATTTTTGAAAATAAGTCTTTATGTTAGTTAGCATGGTTATATCTCAACCTTATTCATCAAGTGTATGTTATATTCACAATCCTGTAAGGAAGATCCAATTTAGAAGATCAAAAGGTGTGAGATATCCAAGGTCATGAAAGGTTTTGGCCGTAACGCCCACGAATTACCCCAAAAGTGTCTGAGACACCAGTGATGCAGTTGCTCTTAAAAAACTAATCCTATTCTTGGCACATTTAGAAAAGAAATAAAAAATAAAACCAGTTAGATACTACCTTTATACATATCCATGGCTGACCACATCTAAAATAAATTGAGCACGATTCTGGTCCTTATACATGAAGAAGGATGTTGTAAAGGCGGAAAATACTGAAGGATGGAGTAAACAAAATGTTCTGGAAAACTGTGCATTGTTTACAAAGAAAGATTCACCTTTAGGTGGTTAAAAGTGGAGGGAGAAAGATGAGTTATAATAGAGGTATGCACTTATGTATGCCTGATGTGGAGAAATAGTTTTCTCCCACATAATGTTGAAACCATTGAATGGTAGGAGCTTCAAGGAAATGCATCTTCATAAATTATGTATTAAATTGGAGAATTCACTGTCACATAATGGCTGCCAACATAAATTGATCATTGCAAAAGATAGCCATATATCACATATTAAGTGAGAGACAGATATGGCGCAGATGTGCTCTTGAATTGCTGGTAGACTTCCGATTGGCAACTAATTGCCATTAGGTGAGAAGAATGTTGGACTCATAGGTCTTTCGTCTAATCCAGCAGGTCTCTTCTTATATCCTTATGATGACAACAAGGGAATCATTGGGCCCAAGCATCACTGTTAAACTAGAGGCCCTCCTGGATTTGAACTAGAGACTGTGCTCTCAAAAACAGGACCAGCAAGATGACAGTGTTCTCACTTCCATGTGCTTTCCACTCTACATTTGTATTGAATGCCACAGCATGAAGTCTGATCCCAGAATTGTCGGAGCAGGTTCCTCACTAGGTGTACTCCGCAATGCTGTGTCTAATTCTATTTATTATTTATTTATTTATTTCCAGAATTTATACCCCGCCCTTCTCACCCGGGGGGACTCAGGGAGGCTTACACAGTTGGCAACATTTAATGCCAAGAACATAATAATAAAACAAAAAACAGTACATATAATCAATTAAAACTATAAAAATACATCATTAAAATACATTATAAAAATTAAAACATAAGTAAATTAGATCCATTTGTCTAAAAACCTCATGCTTCAGCCTTCAATCTGACCATGTCGACGTTATCATATTACTCATTAAAAGCTTGTGCACACAGCCATGTTTTCACAGCCTTTCTGAAACCCAGAAGAGTTGGGGCTTGTCGGATATTTGTGGGGAGGGTGTTCCACAGCCGGGGAGCCACCACCGAGAAGGCCCTGTCCCTCGTTCCCACCAGCCGCACCTGCGAGGCAGGTGGGACCGAGAGCAGGGCCTCTCCAGATAATCTTAGGGATCTAGCTGGCTCATATGAGGAGATACGTTCGGATAAGTAAATTGGGCCAGAACCATTTAGGGCTTTATAGGTCAAGACCAGCACTTTGAATTGGGCTCGGTAGCATATCGGCAGCCAGTGGAGCTGGCTTAGCAGGGGGGTGGTACACTCCCTGTATGCCGCCCCATAATTCTATGCCTTGCCACCCTTTCCCCAGGTACCCTCACTCAGGACTATGTCTGTAATTCTTCACTAATTATCTTGTCAAAGGATGCAACAAATAATTTTAGCAGTTATCTTCCCAGTGTCTCACTGCTGTCCACCATGACAGACTTTGATTTTCCAGTCAGTTTCTTTTGCTCCCTGGTCAACTGCACCATTTTATCTGAGGAAGAAATACTGTATAGCACCATATATACTTGCAGTCTGAATTCTAGCCTCTAGGCTGAAGTTCTTTTCATTTTCCCAAAGCTACTTGGCAGAGGGAACCCAACTGCGAGCTTGAGAATGAATATCCCATGTGTAATTCAGTAATTTTGCTCTTGCCGTTTTAAGTGCACTTGAAATAAGTTGTAAAAAATATTTCAAGCCATGTTTATATGCTTAAAAGTGACTTCTTTACTGTGGTGCTATGTTTCAAGATTGCCCTGGGGGACAAGTCCCTTTAGTGCTACACTACTGAGTTTGGTGTATATAGTAAATCAAATCTCTTTAGAAGTTGAGCTGAAGGAACTTCAGTGTTTTCAACTTAGTAAATGCTACAAAGCAACTTCCTTGCATTAGCTGGTATGGGGCAGGAGGGAAACTGAGAGGACTTAAAATAATATGTATTTTGAGAATTGCTGCTTAAGGCTCTAATTTTGTACAATAGGGATAAGCTTTAGTGAACTCAAAGGGTTATCTGTTACTTCCGCCATTAAACTTGCAGTGTTGGAGTTGGGGGTTTCCTATAACTCTCCAATAAGGGTATAAGCTTTCCTGAAAATAAGTTCAGTCCTTTAAATTTGGAGGATGGTGTTCAGCACCCTAGATAGGGGATTTAATATAAATACGAAAACCTGGAATGAACTCTTCACCTCAGTGATACAGAACATCATACAAAAAAATCTGCCCAACTTGAGCGGACATCTTATGCACAACTTATTTGGAAAAGATCATATTAAGCTGAATGGGGTTTATTCCTCACTAAATTGAAAAGGATAGCTTCTCTATCCTTAAATGACTTTGCATTTATCTAGCAGCCAGTACTGTTTCTTGAGCTAATACTTTGAAATAATGCCTGTCAGAAATGAAAGGGTGATCCCTTACATCTTCTACAATACTTTGCCATCATCCTGTTACAAAAGCACTAAATGACAACTGCCTTTGAAAAGTCCCTTGTGTTTATTCAGACACTAGCATGATCTTTTTTATCACACTCTGCAATGAAGAGAATCTTAAAGAATTGGCATAAGAACTGATTTAAAAGAGACTGCATTGATCCTTCTTTGTGCAGAAGGAATCAAGATTTCTCTGGAATAACAAAACTGAGTCAGCAAATCTGCCCTAGAGCAGCTCCCAGAGTTCAACACAGTATCAACCAGGCCACTCTCTTTCTCTAAGAGCATAACACTTCTGCATTAAAGTCATCAGTTTTGTTCACAATACACAACACCTAGATATATTTCTGTATTCTGCTAGATGCAAAGATCCCCATGTCAGGTCCCATCTCAGTGTCAATCTGTTTTTGTAATTCACTTTATTTTGTCCCTCAGTTGAGAATAACCTCATTGTTATCCCACCCCTAATTTCTTGCTAAATGCAGCACTGTATCTATCTACCTCATACCACGGGTTTTATAATGTTCACTCCTTTCACTTTGTCCCAGTTCACCTTCATTTTTTGTACTGTTTTTATACTATGTTTTATTATGCTACCGTTACTATTTTATTGCTTTACTGTGTTAGTTTTGTATGCATTTTATTTTGTTTTATTGTAATTGTCTGGGCTTGGCCCCATGTTAGCTGCCCCGAGTCCCTTCGGGGAGAAGGGGGCGGGGTACAAATGCAAAGTTGCTTTTGTTGTTGTTGTTATTGTTGTTGTTGTTGTTGTTGTTGTTGTTATCTTGCTATTGCATCTTTTGGTTGAAAGATTTGCCCAGGGTCATTTCATGGTTGAGCAGGGATTCAAATTGTAGTCTCCTAGAGTCCTCAACCCAGATCCAAACTACTCTTATCATACTGGCTCTCAATCTTTTATTAGGACCTAGTTTTTGAATATCACTAAGTAACAATCAAGCTTTTGATTTCCTCAAAATTATTTGATCTGAGTATTCAGAAAAATGAGTTTCTAGTCTTGTTTATGAATTACTTACCGTATTAACATAACTTGGTGAAACAGCACCATTTTAAGGGCTGTTGTATGTCTTCCAGGCTATATGGCCATGTTCCAGAAGTATTCTCTCCTGACGTTTCGCCCACATCTATGGCAGGCATTCTCAGAGGTTGTGAGGTACCTGAGGATGTCTGCCATCTATGTGGGCGAAACGTCAGGAGAGAATACTTCTGGAACATGGCCATACAGCCCAGAAAACATACAGCAACCCTGTGAATCCCAGCCATGAAAGCTTTTGATAGCACAGCACCATTTTAAGTTCCCTGATCAGGGAGGTGGTGGAAGGAAATAATAATTCCTTCTCCTAATATGCAGGATGATCTCAGAAACAGTACTTGGGCTGACTAGTGGCAGCTGATGTTTCTTGTAAGCTAGATGCTCTCCAGGGTGCTGAATTAGATCCCACCATCTTTCTGCCTCTTTATTTATATCCAACCCTGCTTCCAGACTGGGACTCTAGATGGGTTACAAAAAGACAGAGAATGCAGTGAACATAAAGGTTCCGCATCTTTTACAGCCCTTCAACTTCTAGGGTAAATCTCAGAGTGGAATCATTACCCCACTAATATGGAAGCAACCAGTGACAGAACCTCAGTTCAGCTAAGCAGATATGATAGGGGATTACTTCACAGACGGTTGTTAAGATAATTTGCCAGAATATGATGCCAGGGAGCTTGTTGTAAGAATGTTAATATATTTAACCAGAATAAATCCTTGTGGTCCAGGTGCAATTCTGCTTCTGGGCACATTGCCCATTATAAATTAATCGAGATGTCACTCCAAAGTAAGGGACCACAGGGAACGTGTACATTTGTTTTTGTGAGCATGGAATTCATATTGGCATAGTGAACAGTCACCTCTATGTCTGTGCATTGTGAGAGAATGAAATATTAACTTCAAAATGTATTCTTTCTACACCTTTACCTGAGGTCAAAAGTATGCATATTATGGTAACTGTCTAATATGCAAATCTATAAACTTACTGGCCTTCAACAAATTTTACTAGCATGCTATCCCACCCCAAATTTATTTTCACAAAAATTGTGAATTTAAAATGCTTCCAGGATTGATCACATGGAAGGGAAGTTATTATTTGCTATGACTGACATGGAGTCCTACTTTAGAGCATGGTGTTTTCCCTTATGCTATATCTCCCTGGCTTTTATTTGTGAAATGCATCTACTGGAGTACAAGGACTGACTAACCTGATCTTTGACTACTTGTATTCTTTTGGAGATTTGGCCTTATCTTGATTATATAACTACAGCAGGCAAATCTGGAATCCTCACAAAATAATTGAGAGGGTTGCATTAACACTTAATACAATTGACTTGTGTTTGTAGTTGTTATTTATTTTGTGTAACTATCTTCCCCACATAGCTACATGGATATGATTTTTTTCTCAAACACTTCTCTGTGAGGTTTTTTAAAGATGTGGTGGGAAAGGCAAACTATTCAGCAAGGCGGAAATTGCTTTTCCTTATTATTTAAAATGTATTCTGTCCTGTCAAAATGAACTCATTGGTATGCATGGTGTTTCTTTCTGAATGCGACCTCAGCCTTTCCTGCAATTGAGATTCTAGGCAGAGTAGGTTTACAAAGTGAATTTTATAGATATTACACTGTTTTAAGGAGATTAATGAGCCATATGCATTTCTGACCAGGACTGCTAAATATTGGCAGTATAGTTCTTCAGCAATGTAAAAAGGAGCAATGGCTAATCTTCAGCAGGATTTGGAAACACTGGATTGCTCCAACTTTGGCTACTCAAATGTCTAGTGAGAAGAGGAGGGGCTTCTTCTGCTCCTTCCTTCAAGACTTTGCATGTTGTGAGTTCACAAAAACTCTCAGAACAGAAATAAGTTGTGGAAAGCTTTGTGAACTGCAGTGAGAGAGATATTGTGAGAGTAAGAGAAGAACAAAGTGAAGAAGCTCCAGGAAGCTTGAAAGATGTTGAGAAAGCTTGGAAAGGGAATACTTAATGATGTGTTGAAAAAAATCTGTTAACTCAAAGAAATCCCAGACAGAGTGAGGTTCCTTTGCTTCATACTTTTGAAAGGTGCAGGGACAGCCTGAGACAATTTGCTCCTCAATGCACCAAAAAAGTATTGCCATTTTAGAATCATAGAATCATAGAGTTGGAAGAGACCTTGTGGGCCATCCATTCTAACCCCCTGCCAAGAAGCAGGAAATTGCATTCAAAGCATCCCCGACAGATGGCCATCCAGCCTCTGCCTAAAAGCCTCCAAAGAAGGAGCCTCCACCACACCCTAGGGCAGAGATTTCCACTGCCTAACATCTCTCACAGTGAGGAAGTTCTTCCTAATGTTCAAGTGGAACCTCCATTCCTGTAGTTTAAAACCATTGTTCCGTGTCCTAGTCTCCAGGGCAGCAGAAAACAAGCTTTCTCCCTCCTTCTTATGACTTCCCCTCACATATTTATACATAGCTATCATGTCTCCTCTCAGCCTTCTCTTCTGCAAGCTAAACATACCCAGTTCTTTAAGCCGCTCCTCATAAGGCTTGTTCTCCAGACCCTTGATCATTTTAGTCGCCCTCCTCTGGACACATTCCAGCTTGTCAACATCTCCCTTTAGAATTGGACACAGTATTCCAAGTGTGGTCTGACCAAGGTGGAATAGGGGTAGCATGACTTCCCTGGATCTTGACACTATACTCCTATTTTTGCAGGCCAAAATTCCATTGGCGTTTTTAGCTGCCACATTACATTGTAGGCTCATATTTAACTTGTTGTCCACAAGGACTGTAAGATCTTTTTCACACGTATTGCTGTCGAACCAACATCCCCCATTTTGTATCTTTGCATTTCATTTTTTCTGCCTAAGTGGAGTATCCTGCATTTGTCCCTGTTGAACTTCATTTTGTTAGTTTTGGCCCATCTCAGTAATCTGTTAAAATCATTTTGGAACTGAGGTTCTGTCACTGGTTGCTTCCATATTAGTGGGGTAATGATTCCACTCTGAGATTTACCCTAGAAGTTGAAGGGCTGTAAAAGATGCGGAACCTTTATGTTCACTGCATTCTCTGCCTTTTTGTAACCCACCTAGAGTCCCAGTCTGGAAGCAGGGTGGGATATAAATAAAGAGGCAGAAAGTATTAGCTATCCCTCCCAATTTGGTGTCATCTGCAAACTTGATGATTGTGCCTTCTAGCTCTTCATCTAAGTCATTAATAAAGATGTTGAATAGAACCAGGCCCAGGACAGAACTCTGCGGCACTCCACTCGTCACTTCTTTCCAGGATGAAGAGGAAGCATTGGTGAGCACCCTTTGGGTTCGTTCACTTAGCCAATTACAGATCCACCTAACCATAGTTTTGCCTAGCCCACATTTGACTAATTTGTTTGCCAGAAGGTCGTGGGGGACCTTGTCGAAGACCTTACTGGAATCCAGATATGCTACATTCCACAGCGTTCCCTGCATCTACCCAGCTTGTAACTCTATCGAAAAAAGAGATCAGATTAGTCTGACATGACTTGTTTTTGGTAAATCCGTGTTGACTATTAGTGATGACCACATTCCTTTACAAGTGTTTGCAGACCACTTCCTTAATGATCTTTTCCAGAATCTTGCCTGGTATCGATGTGAGGCTGTCCAGATGGTAATTGTTTGGGTTGTCCATTTTTCCCCTTCTTGAAGATTGAGACCACATTTGGCCTCCTCCAATCTGCTGGGACTTCTCCCGTTCTCCAAGAACTCTCAAAGATGATTGCCAGTGGTTTTGAAATAACTTCCGCTAGTTCCTTCAATACTCTTGGATGTAGTTGATCCGGCCCTGGAGACTTGAATTTGTTTAGAGTGGCCAGGTGTTCCTGGACAACTTGTTTCCCTATTTGGGGTTGTATTTCCCCTAATCCTTCATCCATTCCATGTTGCTGAGGTTGAAGACAGTTTTCTTTTTGTGAGAAGACCGAGGCAAAGAAGGCATTAAGTAGTTTTGCCTTTTCACTATCTCCTATCAGCATCACCTCATCTTCTCCTCGCAGAGGGCCTATCGCCTCCTTGTTCTTCCTTTTTCTACTGACATAAGCAAATAAGCCATTTAAATTGTTTTTAATGTCCCTCAGTTCGTTTTGTGCTTTAGGCTTGCAAACCTTTTCCCTACAGGAGTTAGCTATTTGTTTGAATTCTTTGGTGATTTCTCACCTTTTCCACTTCTTGTGCACGTCTCTTTTGAGTCTTAGCCCAGTTAGAAGTTCTTTGGACATCCATTCTGACTTCTTTGCACTTGTCTTATTTTTTATCTTTGTTGGCACTGTTTGTATTTGCACCTTTCACTTTTGAAAAACTCTCATCCATCCTTAACTCCCTTGTCTTTTAGTATTGACGTCCATGAAATGCTGTTCAGTATTTCCTTCCTTTTCTGGAAGTCAGCTCTCCTAAAGTCCAGAATGCATGTTTGACTTGTCTTATTTTCAGCCTTCCTATGTATGGCAAACTGCAGGAACACATGGTCACTTGACCCTAAGGATCCAGTCACTTCGACTGATTGATCAGATCCTCCGCATTTGTTAGGATGAGATCAAGAGTAGCCAATCCCCTTGTGGCCTCTTCTACCTTCTGACCATAAAATTGTCTGCAAGGCAAGCGAGGAATTTGTTGGACTTTTTACTCTTGGCTGAGTTTGTTTTCCAGCAGATATCGGGATAGTTAAAATCACCCGTGACTACTGTATATCCCTCATTGTTGAGTGTGCTGGCTCAAGTTGATAGGACTTCTTATTCAGCAATATCTGGAGGGCACTGCATTCCATATCCTTATCTATATAGGCAATCACTTGTGACCAAGTATGATTCTTTTCCAAAGGTACAGTCTTGGCGGTGGATCCGTAAGTGACTGTAGAGACCAGTTCTGGATCCGCATGGTCTTTCACAGTGAGGACATAGATTTCAAGATGAAAGGCAGTCCCGACAAGGGTTTGTTTGACGCACCTTCCTCCTGGCATGTTTCTCCCCTTCTCTCTCTTTTTGTGCTTCTTCAAAATTCACAGCACAGCTGATAACAGCTGACCTCCAGTGAGAACACTCTAGGGCCAGGGCTTCCCAGTTCTTGGTGTCTATGCCACATGTTTTAGGTTAGCTTTAAGACCATCTTTAAATCTCTTTTGCTTCCACCAACATTCTGTTTTCCGTTCTCTAGCTGAAAGTAAAATAAGTGTTTTGGGAGATGGTGATCAAGCATTTGTACAATGTGGCCAGTCCAACAAAGTTGATGACGAAGGATCATCACTTCAATGCTGGTGGTCTTTGCTTCTTCCAGACATTTGTCTACTTGTCTTCCCAAGAGATTTGCAGGATTTTTCAAAAGCAGCACTGATGAAATCTTTCCAGAAGTTGAGAGTGGTGTTTGTAGACGGTCCATGTTTCGCAGGCGTGCAACAGAATTGGAAGGACTATAGCATCTTGGTATCTCTAAAAATGTCCCAATCCTCAAACATTCTCCTTCATTAAAAAATGCTTATACAAGCCCTAGCTGATGTGGTATGATTGCTGATAAGTTATTTTGTGACAGCAAAGTTTTGCTTTACGCATATGATTATGACTCATCTGCAGACTATTCCATATGATAAATGAAATGAAGTAAATTATGGCAGAATTTTAAATGTTCAGTCCCACTTAGGGATGAGTTAAATATAAAAATAGCAATCATGAGTTCGATGAATGTGATTTTGTCGAGAAATTTAAATAGGCTTCCTAATAACATACTTTGTACAGCAGTTGGAGTCTTTATCTAATATTGAATGCCTCACCTGAGAAACACAAGGGGAAGCATTAGAATATAAATCACAGTTTTGGTATAGAAAGTTGTTGTCTTAAAGCAATTTTTAAAAGATTTTGTCTAGCGACTATAGCACAGAGTAGATCCAGCTGCCCTCTAGTGGAAAAAATTCCTCTGTGTGGTGCATTTGTCGTCAGCTCATGGTTTCTCATTAGGCATTTTCTGCATCAAGAATTTTTATACAAAAAGGGGGAAAAAAGAATCTTTATACACACATGTATTGGATACTATCATTTATGTAATTGAGTGGTAGGGGGCAGCAACTGCTATCATATCTTTGCATTCTTTAAGACACCACAAAAGTCAGCCGTTTCAGTCTTAAACACGACATACCACTTGTCCCCCAATATAAATTGCCCACTATTCAGCGGTCATGCATAACAAAAAATCTAGGATGAATGCCCAGTGTATCTCACCAACAATGAAGCAATTTATTATAATTTACTGAAGACTTAAAGCATGTGTGTTCAGACTTCCCAAAATAGTACAAAAGGACCTCTTTGTTCAGTTAGAACAGTGGTTCCCAACCTTTGGTTCGCCATATGTTTTGGAAATCAACTCCCAGAAATCCCAGCCAGTTTACCAGCTGTTAGGAATTGTGGGAGCTGAAGTCCAAAACACCTGGAGGACCAAAGACTGGGAACCACTGAGTTAGAAGACAGATAACTTGGGGTCCTTCCACACATGCATTATAACCCAGGTTAAAAGGGAAGAGGGACTAAACGACATTTAGCCAAAATGCAGGAGGAATCTGGTTAAAGGCTGGAAAACACATGATTAAAAGTTGCCCTTTAAACCTGGTTCTTCCTGAGAAACACACATTTTTGGTGCCTGTATATCCCTGCAGGCATGGAAAAAGCATGTTTTCTTTCTCTCCCGCCTGTCTGGACTCCCTCCATGGCTCTCAACTTCATCAGATGCAGGCCTGAAGCCTTTGCTTAGAGGAGAAATCCCTCCTCACCTATCCAAAGCCCTCCTTCAGCTCTTGCAAGAGAGGGAGGGGAGGAGTGAGAAAAGCTTTAGACCAGTGGTTCTCAACCTGGGGTCCCCAAATGTTTTAGACCACAGTATCTTTCTCGATCACCTCGCAAGCATGGGTCTTGGGGGTAATGTTCTGCAGTGACTCCAATCCTTCCTGGAGGATTGTACCCAGAAGGTGTTACTGGGGAACATATGCTCAGCCCTGCAATCATTGTCCTAGGGTGTCCCACAGGGCTCAGTATTGTCCCTCATATTGTTTAACATCTTCATGAAGCCATTGGGTAAGATCATCCTGAGTTTTGGAATTTGATGCCATCTGTACGCAGATGAGGTCCAACTCTATTACTCCTTTCCACCGGATGCAAAGGAGGCTGTCCAGGTCATGAACCGGTGCCTGGCCTCTGTGACGGTCGGGATGAGGGCAAACAAATTGAAGTTGAATCCAGACAAGACAGCAGTCCTCCTGGTCAGGCGCAAGGCCGAACAGGGTATAGGGTTACAGCCTGTGCTGGATGGGGTTACACTCCCTTTGAAGGTGCAGGTTTGCAGCTTGGGAGTCCTCCTGGACGCATCACTGAGCCTAGAACCTCAGGTTGCAGTGGTGGCTAGGGCCTTTCGCACAATTAAAACTTGTGCACCAGTTGCACCTGTATCTTTGGAAGTCAGACTTGGCCACAGTGGTCCATGTTCTCATTACGTCCAGGATAGACTGCTGCAATGCGCTCTACATGGAGCTGCCTTTGAAGACTGTTCGGAAGCTTCAAATAGTCCAACAAGAGCAGCATACAGGGAGCATACAACTCCCATGTTACATCAGCTCCACTGCCTGCCTGTTTGTTACCGGGCACAATTCAAAGTGCCTATAAAGCCCTAAACGGCCCCAGCCGAGTTTACCTGTCCGAACGCATTTCCGTTTACAAACTGCTGCAGAAACTAAGATCTTCTGGGGAGGCCCCGCTCTTGGTCCTGCCACCGTTACAGGCGCGTTTGGTAGTGACAGGAGAGAGGGCCTTCTCAGTGATTGCCCCCCAGCTACGGAACTCCCTTCCTAGCGAGATTAGATCAGCCCCCTCAGTCCTGTCCTTCAGAAAGATGGTAAAGACCTGGTTGTGGGACCAATCCTCTGGGGCAGTGCAATGAGGCAATAATAGGAAACCTACTCCACTGACCAGAGCCAGCATGGCGTCTTGAGTTGGTTTAAACAGTTTATTTCAAAGTAGATATAACTGATTTTAATGCTTGTGTATATTTATAGTTATTGTATGTCCCAGCATGGAATGCTTGCCATATACAGTGTATGTTGTGCTCTACTCTAAGTCCCGTTTGGAGTGAGAAGGGCAGAATATAAATGATTTAAATAAATAAATTAAATAAATCATAGCAGTCTATTTGCATAGTGTGAAATGTACCCCTGCCTTGAGAACGCAAGTGTTCCTTAGAAGCTTCAAAACAGTCTGTTTTCAAGTAGACGAATAATAGCAGCCTGTCTTTCAGAAAATTGGCTTCTCGGTCCTTTGGTACAAGAGGCTGAATCACAGAACAACATGGGGCATGTTCTGAAATCCACATGTAGCTTTCTTGGAACAAGGATTCAGCTTTAGAGACTTTTTTGGTGCTTATTGCAAAACTTCATTCGGGTTCTTTCAGGTGCACATGACAGCAGAGAAAACATTGTGGAATAAACCCCAGAGGAAGGGAGATGGGAAACCACTGCAGCTCATGAAACAATGTTCTTGACACCAGGTTCCTCGGGTACAGTTTGTCTCAATGACATTAAGAAAGCAAACCCCAGCTTAGCTACAAGATAGTGAGCTTAACACATGAAGTGAGCATTTGCATAAAACAATTTGCCTTTTAAAACAATTTCTTCTTGACTGGGAGCTGTGAATTAAGTCTTTAGTCTAATGCACTATATAATGAACTGAATTTGAATTATGTTTATTTTTAGCAAATAAATGCTAATATAATCCTGATGTTATAAAAACATGGAGAAGGTGGTGGCACTACTTAGGCGAGCCCGCATTGTCCTAATATGATTGCTCTCCAAGTGTAGTCTTGGCAGTGGGTACGTAGGTGACTGTGGAGTCCTATTCTTGACCCACATGTTCTTCCGTATCTGTTTCCAGGTGGAAAGCTGTCCTGGTAAGAGTTGGCTTGATGCGCCTTCCTCTTGGCACGTTTCTCCCTTTCATCCTCCATTCATGCCTCTTCGAATTCTGCAGCACTGCTGGTCACAGCTGACCTCTAGTTAGAGCGCTCAAGGGCCAGGGCTTCCCAGTTCTCAGTGTCTATGCCACAGTTATTGAGTTTAGCTTTAAGCCCATCTTTAAATCTTTTTTCCTGTCCACCAATATTCCGTTTTCCATTCTTGAGTTGAGAGTATAGTAACTGCTTTGGGAGACGGTGATCAGGCATTCGGACAACGTGGCCAGTCCAGCGGAGTTGATGACGTAGGAGCATTGCTTCAATGCTGGTGGTCTTTGCTTTTTCCAGCACGCTGACATTTGTAGGATTTTTCCGAGGCAACACTGGTGGAATCATTACAGGAGCTGAGTGTGATGTCTGAAGACTGTCCACGTTTCGCAGTCATATAATAGGGTTGGGAGGACAATCTGTATATATAAAACTGTGGTGTTTGTTTTTCCAGTGCAATAAACAAAAAAACACACTGGATGGAATATCACCAAATTTGGCCACAATACACCTACTAATCCAATGTATGTCCTTCACTCAAAAAAACCCTAAAAAATAAACTGGAAAGAACATAAAACCCCTCAGAACCATGAAGACATTACAGCGCATGCGTGACTGCCTCCCCTTTGCAAGGGAAAAATAATGCACCAAGCATCCATTGTCAGGGAGACAGCCATCTCTGATACGGCAGCCAGGCCGCTTCTGGTGCGACAGAACTTTTTTCTACTTGAGGCAAATGTGAATGTGGAGATTGGGAATACCTTGCAGCTTCAAACCCAAGCTGCTTCCTTCCTAGGGGAATCCTCTGTTGGCCACCTTGAATAGCACTGAACAGTCTTGCAGCTTCAAAGCCTGGCTGCTTCCTACCTAGGGGAATCATCCGTTGGCCATAAATAATAATAATAATAATAATAATAATAATCATCATCATCATCATCATCCATTAGCCAGGCTGCTTCCTACCTAGGGGAATCCTTGGTTGGCCACCTTGAATAGCACTGAACAGCCTTGCAGCTTCAAAGCCAGGCTGCTTCCTACCTAGAGGAATCCTCAGTTGGCCACTTTGAATAGAACTGAACACGCTTGCAGCTTCAAACCCATGCTGCTTCTTACCTAGGGGGATCCTCTGTTGGCCAGCTTGAATAGCACTGAATACCCTTGCAGCTTCAAACCCTGGCTGCTTCTCATTACTTTATTTTCCACACAACCAGACTATGCCACAGCAACGTGTGACCGGGCATATTTATTTATTTTATTCATTTACAGTATTTATATTCCACCCTTCTCACCCCGAAGGGGACTCAGGGCGGATCACATTACACATATAAGACAAACATTCAATGCCTTAACAGAACAAAGACAAGACAAACGTGGGGCTCCGAGCTGGCCTCGAACTCATGACCTCTTGGTCAGAGTGATTTGTTGCAGCTGACTGCAGCTGGTTGCTCAACAGCCTGCACCACAGCCCGGCCCAGCATAGCTAGTAACTTTATAAACAAGCACCTTGGTGTCCTTATGGATGTCCCAATCCTCAAACACTCTGCTTCATTCGGAAGAATGCTGCACTTGTAGCGCTCAGGTGATGTTGTATTTCAGTGTCAATGTTGACTCTTGTGGAGAGCTGGCCACCAAGGTAGCGGAAATGGTCAACATTTTCTAATGTTAGAACACTAAACTGTGTTTCTGGCATTGCAGAGGGATTGACTGGTGCCTGCTGGAAGAGCACTTTAGTTTTCTCAATGTTCAATGTGAGATCGAACTTCTCGTATGCTTCTGCTAAGGTGTTTAAAGTGGTGGCTTGTAGGTCTTCTTCTGAATGTGCACAGATAATGTTATCATCAGCATATTGGTGTTCTATAACAGATGTTGTGACCTTGATTTTGGCTTTCAGTTTTCTGAGGTTAAATAGCTTGCCATCTGTCCGATAGATGATTTCCACTCCAGTGGGAAGCTTTCCATCAACAAGATGAAGTATCATAGCGGTGAAGTTGGAAAATAAGGTTGAGGCAATAACACATCCCTGTTTGACACCTGATTCCACCTTAAATGGGTCACTTTGGGAGCCATTTCTGTCTAAGACTGTTGCCATCATGTCATCATGGAAGAGCTGCAAGATGTTAACAAATTTATCAGGGCATCTGATTTTTTGGAGGATGGTCTAGAGAGCTCTGCTTCACTGTGTCAAATGCCTTTGCAAGGTCAATGAATGTCATGTACAGAAGTTGATTTTGTTCCCTGCACTTATACCCCATTCAGGGAGTGGTTCAAGCTTGTTACCCTTGATTGTTCTAATTACTCAACTATGAGTTGTAATTGACCAGATGTTTTTCCCTTAACACACACATACACAAGTAGTGATCCCACAGAAACTTAATCAAATACATGCATATACAGCAATAATCAGCACCTATCATGGCTCTTGTGAGAAGCACATTGTGGCGGTCTCTGGCATGTGTGATTACATAGTCTTAAGAGATGCCAATGCTTTGATGGTAGCATTAGTCAAGAAACAATATCCTGAATATCTTTTTCTTGGTGATGGCTATTTGGAGCTGGGCAGGAGAAATACCAGCCATTGTATCATGTCTTCATGTCATTTCCCACCTTGATCCCTGTTTCCCCATTCAAATAGAAAATCTTTGGAGGGAGGAAATGGTATTATGACATCAGCTTAGAATCAACTTTGTCAGGTTCAGGAGGCAGTCTAGAAACTTGGTATGTATACATAATGAGCATGGGAGTAGAACAAAAACATATTTATACTCAGTGGTGTCATAAACAATAGATACACAAGAGATAGCCATTCAGCATGCCCCAATCTCATAAGGAGTGCCAAGAAGTTCAGTGTAGTCATGGTGAGGAAGAAGATTTTGATATTTAGCCAAGGAGCTGCTAAATATCTTGTTTCAATATCTTGAAACAATATCTGCACAAATCTTATTTCAAAAGTCCTATCTATAGCTAAACTTCAGTAAGAAATTTGCCTGTATGGTGAATTAATACAAGATGTTTATGAGTGAACAAGATATGTTATTTTTAACAGAAGACTTTGTTTTTATCTGAGTTTATATTTTAACTAAGAGGTTTCAAGGGAGTGTATATGTTTTGGGCAATTGCAACTTCAAAGAAACAACCATCCTCTGCTAACCAAGTATATTTTTAAAGTGGCATGTCTTTATCCTTGGTAGTTTAAAGACATAGTTCAACAGCTGAGTTACTTGTGTGCCATTACATGAATGCTTATGAATATTACTTGTTTAAAGAGTTGACTTTTAACAAGGTCATGGTTTTCTTGGCTAGTGGTTTTCAAAAGGTGGTCTCCACATATTCATGGAGATTCACATTTGCCAAAAGGATATGTGCCCAGAGATTGGGTGCAGTAATTTTCCAATAGGTTATGCAATAATTTTGGCCATAAAGGTAAAGGTAAAGGTTTTCCCCTGAAAGTCCAGTCGTGTCTGACTCTGGGGGTTGGTGCTCATCTCAATTTCTAAGCCAAAGAGCCAAGGTCATGTGGCCGGCATGAGTGCATGGAGCGCTGTTACCTTCCTGACGGAGCAGTACCTATTCATCTACTCACATTTGCATGTTTTTGAACTGCTAGGTTGTCAAAAGCTGGGGCTAACTGCAGCCGCTCACTCCACTCCCCGGATTTGAACCTGCAATCTTTCAGTCTGCAAGTTCAGCAGCTCGGTGCTTTAACACACTGTACCATCGGGGGCTTCTAATTTTGGCCATATATGTGTTTAAATATTTCACCACTTTGCTGGTTCTTAACACATCTCTAATGGCTCATTTTCATATGAGTAATTGCAGTGTCCAGGGGCTAATATTTTCTGGGTCTTCTTAGTGATACACGAGACTGCCAAAAATACAAACAAACAAAAAGAAATCCAACCATAAAATAGCCCCATTCCCCATCCCTCAAAAAAAACCCATTCCCCAAATAAAAACTTTTATAAATACGTCCCAATACACAGTCTGTCTCTTTCATATCAGGTTTATTGGCTGTTTCCACTTCCTTCTCATTTTTTGTATTGATTAATTAATTCTCAGCTCATGCTGATTTTAATTATCGTCTTTTAAAATGTTGAGCAGTACAGGAGGGCTTTGAAATCTTTTGAAAAGGAGAATGTTCCTCCAAGAAGTTTCTGGGGGGAAAGCAGCTCACCCTGTATCTCTCAATCTCAGTCTCCCTCTTTTTCTCTTTTTTAGAGCAGAAAAGGTGTGATCTAGAAAATCTACAGAGATTAAGAACTACTCCCTGCCCCCAAAGAACAGTCAGAGGTGCACTTTGTCCACTGTGGACATGCACAAAGCTGCACAGCCGTTATAGCAGTTTAAGTGATGTCAAACTAGATTAATTTGACAGTGTAGATGCACCCAGAAACCACATCCATACAAACAATTTCTAATATAATCCAGGTCCCATTTTTATATACATACAAGTGAATTTTATTTAGGTATATACAACTGCACAACTACAAAGATACACATCTACACAGTCACATTCATATAAATGATTCCAGATGTAATTCAGGCTCAGGGAAGACACAAAAGCTAACTTTTCCAAGCTCAAGCATTGCTATTCCATCCCATGTTCTTCAAGTTCAGTGGTGATTGTTCCCTTTTTCCATCTTTTTTCCTCTCTCATGTTTCCCTGTTCCTTTGCTCAGCAGTCCCCATACAGCCTGTCTGCCTCACCCACTGTATCTTGTGTGCCAGACAGGGACTGCCTCTGCCCACTGCTGACGTTCTCCACCCGCTTTCCTGCTGTCATCTGGTTTGTCTCCCTCCCTCCCCCCCCCCCAATTCTGTTTTTGTGGCAGATGCTCTGTCTATAGCTGGAGGGTTGTGCCTGTGTGCACTCTTCACCTGCATGCCAATTTGCTTCCCAAGCACTGCTTGGTTCTAGTAGAATATGCAAGGGACTGCCCTGGGTTATTTGGGTGGCTGCTGACATTCCTGTGCATCTCTTCATACTCCTTTCTTCTTTTGATGATATGTCAATAGATGCCTTGGCATAAAGTACTTGCCAACCTGATGCTTCTTTGCCCACATGCTGCTCTCAGTGAGAAAGACCCCAGTGGGAGCTGCATTCATGCACTGCCTCTGTCCACCTTACTCTCAGGGAGAGAAAGAGCAGCTTTGAGCACCTACTCCTACTTTTGCCAGCCCTGGGTAGAAATTATGTGATTCTTACTGAAAACATTTGACTGGCCATTGTGCTGTTATGATGAGACTTTCTTTCTGAGTAATAGACATTCACAATGTTTCATTTATGCTGTCCAATTGGAGGAATAGGAATGGGCCTGTCATGATGCTGTCCACTCCACTTTCAAGACTTTGGAAAGGTTACTTTTTTTTAACTAAGGATCCAGAATCTCCAGCTAGCAAGTAAACTGTTCCAAATTCTAGCCTCCTATGAGGCTATTTTACTTTTGTTCTTAGGGCCAAATGGTGGGTTTTGCAAAAGAGGCCTTTGTATTTGTGTCTCTGAAGGCTTATTAAACCTTTGGAAAGGAAGGAGATTTTTAAATTCTGTCCAGGACATTTTTTATTTATTTTGCCAGAGCCTTTTTTCCCCTGTAGAAATTGGAAAAAAAAATTGAAAAAAATTACAAGATTGGGTTATGGAATATTTTCTTTTAAAATGAGAAGTAAAATGCTTATGACATTTTATATAGTTACTCCCCCCCCCCCCAATTATTTCTAAAAACTGCATTAAAGGAAGACTTCTACATAAGATTGTGTACAATACCAAATAATTGTAATTCCTAAACTTGGTTTCCTTCTTCCTTCTGTTCTTTTTGTGGTGGGAATAAGTGCTTTCTGTCAGTTTGACACTGTGGGGAAGTTGTTGTTTGTTGTGGTGGTCTGAACACGGCTAGGATTCTTGGGAGATCGCCTACCTTATTACACAGGGCAGAAGAAGCATCCTAGAACACTTCTGCCCCAGGTCATCCATGGAGCCTTACGCCGCCCGTCATACGGCATAGGGTGACTTCCGATGGGGCTCCATGGGTGAACTGAGGTGGCAGTGTGGTGGGATGCGGACGTCGTCAATATGGAAGCCGCCCCATGTTCCATTAGGAACAACGGGGCTGGAAAGCGTCAGCTGGCAGCCAGGGTGCTATGATTGCCCTGCTGCTACCCAGCTTCACCACGGAGGCTGGCAAAACACAAAGCTGGACCTCATCAGTATGATAAAGGCCCCAGGGTTTGTATTCCTGTTCATTCTGGAAATCCACTTGGTGAGCTTGGAAAAGTCATACTGTTTGAGCCCTCCCAAAAAAAACAGTGGAAAACCTCAATTGAATGAATTTTCCAGAATCTTACATTCCTAGGATTGTGACTTCGTCAGATTACACTGGGAAGTATTCAGAAGAAGAGAGTTCAGTCTAACTCCATTCCGTAATAAAAAGGAGTTTTTCTCTACCTTGGGATCACATTGTTTAGTGCACTAAGTTGTCTTGCATATTTTTCAATGAAGAGGTTTCCACACTGCAAACATTTGGTCCTGCCCACCATCCCTTTCGGTGCTTTTTGGTACTTCAACTCCCACAATTCCCAACAGCAGAGAGGGAGAGAGAAGGGGTGGAGGGAATCCCATTTGAAAGGGCAACAATACTGGTCCTCCCAACACAGGACACAGACAAATCACGGAAGGAAGGAATAAAGGTACCCTAAAAGGCTATTTTATTTTTTTGCAAAGTAGAAGCATTATGAGGTAGTTTACAAACCTTCCTGCTTGGGGAGCAAAAGGAAATTGCACAAAAAAAGTTTATTTTGTCTCCTCCCCCAATTTCTCCTCCCACAAATTGGGTAATCCTAACCTGAGAGCAACGAGTGCTACTTCATTAGAAATTTGGCAAAACATCTGGAGTTTTGAGAAAAGTCCATTTCCTCACCTCTTCCTAATACGTTGGAAAAATGCTGCCCTCAACATTTAAAAGACTCATTAAACATTAAAAGACTGTAGTAGATCCACAGAATACCAGATTTTAAGTGTAGAAACCAATGGAATTTAAGTAATGTGATGAAGTGGTAAGTGAATGCAAAAGTGTACCTTAGGTGCAAGTGTAGTTTAACTCTTCTGTCACCCTCCTATTCCTGACATGAAACCCTCTTTGAAGTGAAAGCTGCTTTGGGAGCATTGCCAGTTTCCTTCCCAAGACAAATAGTTATTTTGGTGGCAAGAGCAGCAGCAGGTACCAGAAACGCGACTTGTCAGAAATATGACCAGAGGAAAGTGTTAAGCCATCCTTCCAGCTATATAGTAATTCTGTCTGGATTGGATCCTGGGGCTGCAATTAAAGAAATTAAAACAACAAATGGATGCTAATGTGAAGACATATTTAACAAAAACTGCAATTTGGCCCAATGATCAGACATACAAGAAAAGTGGGGATTGGGAAAGAATATCACCGGTGAGTCCATCAACACTCAAGCAACAAGACAGGTAACAGCTTTTGCAAGCATTTTTCTGTCCAAGTGCCTATATCTCTCTTTGACACTTTCATTACTTGCATGGCCTCCTTTTGCACTTTTTCGCCCTGTATATATTGCCATAATTTAGCAAATAATTTCCATTTCACTCTCTGTATCATTATAATCCCTTTATATGTGTTATTGAGGCAAAGAGGAAATTTGCCATTTGAACATTATTAAAGGGCCTCTTGACAGATAATTTGATGCTGGAATGGCATTGGACTTGACCTCATCAGAAAAACCATTTGCTCTCTATCAGTATCTTGGTAAACCTGTAAAATAATCACAGGAGGTTGGGTAAAAAAGCACTAAGGAATTAACCCTTTGAATATTGGCTTTTTAATGCCAGTCAGTTGGACAGTAAAATGAGCAGTACATCTGCCAATTTAGAAATGGGTAGCAATTCACTGTAAATACTCCGAGGATGCCTGCCATAGATGCAGGTGAAACATCAGAAAAGAATGCTTCAGGAACATGGCCATACAATCCTGAAAACTCACAGCAACCCACTGCAAATACTGTCCCCCCCCCCCCCCCCCGGAAGCTTAAATATTGTTATTTGTATGTATTCAGAATTAATGGGATCTTAAAACCATGGTCTGTGTTGTTGCTGCTGCTGTTAACTGCTGCCAACTCAACTTTGACTTATAGAAGACCTATGAATGAGAGATGTACAAGTCACCCAATCGTCAACAACCTTTCAGACTCAGGGCCGTGGCTTCCTTGACTGAATCATTTCATCTGGAATGCAGTCCTACTCTTTTCTTTTTGCCTTCTACCCAGGACCAGCCCTGGGCAATTTTCAAGTGTAAGCAAACCGTATTTTGGCGTCCCCCCCCCCTCCCCCAAATACAGTGAGAGTGGAAGAAGAGAGCCATGGAGATTTCCCCAAAGTGCCGGGCCTTGGCTGGAGGGAGGAGTTTCCTCTCTCCAACCAAGGCCTGGCCTAGGAAAATGCGGGGCGCACTTCTGCTTAGCAACATGCCACGCGTTTCCCAAAGTGCCAGGCCTTGGCCAGATTTTTTGGGGGATAAAATCAGGTATAATGTGAGAGAGAACTAAATGAAAATCCATTCTGTCTATCATCTCAGACACCGTGGTGCCCCTTTTATTTTATATACAGTAGAATCCATACTATAGATCAGGGTTGGGACTTGTGCTGCTCTTCATATATTTATGAACTGTGACTCCCATGAGCTATCTTGAAGGGCCACACAATTCCCATTCTTCTTAGAGACCTTCTCTCTTCTATCATCTTGCCTATTACGTTTATTGATATCTGCCTTCTATTAGGAGGAAGCAGCTATTATTAGAGTTTGAAACTCTTGTTTACCTCAGCTCCCCAAATTCCAGTGGCCATGCTTGCTGAGGGAGGTTTTGGTCCTTCCAAGCTAAGTTTCTAAACCTTGTATCTATATTTATTACTGTAAACTTGCTGCATCAATGGAACCTACTTTTACATTGACTTTCCACTAAATAGTTGAGTCAATTGGCTATACAGATTTAGCATAAAAAATAGGATTCAGGCTACATAGAAGAGTCTGTTTTGTGACTGTTAAAAAATCTCATACAGAAAACAATTTCCAGATTCTGTGATTGTTCCTGTAGTTTGTGTGTGCACATATATGTGTATATTTGCATATGCTTTTGTAAACCGAGGCCCCATCTACACTGCCACATAATGTAGTTTCAGAATGGAGTTTAACTGCATTGAACTGCATTATATGTCAGTGTAGATTTATATAACTGTTCAGTGCAGTTAAACTACACTCTGAAACTGCATTACAGTATATGGCTGTGTAGATGGGGCCTAAGAGGAGAATGGCTGCAGCACTATTCTAAAGAGCAGGTTAGAAAAAACTACCAAAGAGTTCTTGTAACACAGAAGAATCGGTTGAGTCCTTTATGCCAATGGTTTGCAACCTTTGGTCCAGGTGTTTTGGACTTCAACTTCCAAAAATCCCAGCCAGTTTACCAGCTATTAAGATTTGTGGGAGCTGAAGTCCAAAACACATGGAGAACCAAAGGTTGGGAACCACTGCCTTAGGCAGTGCATTCTCTCACTGACAACAAACACAACTCCAAATTGAACAGGCCAGCGGCAAAGAATCAACCTTTCACCAGGAGCTGAACCTGACTGGAAGGCCATCAGAACCTTTTAAACATGTGGACAGTGTGGCCTTCCCAAACGTTGCATTAATTAATTAATTTCTGTGACAGTTTCTAAAGATTTCCCCCCATTTTTAATAAGTCATATGAAAATACGCTTTCAAGGATTTCAGAGTGCATAATGAATTACAAGTCCGGAACAGCATGTGCAACATTGATGGAAGGGAAAGACTTATTTCTGCAGTGCTTGCTTCTTGCAGTATTAACTACCAGCCTATGCCATTTATACAATTCCTGCTTTCATCTTCATAACCTCAGTACATGAAAGCTTTGCAGGAGAATAGATAAAGCTTTCAGTGTATATTGTCACTGAAATGGGATTTCCAAGGCCTCTGTTTTTAATCAAACACATGAAAGATTAAAATTAAAACAGGCAAGAAACAAAAACACACACACACACAAATGTTCCCTCACAGGGGTTAGGTTCCAGGACCACCCGCAATAAGTGAAAATCCGTGAAGTAGGGATGCTATATTTATTTTAATATTTATATATTATTTTAGTAGTTATACACTATTTTAAGTCTTTATCAACCAATTGTGTGTTGATAAATCGCCTCCTTCTCCTCCCATTGCCACTTGGGCTCCTTTTCTCTCCCTTTGGCTTCTCCTTCCTCCCTTCCTTAGGCTGTAAATTGTAATTTTTTAATTATTTATAATAGTCTTTTAGAGGTTATTGAAAAACCGTGAAACAGCGAATGCGCAAAAAGTTAACCACAAAATAGTGAGGGAACACTGTAGTGGGAAGGCTGGCTGGAAAAACACAAGATTAAGCAAGCTCTAAAGGGCTTTTTACAGGATAAATTTGGAATAAAACAAAGTGTAGAGGTGCTTGTTAACACCAGTTGGAGGTTCTGGAGTCACAAGTGGCTCTTTTGGTAAAAAAATTTGTGGTGGGACAGGGCATGAAAGAGGTGAGGTGCACCAAAGGCCTTCATGTAGCTATAGCTATTTACCATGGTGTATTAAACTTCCTGACCTTTTGGAACCAATATAGTATTTCCTCTGCCTTTGTGGGAGCTAAAAATTTCCCAGCCTTAGCCTTGACATCATTGTATCATAGTTTGAGTATGGGACTATGTCTCTGGAGACCAGAGTTGAAAGCTTATTAGATGATTATGGGCAAGTCACACTCCCTCCACCTCAGAAGAAGGCAAAGGGAAACCCCTATGAACAAACCTTTCCAGGAAAACCCCGTGATAGATTCATCTTAGGATGTCATAAGGCACACAAAAATTCAGCTTTGTCCAAGGGCCCTTCCACACAGCCATATAACCCAGAATATCAAGGCAGGAAATCCCACAATATCTGCTTTGAACTGGAATATATGACAGTGTGGACTCAGATAACCTAATTCAAAGCAGATATTGTGGGATTTCCTGCCTTGATATTCTGGGTTATACAGCTTTGTGGAAGGCCCCCCAGAAAGGGCTAACTCATTAAGTGAAGGTCTATTCCCTCCCATTTTAATAAATCTAGCTCTCATTTGTACTACCAATTCCCAAAGAAACAATTTTTGGCTTGGTCCCACGAATCGTAGCATTGTTTCAGAATGAGCTGCCATCTCAGGGCATGGGCCCATCACAGCAGAAGCTAGCTGTGTGAATGAACTGTTTCATTTCGTCTTTCTTCACAACCACATAATCTATATCAGAATGTGGATTAAAAAATCCAGTTCCACTCTGGAGAATCTCTGCTCCTCCCAGGAACTGTGAAAAACCTCCAGCAGCATCCACAAAGCTCCCCTCATTGCGAATTGATACAACGTAGCTGTGTGGAAGGCACCAGATAAATGAATTTTTCTTACCCCATTTGGAGAAAAGATGACCCCCCCAGAACTTTTTGCGGCCTCTCTAGAATTTTATTTCTTTTTTAAAAATGACAGTTTGTTGCTGAAATTTGTCACCAGTCACTGCACTGGAATCATTGGGAACTGAACAAAAAACAATTATTGTAGTCAGTGAGTTACTGAACATCATAGTCAATGTAGTTCAAAATGTATAATTCATATTTCAATATCATATTAATTACAGTCGATTTAGGAGTATTTAAGATTCATTGAGGTATGAATATAAATTTAATCATAATGAAACATATATCATTGAAATGATTTCATGTGTTAATAATGGGTGGAAGGAATTTTCATGCCTTTAATTATATGTCATAATTTAATTTCAATTAATTCCTGCTAATCTTTAATCCATTGTATGTCTATATTGTTTAGTTGTTGTGTTTTTAAGATTACTCTGGCTTACAGCAACGCTTATCATACAGTTTTCTTTGCAAGATTTATTCAGAAAAGGTTTGTAATTGGGCTCATTTTAAGATAAGAGGAGGTTTTGGTTAATGTCACTTAGCAGGTTTCCTTAGTTGAGCAAGAGGCAGAGACAACATGGAAATAATAGAGATAGGTCCCTATCCCAGTAAAACAAGAGCAGCTTGAACATATTTCAGGACACCTTTTATTCAGAATTAAAGACATGCATATGTGAATGAAACAGCCAGTATTGCATGGGTAAGCAAATACTTGCAATTTTCTAAAGACCGCTTCAAAATTTATTCCATACCGCATCCAGGAATTTGTTGTTGTTGTTGTTGTTGTTGTTTTTTGTTTTGTTTTTTTTACTAGCCTCTGTTTTCTCATAATTTCCATTTTGGTGGCAAAACTTATAGTTCTATGCTTTTATTAATATACTTAGGAGCGGGGATCTGGTGAGACTTTTCTGTTCTCCCCATTGTCTCTTTGCTTTGCTGTTCATGCATGCGCCATAAGGAATTCGAATTCTTACCTTTTAAGTAAGTTTATTTAGTGCTTAAACCATAGCTCTTTCACATACAGGACAAACAAATAAATACATAAAAACCAGATTATTAAATACAATACGAAATACATAATAAAAACACTACACAAACCACCAAAATGCTACATAAATCAATGGTGAGATGCATCCTTAAAATAATGCATAAAATACTATATGAACTAGCTCTTGCATAGTTGAAAACCAAGGAATATTCAGTATTATTAAAACTTTTTTTCAAAATAATTTTTATTGTAAGAATAAGATAGTATTTAATAAAATAAAATAGTAAAATGTGAAAAAAAATGCTTAAAAAGGAAGAGCGGAAGAAGAAAAAGAAAATAAAAATACAAAAAAAATAGAATTAACTTCCAGTCTTCTCTGTGAGTATTCTTCTTTGTCGTGTTCTCTAGTTTTGTTTTATAGCTATTCCCTTTTCATGGCTTATCTTCTAGGGGACGTGTTTTACTTCAATATGTAATTTCTTCTAATTAAGTCATTTTTTCTTGCTTCATTAAGTATGTCATTAAAGACCAATCTGTTACAATTTTTTTCTGTCTGTCATGAGTGATTACCTATGTTAATATGTCCATTTCCATTATATCTATCACTTTTAGTATTCATTGTTCTGTTGTTGGTTGTAATTTCCATTTTTGGGCATATGTTATTCTGGCCGCTGTTGGAGTAATTTGTCCTCATTTTTCTCTATTTTGAAGTCTATAATTCCAAGTAAAAAGTACCCAGGTTTAAATTGGAAATGAATATTTAGTATTTTTTTGATTTTCTTGTATATTTCTTTCCAGTTTTGTTTTTTTTTTTGCTTTCTTACATGACCACCATAAATGGTAGAATGTCTCAGTACTCTCTTTGTACTTTCAATATTTGTCTACAGTATTTTGATAGCATTTTTAAAGTTTCTGAGGTGTTAAATACCATTGGTACATCATCTTGTACCAATTTTCCTTCAAGTCATATGCATATGTATATTTTAATTTTTTATTCCAAATTTTTTCCCACTCGTCCAGCCTTATTGTATGCCCTATATTTGCTGCCCATTTGACCATGCAATTCTTAATCTGCTCTTCTGTTGACCAGTCCAGGAGCTTTTTATATATTTCATAATTATTTTCTTTTCTATTATTTTTTCCCAGAATTTGTCCTTTTCCATAAATCCCAATATTTTATCTTTATTGTAACTTTCTCTTATTTGTCTATATTGAAACCATGATATATTTTAATCTATTTCTCTCATTTCCTCCTGGATTTTTAATGCCATGTCTCTGTTTTGGTTTTTTTTGCCAAATGTTTAAATATGAGCCGTTATTCTTGTCCAAGTTCCCTTTTATATGTGGCTTCTAAAAAGGAGATCCATAATGGTGTTTCTGTATCTAGCCTTTTTAAATATTTTACCCAATTTTTTTTATCAATGCCAATCTTATAAAATGATTGCTGAAAATTTTCACAATTATTTTGCCATACCACAAGTATGCCTGCCAGCCTGCTCTCAGATCATGTCCTTCCAATATCAATGTCTTTGTATTTTCTAGTGTTGTCCATTCTTTCACCCAGGCTAGTCCACATGCTTCATAGTATAATTTAAGATCTAGTATGTCAAATCCTCCTCTTTTCCGTATTATTAAAACTTAAGCAAGAAACACTTTGGATATAAATGACCACATTATTATTAGGTAAAAGCATCCCCAGAACAGTCGACTGCAATATCAGAAATTAATCTTATCCATATTTTCAGTGCTGCCAGACAAAAAGAAGCACCTCGTGAGTAACCACAGGGTTAGTGTCAGCCAAGAGTCTTACCTTGTAAGGAAGCTCATATGGCTAAAGTTGGACTGGCAAGAGTAAAACCCAGTTCTTTCCTTATTCGGGTTTTATTGCATTGTTTATTGCAACCAAACACAGACAGTTTGTGTTTCTCCAACCCTCCTGCACCATTCTCCCAATTCTGTTGTTGCTAGTCTAACTAGAGGACAAGATGGAAAGGGGGCAGGGCAAGCATTATTAAAAGAAGTTTCTTTCTCAGAAACTTTATTAACTGAGGTGTGCTTGTACATGTTGAGGTAGGGCAAACAGAGCTTGAAGAAATAAATGGTCATTCTATCCTTGCTTTGGGGAAAGATGCCAGAGAGACTTTGGGGATGCCTGGCCTTCGTAGTCCCTTCCTCATAGCTACAGGCTTAGAAATATATGCATTTCTCCTGTGTGTGTAAAGGTACACAGAGCAACTATCATGGCTTCTTCAATGAACTTTTGGAAGTTAGGCATCTTCTGGGAATTCCCCTCTTAATGTGTTCTCTGTTGTGCTTAACTCTGTTGCCTTCTCCACGCTTGGGTCATGAAAGGGGTAGAAGTCACCATCTAGCCTTCTAATCCCAAATCTTGTTGTTTTTGCAGCCCACAGCTGCTGTTAAGAGACAGTGTATTGCCTGTGAATGTATTTTTTTGGTTTAGATATCATTGCAATAATACATTCAAGATTCAAATGTAACCCACTTCCAAATCAGTCTAAGGCCCCTTATACAATGCCCTATATTGCAAGATCCGATCCCAGATTTTCTGCTTATCTTCAGATATTATTGAATTACATTTCTCATAATCTCTGACCATTGGTGATACAATTTAGTGTTGATGGCAATTGGAATGTAACATGAACCAAATAGCCAACATTTCTCTACTTCAGTGTTTAACCTTTCCAGTGTCAGAAATATGCTCCAACATTACAAGATAAAACCTCATCGCTAGCTGTCTCTGCTATCCTCTGCTTCTCCCTGTATGTTATCTACATATATGAGAATGCGATCAAGGGACTCTGACATGTGCGATATATTTTTCTTTGTTGGAAACTCTTGAGGTGTTCTATATAACCTATTTTTACTGGATTCTCTGTTCTTCTCTATAAGCTGGGTATATGTAGAAGAAATTCCATGAATTTAAATAGATAGATTCTTTTTATCTCAGTGAGGTTGCCCTCCTAGGAATGCGGGTGGTGGTGAAGCCTTTTCTTGGAAAACCAAAACCTATAGCCCAGTACTGTTGCTGCTTCCTTTGGAACAGCCCAATAAGAATAACATGCATCAAGAAGTTCCAGTTGTTTAGAAGATTGCCAGGTATCTACACTTCTTTTTGGCTTTATTTATTTAAGCCAGATGAATTTCTTTTTGTAGTAAAACACACAATTCACGATTAATGGCAGTGGACAAAAGCCGTCAGCTTGTCAACATGTCAAACCAGAAGTGTGGTGTTGGGTTATTAAATTCCATGAAAGAAACAAGAAAACCTGTGGGGCCTCTGACTGCAATTCTGTCATGACTTGAGAGTGAAAAGCCCTCCACCATGTGGTGGATGGTGGTAGTGGGATGTTCAACCTCACACTAGGAAGATTGTTTCCTGCCTTAATTCCACTGGAAAGCCACTGGTAGAAGAGATGATGTCTTGACCACATGAACTCTGGCCTAGTGTTATTTCTGACCAAGAGAAGGCTCTCACTTTATACTGCCAATCATTAAGGAAATGAGCACCAAGTAAAATAGGCGCCACTGTCTCTTGCTACCTTGGTATCTCCTGTGGTTTGGTCCCAGAAATCCCCCACCCTGTGGAAACCAAAATGTTTGGATACTCAAATTACATTATGTACAGTAGGATGGTAGAATGGTAAAATCAAGGTTTGCTTTTGGGAATTTCTTTTGGGGGAGATTTTTTCAAGTTGTGAATGGTTGAATCGGTGGATTCAGAATCCATGAATACAGAAGGCCAACAGTATTCTGCTTGAATTTTTATTTCCATTTCTTGATCTAAATGTTTTTTTCTTGGATACTGCTTTTATGGCAGATGTGAGCCAACATAGGAGATTTTTTTAAAAACTAAAGAGTGCCATTAAAATGCTTACAATACATAGATACATGAATATGCCTCTTTTTTCTCTCGCATCCTCTGTCTTCCATTCCGAGGCAGCTTATGGACCAAGTGTATGGAGGTGTGTTCTTATTTCCATCATTTGTGGAGAAGGTACTGCACACTTATGCACAAACACACACGAGACAACTGACAACCCACTATTGCTTCTATCTAAGTAGTGGCTTCTTTTTCCAGTGCCTCATAGTCATAATAAGCTATTTAAAGAAAACATTCATGCAGTGTCTTGTTTTGTTCCAAGGATTTTAAGGAAACCCTATGGATGCTTCTGCTAATATGTCTTCTAGCACTAAACTAGCTCCTTTCCCTTCTCTTCTCCTCCCCCCCCCCCTTTCTCTTTTTCTCTGTGTTTTGCAGTTCTGCTAAGCCAATCCTCACTAGAATGAGCACAAAACAAAACCGAGTAAACAGCTTTTGTACATCTACATTAAATGAGAAGAAGCCTGTGACGGAAACCTGTGATGAAGGAGAACGTTGACGAATGTAAAAATGTCTGATTGCCACGAGCTGCCTTCTAAATATAGATCAGCCAGACATGCAGTGGTTCTCTGGAGAGAGATTCAATCATGGATTTACCCACCAGCTCATTAGAAACTGTCGCTGAATGCAACATTCGGAAAGGCATGCATGAAAAGTCACATAAGGGGAATAAATTTTAAAGGGGGTATCGTTGTTGCTAGGTAAACACATTAATATACATGAATCAAGGAGGTTTGTACACTTTTCTAAAAAATATTTGACTGAAAAGCAGAATATTTTAGAATAAAACATTTCAGGGGGCAGAGATAGTTAACTCAGCGAATTCCTCTTCCAGTAGCCAGGAAGCAGATGAGGCACTGCGCTTAGCTGAGTGTCTTTACAAACAAGACTCTCGTCTTTCTCATGCTACAGAGGAAATGGTGTGTAACCTGTGATCTACCATTTTGGCACATCTCATTTGGCCTTCATGTTTGCAGTTACCTAGAAACCTCTCAAACTCTGAGTTCTGTCTGTTCTATAGGAAATGTACAATGTAGTGGCTCTTTCTGACTTGATTTCTCATTCTGCTGAGGTGCATGTGCCATATGGTGGTGGTTCCCATGTTGTATTAGAATCCAAAATATATTAAGAGGAGGAAGAGAGGTGATATCACTGGAGAATGATGAATAACCTCCATCTCCTTACATGGTATTTTCCATATTCATCTCAAGGTAGTATCCTTAGCCCATAAAGGTACTATGTCCTATGTCTGCACTTCCTTCTTTGCCTCTCAGATGCAATGTCACCTGGGGCAGGAATTAAGCAAGAGAGGAGAGGGAAGGATTTGTTTGTGGGCCATAATCCTGAAGGATCTAGCTGGTAATCCATTGGGAGAGATGTCAGCACGGATGTGGGCTAAGACCCAAGAGCAGTGACTCACAGGGCCAGAGCTAAGAATAGGTGCCCCTTTCTCTCTTCCTGATGCTTTTCCCCCTAACCAATGGGCTGTTGTAGGACGCAAAGATCTTGCCACTAGTCTGAAACCAGTGGATGCAGAAGCAAGTTGAGGCTTCATGGCATTAGCTTGAGAGCTGCAGGCTAGTCATCTTGATCTAAGATAAGATCAGGCTAGAGCTTTTGGTAAGAATAACAGCCCAAACCATTTTGTCATCTTGGGCTGAAAATACAAATTGGTGTTTTGTTTTGTTTTTAAAGAAGGAAATATTTTAAAAACAAAGCCTTTAATGCCCTTCCCCAATGCAGCTACCTCATCTGCCTCATGTTTGAGCTAGCCCGAGTTGGAGTTAGGGCAAGATTGTTTGAGATCTTAATATTTTGTGAAATGCACACAGCCTAAACTGTTTGGGAGCCACTACTATAAGGGATACCATTTTGGAAAACATAACACAGTAAGTTCATAAGCAACATGGTGTATTTCTTGGTGTCAAAATGTAATAATACATGACACTTGTGCAGTTTTTCTCGTTCTATGAGTAATAAATGAACTTTCTTTTCAAATAACAATGAAGAGATTATTGGCTATAGAACCAGGGTTCTAGACTTGGAGATCAAGGAATGTTTTTCTATTACTCCATTACAACATTTGCTATTCTATGAGGCTGCATACCATGCCAGTTCCTGCTGGAAATTGGTTTGAATGGGACAAATGCATAAGAGGAAAAAAATATGATTGCCTTGTAGGTGGTTGTCATGTATTCTCATTGATGTAGAATTAGCTTCAGCAGATGTTAAAGCTCCCATCTTTTTGCTCTAATGCTGCATTTAGAAAACCTGACTTAATAGTAATGGATTACAAATCCAATTCTTTAATAACAGTGTGTACCCATTGCTTAAATTCGCACAAGACTTAAATATTACTTATACGAGACAGAAAGTGGTAACTGTTTGCTACAGATGTCATTCCACAAGATGTTGCTCATCCTTTCTGCCTCGTATCCATCACTGCATTTAGCATAAGAGAAGTACACTGTAATAGCCAAACCTTTTTAGATGAACTAGGTTTTACATTTTTACAGTTTTGAATAAATCTGTAGAAAGCACCTTGTGGTTAAAAACTATAATTTCTCTGCTTAGAAATGTCTATGCGCAATATATAAATAAGGATTTATTTTTCAGCAAATGGTTTCTTTTCTCTCTAGGTACTTACTTAGCTCCTAGCATTGTAATATTTCAATGCTATTCACTGTTTGCCAGAGGAAGTTGCTGATAACATTGTGATGTAACTTAAGTAGATATTCTTAG
The DNA here is from genome assembly GCF_035594765.1 of Anolis carolinensis. Lineage (NCBI taxonomy): Eukaryota > Metazoa > Chordata > Lepidosauria > Squamata > Anolidae > Anolis > Anolis carolinensis. The sequence continues at coordinate 84,550,451 of NC_085845.1, read as the reverse complement.
CTTCTTTCCACAGTTGAGCTGCATAATGTGATTCACTTCTGTGGTTCCAAGGACAAAATGGCTCATCAAGAGCTTGAACCAAAGTCAACGGGAAACCTTCATTCTTCTTGAACAGCCTGAAGAAACTCCTAAAATCTTCAGGAAATCCAAGAAATTGTTAAAAAGAAATGTTATGTGTACAGTTATATACAATACATTATTGATTACCGTGACAATACCCAATGAATCTAGGTATCTAGATAATTCAGATTAACCAGTATAATAAATATGATTTAAAGACATAAACATTAGACATCTGACAAGAAAGGCAGTCTAACACTCTGTTAAGAGTAGCAAAACGTATTCCATATCTTGGTGTTTACTTTTTGTCAATTGACAATAATCAATTGTATAAAACAATTTTAGAACAGGTTAGAAGGGAGAACACAGTATAATGGGTTAGACCCAGAATTAATTATTATAGAATAGACCAAATAGAAATCAGGGCAACACAGTTAATCTTACTTAGAGTAGGCCTGTAAAAATCAATGGGGTTTCATGATTAAAGTTCAATTGATTTCATTTGGTTCACTCTGTATATGATTCAATCTGCATCAAGCCCAATCATTTGAGGACATGAAATGTTGATCAAGATATTACAATGGAGGGAGAGAATTTTCACTGAGAATCCTTGTGCTTCTAATAATATAACATTCCACCCTCAGATTTATGGAGTAGTTGTGTGAGTTTTTCTTTCATGTCCTGGTTCTTGTTTTTATTGGTCAACTTTGTTATGCTAGAGTCAGCCATTCGTTTCAAATGTTGTAAACAAGATTGCTATCTGAATGTTTTCCAGTATTGCCCTGACTGTTTCTTTCATGGCTTATGTAATGCTTCAAGATCATAACAGCCATAATTCTACTGCAATGGAAGTGATAGTAATAGATCATGAGAATAAAGTTCAGCAACATGTAGCACAATTCTCACCAAGTAAGTAATAGTGTATCCCAACTATCCGTTACAGCACAATCCTCTTTAGGTTAACTTCCCCCCCCCAAAAAAAAATATAGCTTTAATTATTTATCTAAACTCCTCCTTTAAAAAGTTTGGTCAATGCTAAAATAGAATGTTAGAGGCAAAAATGACCAGATGTATTTTAATCAAAGAATAGGCAAGCTAGCACCCTCCAGATACAGTCACCATAATAACCAATCATTAACCATGCTGGCTGCAATTTATGAAATTATAGTCAAAAGCATGGTTGATTCTCCCTCATATTAGGGGTGTGAATCATGCACCTCTCCTGGCGTTTCCAAACTGCACTAGTCATAGTCACCATACCCAGGGGATAGAGGTCATGGGAGCTAGGGATCCAACAACATATGGAAGACCACAAGTTACCCACCCTTGCCTTCTCCAATCTAACTCATTATACTGGAGAAAAGACCTCCATATCCAGAAGACCTATATTGTGCTGTAAAAGGAAAGCAGGGATGATGAAATTGCATGGTTCCAGAGATACTTCTAGTACAGGACAGTAGTTTTGGATGGTTGGAATATTAGTATGGACTCACAAGGGAAAGTAGGAAAGAACATCAGTTGGAACTGTGATCAGTTGGACCACACAACCACACAGATATTGGGTTGGCTGGCCACTCTTCTGAGTACTCCAATATGCCTCTGGTTGGCCTTCCAACCAATAACCTGGCAGTAGTTGAATACCAAATATGAACATTTACTATCATTCGCATTTCGAATCAGAGTAGGCAATAACAAAGGTTCAGCTTAACTGTTGTCACAGTGTTATATCTAGTCAGCCCGCTAGTCTTGAGTCTGAAGCCTACTTTTCAGAATCCGCTGTTCTTTTAACTTGTTGGCCCTAGCCTTTCATTGATTCTAGACTTCAACGGGTTTCTTCTTTTTCGTCTTCTTTTTTTTTTTATAGCCTCCACATGCAAGGAGTGGGTACCAACTCTGCTCCCATTTTGCATGTTCCCATTGCTCTTCTCACATGGAGAGCAACCTTGTGAAGAGAATTATCTATTATCTGTGCTGACTCTCCGTGAGATCTGGAACTAGTGTGATCTGTATCCCAGGTAAATGAGGCTGTCTCCTACACAATGCCACTCTCCATCTGCAATGATTGATGGAAACATGTGAGGCCAACTATGCTGTTCCTTGTCACAATTTACAGAGAATAAATACCTGCCTAGGACTTGTGGTTAGTTTCATTCCTTGTCTTCTGGTGGCCTCTGGTGACTCTTGCTAAGTATGAGACCTTTCGAATGTGTCTCTTACCTGAGCAATCTCACTCGTTGACTCAGTATTGGTGTTTTTCTCCCTGAAACAGCCCTACAAAATGTGCTTTTATCTTTACCTGCCTCCACCTCGACCTCCTTTCCTTCTGTACTTTCATCTTAACGTTCCATGTGAACTCTTCTGCGGTGGCCACTGCCCTCCTATCATCTTTCTGATTTCTTCCCCAGCAACTCAGAATGTTCCCACAATGTCCTGCTATATTTCCCCAAGATTATAAAGGCTCACGACTTCTCATTACCTAGTCCTAGCAAAACCATCCATAACTCAGTTTGTTGACACTCAAGTGGTGTTGTTATCCTTAGACACAGATTGTAAAAGCCAAGCTTGTTCAATCTCTTTAGTGTAAGTTCACACTTCTCAGTATTCTTTTTCTCACTGTAGCCCAGTAGTGTTTAATTCAAAAACTTTGCAGACTGATATGGCTGTTTCCATTAATGTTTATGTGTAAATATATGTGTGTATATACATACATATATATGTATGTATGTATATAGAAAGCAAAGCATTTTAAGTACAAACATCATTCAATGTAAGTATAAGTATGCTTTTAAAGCTCTTAAAATGTAAACACTTGCCTTCCCCCTTCCCCTCCATGCTCTCATCCCATCATAATGTCAAAAAAATCTGTGGCTTTGATTTGTTGTTTGTTTGTTTTTTAAAAAGAAAAAAGTCAACAAATTGTAAAAAAAAAAACTGTTGGAATATCTGACTTTCTGAAGAAACAAAGAACAATAATTTTTGTTACTTTAACGTATGCTTGGTATTATGGTACCTAATAAAGGTCAGTAATGAATTTTGTAGCATACTAGAATAAAGTGTGCTAGTGCCTTTCTCCAGTTCCTTCTAGAAGTGACTATTTCTTTCTTCCTATTTTCTTTCTTTTTGACTTCTGCCAACCTCTTTTCTTGAGACTTGCCCCATAAGAAGCATTGTTTGCCCCTATAGAAGGTTCCAGAGAAGTGACTGAGGGTCCTTCCACACAGCCCTATATTCCAAACTATCAAGGCAGAAAATCCCACAATACCTGCTTTGAACTGGGTTGTCTGAGTCCACACTGCCATATATTTTAGTTCAAAGCAGATAATGTATGATTTTATTCGCCTGTGTGGAAGGGGCCTGAGAAGTACACTATCCACTCAGTCCATCTACAAACATTACATTGAACTATGTACAAGTACTGTTCGGTTCATGCTGTCAGAGTAGAACAGGAGGAGGAATGTGCAGTATTTTGTTTTTGCTTTCCACTCCCATGCAGGTTCCAAGACTAGCAAACATTTTCACCTTAGGGTGGAGGCATGGTTGGGGACTATAGGGAAGATGCTTTAACATTTCAAAATGAAGTATTTGGAAAATGTTGACAGTATGGGCAGTGGTGTGCAGACATGCATTGTTGTGCTAAAACACAACACCCATGGATAACAATCCTCTATGTTTTGTCCAAATTTTAGCCTTCAGTTCTTCACTGTAGTGAGAACTATTGATTATTGAACCATTTTCCTGATAATGTTCCATTACTGGCCCTTGAGAATCCCAGAAAACTGTAAACATTCATTTTCCAGCTGATGGTTGACTTTTGAACTTTTTTTTGGTCGGTGATTGAGGGTGTTTCCATTTCATACTCTGCTGTTTACTCTCAGGTTTGTAGTGATGAATTAATGTCTCATCACCAATAATTATTCTTTTTATGAAATGTTCACCTTCCTTAGAATATCAGTCCAAATTTTGTTTGCAGATGTCAGCTGCTCCTCTTTGTACTCTTCCGTAAGCTTTTTAGACACCCATCTCATACAAACTTTTAGAAATCCAAGTGTGTCATGGATTTATTGCATAGGCAGAGTCATGGGTGATTTGCAAATGATTTGCCACATGACTCACTGTCACTCATCTTTTCAACACAATTAACATGTGTGCTTAATGTTGTCATGTCTTGAATGTGGACGGGCTTCTGGCTCCTTCATGGCAGACACTTGTGCAACCTTCCTTGAACCTCTGTATCCATTCATACACACCTCTTTGTGACAAAATTATTTCTCTATACTATACACAAAGTATAGAGAAAGTATAGATAAATATTGGCACCATACACAGCCTTAGATCACAAAAAACCCCTAATCATTACACACTGTTCTTCTTTTGTGCAGATCACAAGGGGGCAGCCATTTGTTTCACTGCAGGCACAAATAAACTGACATAAACTTTCAAAAATGCACAGCAGTGACTGGGGAGACAGCAACCTCATATGGAAGCGAATGATAAGACAGTGCAGTCAAAAGAGGTTTTAATATAACTAGAGTGCAGATAATTTTTGATTCACCCTTGTTCTTTGAACTATAGCTCCAACTTTGACAGTCATCTTGGGTGCACATTCATTAAAATTCTGTAAACATGTATGCAGAAGTAAGTCAGAGGAGCAACTCTCTAGTAAGTGTGCCTAAGACTGTAATCATAGATAATTCCATTTGACTTCTAAAACACCATCTCTAGCTTCTACTACTTGAAATATAATAAAGAAATTAGACAGTGATAGGGTTTAATACTTGTATTTATTTAGATCATATTTGTAAGTTTTCAAAAATAATATCACATCCATGTGACACGCTGCTGGAGTTGGGGGCAGAGGCAAGAGCCCAAGGGGCTGCATCTGGCCCGTGGGCCTGGGTTTGCCCATGTCTGTATTATAGCCTCTGATACACAATTTCAGATAACAATTGCAGACTGATGCAGAATCAGGCTGAAACAAATATATGCTTGGGGGCAAATGAAGAAAAGAAAATAGATCCATCTTCTTCTAGCCATAAGGTAAGTGAAACTACGTCACTATGGAATCACTATTTTGTTGTTGTGTGCCTTCAAGTCATTTCTCACAGTGACCCTAAAGTCACTTGGCAAGATTTACTCAAAGGGATTTTGCCTTTACCCTACTCTGAGGCGGAGAGAATATGACCCAGTGGCCGAGCAGGGATTTGAAGCCTGGTCTCCAGAGTCCTAGATCAACACCTAACCACTATACCGCACAGGCTCTCCATTTTATTGTTATCATTTTTACCAGCATCTTAATACATGTATTATGGCATTAGCTTTTGAGGACTGTCTCATCAGGGGCATGAAATGTTATCCTAAATTTCACATATATACACATACATACCAGGGAGGGGTGTTTTAAATACTAGGATTAGAAAGAAATTAATCCAAAAGGTACATTTAGAAACAGTTCAATTAGCGTTTGGATGAAAAATAATCCCTGAAAGGCAGTTATTAATACTATTAACAACTTTATTTATGGGGACTCAAGGCCACTAATAATCTCACATTTTAGACAAGTTTAAAAAGCACAATACAAAAGTTAAAATACAATTAAATAGTGCAATGTGATTAAAAACATTAAAATACAATAAAGACACTTAAAATAGTATTTAAACTCACAATCCCAATCCCACCCACAAACTCCCCAAAATCTTCTGTGATCATGTTATCACTGCTAAATTAGGTAACAACTGGAATGGAACAGGAAACTTTGTGTTTATCCAGACCCAAGTGAAAGCAGGTAGTAGTAGACTCGTACAACTGAAAACTCTTCATAAAAGGATACGCTCCTTTTGCGAAGTGATGTTGCTCTTCACATGAATAATGCCATCTGGTGGCTTACTCGGATTTTTATCACATTTTTTACAGGATGAAGATCCCATATGCAAGATGAACTTTGTATTGAGGATGTACATATCCCATTGGTCTTACTTAGCTGAAGCTTGCCTTTTTTCCCCCAACCTGCATTGCTATTTTCTATGCATTGTGCCTTTATTTCAATTAATATTTATGGGAAAGAGGATTTACATTCTCAACTGCAGGATGTATTAGAACATGTATAAAATGTTTTATAGAACCTATGTAACACCTGAGATAATAGGTAAAATAGACAGATCTCACCAGTGGGATTGTTGGAGATGTAAAGTACAGAAAGGGACCTTTTTATGCCTGGTAGACCTGTAACTTGGTACATTTGGGGGGGGGGGGGGAGTAATTAAAGAAACAAATAATATGATTCCTAAAAAGATTTGGAGAGATCCAGAGATGTGCCTCTTAGGGCTGTTTGGTAAAAAAAAAAAAATCAGTAAAGGAGATACAGAAATCTGTCAATACAGTTTGGTTGCAGCAAGATGTTTTGATGTTTTTACCATCCTTGTGGGAGGCTTCTCTCATGTCCCCACATGGAGCTGGAGCTGAGAGAGGGAGCTCATCCTTGCTCTCCCTGGGTTGGATTCGAACCTGGCAGCCTTCAGGTCAGCAACCCAACCTTCAAGTCACAAGGCTTTAACCCACTACGCCATCGGGGACTCCAGTGGTGAGTGCTTTCTCTCCAAAGCACCCCCTACAGATATCCTTTGCAATGATTACACTTGCCAACACACATTTTGGTACCTCAAATTTCAGGCCTGTTTTTGGATTTATTTGACCTACTGATTCCAAAAATGGCATCCTATTTCCCCTATCAGCTCTAGTTTTAGAGATACAGAACATAGACCTTATATCAGTCATCATCTATCTGTTCACCCATAGAAAATCATGATAACCATATCTAAGAAATTAAAGTTGATGCGGTCCATCCAGTGCAATTTTCTGAATCAGCGGCCCAAATAACCCCAGGAATAGATCTAAAAATCAAGACACCAAGATTTTTTTTTCTATTGGGCTGTTACGATTGACTGGGCTTCTGTCAAACTATTAAATGTAACTGTTGAGGGAAATTGACATTAGTTGTGAAGTGCATTATTTTGGCCCCCAGTATATCTTCAGTTAAAATTTGCTTTCATGCTATTCGTTTCTGCTTCATTATTACTTCTACACTTACTGCTAATACACATTTATTTATTTATTTATTTATTTCATACATTTGTATCCTGTCCTTCACACCCTCAGGGGGAGGGGGGACAACTCAGGGCGGCTTCACAACTGGTAGTCATTCAATGCCAAAACAAACAATTATAAAACAGTTACAATTAAAACAGATAAAACATCAATTATAAAAACATCATTTAAAATTGCACAAATCTAAGTCATAGTCCAGTGACCATTATCAGTCACATAAATGGTTCTTATTATTATTGCTGCGTTTGCTGCTTGAATGCCATGTTTTGAGTTTTTTTCCGAAAGGACAGAAGGGAGAGGGCCAACTTGATTTCATTAGGGAGGGAGTTCCACAGATGAGGGGTCATCACTGAGAAGGCCCTGTCTCATCCTCACCAATCGCGCTTGCGAGGGTGGGATTGAGAGCAGGGCCTTCCCTGATGTTCTTAACCTCTGAAGTGGATCATAGAGGGAGATGCGTTCAGAGAAGTAAGCTGGGCCAGAATTGTTTAGGGCTTTATTGGCTAAAGCCAGCCCTTTGAATTGTGCTCATTAGCAGATTGGCAGCCAGTAGAGCTGACGTAACAGAGGGGTGGTATGCTCCCTGTGCACCACTCCGGTGAGCAATCTGGCTGCTGCCTGTTGAACTAATTGAAGTTTCCAAACATTCTTCAAAGGCAACCCCATGTAGAGCATGTTGCAGAAGTCTATTCAGGATGTAACAAGAGCATGGGCCACCATGGCCAAGTCAGGCTTCCCAAGGTATAGGCGCAATTGGCACACAAGTTTTAATTGTGCAAAAGCTCCCCTAGCCTCCGGCGAGACCTGGGGTTCCAGGCTCAATGATGAACTAGGATCACTCCCAAGCTGCGAATCTGCGCCTTCAGGGGAAGTGTAACCCCATCCAGCACAAGCTGTAACTCTATGCCCTGTTCCGCCTTAGGACTGACCAGGAGGACCTCTGTCAATTTCAATTTGTTTGCCCTCATCCAGTCCAACAGCTGCCAAGCACTGGTCCAGGGCTTACACAGCCTCCTTAGTGACAGGTGGAAAGGAGTGACAGTTGAACATAGTCTGTGTACAGATGACACCGTACTCTGAAACTCCTGATAATCTCTCCCAACAGCTTCATGTAAAGGTTAAACAATATGGGGAACAGTACTGAGCCCTGCACGACCCCACAAGACAATGGTTGCGGGGCTTAGCAGGTATCCCCCAGCAACACCTTCTGGGACTGACCCTCCAGGAAGGACTGGAGCCACTGCAGAACAGTACCTCCGAGTCCCATTCCCCCGAGGCATCCCAGATGGATACTGTGGTCAACAGTATCAAAGGCCGCTCAGAGAGAGACACACTCCTCTTGTCCTGTTCCCGGCGAAGATCATCTAAGGCGACCAAGGTTGTTTTGATTCCATGTTCTGGCCTGAAGCCAGATTGTGCCAGATCTAGAAAATCAGTGTCTACCAAGAGTCCCTGGAGTTGCAAGGCAACCACACATTCCATGACTTTCCGCAAAAAGGGAGGGTTGGAAACTGGCCGATAGTTGACTAATTAAGTGGGGTCCAGTGATGGTTTCTTCAACCGGTTTTGTAACAACTTCTTTTAAGCTGGCTGGAATCTTGCTTTCCCGAAGGGAGGCATTAACCACCACCTTCACCCACTCTGCCAAATTCCCTCTGGCTTCCTTTACCAGCCAGGAAGGGCAGGGGTCTAGGATGCATGTGATTGGCATTGCCATTCCAAGGATCTTGTCCACATCCTCGAGTTGCACCAATTGATATGAATCTATTAAAACTGGATGTTCGTGTTACAGCCTCAGAGACTGCTGTTAACATGATGAAGTTGGAGTGGAACAGAGCAACTTTGTCTGCAAAGAACCGAGCAAATGCTTCACAGTGAGCTGCTGAGGTGGCAGGGATCCCGTTTTGTGAGCCAGGATTTAACAGCCCTCTGACCACTCGAAACAGTTCTGCTGGACAGTCCTTTGTGGACACAATATTGGCCGCAAAGGAGAATTTCTTTGTGGCTTCTATTGCTGCAGCATATGTCCTTAGATAAGTGCATAGCCATGTTCGGTCTGACTCGCTACACGCAATCTAGTTCTCTCTTCTTTTGCTTCATTTTTGTCAGCTTCTCGTTGAACCAAGGAGCTAGTTTAGCATGGCTATTCGAGTGGGGATGTTCTGGAGCAATTGTGTCAATTGCCCTAGTCATCTCCCTATTTTAGAAAGAGACCAGAGTATCAACGGGATCACCCACCGAGGAGGTGAGAAAATCCCCAAGAGCCATCAGGAATCCATCTGAATCCATAAGGCTCCTGGGATGGACGATTTTAATAGGTCCTCCACCTCAGTAGAGGTTGGTAGCACAGTAAGTCTAAACCTGATCAGGTGATGGTCGGTCCATGACAACTGAGCGATGGTCAGCTCCTCCACACCGCCACTTTCCTCCCATCCCTGGTAGAAAACCAAGTGTAGTTTGTGCCCAACTCTGTGGGTGGGGCCAGATACTAGTTGGAAAAGCCCCATGGTTGCCATGGAGGCCATGAAGTCCTGAGCTGTTCCTGACAAGATGGTCTTGGCATGGACGTTGAAGTCCACCAGCACTTTGAGCCGTTGGGACTCCAACACCAGGCCCAAGACCACGCCGGCTAGCTCAGGAAGGGAGACTGTAGTACAGCGGGGTAGTCAGTACACTAACAGAATCCCTATCCTGTCCCAGTCACCAACCCTCAGGTGGACACATTCAAAAGTGGTTGACTGCGAAATAGGGCATCTGGTCAGGGAGATGGAATCTTTATAGATCACTGCGACCCTACTTCCCTGCCCTCCAGATCTCATCTGGTGCTGCACAGAATGACCTGGTGGGCAGAGCTGGGTGAGATTACCCCCCCACACACACACACACACACACACACACACCAGTCTAGTCCAACCAGGTCTCCATTATGCATGCCAGGTCTACATGTTCCTCAAGGATTAGATCCTGAATGAAACATGTTTTTCCATTTACAGACCTGCTGTTAAACAGCACCACCCTTAATCTAGAGGGACTGCTATCCTGAGTACTCAGATTAACTATGTCAGAAGACCATTTTGGAACTATAAATGTTCTTCCACGTGCCCTAGGCAGAATTGTTTAGTTTAGTTCCCATATCTCCCCCTCCCTATCGTCTCTATGGGGGCCTCCCGCCCATTGGAACACCCCCTCCCTTAATACGCCTCCCTCCCCCATCCTCAACCCATGGTCCAAACGATGTTACTTGATTTAATGGTTCTTCCTCGATGGTTGGTTTTACTCCTCACTCTCTCCCTCCCCCCCCCCCCCGCCCTGCAATCCCTAGATCCCTCCAGCCTCCCCCAACCCCCTCCAAGTGCACAAAGTGCAAATGTAAAGTGCAAAGGGTTCAGAAGCAGCATGAGTACATTGATCAGGTTTAAAAGTCTATAAAGTGCAAGGCAGGTTATAAGATATTATAACCAGTGGGTAAATTCATTAACTTCCATTACAAAAAGTGCCAGCACAGGACCAGATCATAGCAGCATAGATAATTCAATACAGAGGGACCAGGTTTTAGCAGCATAGGTAACTTGTAGCAGCATTATTATTAAATGTTGTTGACTAGAGTTAGCACCCTTTGGCTGTCTCTGCTGCTCAGCAAAGCAGGCTCCGAGTGCAGTGATGGCTGTTTTATCTGCTGCTGGCTTCAGGTGAGATTATACAGATATGGGAGCCGTGTTTGGCGAGGCTGGCTCCAGGCAGAAGTTCTCAAGGAGAGTTCTCACCCTCTGGCTGTCTCTACCGCTCAGCCTGACTCTGCAGGATAGGAAGGAAAGCAGGGGACTGACTTTGCAAGATAGGCAGAAGTCTGCACCCTAATGGTAATGAGGCCCTATAGAGCCACATTTTACCCAGTAACCACCAGGTCACTTGCATCATCAGAAGACCATATTGAAGCCTGTTTTCTGCTGCTCCAAAGACATGGAGCAATGGATTCAAACTGCAAGAAAACAGATAGCATATTAGGAGGAACTTCCTGGTGGTAAGAGCTGTTTGACAGTGAAATGCACTGCTGCCTCAAAGTGTGGTGGAATCTCCTCCTTTGGAGGTTTCCAAACAGATTGGATGGCCATCTCTTGGGAGTGATTTGATTGTGTATTCCTGCATGGCAGAATGGGTCAGAATGGATAGCTCCTTGTGGTCTTTTCCAACTCTGGGATTCTCTTATCCTTGCTCAAGTGTTTCAACAGAAACCAAGTCAAAAGAACAAACCCTTTTAGAATGTTTCATGTTTTTATATCTCCCATCCAAAAGAGCTGATGGAAACAAATTACATCTCGCAGTAGCCAAAGCTCTCCTCTAGGTGATAATAATCAAAATGCAAAGATATGCTGCCATGACTCCACACTCGCATGGAATTAATGATGTGGTAGGGAAACAAGTTGTCTTTGTTGCAAGAGTCAGATTATAGAAGTCAAAATCCAAACATCTACTTTTGACTGCCCTGCAGGCTTCCACATTTGTAAGCATTAAGAGTGCTCCAAAGACAGACCAATTGCTTTGATCTTTCTGAGAATCATCCTGTTAATTAGGCTGTACAGAATCAAAAGAAACAATAAGACCTAACTAATTGAAGTAACAGAAACCCCTGGTAGTGCAGTGGGTTAAAGCCTTGTGTCTTGAAGGTTAGGTAGCTGACCTGAAGGCTGCCAGGTTTAACTCCAACCCAGGGAGAGCACGGATGAGCTCCCCCTATCAGCTCCAGCTCTATGCGGGGACATGAGAGAAGCCTCCCACAAGGATGTTAAAAAATATCAAAACATCTGGGCATCCCTGAACAACATCCTTGCAGACGGCCAATTCTCACACCAGAAGTGACTTGCAGTTTCTCAAGTCGTTCCTGACACGAAAAAATTGAAGTAAAAATGATAATCAAAAAGAGTTATACTATTAATATGAAATACATGTAGGTATAAATGTATAACATATAATAAATCTCTAAAATAATGAATTACCCAATTTATAGATAACAGCAGGACTATAGCCAGAAAAAAATGGGGGGGGGGGTGTTTGAAACATTTTTTAGCGAATCATGAAGAGTAGTTCCATAACGCAAAATAATTTAGATATCTGGCTACATCGATAACCTTCAGTGGACACTCAAGACAGATAAACTTCAGTGGACACTCATGGGGATTTGATTAATCAGTTAAAATTCATGAATAAACCAGTTTAAAAAAAACTGAAAAATTTTAGGTGGGGGGCTTGAACCCCTAACCCCCAACCCCCCTTGCCTACAGCCCTGGATAACAGTACAGGAAAAGATCCATATGATATGAAATATTCATTGAAGGAAAAAAAGATGACCCAAGTCTCCCCAATTCTTCATTTAAATATAAGCCAGATGCAATCTTTATCCATGGCCAATGTAAATCTTATGTTTTTCCAAATAAAAAAACAATACTAAAAATTAATGTATGCAAAGTGAAAAATGACTCTTCTCTCCCCACAGCCCCATTCAACTGAAATAGCAAATGTCCCCCAAACCTGCATTAAAATCTAGGCAGTGTGACCAAAGGATGGAGTTTGGGGCTAACAAATGGGGCAGTGAAGGATGACACCCTCAATACCTCTAACCAGTAAGCTGTTGTGCTCTGAGGAGTTGCAACAGGACTATACAGGGGTCTCTGCTTCTTATCTCCTTGCTACTCACTGGCAGGAGGGGACTGGAGGTATCTCCACTCTAGAAGTCTGCCCCTTAGTATGGCTGCAAGATTTTTAAAGTACGTTGCAGAGGCGGGGTGGTGGTGGTAGTGGAACCACAACATCTAGGTGTTCGATGCAGGATGTTGGCCATTCTTTTTTTTGGACTATAGTTCCCACAGCCAGAGCTGCTCATGGCCATATTGGCAGAAGGAAATGTCCAAAATGTCATGTAGTGGTGATGGACAACAAATATAGGGCAATGTTAAGACCAGGTGAAGGAAGTGAATCAGCTAGCTATTATTGCTGCAGTTCTGTCTTGGTTTTCCACCACCAGGGTTTCAGTGCTAATAGAACCAAGATTTTGTCACATTTTTTCTGGTTGTGGAATCATTGAAGACCTACGACTTCATCACACAAAGTAAAATCAGTGTTTCTACACATTTAAGAAACGGCAACCCAAGGTGCCCTTCACACGACACAAGCTTCAACGGTGGGGTGAGATATTTTGCTGTTTCTAAAGTGTTGGTTTTTCCAACAATTCCTAAGCTGTTTGGCAATTGACTTACAGTAGAGTCTCACTTATCCAACATAAATGGGCCGGCAGAATGTTGGATAAAAGAAAATATTGGATGATGAGGAGGGATTAAGAAAAGCCTATTAAATGTCAAATTACATTACGATTTTACAAATTAAGAATCAAAGCATCATGTTTTACAACAAATCGACAGAAAAAGCAGCTGAATACATGATAACGTTATGTAGTAATTACTGTATTTACGAATTTAGCACCAAAACATTGCAATGTATTGAAAACACTGACTACAAAAACATTGGCTACTAACAAATTGACTACAAATAAAGATAGAATTGCATAAAATGAAATTGCAGTAACAACATTATTGTAAGTTAAATCCGTAAAAAGTTCAGTCCTTGCTGCCTAGGGAAACAGCTGTGGATCCAGGCAGGAGGCAGACTGCGTTGGATAATCCAGAATGTTGGATAAGTGAAGGTTGAATAAACGAGACTCTACTATATTTTTAAATTTTCTGCATAGAGATGGGGGAAATGGCCCATTTCCCCATGCGATGTTAATCTCTGTTGCCCGCTTGTAAATAAAACAATGACGCTATGCGTGGGAGGAGCTGAAATGTCAGTTTCCCCAGATTGCCAGTTCAGAGGCTTGGGGAAAGATGAGGGTTAATTTAAAGCCACTTCCTATGATCTGGGGTGATGTGTTTTTAAAAAGATAAATAATCAAAATCCTGGAGGGACCATGGGAGGAAACAACCCCATGGAAAGTGCAAACGACCCCATGGAAAGTGCCACCTTAAGAAAGATGCCTTAAATCTGTTTCAGTGGAAGGGTCTTGAGTACAAATGACCCCATGGAAAGTGCCACCTTAAGAAAAATTCCTTAAATCTGCTTCAGTTAAAGGATCTTGAAGGCAGTGCTGCCTTAAAGGATGCCTGTTTTTAAGAAGTGTGCTGATATCCTTGAAATGGGAGGAGTCGTCACCTGCCCATGTGATGGAAATTAAGCAGATGGTTGAGTTAGAAGCTGGAGGAGGTGACATTGTGTGATAGGTGTGAGTAAATTCTTCGCCTCCTTTAAAGACAGAACCCCATGAAACCATCCTTTTCCTCGCTTTCCCGTTTTCTCCAGCTCCCTGTGATGAAATCCTTGGTGTAAAACACAGAGGACACATAGTTTCCAGTTGTTACACAAAAAAGATTGCCTGCTTCTTTAGCAGTTAGATTTGGCTAAATGTAAACACTGGGATTCAAGCCCTGTTACATTGCCGTGTAATATGGTCAGTGTAGATTTATATAATGCAGCTCGGTACACTTAAACTGCATCATATGAAACTACATTGGCCATATAATGCCAATACATGTTGCATTGTATGGCAGTGTAGATGGTGCCCTAGAAAAAGCTAGTTCAGTAAATTCTTTGTTTCTTTGCGACTGATGTAATACTAAAGATACTTGCCAAACTATACTGTAAATGCATTATTGAGAAACATTGGTTGAGTATCACTTATCCAAAATGCTTGGCACCAGAAGTGTTTGGGATTTTGTATTTGTTTGGATTTTGGAATACTTGTACAGTAGAATCTCACTTATCCAAGCCTCGCTTATCTAAGTTTCTGGATTATCCAAACCATTTTTGTAGTCAATGTTTTCAATATATCGTGATATGTTGGTGCTAAATTCGTAAATACAGTAATTACAACATAACATTACTGCGTATTGAATTGCTTTTTCTGTCAAATTTGTTGTATAACATGATGTTTTGGTGCTTAATTTGTAAAATCATAACCTAATTTGATGTTTAATAGGCTTTTCCTTAATCCCTCCTTATTATCCAAGATATTCGCTTATCCAAGCTTCTGCCGGCCCGTTTAGCTTGGATAAGTGAGACTCTACTGTATTTGCATATCCTAACAAAATGAGGTATCTTGAAGATGGCTCCAAGCCTAAACACCAAATTACTTTATGTTTCACATATATACATTATACACATAGCTCAAGTAATGGTATCAAGTAATGTGGACAATTTTGGAATATATTGGATTTCGTTAAGGGATGCTCAACCTGTACTAAGTTCTCTAATCCTGTAGAACAGTGATTGTGTAGAAAGGTGTTGTTTATGCATGAGTTTCAATGTGGTGCTTTGTCCACTAAGTGGCAGTAAAACCTTTTCTAAAACACATCTAAACAAAATGTTGAAAAATTGGCTTGCTGACAATGCAAGGAATTATGCAAGGCTTTTTGAACTTGGAAATGAAGTGGAGCAAGGGAGGGGGAAGGAAACTGTTTTAACAAATATATTGAGTTGACAAGCATATAATTTCTCCCTGTGTTTTTAAGGAAAAAAGGAACTCTGTCTGTGGAAAATGAGCATGTGGACTATTGTGCAATCTGACTTCCTCACAGGAGCTTGTGACATGGTGTGATAGTATTTGAAAATATAATTCCCCCAGTTCTCCAACAAGTAGCTCTGAGTAGGGAAAGAAGAGAAGGGAGTGCTATAGTTAAAGCTAACGTAGCAGCATCACAAAATATGAGTCATAATGAGAGTTAAGGTAAAAATAGTTGTTTTACTCTGCTAGTTTATAAGACATACTAGAAAAAATGCAGTCACTAGCACCGATAGAGCCCAAATACATAGACAAGGAAAAATACAGGCAATTGGAAGGACATTCGAGTTTTTTTAAAGCAGTAGTCCTTATGTGATGAAATTTTTAAAGGGACATGGTTACATTTGTATTATAAGAGGCCTGTGTTTATTTTATTATTTTATCAATATGATGTATTGATTTACAGCACGATATCCCAATAACAGATGTTGTTAGCATAGCATGACTGTGCTAGCTGATAATTATGATACAATGATATGATATAGAATTTTGATCACTGTCTCCTGTGAATTAGCCAGATACATTTACCTTTTTAATATAGCTTACAAATAGTTTCATTGCTGGTTGAAATTAGCAAAAGGTAAAGTGTATGCATCAACCCAAAAGCACTGTGACAGAGATATTCCTGGGGGATTAGAATTGCCCTACAAACATGGAGAGGCATAGAACAACCTTGTCAAGAGGGTTACTCCCATCCTACAAGCAATCTCTAACACACAGGGTAATTATATTTTGTGTGGTGGGTGAGGCTGGGTCCACACTGCCATATAATCCAGATTATCAAATCAGATAATCCACATATGCTTTGAAGTGGATTATATGATTCTACACTGCCATATAATCCAGTCCAAAACAGATAATGTAGATTTTATATGCCAGTGTAGAATGAAAAGCAATACCTTGCCCAAGACAATAAAATTACTAATGTCTGCCAAAGGCTGGGGTCTAATTGGGTTAAAGTGGCTATGGTGACTAGGAAGTTTTGGACACTGTTATCCAAGAAAGCAAATTTTCCAGTCTCATAACAGGAGAGCATAATTTTTAAGTATACTTTTGTGATTCTTTTAAAGACCTCTCTCTCTATACACACACACATACACACACATGTATATGTATATGTATAAGTAAAGCTAAAGGTTTCCCCTGACATTAAGTCTAATCGTGTCCGGCTCTGGGGGTTGGTGCTCATCTCCATTTCTAAGCCGAAGAGCTGGCGTTGTATGTAAACACCTCCTAGTCATGTGGCCAGCATGACTGCATGGAGCACCGTTACCTTCCCGCAGAAGCGGTACCTATTGAGCTACTCATGTTTGCATGTTTTCGAACTGCTAGGTTGGCAGAAGCTGAAGCTAATAGCGAGAGCTCATTCTGCTCCCAGGATTCAAACAGCCAGCCTTTCGGTCAGCAAGTTCAGCGGCTTAGCAGTTTAATCCGGTGTGCCACTGGGGCCTCCCACCCCCTCTCTCTATATATATATTCCCTTTTTCCTCCTCACTGAGGCCACTGTCTGCCTTGATTATATGCATATATAATTGCAGAAGTGGCCATCCCTTTTGTCCTCTACAATGATTGAAGCCCTCCTTCTCCATTGAATGCACCATGTTGTTGAAACAGGTGCCACAACAACCTTTGTGTTGCTGGTAGACAGGAGAAGGGATTGAATAAGTGTCTGGCTATGTTCCTGTAGCTAGATGCAGACTGATAACATCCTTTGCTGAGATGTCAGGAGGTCCTTATGAGGTAATTGTAGATGGTTCTTGGTTTGCGTCTGGAGCATAGCCAGACACTTCTCCTATCACCCCTGCCCTCCACCAGCTAGGGAATGGTTGTGAGGAGTGCTATCAGATGGGCACAATGAGCCCTAGAGTTGGTGATGCGGGAAGTGTAGTGA
Organism: Anolis carolinensis; assembly: GCF_035594765.1. Lineage (NCBI taxonomy): Eukaryota > Metazoa > Chordata > Lepidosauria > Squamata > Anolidae > Anolis > Anolis carolinensis. Next base: position 84,532,794 of record NC_085845.1, on the reverse strand, counting down.
AGTTCTCCATGTGTCACTTCTATGCTATGGATAACCATATAGGCTCTCAGGCACAGAGTGAATATTGTGGACAGGGTGAATTTTTTCGGTGGCACTATAAGTGGATTTCCACATACAGAGTTACTGCACTTTCAGAAATACATCAAACTTCTCACACTAGCATGAAAATATGCATTGCGCTTTGCCATTTTGCTGTGGGATCTCACCTTCACCCAGTGACCATTGTACGTTGTAGTATGCTTGTATTCAATAGAAGGTTGCATCATGCAAGCGTAGTGTAATTTCACTGGCAGAAAATTGTACTACACCAAAGCAATGTAAGATCTCAGCCTGGGAATCCAAAAGCGAGGACAGTCAAGGTCCCCCCTGCCAACGTGTCCTCTTGTCTCCTTTGTTGTACTGGCATTGGCTTTCCTCCTCAAGCCTTTCTTGCTCAGATGCTTTTCTTTGCAATAGAGGAAGCCGCAACCTATTCCCTTAGTACTGCCCCACCTTTTCCATTCCTTGGAAACTCTGGCCTTTCCCAAGGGCCCTTGGATGTGTGCCAGTGTCAACACAAGCGGCAAGAAAATAGCTTGAGGCCACTGCTGTTGAGCTCTCTTGATGTGTGACTTGGCTACAGCTGGGATGGTTTACTCAGCTCCTGAGAGGTGAGTTATTCCAAGGCTGTCACACCTCTCTCACAAAACATTTGTTGAACTTGTAGGTTTTAATCATTTTTGAGCTGCAGCCCCCAGAATCCTTGAACCAAGATGGTCAATGTCAGAAAAAGACAACTTCACAGCTGGGACAACAAATAGCTTTTTGAACAATATCCTGGAATTGCTTTCTCCAGTCTGGGAACCCCCAGATGTATGTGACTACAATTCCCATCATCTCCAACTAGCAGACAAGCTGGCTACCGTTTCCATCTCTTCCCATGTTCAACCTCTCTGTTGCAATTCCCCTTCACACCAGGGATCTCTTGAGCATAGGAGGTGGGAACATCAACTGGATGCTTTCCAGTCAACAAGGGATGATCACAGCATCTTTTACCCAGTAAGTGAGGATTCTGGTACACATAGATGTGTATCTGTGAATATGTATATGTATGTTTGTCCTTGTGCCTAGATGGATGGATGGATGGATGGATGGATGGATAGATAGATAGATAGATAGATAGATAGATAGATAGATAGATAGATAGATAGATAGACAGACAGACAGACAGACAGACACCCACACACAAAACTATATATACCACACAGACAGACTGGGACCTTGTTATCTACTGAGGTTTGGTCCAGGGCCCCTATGGATACCAAAATCTGTGGATGCTCAAGTACTCAAGTCCCATTATATACAATGGTGCAGTAATATAAAATCAAGTGTTGTTTTGGGGATTGTTTAGAGGGTAAGAAGAATATTTTCAAGTACTGTAGTGGATGGTTGAATCTGTGGATGCAGAATCCGTGGATATGGAGGACAGCTATGGAGTGGAGCAGTCTGTTTATTTCTTGTTTACAGTTCTGGGGTTTGTTTGTTTGTTTTTTTAAAGAGATAGGCACCAGATTCTAGATACATGGACTTGAAAAGTCCCAAGTGTATGTAGATTTTTTAAAATGCCTGATTGTTATTTTAGGCCCATTCTACACTGCTATATAATCCAGTGTAGTGTGTATTCAAAACAGATAATCTGGATTTTATATGACAGGGTGGAAGGGGGGCCTTAGTTAGAGCGGGTAAAATGAGAATGGACTCTGCAAAAAAGTGTTTCCTCAAACAGCGTTGTTTTGCAGTGTCTATACAAATTTCACATCTAAACTAAACTAGTAAAAAAAAACTATAGTTTAAGAAGAAGCTTGGCAAAAGTTTAATGTGTGATGCTGCTTTTGGACTTTTAAAGATTGTGTCATCGATGTATATGTTTCCTTGACAATAAACCAGCATGCATTTTGCTGTGGCAACCTGAGAAACATAGCACTCCAATGAGCCAGCATATCTTAAGTCGAATAGAAGAAAAACGGATGTTCCCACCCACCTCTCACACAAGCTATCTCTAGCACAAGGGGAAATCGTACACCAGCTATTGCTCATAGGAGAGTGTAGAAATCATAGTTAGCTGCTTCCCAAATGACAGGAATATGATGAAGATAAAAGCTGCATCACTAAATTCAACCATTTCCTTTACGATATGGACACTTCATACATGTGGAAGGGAAAGTGGTAACAGGGCTTCCCACTCCAATGGGACAGCTGTACCCACTTCTGTCTACCTTCTTCTGCCTGTTCCTTTGTCTTGCTTCTCCTCTGAAAGGCAATTCCTGTCTTGACTCTCCTTGGGTCATTCCTGTGTTGCATGCATCTGTAGCAGCAAGCAGCATAGAGCTGGCGCTAAATCAGTGCAAAGAGCTTGCCAACTGTCCCTTACCAGGAAAGCTTCATTGGCTTAGAATCGCATCCTTGTTCTGACAGGCATATGTCCAGACTCCACAAGCACAGAGTGTTTGGTTTAAGCTTGTTGCCACATCAAATACAGGAAGTCTCCATACACACAGAGCTCATTCATGCAGCATTAACTGCTCGTGGGGTTCATGAATCAGCTGCCTTTTTTTTAAATATATTTTTTATTTTAGGATATACACATACACAACATTTACAATTCCCACCACCAAAATAATGAGGATTATTTTCTTTTACATATTAATCCTGTTTGAGACAATCCTTCTAGATTTGCATACTGTATAACATTTGTATCCTATGTCTTATGGCCTGATCTCTAGACTTATTCATAATAAAATTCTTGATTCAATTCCAACTTTCTTCAACGTCCTGCATTCTATTTTCTTTACCTTTTGAATCATTTAATTGTACATCCATAATTTCGAATTCCATTTGGTCAACCATATACTGATACCATTTATTTACTGTCCATTTTGATTTATCTTTCCACCCCAATACTATCACCAGATCAGCTGCCATTGAGGCTGAGAGTGTTGGGACTTGGAGGAGCAAAGCTAATATTCCCCCGAGGCTCTGCTTGAAATATAAACACATAGTTCTCAGCTAAACCTCTCCAGCTGAGCCAGAATACAGACAAGATTTGGGTTTTGGTCATGGAAGAAGGAGATGAATGTAGCTCCATCTTTTGTACCTGCAGTCGATCAGGCAAGCCCCCACCCCCTTCTTTTTGGAAATGTGAATGGAAGCTTCTACCACACTCCGGACAGAGAGTTCCACTGTTAAACAATTCCTATGGTCAGTAAGTTTTTCCTAATGTTCAAGTGGAATCCCCTTTCCTGTAATTTGAACCCATTGCTCTGAGTCCTAGTGTCCAGGGCAGAAGAAAACAAGCCTGCTCCCTTTTCCTTATGACATCTTTTCACATATTTATACATGGTTATCATGTCTCCTCTCAACCTTCTATTATGCAGGCTAAACATACCCAGCTCTTTGAGAGACTTCTCATATGGCTTCATGGTCTCCAAACCTTTGATTATTTTAGTTGCCCTCCTCCGGACACCTTCCAGCTTGAATAGCTGATGAGTCAGGCTAATCTGCTTTCTTTCTGTTTTGCTGTTCACACACGCTCAGTCCGTGATTCTGGAGGCAGCTGCTTACCTTGCATGTTGTACATCAGCACACACAGCTACAGTAGGATCACCTAGAGTAGAATCGTGTTCTTTCTGAGGGCAAACGTTATTGCATTGTTTACTGCAGACACACTTTCTTTCTCCAGCCTTCTTTCACCAATTCCAGTACTGCTAAATCAATCAGTCGATCAATCAAATCTTCTAGTTAGGCAGAATACAAGAAAAGGTGTGGGAAATTCCATAACATGATTTTGTAAAAATGAACTACTTCGCTAACTCAGGTATATCTGTAATGATTGAGCCCTGTTGGTAATACACATACAAAAGTGGGCACTAGAAATAACATTATAAAACACTTTTCAATAAAAATTATTTTAAAAAAGAAAAAAAAAGAAATAACATCGTACGAAAGCTGACTGGCACAACCCGGGAATCATAACCAGACACAGTGAAGGCATCTGCCTTGCGCTTTGCTACTCTGCTGCTGAATATGCATGTCCAGTGTGGAACACATCTCACAACATTAAAACAGTGGATGTGGCTTTTAATGAGTCATGCTGCATCATCACAGGATGTCTACACCCACACCATTGGAGAAATTATAATGTTTAGCCGACATCGCACCACCCGACATCCACCGGGAAGTAGCAGCCAGCAATGAAAGGACCAAGGTATTGACATCTCCGGCCCACCCCCTATTTGGGTATCAGCCAGCACACCAATGCCTTAAATCAAGAAATAGTTTTCAAAGATCTACAGAGATACCTGCAGGAACACCTCAGCAAGTGAGAGTCCAAAAGTGGCAGGCTAAAACCCGGAACTTCAGTGGCTGATGCCAGATGAGAGACTCCCTCCTGAGCGCATAGAAGACTGGGCGACTTGGAAGGTGCTGAACAGACTGTGCTCTGGCACCATGAGATGCAGAGCCAACCTTAAGAAATGGGGCTACATAGTGGTGTCCATGGCATGCGAGTGTGGAGAAGAGCAAACCACAGACCATCTATTACAATGTAGTCTGAGCCCTGCCACATGCACAATGGAGGGCCTTCTTACAGCAACATCAGAGGCACTCCAAGTGGCCGGTTACTGATCAAATGATATTTAGTATAATGCCAAGTTGTTGTTTCTTTTTAAACTTCGTGTTTTCCAATACATTATAACTTGCACCCTCAGTTCGCTTCTGACATAATAAATACATAAATATAAACACATACTTTCTACCTGAGTGAGGAATCTTTGAGTTGCCAGATTTTTGGACCCACAACTCCGATCTGAACCCCTTTCCTGGCCGGGCCAGTGGTAAGGCACTGTGGAAGTTGTAGTCTACAACATCTGAAGAACCAGGGTTCACCTAGTTTAACACAGTTGGTTGTGTCTTTGTTAGAATAAGTGACAATTGATGATGGGCTGAGGCAGTTGGTTACTGAAGGTTAGTTTTGGTCAGGATGGTGTGTTCTTGAACAAAGGAGCCCTGAGGTCATTTAGTGAAATTAGCAGAGCTTTTTTTATTAGACCCCTCACATCTTGATAAGACTAGTCAATTCTCAAGTTTTGCAAAGGCTAGCATTGCACTCTCCTTCTGTGTCTAGACCTTGATGCCCTGTCTTAATGCCACAAGACACCTCTACAACCCTGAGCATTGTTTTAGTTGTATTGAAGACATTTCCATCTTACCTGATGAGGCATTCAAGGGAAGTGGTGATATGGGAAAACTGACACGTAGTAGATCATAAATATAAACTCTCCTGGTGATGTGGCTGACAAAGGCACAGGCAAGGACTGGGTATATGGATGTGAGGATGTTAAATGTCTGCTCCCTAGTGTTCCAGCTGCTATTTTGAGATAATAACCTTTGTCGAAATGCTTTCCTAGCCACAACAGCTGTTGTGCATTTGAATACACAAATACTCCTGAGAGGAGCAGAGAGTATAGTTTGTCTATAAGCTATTACAAAGCTTGTAAGCCATTATAGATTGTCTATACATTACTTATACGGTGCAGTGTTACAAACTCTTGTTTTTCTGGGCCTTGAATAACGTTGTCCAGTCCTATGCATTTTAGCACCAGGTGCTCAACTAACCAGAGAAGAGTTAACTTTTTGGCTGGTGGCATCTGAGAGCCGGATTCTCTGAAATTGGCTGTTTTGTCTGGGGAGTCTGGGAGTTGTAGCCCCTATGACGTCTATCTTTGTCTGCTCATTGGTGATGCAAGGTGGGGGGGACAGACTAGGAGCGTTTTGGAATACAACTCCCCAAATCCTACTACCAGCATAATCCAAAAAGGTTATTTTTTCCAAGCCCTATATTTAGCATGATGATCTCAAGCCTCTTGAAGTATGAGATGTGATGAGGAAGGTGTCAAAGAATTGAAGATAATACAGGCAGCCCCTGAGTTACAAAAATCTGATTTATAAATGACTCATAGTTTAAGAACGGAGGTGAGACTACAGGAAGTGAGAGAAATCTGCCCCCAGGAAGGGAAATTTACTACTGAAAGAGTTATCATGGGGGGAAAGTATCTCTACTTAAACTTTATCACTAATCCTTGTTTCTACAACAAACCACTTTTTTTTTCAAAATCCAATTCTCACAGGAACGGGAAGTGAGGTGAAATCTTCTGAACAGGGTAACAGATAGCAAAACAAACACCACATGGGTGTTTACCCTTTCCTGTGCTATCCAGAGCTTGTGGATGTGTGTTTTGGTGGAGTTACACTTTCAAAATATACCTGTTCTGACTTACAAATTCAACTTAAGAATAAACCTATAGAACCTATCTTGTTTGTAATTTGGGAGCTTCCTATACCCTGCATTTTCTTACCTCCATAAAAAAGTTGGAATGCAGAAAAAAGGATGCCTTTTGCAATCTGCTACCTGAACTAATGGCTTCATGTCATTACATGATCAGACCAGCCCTGAACTTTAGCTGTTATGCTGTTTTATCTACAGCAATTGCTGTATTTTATTGTTTATACCAGGGGGTACTGTAAATGTTGTGTTGACTGTTTATTGCCTATGTTTTGTTTTGCACTTGTTGTATTTTGCATTTTGTGTCACATCTTGAGTATTTTGTGAGCCGCCCCGAGTCCCTCTGGGAGATGGTGGTGGGATATTAATAATAATAATAATAATAATAATAATAATAATAATAATAATAATAATAATAATAATAATACAACAGGAAAAACTCAGCCGCTATCAGGACCTCAAGATCAAACTTCAAAGACTCTGGCAGAAACCAGTACAGGTGGTCCCGGTGGTGATCGGCACATTGGGTGCCGTGCCAAAAGATCTCAGCCAGCATTTGGAAACAATAGACATTGACAAAATTACGATCTGCCAACTGCAAAAGGCCACCCTACTGGGATCTGCACGCATCATCTGAAAATACATCACACAGTCCTAAACATTTGGGAAGTGTTCGACTTGTGATTTTGTGATACAAAATCCAGCATATCTATCTTGTTTGCTGTGTCATACAATGTCATTGTGTCTATTATTATTATTATTATTATTATTATTATTATTATTATTATTATTATTATTATCCTTAGATGAATTTTAATGTAAAGCATTAATTCATTCTTAACCTTTTTTTAAAAAAATGAGAAAAGCTAACCCTTGGCATTATTCTACTAAGCTTGTAGATTTCCTTCCAGTATTTATGAGCTTAGCTTTCAGAGGCATGGTGAGAACCACTCTTCACACAATGCCTGGCATATCGCACAATTATCTTTTCTGTGGATACCCAAAGGGAATGTTAAAATATCTTAGGCAAGGTTATGGTTGTATTGCACAACATACTACAAAACAGGGTGTATTTTGTGTGCTTTGTGCTGTTTTGCATTCCTGAGAAATTGACTGAGAATACTATAGAAAGGTTTCCAGCTGCAAGATTAGAGCTGTAGCTGTTTTACAATGTGCATATGTATGCTTATCTCAGTTTGGACCCTCCAACTTTTTAAGCTGTTTAAAAACTGTTTAAAAACCAGACTGGGGGCTATGGTTTGGGGGGAAAATGAACAAATTCCTATGCACATGGTACATATCTTATTTGTGGTGCAAAAAAAAAAATGAAAGAACAATACAAGATTTAAAAAGCAGAATAATTTTAACCAACTTAAGCTTACCAGTATTTCAGTGGGAAGTGTGGACCTGCTTTTGACTGATGAGATAGTCAAGTTAATTATGATTGTTGTTGTGTGCCTTCAAGTTGTTTCAGACTTAGGGTGACTCTAAATCTAAAGTTTAGGGCAGAGGCTGTGTAGATGATCTTGAAAGGCTGCATCTGGCCCATGGGCTTAAGTTTGGGGACCTCTGATCTAGGATTTGAAAATGTAGGTCTGGCTAGGGGGAGGATTCTGGAAGTTGTAGTCCAAAATGGAACTTTTCCAAAAAAATTGCAGCTACAAAAAAAGTGGTCCACAAATCTGTAACCTACCAATGAAGTGTTTTGGCTTGTTAAGTGCTTGACATCTCCCACCCTCCAAGGTTTGCAATTCCAGGTATGGTTGACTTCACACCGGCATAGATAGTTTGTGACACCAATATCAATGAGAGAGGATTTCAGTTTTGAATTTTAAACACACTATTGAAGTATTGAACCCTATCTCTCCAAGAGGTTTGGTACCTTGGATAGTTCTTTAGAAGCTGAAATTAAAACTCAGTAGAATCCCATCTCACCAGCTCTACTAGCCCGAGTGCACACCAGACACACAGCAAACACAGTATGTTGATCACATAGTAGGTTATGTTTGGGTTGGTGTGGCGTTTGTGCTTGCTCGATTGAAAAAACTCACTAGCAATATTTGTTGGCTGTTGTCTTGGAAACTGAAACAGGAAGGGCTGATGCACTGCATTGCTTTGCTCTAGTCACCCCCTCTATCCTAAGCTTCCTAAGTTGGCATATAACTAAACATCCTGGCGAACTATATGGGTAAAGTATATTTTGGCACAAAACGTATACCCATGTCCTGGCACCTGAGTGGGGAATTGATTAAGGCATGCTTATGGTACAGGTCCTTCCCTTCTTGCCAAACACTCATTGGGATGCCTCATGGGCTCCATCAGCTTTTATCTCTCTAGAACACATTTAGCCTTAATCCACCTTATTTCAATAAAAAGCCCCCCAGGCAGCATTTATTTGGTCGTCAAGGAGGTAAATGAAACTGAGCTAGTTCAGTGTCATGTCTTCAGGTAGATGTCTTGGTCTGTTTGAAAATGAAGAACTGAGCCAATCAAGTTGTTTATTCAGGAGTTCGGCTTATCCTTTGAGCAACAACAACCAGACCAACAAAATTAAATTCCTTCTGTGTTGTCAAGAAAAAGTGGCCTTTTAGTGAGGTATAAAAGAAGAGTAGAATGCTGTGGGGATCCCCCAGTGGGGCAGCAGTTAAAGTGCTGAGCTGCTGAACCTCCTGACGAAGACGTCAACGGTTTGATTCTGGGGAGAGGAGTGAGCTCCCACTATTAGCTCTAGCTTCTGCCAGCCTAGCAGTTCGAAAACATACAAATGTGAGTAGATCAATAGGCATTGCTCCGGTGGGAAGGTAACAGCCCTCCATGCAGTCATGCCGACCACATGGCCTTGGAGGCGCTATGGACAACGCTGGCTCTTTGGCTTAGAAATTGAGATGAGCACCAACCCCCAAAGTCGGAGGTGACTAGACGTAATGCCAAGGGAAAACCTTTACCTTTACCTAGAGATGCTGTGATGACAAATGACACGATATAGATAACTCTAGGGGCCAGGTGTTTATAAAACCCAGTATACTATGGCCATAAATGGGAGTTGTGTCTTTGTAAATGGACTTAAGGGCACTTGCTGGTATCCATTTATGCATCTTTGCGATTCACTACCAGAGTTTCACTTCTGCTACATAGTTAAGAGCATGCAAAAATATGCTGAGTGAAAAATGATATAGGATTCTGGCATACGTTAATGGTTGATTATGCTAATGTGAAAGACTGAGCTGATCTTCCCATCATGCCAGGGACTAATCTCACCTGAACTGATGAATATCACATGTACTTGTCACAGAAAGGTTTGCAAACTTTAAACGGAGGGTGTGCACTATGACAATACACAGTACTACACAGTCAGCCCGTGGACGTATTGAATTGACAATACGTCCACAGCCAAGCATGGATCAAAACTGCTGGTGCATTAGAAACTAAAGCCTGTCTATATAGCAGATTCTCCACTAGCCAAACCACAATTTCCTCATTGACTATATGAAAAAACTGTTGTACTACAGCCAGCAGTAGACCTCATGAACACAGAGGGGTGTGGAAACAGGGAAGCCTGCCTCTTCTGTAGTGTGTGTCTCACAAATATCTATATCATCTATTCAGATCTGGTTCCCCAGATGTTAATGTTTCTCCATGGGTTGGTTATAGAGATAGAGCTGGAAGTTGGCAATCCTACACTGGATGAATGCACAGAGTTTGCTTTGGCCTACAAAAGCCTGGTGTTATTTATTTTAAATTATGGAGTAAAATAAGCATTGGGGTATCACAATGCTGAAAAATTATCTCTCCCCCTTCCCATGCCCACATGAGTTCTTTGGCATTAAAAAAACAGACAAATATATCTGGAGATGGTGAGCTCCATGATTGATGACCCAAGCATAGAAGGCATTCTATTTTCATGACAGTTAATTCGCAGAGGATCTTTCATTACTCAGTATCCAGCATCCCATGAGGTCTTTCTGTCTAATGTCTTCTTCCAAAGGCCTATTTTATCTCAAGGCTGACATACAGATGGATGCCTGGAATGCAGCATGCCTCACAACAATGAGGTGTCATGCTGATGAAGAACACCCTCCCGGTGATTTACTGTAATGTCTAGGCAACCGTTAACCGAGATGTTCTTTTTAGTTTATCATAGAAAGTGTCCTATCCCAGTGTAATGCATGGAGAATATGACATAATTACAGTAGGCAGAAGGCATAATGATTTATTTGCATTCAGTGAAAGTTGCAGCCCTGAGCTCACTTACTTGGAAATCAGTTCCACTAATCTCAATGGGACTTATTTTGAAATAAATGTGCATTACGATATAACTCTACAAAATCCATTGTGAGAGTCTTCTACATTTATTTCCTATAAATAGCAGGAAAGTGGGAAGATTCATACTTGCAGTTTCTACATTTAGGTTGCCTAAAATGCTCCAGTACATATGGGCACCCACACCAGCATATTACAATACGAAACTCAGTATTATCCAGCTTTTAAAAATGCCTTTAGTGGGATCCAGTACACAGCACTAGGAACCTAAAGTCATACCACGTTATTGTTAACCACCTTGAGTCCCTATGGGGAGAAAGGTAGGATAGAAATTATGTGAACTTTATTTTTCTTCTTCACTTTAAGAAATTAGGGCTTCCAGCAGCTTTAAGGTGACAGTAGTCATGCTGCTTTGCCCTTGTGCTATTAGTTCAAGTCTCTTTAATGGGGCTGGTTATCTTCTTACAAATGAGTAAATTTCGAGCTAGATACCACTGTATCTAGCTCGAATCTCTACTTAAGAGTGTCCCAACTTTTAAGAGCTGTCGCTCACCCCGGTTTTGCTTGAGCATAAGAGCAGCATTTTGAGTTAAGAGCTACTGCCAGAGAGAGTGCTAGCACAAGAGTACAAGACTTTAGGGCTTCAAGGGAGCAGCCTCTGTGCCTCGTGTTCTTGTCTGCTTTGGGAGATCTGCTCTTATTTGCTTTGGGGAACTTCAGGTTAGTTTATTTATTATTTATTTACAGCATTTATATTCCGCCCTTCTCACTCCGAAGGGGACTCAGAGCAGATCACAGAACACATACACCGGTATGTCAAACATTCAATGCCGTTATACAAACAAGACAGACAACAGATAGGTGTGTGTTTTACTGGGATATACAACTTCTCTGTGTTCTTCAAACATAAAACCATGAAAACAGTTTACATAGTTTTGGATATCTTAAGCTGAAAGCTATTTAATTTATCTGAGAATAAGTCCAAATGAATCTGGTAGGAAATACTTCTGAGTAGACATGTATATGACTACATTGTTCATGTTTCCATTAGGGTGTTTAAAAATGTGGCATGCTATGCTAAGCCAATTGAAAGTACAGTCATTTGTGTACTTTAAATGAGCTATAAATCTTTTGCACTCCTGAAAACCCAAGCCCCCTTGTTTTAGAGCTAGCAATTGAGAGAGGAATGTGAAAGCAAATGGCTTGGTTCCGTATGCCTTTCTTTTGCTTTGACTGGAAAGTGCACAAAATCCAGTGCCCGGGTGATCTCTTGCCTGCAGCAAGGACAGGACTTGGCATTTGTTAGCAGTTTTTGGCAAGAAACTAAGGTCTTCGACAAAAGGAAAAGCCTTCTAAGGGAGTAAACAAATTGAAATAATGAACATCCACAGACCACACATGACGTTAATGGCAACATCCTGTGTGTGGAAATGACCGATGCTTTTTGAAGGAATTCTGCAAGAATACTATCCTTGGGGACAAGTATTCTCATCTGCAGTTCAGTGGTAACGCACATGTTTTTTCCATGCAAAAGGTCCTAGGCACTGTTCCTGTATCTCTTTCCAGATGCAACTGGCCAAGTCTTGTCTTAAACCCTGGATAGCCGCCACCAGTTCCTGTAGAAGCTCAGTATTTCTATTATTTTACAAACTGGACTTCTCTAAAGCACTTTAAGTATTTCGGGCTCCAGCACTATGCTTCCCATTACATTATGTGGCACTTTAAGCCAGGATCTGAAGCAGCCAACAGAGCTTACAAACAGAAACCAAACTGAGTCTAGGCCATAAAAAGGAATAACATAGTCCTTCCAAGTCTTCCACAAAATGTCATAAAATTTCAACAAGTCTCAAATGGGTGGGGTTTTTTTTTGTGTGACATTTTATGAGAGCTGGTGAAGGATTGAGAGACTTGGTGATTTTCTCTCAAAAAATTCTGGATGATTCATAAAATCCTGTACAAAGGCTATCCACAGATGACGTGGACATACATCCGCTGATGGCTACCACCCAACTACGAGGTTGTCATTGAATTTGTGACTATTTGCTTTCTCTTTGAAGTGTGGCAGCCTCCAAGATCATTTACACAGCCTCCGCCCTAAACTTTAAGTCTGAAACAACTTGAAGGCACACAACAACAATCCTTTAGATTCTTTATTTGTACTTTACAATTTTGAGATCGAATACTGCTGTTTTATCTACAGCAATTGCTGTATTTTACTGTTTTTACCAGGGGATACTGTGAATTTATGATGTTGTGTTTGTTTATTGTTTATGGTTTTGCACTTGTTGTAATTTATATGGCACACCTTGAGTGTTCTGTGAGCTGCCCCGAGTCCTTCTGGGAGGTGGCGGCAGGATATAAAGTATTATTATTATTATTATTATTATTATTATTATTATTATTATTATTATTCCTGAGCCATTCCCATCAGTCTTCATAATTTAATCCATGCTCTCAGGTTTACAATTCCAAAAAAGTAAATTTGCAACTGATTTAACCACTTCCCCAGTATCCTCACCTTCCTGTCAAAGAAAACGCAAATACAATAGTCCTTGCTATAAAGGTAAGTCCTTTAAGCTTAGATTTACAACAGTTGATCCTTTTCGGATTTCCAGAAGCAAAAAGTAGCCTGTCCAGTGAATGGAGGCATACTACCCTTTCAATCCAATTTCAGTTCAGTGAGATTACACTGAGAAACTATTTTTGAGATATGGCTTGCTAGAGTTACACCAGAATGGCTTGTGTTTGCCTTCTGTACTGTTAACTATGCAAACAAACCTTTATCATATTTACAGTAGAAATGCTGCACCCTGACATACTGGGCAAAAAGTTGTGGGGAATGTCTGCGGTCATTAGTATGTTTCAAAGTGGCCCACACTTTCACAGCTAGAACTTGCTTTTGACAACAACACATAAGACAGCAAACCTAATTGTTTGCTTTATTGAGGGGGAAATTAGTTTTAAAGGCCATTTTAGTGTATTTACCATATTTTAATTCTGTTTTTACCATACTGTTACTTTTTGATTTTTTAAACTTTGGTATTGCTTTTTGTCTAGTGTGTATTATTATCTGTCTTGAGTCCCCATAAGGAGAAAGGCAGGGTTCAAATAAAGATGGTGATGAGGATGATGACTATATCCCTTTTCTCCTTTCTCACTCCCGGATTAGTCCCATCTTTAAAAATAGCCACATAAATTCATTTAATTGGCATTAACAAGAATGGTATTCCCAGAGTAACCCACCTTAAACTGGGCAACCACGTCAAGACTAGTAGCAATCTCCGCACACACATCCTCCAAAAAAAGAAAAGATGTTCTGAGTTGTGGCCCCAGTGATAAAAGGTATGTAGTCCAGTACATGTTTGCAGTATTTCAGACTCAGTCAGGCTACTCCAGAGCAATGGTTCTTAACCTTTAGTCCTCCAGGTGTTTGGAACTTCACCATTCAGAAGCCCTGACCATTGGCTATGTTCATTGGGGCATCTGAGATTTAAATCCAAAACATTTGTTGGAGGGTCAAAGGTTGAAACATGATGCTCTAAAGCAGAGGTCCTCAAACATTTAAAGCAGAGGGCTGGTCCACGGACCCTCAGAGTGTTGGGGAGTCGGGCTATAGTTTGAAAAAGAAAATACAAATTCCTACGCACACTGCACATCTTATTTGTTGTGCAAAACAAAAAAACCCAGAAAGAACAATACAATATTTAAAAATAAGAACAATTTTAACCAACATAAACCTATCAGGATTCCAATGGGAAGTGTGGGCCTGCTTCTGGCCAACAAGATAGTCAAGTTAATTAGGATTGTTGTTGTGTACCCTCAAGTCATTTCAGATTTAGGACTAGCCTAAGTCTAAAACTGAGGGTGTTGGCCAGATAAATGACCTTGGAGGGCCACATTCGGCCCATGGGCCTTAGTTTGAGGACTAAAACTTTTTCAACTCACAACCTCTTTTGGCTTGAAAATTTTTTACATAGGACTTCTGGAACGATTCCATCAGTGTTGCCTCTGAAAAATCCTGCAAATCTCTTGGGAAGACAGGCAGACAAATGTCAGCATTCTGGAAGGAGCAAAAACACCAGCACTGAAGTGATGATCCCATCATCAACTTCGCTGGATTGGCCACGGTGTCTGAATGTCTGATCTGTCTCTCAAAGCAGTTACTTTCCTCTCAACTATGGAAAATGGAATGTCGATGGACAGCAAAAGAGATTTAACGACAGACTTAAAGCTAACCTTAAAAAAAATGTGGTATAAACGCCGATAACTGGGACGCCCTGACACTTGAGCTTTCTGAGTCAGCTGTTACCAACAGTGCTGTAGATTTTGAAGAGGCACAAGTAGAGGCAAAAGGGGGAAACATATCAAGAGGAAGGTGTGTCAAGCAAACCCTTGTTGAGACCACCTTCCATCAGGAAATCTATGTTCTCACTGTGAAAGACCATGCAGATTTAGAATATGTCTCTATAGTCACAAATAAAACATTTACTGATAACAGAATTTGCAAGACTTGCTAAATAGGCAGGTTGTTTTCCCTTTTTGTGGAGTACAGCTGGAGCATTTTCTGCAGAATGAACATCTGTTGGGAACTGACCATAGTCACACTGGAAGACCTAGAGATTAGAAGCACTTCTATGAATTTCTAAGTCCTCCTGTGCAGTTCTCCATAGAGTCATGCCGGAGGACCTAAAGATTCCTAGAGGTGTTCTCTTAGGATAAAAAGTGGATTATTTGCTGTTTTCCACTATCACAGGCAGTTTGTGCCCTTAACTCCAGCAAATGTGGAGGGCTGTAAATACATTAGACCAGGAGGAGGATTTCCAGATCTACTTAAGAGTATATTAAGTGAAATCCATGAGCGTTAAAATGTGTCCTGTAGTCAATCTAAGTATCTGAGTCTGGATCCGACTCAATTTGTATAGGGATTCTCAAATCAAGTGAAACTGTGGTGATAAAATGTTGTGTTAGAATTGGATGCATATGAATATATAAACTTGATAAGCATCAGGAAAGAGCATGAACTAACACGGGAAACAAATATTTGTCTATAGGCTTACCATTCCAAAGGAGAACAAGTTAGACTAATATGAATGATTAAAAATGGAGTCATACAGTGCCGAACAGAATTAAGAGTTGGTTGGTTCTTATATTAAGAATCTGGTAGATATTGAACAGTTTTATTGCGGTTGTCAAATATATTAAACTTATAGTTGGGACAAAGGTGCTGCTGCGTCCACAGTTATCCAAATTATTGTCAGCCAATAGTTATGTTTGAATTTTTTTCTTGGGAGAAAGAATTCCTTTCTGTTGTAGCTTTTTACTGTTTGTTACATTTATCTTGCGTTTAATACAGTCTTTAGGGGGGGAAATGACCAAGAAACCAATCAATATGTTGATCAATTGACCCAAGTCAAAGAACTCGCTCCCCTTGCCACCCAATGGAATTCCAACAATAGAAATCTGAGGGCTTAAATGGTATTTCTTGCTAATAACGTTTAAAAATAGAAGAAGCCTGGCCAGATTTCAGGACATCTGGGGAAATGTTTTATAAGTATGCAGAAACAGAAGTAGATGAAAGGAGGGAAAGAACAAGCAGACACTTTCAATACAGTAAGAGGAAATGACAGGGCCGGGCAAAACCCTAAAATCCTCTCTGTGGTTTTCTTTAGTTGTTGAACTGAGCATATGAATCTTGTGATTGTTAGCTGAAGATAAAGAACTGGAAAGTAAGTAAATTTGCTAGAAAAGCTAACTGAAGGAGTTGTGGTCAACTGAGTAAGATTAGTATTTGTCAAAAACTGCTGTTGCTCTTATTTCTCACAACTGTCATTTCATCTCTCTGATGTGGATAAAACAGGGCACTACACAATTCAAGGGACAGACACCATTTTGAAACGTTACGCTTTCCAAATCTGTTGAAAATACGCCTGGACATTATCAAATCGAGAAAGCAACCATTTAATCAGAATCTGTAGGTCCAGCTGCAAGTATAAATGGGTTCCTTCAAACGAAGCTGCCATCCTCATCTTACCTGCAAGAACAGGCACCAAGGGCAAAGAATTTAGCAGTATTGGCTGAAGACCAGGGTAGGACACCTACCAATACAATGGTAGTGGGCACCTGCAACAGAAATCCACATTTCCAGAACTTTGAAAAGCTTACTTTGTCTTGCTTTGGTTTAGCTTGGGTATCCTATGAGGATTCCTCTTATTCTTCATGTGTGTGTGGCCTCTTCCCCCTGTAGTGTTTGTGGAAGTTTTGAAACAGAAAGGGAACACTAGATGGCATCAGATCTCTCCTAAATAAGTATGTTTTCCAGGGCCAATCTCTCTCACCCCTCCTTCCTTTTTGGAAACTGATAGATGTTTCCAGCAGAATCCCTTTTCCAGCCCATACCCTTCAATAAAAGGAGCCTCAATGTGGTGACGGTGAATGTTGCACCAAAAAATGTGAGGCCTGAATTGAAGTCAGTCCTCACCTACTATTGCAAGATTCAACTTCCTAAACCACAGGTTAGACAAGCTTGTACCATTCAAATGATGTGGCTTTCCAAATCTTAACCAACACAGCCAATAGGAAATTATGAGATCAGTAGCACATATGAAAGGAACCTGGTTGCCTGTTTATCTGTTAATTCACCTAGAAAACAAGAAATCCTGAAAACCTACCTTAGTTTTGTCTCGTATCTTATGTTTATAACCACCTTTCATCCGTGAAGTCAAGAAAGTGTGTGTCTTACCTCCTTCCTTACTTCCTCGTCATAACAAACCTCATAGGTATGTCAGGCTGAGAGGGTGAGTGACTCAGTGGGGATTATGGCACAGTTCTCTTAAGTCCTAGTCCAACACTGTTAATTACTATACAACACCAGCTATTTATAAAGCACTTTCCCAAATATGTAGACTGGTCTCTTAATGGCTGGCATCAACAAGAAATGGGTTTAATTTCCCTTTACACCTTGGTGTTGTTTCAAAATGAGTGCCTGTTAGAATAAGAATCAACAAATAATCATACTTTCCCCTAGAAACATATGACTCGTTCATTACTAAGAAAAATGAATGGTAAAGCATGAAAAAGGCACAAGAGGCCGAGGTTGAAACATGGAAGAAACCCAACTGGTAATTGTGGTACATCAGCACCACAAAAGGGAGCATCTACTGAGTAATTTGTGGGTATCTGCAAAGTGGTCAGGTCAACTGGAATAGTGTGGGCGGTTAGGATGAAAAGTTAAGCCTCCTCTCACTGCTTCCACTTACCTCTTCTGTCTGTGAAGTTTCTGGGTACTTTTGCTAGGAAATAACATGGCATTACTCACTTCTTTTATAGAAGAGATGGGAAAAGTGTAGCCTATGGAGTACATAAAAGCACTCAAGGTCATAAATGTTTTTTTTTCTGTTCTGCAATGCCTGCAAATGCACTCTAGGAGGTATTAATGTCATTTTCACCATGTTTAGAGCCCCCCCCCGCATGTGTCAAAAACTGTATTTGCAATAAAGGTTTTTAAAATGTTTTCCCCCAAGAAATCCTAAGCTCAGAAATGGCCCCTAAGGGCATAGAATGTCTTCCGATGTATCCCAAACTTATTTTAATTTCAGCAAAGCCCATTAAAAAACAACAATGACCAAAACATGGGGTGTGTCCTCAAACCCCTATAGTGCATTTGAAACCTTACTGAGGCAAAAAAGTGTTTAGAGCAAACTTCTTAAACCAAGGGCCCATTCATAGACCCTCAGACTGTTGGGGGGATGGACTATAGTTTGGAAAAAAAACATGAACAATTTTCTATGCACACAGCACATATCTTATTTGTATTGCAAAAAAAATATGAAAGAACAATGTAATAGTGAAAATGAAGAATAAATTTAACAAACATAAATTAACTAGTATTTTAATGGGAAGTGTGGGCCTGCTTTTGACTGTTGAGATAGTGAGATTAATACAAATAAACAATTATTATGCTCCATAGACCCATCGGAAAATGAAACAACAACTTTATTTATATCCCACCACCATCTCCCGGAGGGACTTGGAGCAGTTCGCAGAACACTCACGGTGTGACAAAATACAAGTGCAAAACAAAACATACACAATAAATAGTCAAACACATCATAAATTCACAGTACTCCCTGGTAAAAACAGTAAAATCCAGCAATTGCTGTAGATAAAACAGCAGTATTCGATCTCAGAATTGTAAAGTAAAATAAAGAAGGATTGTTGTTGAGTGCCTTCAAGTTGTTTCAGATTTAGGGTGATCCTAAATCTAAAGTTTAGAGCGGAGGCTGTGTAAATCATCTTGGGAAGAGTTGCATCTGGCCCACAGGCTTTAGTTTGGGGGGGCCTGATCTAGGATTTAAAAATGTGGGCCTTGTTAGGTGGAAGATTCTGGATGTTGTAATTCAAGGACCTTTTCCAAACTTTGCAGCTACAAAAAAAGTGGTCCACAAATTTTGTAACTCATCAATGAAGTGTTTTGGCTTGTTAGGTGCTTCCTCCTAACTGTATGCTCTGTTACAGTATACCACTGTGGTGCACAGCTTACTTGGATTTCTTCATTCCAACTCAAACTGTTTTTTTAATAATTGCAAGGAAGAGGAGTCACACTCATACAGGTGAATCATGTATCGTATTTACCCCCAACCCTCAGTAAATGTACTAAATATAGTGAGGTGGGATCCAGAGAAGGGATGTGGCCATCTTGTACAGTCAACTGCATTTTATTCTAAGATGGTGCCCTACTTTATCATAGGTGGATGTAAAATCATTGTTTATCAAAGTTTAAGGTGCCATTGTATTCATAGACACTTCTATAGCCTCTCATCTATAGCAACTTTTCCAAACTTTCTAAAATGTTAAGATATGGTGTCACAGTAAACTGATTTTAAAAACATGATATTATTCAGTATGTTTCCTTGTTACTCTGTAGACACAAACAATGCAGAAAAGTTTTAGTTTGTCCGACACCTCCAGAGGGCACCAGATTGTAGAAACTGGGTATTCATTGTTGAGCTGTTGACAGCAGAAATCATTTCCTTAGTGGCAAGAGGCCTATTAATAACACTTCCTGGGGTTGGGTTTGTTTTTCTAGTATAAGTAAAACTGCTTTGAGCACACAGGACCATCTGGATGAAGCTGCCTCACTTCCACCCTTTTCAGGAAGACATTTCAAGCTCCGTCAGAAATCCTTCTGAGCAAGATAGTACATACATGAAATGTATGAAGTTAATCAACCTATCCTTTGCTGGCTATCTCTCAAGTCAACTCACATTTACACATGGGAGGGGCATATTTTGTTGCTGAGAACTGGAAGCGCTTGACTGGTTGACCAGAATGAGCTCTTCAATAAAATAGAAAGCAACGTAACAAAATAGATGTTGGAAATTACATATGAAAACAATGTGTTTGCTGCAGGAAACAATGGCATTGAAAGAGCAGTTTAAACGTTACTCATTGTACAGGTTTCACAATCATGTTTATTTGCATGCCACTTCTCCAAATTATCATCACAAGAAACATAAACAAATCACCAATACATAGCGGTAACAAACAAATAAAGAACCATAAATACATCAAGAACCATTGATGCAGTATGTCCACATTAACAAACAAATTAAAGTCTCCAGTTATATAGACCCAATTTACAACATTTCTGTAAAATTAAAGAAAGTCTCGCTCACAGTGCATGGCTCTCATAACAGACATATGCAGTTGGAGGTGAAAGACGGGATATTCATAATGTTTTAGCATTGAGCTTTGAGTGGTAAGGAAAGGTGACTGTTGGTTTTCCTTTACATTCATTCCTAGGTTGGAGTGAGAAAGGGGAGAAAGCAAGATATATGACAAAAATGACAGATTGTTGACTATGAAGACCGCAATGAGAGGGCAGGAAGTATTAGGGTTTTTCTATTTTTCTCTACTTTTCTATCTTCTTTGCTTTAATTCAATCAACACAAGCTTTTCTATTTTAGATACCATTTTTTAACATCATAGAAACTTTTTTTTATTTGGACAACTACTGAGGATGTTAAAATATCTCTACTTTATATCCGTTCTTATATCCCTCATCACTCTAGAACACATTCTTACCAGGTGAAATAGGGATTAATGCCTTAGTGTGGACCGGGCATACACTTTTGCCTGGTGCATAAAGTCATATAAGCCTATTCTTGGGGTGCCAAATTGACACCTGGAAAGGAAAGGGGATCTCTGCCTGAAACTATTTGAGACTACATTGAAATAACTGCTTTATGTGTCTTACTACCAGACTGTAGCAGGCCAAAATCAGAATTCTACTTCCAACCAGCAGTGGAGTGCAGGGATAGATACAGGCCTACATCAACTGTAATGGAAGTTTTCAAAGTTCCATTTGACTCCTCACAGTCCAAACTACAATCCCCATGTTTCTCACCACTATGTTACCTAATTTACCAGCACATTGAAAAGTGATGCCACTGCAGATATCATTGGTCTGATTGCTTGTTGAATAAAATTTTATGGTTACAGACTTTCAAGATTTATTCATTATATCTTATTTAATTCACCTGTATCCTAGGTAACTCTAAAACATTACACTAACATCTCATAATCCAAGCTAAACCGGACTGAGAGCACAAGCTCCTTCCCCCACTGTCAACTCCCACTTTACTTTCCACTGTAACTCCTATCTCTTGAGTCTAATTCTGGCTTGCTCTAATCTAATTCTTATTTGACTGACTCATATGCCTAACTGACGTATGCATACCAGTAATTTTAAAATCCAGTTCAAATACTCAGTCATCAGTTATCGTACAAATTGCATACCCTCACCCCTCTGAACCTGTAAATGGATGCATAGATATCACATGACCATACTTTTCCTCAATTTCTCTAATTAACACATTTTTACAGTTCAAAACATTACAGCAGTGTATGTCGATGGGAGGGTCAGCTCATGTTTGCTGATTAAGAAAAAGGCCCAAAGACATCAATTGCCTTTTTTGGTGGTAGGAAGGATGTGAGCAAGTTTTCTGTTAGGTTTATCGATTGAAATTAATATATCTCTAGCAGATCACTTTGATAATATAGGGTTAAACTGTAATGTTTGGATGCTGACTTATTAAGCTACTGATATTTTACGTGTTTTCTAGTAGTAAGTGAAGCTTTTGTTAGCTAGATCTAGGTATATTTGCGATAACTGTTACCTCAGAACTGTCCTTGCAGATACTCGAGTAGCATAAGGGCAGTTCTGAATACAAGGGCAATATCCTTACTATAAATGAGTTATGCTGAGCAGATTCCCAGTTGTGCGCTGCATTTGTTTAACAGACCCTGTTTGTCTGCATATGATTGTGCCCTCAAGAAAGTTCTGAAATGCTTTTCCAATAGCATTTTCCACATGGCCCTTGAATAATCAGATTAGAAAGCAGAAAAGTAAAGGCGCAACAATAGGAATTCCTGTCAGCTGCTTCTCTGAACAGGATGTCTTGGGAGCTTGTGTAATCTGTCTGGAAGCCTCTCCTTAATGAACACAGTCAGGCAAGCATATATACACAGTGAGTTTATTCAGTCTCGTTACAGCAGCGAGGGAGAGTATTTTTTATAACAGATGTACATTTGAAGAACAAATCTGTGATAAAACTGTTAATATTAAGACATTCTAGGTTAACCAGTTCCTAAAGAAGAATAGACATTTGTATTTCTAACAGTAGTGGGGAGAAAAGACTTTCATTAGTGTCAGTTTTTTGCTCATCTAAGTCATGTCATTTCTGCAACTGGATACAAGAACTACTACGCTGAGCCAACATCACTAAGATGAAGCTTAAACATTGTACTAATCTTTCATCAGTGTTACTAAAAAATTATCTCATAACTGCATTTTGAGTTTATTTTGAAGAAAACCTTCTCCATATCAATTTTTCAACTTCATTATGGAAAAATCTAAGAAATATTATTTTATAGCATTTAAACACAGATCTCAAGAGGACTAGTCAATTGGGATCCTTACCATTACTCTCCATGTGAACAGAGTGCATTTCAGAGTACATTGAACATTCTCCTAAAGCAACGTAGTTTAGGAGACTAGCAATAGTGACAGCAACATCTGCACATCTTGACGATCCACAAAACAATGTGAAAACTGCTGTTCTAAGAAGTAAAGACTACTTTCAATCAATTATAAGGGAAGGCTTAGTCAGGGACACACGTCTTGTAGAAGGTCTCCACTATCTATATACAGTGTGTGTGTGTGTGTGTGTAGAGGAGGGGGTGGGGAGGCCTGCTACAAGACATGTGTGTTCCTGACTAAACCTTCCCAACTGATATACACATACCTTCCCCCACACACACAAACACACACAAAGAGTAGGTCAAAAGGTTTTGCCTCCTGTATCATAAAAACGTTGTGACTCATACTTTTAAAGCTGTTTTAATGTCATTCAAATCACTGAATCTGAAACCACGTAGGCTGTCTTTCAGAGGCCCAAAAACACAACCTACGAAGTTTCAGATTCAATGACTTGAATGACATTAAAACAGCTTTAAAATCATGGGTCATGAAGCAAAACAAATTTTTCCAAAATGGTTTTGATGCCTGGGTTAAATGATGGCGCAAATGTGTACAAACTGATGGTGACTTGTGTCGAACGATAGTTTTGTGTACAGGATAATTCAGGCTATGATCTGTAGCAACTTTTGCTGTTATATGTGCATTCATAATGTTTTTATGATACGGGAGATAAAACTTTTTGACCATCTTATGTAAAGCTTCATTTGCAACTTTTATATAAGCAGAGATCAAATGTTAGGTTTGTATTTTAAAAAATCAGGTCCAAGCAATTCCATTATGACGATGAACCCACTGTAGCAAAAGATGTGGTTTTCATTTCTTCTACTATGTTCCACTATCTATACCATTTCACCACCTTAGAGAACACACAACTCTTGGTTTAGAACCACAACAATTAGTACCACCTTGTACAGCAGTTAGCATATAAACCAACAGCAGGGCACCATACAATGAATTTGCTCAAAACTTTGCTTTTGTCCTTGTGGGTCCTTCATCATCACAACCTTCTATGATGAGTTTCTAGATTAATGGCAATTTATTAGGTAGAGTGGAATATTTCACTAGGTCGAAAAATGTAATAGGGATTATCCTACAGAGAATAGGCTTCGGTATTTAAAATTTTCTTACCCAGCTTTCTCTTTTTAGTTAATGGAATGTAATAAACAAAAAGAATGAGTTGTCACTAGAGCATAGAGCACAGCCTCTGTAAGACTGAACAGGATCTGTACAGCTATCTTGAAATTGAGAGAATTAGACTACTGCCTGTTATTTACTGAAAACCCCCTTTTGCATGCCAGTTCCTGAGAAGTCAATGACACATTAACCACTAACACTGCAAATACTGATGATGGTCAAGAATTCAGAATGTTGCAGTTCTTATTTAAATAACTAATGTTGATAAATTATACTCAAAAGGCAACCATATGAATGCTTTGCACAGCCAGATTTTGCATCCATATTTTCAAGTTCTACTTGGTAGGAATGCTACAGAGATGTTTTAAGTAAGAAAATCACAAGAGAAGTTCAGCAAATTCTTAGCCCAATTAACAATTGAACTATTTCGAGAATATAGCAAGGTATGAACGAGGAAATTAAAAAAAAATCCAAGTACATATGCAAAAGGGCAAGAAAGCTCAATTTTTCTAGAACAGATGTACTTTAATAAAAGTACTGAACACTAGCTGTAAGCTAAAACCTTCACATACTGGGGCAAGTGAAATCCGTCAACCATGGTGTAACAATTTCTGTGCCTGAATCTAAATAGTACACTAGATATCCTGGCTTGCTGTTAATGCATATAGCTCGTTCCATTCCTACTTGGTGCCTCCCTCTCACAAATAGTTTACCTATCGGACAGAATAGGAAATCTATAACACTTAGTAGCTCTGTGTGGCCCGTGGCACCCCATGTGTTCTCCTCTACTATCCAACCAAACAGCTGGGTGGCAGGAAAACAGTGTGTGATGTCAGTGTTGATTGCTTCAGGAAGCATCAATTCCGACTAGGGTATTGGCAAAGAAGTCATTGTGTGTCTGTGTCTAGATGTATGCAAACTACCTCTGTGCTTGCATTTGCACACAAAAAATATTGCAAGGGAAGCATATGTGTCTGCTCACAGATCTGTACCACAACACCTCATGTCCTGGCCCTATATGTACAATCCTCACCCTAGGATTGCCATCACCCAAACAAGATCTCTCACCCACTTATTAAGCATCTTGGCCAAGAAAATGGCACTTGCTTTTGTAGGCCAGGCACCATGAGCTAAGAAACTCTTAGGTTACAAATCTGGCTTTTAGAAAATACAGACCAGCTTCCCTACTTCAGACAGCACACTAAACAAACATTTATTTTATTTTAAAAAATAAAATAAAAGCCCACTGTAGATAAAAGAAGAACAGCAATATAGTAGTCCTAGGAATTTATTGGCTGAAAGAGACTATCCCTGGTTAGTACTTGGATGGGAGGCCACCAATAAATATTGGGTGTTGTAGGTTATACTTCTGAGAAAGGAACTGGCAAAACCAGCTCTGGGTATTCTTGTCTAAGAAAATTCCATCTAATGCATGGGTTTGCCATAAGTTGACAGGCAACTTGAAGACATATACATAAAATTTGTTTTAAAGGCTATAATTCAAATAATAGATACAACCGGATAAAGTTTACAAATGGTTAACTTGAATGTACTAAAGGTTGTTCAAAATTCTACTTTAAGATTACAAGTTAATAATTTTAAAATTATCTACTAGCAATCTGAAGAGTTGGTTCTATTTAGATTCCTAGATTTAATTCAGATTTGTACTTGTTGGTTCAAGTTCCAAGGGACTGCAAAACACTCATAACAGCCACAGGCAGTTGTTTGAATTTTTTTTCAATGACAGCTCCTACATTATTACATGTGTTTTGCAATGCAAGACTGGTCATGGCCATGCTGGTACCACATTATAGCTACTTTTAACAGAAAATGATTACTGGACTATGTGCCTAAAGGCTTTTCACACTTCAGTTTGTCTGCCCTTTAGGATGCAAAACCTACTTGTTTTCATCCGTATTTATTTTATCTCTTTTCTCCAATGAGGTCAAGGTGCATTCAGTGCTCTACTCCATACAGGTGTAAGTCAGGCTAAGGAAAGGGGCTGCTCAAAACTCAGAGTTTAGGCTCAGTGGCTCTACCAAGTCTAGCATTCTTGAAACCAACCACCAAAAAGAAGTTATCAATATTTCCGGTAGCCAAATGTTAAGAAATTAATGGAATTTTTGGAATCACGACATGCTAGTAAGCAAACCCTCTGATCATCTCCAAAAAAGGATATCCCAAATTGGGCTTGGAAGTCCTACTGACTCAATCCTTGTAGCCTGACTGCCCTGTATCCTCACCGAGAGATGCGAGAAAGGATAGGAAAAAAACAATTAAACCTTCTGCTTTTCTTTTCTAAATATTATAGATGGTTCTGCTTTTAAGAAAACCAGGCCCTACCAAGGTTCTTGGTAGCCAAAGGTACTGTCACTTAGGCTTTATCTTTCTAATGCGGAGTCCCCGCTGCCGCAGTGAGTTAAACCTTTGTGCCAGTTGGGACTAAGGACTTGAAGGCTGGATTGTTGATCTGAAGGTTACCCATTCAAATCTAACCTGGGGACAGTGGGGATGGGCTCCCTCTATCAGCTCCAACTCTCCATGCGGGGACAATGAGAGAAGCCTCCAACAAGGATAGTAAAAACATCAAAAACACCCAGGCATCCCCTGGGCAACATCTTTGCAGATGGCCAATTCTCTCACACCAGAAGTGATTTGGTTTCTCAAGTCGCTTCTGACACGAAAAAATATTTCTAAGGTTGGATTAAATAGCAGACTTTTGAGTAGAGAGGAATCAACCCCTCGAGATACTCTATAACTCACTATCAAGAAGTAGAATCTTCTCTCTGGTTATTTTGTCAACTGAGGTATAGATTTTTGTTGGCAACACATGATGTGCTTGACACTGTACAAGGTTGAATAATTCTCTAAGGCCCTGTGTCGTAACCATACCAGACAACTGCAAGAAGGTCTACTACCATAGCTTTTTGCTTGCCACAGAAAATAACAAGCCAGCTTCTAACAGATATGACAGCCTTGGGCCACCACCCCTTCCTTCCAAGCTCAATGTATGTCTGAAACTGAAACTTCTTTTGGTCCCATTGCTGTCCCTACATTTGCCAGCAGGAAAATATTTTAGTGCCCAGCAGGAATAATGACAAGTTGACATGCAGCTGCTTGCCATCACCAGTTCTGAGGGGAGAAGATATTGAGCAACCATACAGCCTTTTCCATAAATCTCCAACATCCAGGTGGCCACAGCTGTCTACTGCAGTCAAAGAAAGAATTCAAATCATAATTCTTATAAACACCACATATTTCATAAGCATTAAAACCATTAAGAAGAGATTGCATGCAAACAGCGCAGGGGAGGATATTCCACAGTTACTGTTACACTTCCCTAGTCCCCATACCAACTGAAGGGTCTTCCCTGGGCTTTTTGAAAATGACTGCTAAAAAGGGGGCTTCTGTACGCAGTCCTGATGTGCTCTGGGAATTTTTAGCAGTTTAAACATGTTTTAAACAAACAGTTTAACTGCGTATTAGTGGTGTTCTCAGTTGTGTTTCTTTTTTTAAATGTGAGAAAGGTGGGATAAACAATGCATACATAAATAAAACGGCTGTGGTAACATGGAAATATAAATATATTTTGAGGAACCATTTTGGAAAGTGGAAAATTTTTAAACTAAAGGCACTGTTTTAAAACCAACTTTAATATTTTTGAACTTAAAATAATAGATCTATTGAGTCATCGGTTTTAGGTCACATTTTAAAACCTGAAGTTGTTGCATTGATTTTTGTTTCAGGAAACAAGTCCTATTCAAATCGTAGTTTGATAGGACTATAGAAATACATCTATGCAGTGCAAAAGTATGAAGTAAAGATATTTTCTATTGTTCATAATGGCTGACAAAATTAAATGACAAATTTATTCATGAACACTATAGCACAGAATGGTTCAGTGTATTGAAAATCTGTTGGAAAACGTACCTATTACACTACGGTTTGACCACAAGTACGTATTTTACTGCAATGCCATGTTTTCTACTAATCATCTAGAAAATCATCCAGACTCATCACTTCTTAGAGGATATAAAAAGGTTGCCAGAAGGTAGTCACCCAGAACAGTGTTCAAATGATTTCAGCACATAATATAAAGATATAAAGAACCATTTTCTGCACACAGAGCTATCATTAATGACTGATACATATCACAGTACAAATTATGTTATCATGTTTTCAAATTCAAGACTCCTTTCAAGAAAACAGGTGTGAAAACCTAAATATTTTGATGTTTTTGCCAATTTTTATGATTATCAGAACAGTACATTCTACAGTGTTGTAAGGCTAATAAGAATTTACCAAGGTCATATAGACAACTGTCCTATATGCTGTAATAGGATTTTGAGTTATGTGGAACGAACTCTAATGGTGTGTTCTTCCATCAACAAAATAAATGTCTAAGGAAAACTAACAATTAAGAGGAATAATCTAGCTGTTTAAAGTGTGAACATTAAGCACTAAACCTAAGCGTTGTTCCCAAGTTGCTTGACTCTATGATCTCAAAGGAAAATTTGTTTATTAACATTTATGTACAGTAGAGTCTCACTTACCCAAGCTAAACGGGCTGGCAGAAGCTTGGATAAGTGAGTATCTTGGATAATAAGGAGGGATTAAGGAAAAGTCTATTAAACATCAAATTAGGTTATGATTTTACAAATTGAGCACAAAAACATCATGTTTAACAACAAATTTAACAGAAAAAGTAGTTCAATACGCAGTAATGTTATGTTGTAATTACTGTATTTATGAATTTCGCACCAAAATATGATATATTGAAAACATTGACTACAAAAATGGCTTGGATAAGCGAGGCTTGGATAAGTGAGACTCTACTGTATTCCACTAGTTGAAACTAGCAACTGGGTTTTTGTTATGTGACTTTTAAGTTGTTTCTGAGTTATGGAGAACCTACTATTGGGTTTTCTTGGCAAGGTATATTCAGAAGGCCTTTGCTTTCAGACTGAAAATGCAACTTGCTCAAGGTCACCCACAGTGTGTTTTAATGGGCAAGTAAGATTCCAATCCTGGTCTCCAGAGAAATAATGCTCAAATCACATCATATGGCCCATACAACTGAAATAACCAGTTTCCCAATATGTCACTTATCTTAAGAGAATTGTGGGCCTTTAATACACAAGCTTAAAGCTACTAGTGTATAGTCAGTTATCAATTTCTGCTTCAAGATGGCTAAAAAAAGGAAATCAGTATATTTGAAACATACTTATGACTATCTGGGACAGTGGTTCTCAGTGGGGACCCACAGGTGGAGAACCACTGATCTAGAATGTCATATACCGTATAAAGCTAATTTTAAGAGATAAAGCTAGATTTTTCCATGCAAATACAAAGTGGGCTTGTTCACTTGTTTAAAAATATACTTTCCTGTTTTTTTTAAAAAAAACTTGATCTTCAAATAGCTCAACTACAATTTCATAAGATTGTATTTCTATAGTTTTATAAATATTTTTAAGATAACATATTATCACTAATTGTAGTGTGACATCCTGCAACACATTTAACATGACCAGCTCAACTGTCCACAAATTAAAGCCTAAAGATCATGACTAATGTCAAGATCTACCAAAGTGGAAGACACCAAACTAGAAATTTGTTCACAAAAATATACTGCTAGCTAGAAATATATTTTAATTTATCTATGAAACAACACCTTTTTTCTCTTTCATCAATTTAATATTATTTGGAACTGTTGGCTCGAGTTGGAAAGTTATTGTAGCCCAAGAACATTGCCTCAATCAAGGGCCTGAATCCTAAGTGTTAGTCCCAACTATACAATGTAGAACAAGAGTGAACCCTTATCAGATTCTGGTTAATTCAAAAGATTTTTGGGACAACCAATAGGATTGAGGCAAACACAAAAAGGAATGCCTACAATTCAAAAGAATTATCTTTTAAGCCCATCAACTGCCTCACTATATCCTTGATACCAGAGGCACTCCAAATGGCCAGCTTCTGGTCAAAGGAAATCTAGTATAATGCCAAGTTTTTAACTTTGTGTTTTTAAATACATTATAACTGTATCCTCAATTCAATTCTGACACAATAAATAAAAAAAAATCACTGATAACACAACCAACTTGACGTGTGCCCTATTTTCTCTGCAAGGAATGCATTTCATTAGGGAAAAAGATAACACTCCAAAGACAAGGAGAATTTATCAGGTTTGGCCCCCAGTGTATGCACCAGGGGACAGAGCTTAAGGGCCCTTCCACACAGCCACGTAACCTAGAATAGCAAAGCAGATATTCCACAATATCTGCTTTGAACTGGATTATCTGAGTCCACACTGCCGCACGATCCAGTTCAATGCAGATTTTATACTGCCTTAGTTTGGGCCCTTCAAAGTATACCTAAAACGGGATCAAACTGTCCAAGCTTCCACACAGGCCGAGCTGTAGCGTGTTTGCTCGCAAGGACACAGCGATTCTCACCGTTCCTCCTGCAAATCGGTTTATTCCCCCCCCCCCCTTGAGCCAGGACTGTCACGAGGTAGGCCTCCCTCTCCTTGCTGGGAAAGGGCGAGAACTTTTCCTCTCAGCAGCTCTATACTGATGTGAGGCGGGGGAAGGAAGCGACGCCCTTCACTTTGGGGGAGGGGGAGCGACAGGGAAGCCGACGCTTCCAGGTCAGCTGCTGGACTCGAATAGGGAAATGGCGCTTGCGTGGGGGAGAACCAACGCAGCAACTCCCCCCTCCCCCACCGCATGAAAGGAGACTCCCAAGCCAAACAAGCCACGAACACCGCCAGCGCCGCCTCTTCCTTGGGGCCCGGCCAAGCCCCATACAAAAATGCAACGCGGTCACATGACCTTCGGCGGACGTGCCGCTCGCTCCCCCCTCCAGGGACACCCGGCGCCATCTTGGATTGACGCAGTTACACAGCTCCCGACACCACTCCGCCGCCTCCGCCTTCCTTCTCCCCTGCCGGTAGAGGGACGCCGGGGCGACCCGGACTGAGATCTCCTTTTGCCCCAGCTTCGCTCCCGACGCCTTCCAAGCGCGCCTCTCCAGCACCTACCCGCCCTCCCCTCCGTCCAGAGAGGCTATCATGGCGCCCGTTTCCTCCCTCTGCGCCAGCCGCCCCCGACAGCTCACGTCGGCCCCTGCTGCAGGATGATGTCACCGCCAGCCAATCTCAGCGTGCCTCCGTGGCTCATGCCGGAAGCCCATTGGCTCCTCCTGTCCCCGCCCCCTCCGCCTGATCCAGCGCGTGCTCCGCGGTTCGCTGCGGAGAAACTGCCAAATCAAAAAGGGCGGGGAAAGGGAGGGAGGGAGGGAAAGGGGGGCCGCCGCACAAAAACGACAACCGCCGGCCCGCCATTTCCAACGAGCGCAGCCAATAAATCCAGTCAAAAAGAGAAAACCAAAATAAACACTGAATCGGAATTAGACAAAGGGGAAGGGGGTGGACACGGGGAAACACATCCACACGCTCCGCCGGGGCCACGAGACATTGAGTCGCCCTCGCCTCCTTCTCACCCCTCTCTGCGCGCGCACTCAGAGGCAGCGCCTGCCTGCCTGCCTTCTCGGGGTCCCCGTCCCGTCGGGCAGCGGAGCCTCTCCGCCTCGGCTGCTTCCTCGTCTTCCTCCGTCTGTCTGCCCGGCTTGTGGCGAGAGGAGCCAGCCCTAGCCTTCCTGCGCCTCCTCCCTTCCCTCCCTCCTCCCCTCTGCTGTCTCGGCTCCATCAAGGCAGGGAAAGCGCTGCCAGGCGGGCTTTTATCTGGCGCCGCGAGTTTGCGCACTAGAGGAGGCTCACTCAGCCCCTGGTGGGCGGCCAGCGAAAGCGGAAGGGACGGGAAACAGGCCGAGCGGGAGGGGGAGGGGAGAGGGAGGGAGGGAGAGAATGAGAGAGAACCAGAGCGAGCGAGAGAGCGCGCGCGCGCCCTGCCTTCCTTCCAGCCCGGCTGTTTGGCCCGAGAGGCAGTACGGTTCCTCCTCACAATCCCGAGGAAGCCCACTCCGGAGCCAGGGCTGGGAAGGGAGGACGTTAGAACCCAGAGCGCGTTTGTGGGGCGCCCCTGAGTCCCAGGAAGAGGCCCCAAGGCAGGTGGGGAGGAGAGAAGACAGGTCGTGGCGCCGCTTTCGCCGGTTCCGCAGCCTGCCCTCTTTCCCCTCAGGTCGACGGAGCCCCCCTCCGTTGTCCCCGAGAGGTCTCCAAGCCACAAGAACCCGCCTTCCGCTCCCCCGCCGGGCGATACAGGGAGGGAGAGCGCCCCGGCTTTCATTATTAGCCCCCCGCTCCGTTCTGAGGAGAAATGGACCCGACGCTGGGCTCCGGCCTGCAGCCCGAAAGCAAAATGGCGGCGGCTTGGCTTCGCCCTGGTAACCCTGCCCCTGCCAGGCGGGGCGGGTGAACCCCGTGCGAAACGAAGGAGGGAGGGGGGAGCGCCGACGCCATTTTCCCAGAGAGAGCGAGAGAGGGCGAGAGAGGGAGGCAGTGACATCCGAGGCAGCGTAGGCGGCGGCGAGAAGGCAGGCGGGCAGGAGCGGCGGGGGTTGTGCAGAGGTCCTGAGGGAAAGCAGCCCCCCGCAGCCCGCCCTCCAGCCGCCGGCCTTCCCTCCCTCGCTGTCTCCCTCCCACATTCCCACATCCGGAGCCCGCATTGTTTTGGTCGGGGCCGGAGAGGGGCTGCGGCGGCCGGGCCTGCGACCATTCCAGGTGAGTCTGCGCCTCTGCTTCGTGGCTGTCATGCCCTCAGGAAGGCTGAGGGGGAGGAGGAGAAGCCGCCGAAAGGGACGGGACAGGACAGGGTTTCCAGTGCCTTCGTATAGATGTGTGTTTCTCCCCACAGGAAGGGGGAGTGCTCGCTTTCTGAGTCTCCACAAAAAGAATCTGTCACTGGGAGAGCCGAGGGGGCTTCTATTCCTCTCAGCGTTGAAAGCCGCCATCACGAGGGACGTTGTTGAAGCCTTTCTGTGGGTCGTCTTAGAGAGAGGCTTCAAAGAGAGAGAGAGAGTGAGTGGAGGCTATTGGCTTCTTCTGTGTTGCCTCCAATGGAGATGATATTCCGGTGGCAGCGCTAATATGGCTAATATGGATGGGCCTAATCCTCCCTCCCACCCGCACACCCCCACCTCATTTTACCTTCCATCTTTTGCTGGCCAGCCACGCAAAAGGGGGTGGTGGCGGTAGATAGAGGGAAGGGAAGGGGGTATTATCCCCGATGCCTGTCTGTGAAACGCGAGTTTGTCTCGGATTCTCCCGCATCCTTTGGGCGACGGGTGGGAGAGCCCCCATTGCAGCAGCGGGAGGAGGAAGAGGAGGAGAAACAAACGGTCCTCTGTGTAGGACTAAATAGGGTAGGAGAAACCCAATACGCTCCCCTTCTCCTCATCGAGGGATGTGTGGGGATCGTAGGAGCCTTGTCAACGCTCCCCTTTGAGGTGGGAGGGCACAGCGTTGGCATTTGGAAGTGTTCTCCCTTGCTCCTCGGTTTGTTTCCATCGCCTCCAAAAAGGCGGATCGTGGAAGGGCTCCCTCCTCCCCCTTCCCCTTCTAAACGCATATTCGAGAGAATTTTAAACCGTCTTTCGAAATGTGGATGACCTGCAGTGACCGCGGGAGGAGGCACGCCACACTTGGGAAATTACTTTCCATCAAAGTGGAGTTAAAAAACTGTAATTTCCCTCTTTTGTCCTTTAGAGATTCTAAAAATGGCGGCCCCGGGCTGATGTTGTGGTAATCTAATCAGCTCGGGTCCTCCACACCCCATGCAGTGCGTTTGTCTGCAGCACATTATAGGCTTAATATGCTTCAATCACAAAGCTGTCTTCTTCGAATTGTGGACAAAACATCTTCCCTTCCAATGCTGTGTTCCAGCTGATTGGTTTTATTGGGTTATTTGTGCGGAAAGGCAAGTCAGCCCGACCCGTCTTAGGGGAGGGGACCTGAGTAGCTGCTGTGGTGGCGGTGTGTGTGTTTGAAATGAGTTCATAATGTATGCCATATTAATCTTTTCACTTTTGTTCCTAAAATGGAGGACAAGTTCATCTCAGTCCCTTCTGCCCGATTTGTGCTATGATGCCTTTCCAAGATCGTTTTAAAAATCAAGACATACTTAAACAGGATACTTCGTTTGAGATTATGATAGGACTGTCAAACAATATAATGTAAAGTCTAATCTATTAATAGCCTCTCCCTGTTGGATATATATTTCCATAGTTTGCTTTTTCCCCTAAGAAACTATTAGAAGAAATTTAGAACTTCTTGGCTTGCCCCCATACCTTTTTGGGGTTTTATAGATTTTTCTTTTTATATGTTTTTCTTCACACAAAAAACATTGTTACGCATATGAAATATACATTTCTGTATTGAAAGTGATGTGTCTTGTCCTATATTCTACTCACAAATCCTACCCCCTCCCACCTTTTACACCTAATAACCCCCCCCCTCTCTCTCTCTCCTGCTTGCCAAGTAAATAAATACATGTATTTCTACTTTGTTGAAAACAGTGGAGGTCATCATGTTTATATAACAGTATGTGAAAGTTTCAGTTCCTTATGTTTTTATGAATTTGCAGCTCAGAATTGTTGAGGCCCAAATCTAAGCATTGGGGTATCTTTGGGACCTTTAGACTTTAACAATCCTACAGGAAATATTAGCACTGGATCCCTTTCCCACATTAACAACATTAATTTACATATGGTAACTTTCACTGTCTTGCATAATTGACACCCTATTTCTTAGGTATGTAAGAGAGCAAGGTATGCATTACAAAGCTGTTCATGCATGCCTTCAAGTGTGATGTGAATCCCAGACCATGATGGTTTAAGCATAGTGTAATATAATTGTTCAGGAACATTAATCTTATCAGAATTATTACCATTTTAATGAAACATTATGTCCTATGGCATATACTCAGAAGTCTAAAACAAAAAGATTATACAACATTTCTGGTGTAATCATAGAATTTAAGCTCAGTTACTCATTTCATTTTCGTGTATATAAAAAAAATCCCAAGTTTTTTTGTTATTGCTTACACTATCAACATTTTGTTGTTTGATACAAATGAGATCCAAACATAATATTAACACTGATGTTCTGGCAAGACTGCACTTTGTTGCATATTCCATAATTTCTGAACTATATGCTGAAAGAAGCCATCACTAGAATTTTGTGTTTGTTCAGAACCCACCTGTCAATCTAATCTCTTCATATAGAATTGAAGCCATCTTAAACCCTTTGTTCTACATTGTTCCTAACCTTCACTGCTGGCAATGTTACATCCCTACTGATGGATATGACCTTCCAGTTTGGAATTATTCATATAAAAACCTCAGTTTCTGCTTGCTTGCTTAGAAATAAGTTCAATTTTATTCAATGGATTTATTCTCAGCTTTGCATGGGATTGTAGCTTAACAATGCAATCCTTATGCACACCTGAGAAATGATTCTCACTGTGCTCAATTGTACTTCCTGCCAGAAAACTATTCTTAAGATTGCAATCTAAATTATATTCTAATTATCATTTAAAGACGGAATTCAAAAATGGCCATCAGTGGACTCAAAGTGTGGCTTCTTACTGAATCATTTGTTCCTGTTTCTGTGGTTCAGAAACTGGGTGGGTTCTCTCCTGTCCTTGGGGATATTTCTAAGGCAGGTCCTTGGCATTAAAATGATGGCTAAAGTTTCATCACAGTAAAAACAAAATTGTTAGTATTTTAAAAACAGAAAAATATTTGAAATTCAAAGTTGATACATTTATTTCCCAAGATTCTTGAAATATGCAGTTGAAGTTTAAATAAAATATATTGAAGCACTGCAATAATCATTTTTTTATGTAAAAAGGCACACAATCCTGTCAGATTTTTGGAACTAAGCAGGATCAGGCTTTGTTAGTATTTGGATAGGAGACTGCCAACGGATACCAGGTATTGTAAACAATGATGATCACTTTTAGTATTTCTTGCCTAAGAAAACCCTAGGAAATTTATGGTGTTGCCATAAGTTAGTAGGCGCCTTGAAGGCACTTACAATACTGGCTAGATATTTGGAAAAAAACAACCTCAATGTAGTGAAATGGTTTTAATTCAGTGAACCAAATACTTCGTTTTAACATGATGAGGGCCATGGTAATGACATTTAATAAAACATTACATAATCTATATTTCCATATATGGAAAGGCATTAATATATTTCTCTTATAGACCAATATTATGCATGCTTATATATAATTAAGAGCTGTGAAGAATTGCCTCCTCGAACTTTTACATAACACGGTTTTTCAAGTGGTGTAGTAATGGGGGGAAATGAAGTTATATAGAACTCGAGAGATAGGAGGTTTTGCTCCAGTTTACATGAATTGTCTTTTTATTCTGTAATTCTCTAATTTTAACGTGGGTTAAAACAAGCTTTCATAACGTAAGTAACAACAGAGGAGCTTGCAAAAATCTAGTCTTGAGTTGTGATATTTATTTTCAAAATTAAATTAATGTTAATGCCGAACAGTAGAGCATAAAATAGATTAAACTGAGCAAAGGCAGAATTCATGTGGGTCTCTTAAGTAAGAGTGGATAGAAGGTAGGAACTACTGGTAGATATCTAGGTTCTTTGTGATAGACTGACAAGGGTTTCCAATACCCTTGGTATCCACTGAAGTTTGGTTCCAGCTCCCCTCCCCCATGGATACCAAAATCTATGGATGCCCAAGTCCATTATATACAATACAATGCTGTGATAAAATAGTGTCCCTTATGTAAAATCACAAAATAAAACTGCTTTTTGTTTTGTTTTTTTGTAATATTTTTGAGCTGTAGATGATCGCATCTGTGGATACAGAATCTCTGGATACAGAGGACAGATTGTAATTGACAAGGGCAGCAGTGATCTGTCCTCACCTTAACCTGATTAAATTGAGAGAATCAGGGAGGAATAGAGGACTGTCTTTATGTGTGTGGACTATAACCTCAGTTTCGATATTTAAAAATATTTGCAGGGAGAGTTAGGATATGGCCAGAGGTGCTCTATTCATTCAGGATATCATTCAAGCCTTTAGAGCACAGGATTCTAGCAGATACATGCACGGAAGTAAAAGTTTGATGTTTGCCTACAACTGTAGAGAAGTTGTAAAGGCTTAAGGCCTAAATCCAACTGCTACTACCAACTAGAGCAACTGTTGACTGATAAGCTAACACTTACATAAGTCCCTCTGAGGCAGTAGGTCTGATCTGGTTGAGAGTCGCAGTTGCAAGTTCACCCTGAACCCCCCCCCCCCCCACACACACACACACTACATTAATTATTGTGCATTGGGGAACAACATTTATGGTTGGTTGACCGAAAGAGTTCATTTTGCCCACAAAAGGAGTTTCTGCTCTCAGAAATGTTATGTGAGTGGAAAGACTTTTCTGTGAGCAAAATAAGGCCTATGAATCCAGCCCATGAATTTAAGAGAGCTGCTACATGTTGTTGATCCTTGAGATTCTCACCAAGACAAATAGAAATCCTGTGATAATAGAGAGCAATTGGCAACCATCAGTTCGAATATTATATCCCTGCGATATAACATTACATTATTCCTTAAATTATTGAATATATGGCCCAAATGCTAAATTTTAATTAATCTGTGATGGAAGACAACAATTTCCTACATGTAAATTGCATGTGGAACGTTCTGAACTTTGAACTAATGCAAAAGCTGACATGTGCTATAAGATATACATTTTATTGTATTGTGTTGTCAAAGGCATATTATACAGTATATGATTCTTACAGTTTGCTATTGCTTCTTCCTACAGTGCTTTGTAATCTGAAGGGAAAATACATGCACACTTAACTTTTTAAGATAAAGTGAATAGTCCTTTTTGTTGTTCAGTTACATTTTGCTTTACCTGGTTTTAGAATTGTGGATTCCTTTTTGAAATCATGCCTGAACATTTTTGGTACCAGTGATTAGGAAGCGCTACATTAAGCAGTAGATATATATACTCAGAGCCATATTTAGAGATTTGCTTATTCAATTTAGATTGTGATGTTTGAAATATTTTTGTTGTGTAACATACTGTATGCATTCATGTAAAAAAATCAATATTCTATCATTCTAGAACTAAAAAGTTTTATTTAAATTGGGGAAAACTATTCCATTGCTTATAAGTAAGTGTAGTGTAAGGAAAAGTGATTAACTTCATGTGTGTTTTATAGTTTAAATAACTGTACATTATTTCTGTGAGTTTAAAACATTTTAACTACAATAATATAACTTTTTGATATCTCTATTGAAATTAGTGAGTACTATATTCTTTACAGTGTTCCTTTTGAAACATTAAAAGATAACTGAACAATTCAATGTCTCCTCTCATTCCTATGGTCTAGAACAGGGGTCCCCAAACTTTTTAAACAGGGGGCCAGTTCACGGTCCCTCAGCCCTTTGGAGGGCCGGACTATAGTTAAAAAAAACTATGAACACATTCCTATGCAAACTGCACATATCTTATTTTGAAGTAAACAAACAAAACAGGAACAAATACAGCCTCAGTGTTAATAATACTAATAATCATCATCATAAAAATAATAAAGAGGGTTGGAAGAGACCCCTTGGGCCATTTAGTCCAACCCCTTCTGCCTTTGTGCACCAAAAGCACAAGAAAAGCACCCCTGACAGATGACCACCCAGCCTCAATGCTGTTAATAATAATACAGTAGAGTCTCGCTTATCCAGCATAAATGGGCCGGTAGAACGTTGGATAAGCAAAAATGTTGGATAATAAGGAGGGATTAAGAAAAAGCCTATTAAATGTCAAATTACATTACAAATTAAACACCAAAACATGTTTTACAACAAATCAACAGAAAAAGCAGTTCAATACACATTGGCATTATGTAATAAATTCTGTATTTACGAATTTGGCACCAAAACATCACAATGTATTGAAAATATTGACTAAAAAAAATTGACTACTAAAAGGCAAACTGTGTTGGATAATCCAGAACGTTGGATAAGCGAAGGTTGGATAAGCGAGACTTTACTGTAATAATAATAATAATGTCACACAGCCTCAAACACTTGGGAAGTGTTTGACTTGTGATTTTGTGATACAAAATCCAACATCTATATCTTTGCTGTGTTATACTGTGTTTTGGTGTCAATAATAATAATAATAAATAATAATAAAGAGGGTTGGAAGAGACCCCTTGGCCGTTTAGTCTAACCCCCTTCTGCCTTGCGTGCATTTTGCCCTTAATGTCAGAATTGATTAATCATTGTATCTAGGCTCTGAATTTCTAGAAAGCCAGTTTGCTAAAGAATTGGAAGGGTGAGTATTGTAGCAGACACCTTTAGGTCCAACCCATTTGTTTTAACATGAGCTCTTGTCGACTAAATTCTATTAAATTCCTTAAATTTATTAATATCATGCTAAAATTGTATTAAAGATGCCAAAGGCTTTTTGCCATTCTTCATACTGAAACAGAGTTATATAGTGGCTACATTAAAAGTGAAACCAAAATTACGCAAATAGAACCTACTTTGTACTATTTCGCTTCGTTTTGGAATGTTGATTTTTGAATCATTTAAAAAAAAAACTGGAATTGAGACTGTTAGAAAGGAGGGGTATGTGGAAGGGAATGCTATTGAAAAGTGGGGTCAGATGAAAAGGGCAGAGAATAGTAGCTATGCAATGTTGATAGTTGTCGTGGAATGTCTTGTCCATTGCAGTTAAGAGGTTCACAAAAACCATTTCTAATTTTATAACATAGAGATACATCCAGCACATCAAGCAGTTACCAACATATTTTTATTTTCCAGAAGAAAGTGAGAATTCTTAGAATGTCAGATTTTGCTTCAGAAACTCAATCCCTACATTTATATGTGGTAAAATGCAACCCCAAGGCTGCATTGCTCTGGCAGGTCTTCAAGCTTTTCTGTATGCAAAACAAATGACTATTATTTTGAAACTGACAGCTGTTACTGCTTTAAATATCTCAACTGTGTCCTAGAAGTAGAATAGAGCTAAATTGTATTAAGGTGTTTTAAATGCCTTTACTGTTGGGTGGGGGGGAGGGGGCGGTATTTTAGTTTTCTTTTTTAAATTGTTCATTTAAATCAGCAGTATTATTGTCATGGAGACCAGTTAGTATTTGTGTACACTTCCCAAGAAATGTATCCTTCTGTCCTTTGACTTTATAGTCAGAATAAGTAAATGCATAGGTCAAGTTAAATACATATCAGACACATACACAGTTAAATACATGCATACATACATACACACTGTATGCATTGCCTGTTTCTTTGCTTTTCAGATCTTCCCCAGTCAGTTTCTATTGTGTGATGGGAATAAGAAATTGCCAGCCTTTTTTTAATAGGTTGATCTAAGAAAAAGGTTCAATCGAGGTGTAGCAGAGGATTGTAATTGTAATGTTGTACCGCTATCCTTAATGGTAGAGATGAGAAAGTTAGCTAAAAAGAGATGTGTAATACACTGGTTTGACTCTTTACATCCTACATTGCCATAACAGCTTACAAACCAAGGGAATGGACAGCCTGATCACAGTTGTGCTGTAGACCTGCTTTGCATAGCTAGGGTCAGTTACTATAGCTTTCAACCCAGAAGGGATCAGGTGACATTAGAAGCCAATAGGATGGGAGTCCAGCTTGAGAAATCTGCACATTTTGGCTTGATTCCTAATCAGAGCAGCTCTTTGCACCTGCCTCGAGACCAGCCATACATCCAGAAATGGAGTTTCCTATTGAATAATAGGGAGGGATGATAGGAGTCATATAACATGAAGGGAAGCAGAGGATAAAAACATTAAATGTGCCTTTGTTGATTTAATATTTTATTGTGACGAACAGTACATAGAATTTTTAACTGCAGATATCTGACTGTAAATGTAAACATGTTGTTATACCTAATACTCCAAGACATCATGAAAGTAATGGCAAAAATGATGCAGAGTGCAAATTATCAGGAGGCAGAGAATTTTAAACATAAAAAGCAAAAAACAAACAAACCCTCGGTGATGGTTGCTCTTGGATGTTATTAAAGCAAACTGGGGGGCGGGTGGCATTATGGGGGCAGAATAAAACCAATTTACAAACTGAATAAGATTCCTATTCAATAAATATGTAAAATAGATCTACAAATAAATGTTTTATTCATCCAGTCAATATTTTGAAGAAGAAGAAGAGGAACTGTATAATTACACACAATTATGTTGGTTTGGGAATCAGTAAAAGAAATATCCAGTAAAATTAATAAGAAAAAAGTGTTTAAAGAAGTCTCACAAGAGAAGAAGGAATGTGATAGCACCTTTTCAGACTGCAGTAATTGGCTTTTATTTTAGCATGAACTTTCATGGATATAAATCTTACTTCTTCAGATGCAGTACAGAATAATATTAAAAGTATAGTGTATTTGTGCAGTTGTGGGATAGAATGTAATAGGATTCTGAAAGATGCAGACCTTTTGCCTTGCCCTTAATTTTCAAACCAATCAGCAAGAAGATACAGCAGGTATTTTGAATCTTTTAGAAAGCTGTAATTAATTTTATTTGTCTGGTCTTACTATAGAAGGCTCCAGGGTTGGTTGTTTTGATATGCTTTTTGCATACAGAATTTTTATTATCCTAACCACTCTATTTTATTTTTCTAGACAAGATATTGAGCCTCAGAGGAAAGTAAAAGACAACCCCCCTCTAAACAAATATTGCCAAGAAAATTTGTCATAGGTTCACTTTAGCTGGAAACAGCTTAACTGCACACAACAACACAACCCTTCTATTTAACTTACAATTTTTTGTTGTTGAATCTCCCCCTTTACTTTGAGGGAAAAAGAACAAAACATCCTTACCAAAGAGAGTTGGTGGATGATTGCACACATGCATATGATACTGTTTATTGAAGGGATGGACTATTGTAAACTAGTGATCTGTATGTAGGGGTGTGATAAATAGTAGTACTAAAAGTATGTTAACAAGTAATAGTCTACAGCTGAAACTTTTGTTTCCCTAATTGAAGTCATAAGAACTGTATTGTCCTGGAGTTTTTGGGATTGCTAATTCTATAATGCTTTGGAATTCTTCAGTTCCATAAAAATGTGAAGTTTTCTTCTCAATCAGCAGAGTTGTTCATGCAAAGAATAAGATCATTATATGTAGAAAGGCTTCCTGGGAGTGGAAAGCCTGGAAACTAATTCAGAACTTAATATTTCTAGATTCTGTCGTATATTGAATTGCTTGAAATATTAGCAATTTCCTATGTGGGTGTAATGTCAGGAGAGAATGCTTCTAGAGCATGCCCATGCAGTCTGAAAAACCCACATCAACCCAATTTCCCATCTAATTTCAGAATCTAAGTAAAATGTGTTTTTGGAATTAGCATGTTTTTGGAATTAGCATTAGGTTAAAGATAGACTGAATCTTTTTCAACTTTGTAAGTTTATATGGAATGAGCAGAATCAGAAGCTAAGGAAGCTTCATTTGTGTTGGTTTTAATTGGCATTGTCAAGTGTTACACAGGAAATGGTTGGAAATAAGCTAGGGATTCCTTCTGATCTGCCCTTGAATTTGCTAGGTTAGTTACCAAGGAACACTAAACAATTGTGCAGGGACTGTGACAGCCTTTAGGTTGCACATTTTCCCTTTGCTGTCTAGCACATGCTAAATAACAGACTTCTGGAGTTTTTCCTGATTTTCTGAATTTTGGTTTATTTGACCAACCAGTTTCAGACATTGGGGTTTTTTTGTTGCTTGTTGTTTAATTATTATTATTTTAAAAAAACGGGTTCTCAGAGATCTGAGGTTCAAGAAAATTCTATTTAGTTTAGAAGCTGAAGTGGATACTCCTGGTTTTCTAACCTGCAGTTGGGTGTTATTTTGTAACTGTGGTATAAAAAGTTCTTGAGAACCATCATGTTGTAGACGTTAGATTAAATAAGGTTTTGAAACTATGGAAACGTGACATTGGGCCATTCACATTTTCTCCGTCCCAGAGGTAGGCAATACCAAAACCCCATCTGAACAAATTCTGCAAAGAAAGCCCCATGATCGGGGGACTCTGTGGTCACTAGAGGTTAAGAAATTCTTCAAGGCATGCAACAACAACAAATGCTTCCTAGAATGCTAGGATATCACATTTGGAAGATTTACAGACATAATGCAAGAAAAGAATAAATGTGGAGAGAAAAGGAGATAAGAATGGTGATGGTTTAGATTAGGAAATTTAATTTTCAGCATTCATAATGATATAAGAAGCTTCATTATTAAGACATCATTTTTTCTGTCCCTCCCCCATGCCTCTGAATGATTTCAAACTAAATGGCATTGATAAAGTGCATTGGGTAGAAGAAAGAGCTCTTGGCTGCATTCAGATATATACAGGCAGGGCCGGTCCAACAATGAGGCGAATTAAGCGGTCGCTTCGGGCGCAAACCATACGGGGGCGCAGTCGAGACTGCTTTTTCTGTTGATTTCTTGTAAAACATGTTTTGGTGCTTAATTTGTAAAATCTTAATGTAATTTGATGTTTAATAGGCTTTTCCTTAATCCCTCATTATCCAACATTTTTGCTTATCCAAAGGGGGGGGGGGGGGAATTCCGTTCGCCTACACTTCAAAAATACCTAGGGCCGGCTCTGTATACAGGACTTTATAT
The DNA here is from genome assembly GCF_035594765.1 of Anolis carolinensis. Lineage (NCBI taxonomy): Eukaryota > Metazoa > Chordata > Lepidosauria > Squamata > Anolidae > Anolis > Anolis carolinensis. Next base: position 84,489,432 of record NC_085845.1, on the reverse strand, counting down.
GGTGGTTTTCACCAAATGGGTTCTAGTTACCTTACAAGCTGCTTCATAACCAGTGATGCCTTTGTTTAGTACTTTAGTTAGTACTGCCTGACAGTGATCCCCAGGCAAGATTTCCTTCTAGTACTACCTGGAGATTTCTGGTATGGTTTGGTGATCTCCCATCAAAATACTAAACAGACAAATCTTTGTTGGTTTCCAAAATCAGAGTTGATGTGATGTGTGCAGGGTAATTTGATGGTTTGAGGAGAAGGGTTAATGTCTAAGTATTATATTTTGTTCTTACCAAAGTTTGTTGAAACAAATCAAGATCAATCCCTGGGTTTTTTCTAGATGTGGTTAGAACAAAACAGTTCCACGAGTTTGTATGAGAGAATTGCAGTATCTCCTAAACTGAAAGCACAAGCATGGATTCCCCCCTTCTAGTGTCCAAAAGAGGAAGATGACAAGGGTGATCTTGCGAGGCCAAATCCCATTAATTGCAGTTACGTATGAATTGGCAAAACAGTAGCTTGGACTGCTTTTTTAAACTATGGAAACAGTGGTTTGATAGTTCAAGTTATACTTCAACTGATAAAATAACAGTAAGCTTATTTAAAGCTTAGTATAAGAAAACAGTTATATTGATAGAGTATGAGACATATCTGTCAGTATTAACTGACAGTATTAACTGTGAACAGTGGCAATTAGCAGGATAATAATATTTTAAAGATACAGTTTTACAGTGTGCGTGATGTAGAATTGTACTAGATAAAGCTCACTCTGCACAAACCCAACTGATCAAAAGCCCCCTTCTGAATATGTAGATTATACAGGCATTAAGGTAAAGGTAAAGGTTTCCCCTGATGTTAAGTCCAGTCATGTCTGACTCTGGGGGTTGCTGCTCATTTCCATTTCTAAGCCGAAGAACTGGCGTTGTCCATAGACACCTCCAAGGTCATGTAGCTGGCATGACTGCATGGAGTGCGTTACCTTCCCACCGGAGCAGTACCTATTGATCTCACATTGGCATGTTTTCGAACTGCTAGGTTGGCAGAAGCTGGAGCTAACAGCAGGTGCTCACTCCGCTCCCGGGATTTGAACCTGGCACCTTTCGATCTGCAAGTTCAGCAGCTCAGTGCTTTAACACACTTCACCACCAGGGCTCCTATATATAGGCATTATAACATCCCAAAAAACATCTGGTCCCAGGTCTTTCAGATAAGAGAAACTTAACCTACTGTGTTGTCGAAGGCTTTCATGGCCGGGATCACAGGGTTGTTGTATGTCTTTCGGGCTGTGTGGCCATGTTCCAGAAGTATTCTCTCCTGACGTTTCGCCCACATCTATGGCAGGCATCCTCAGAGGTTGTGAGGTATGGAAGGTTCTGGAACATGGCCACACAGCCCGAAAGACATACAACAACCCTGTTAACCTACTGTATTTCACCACATAGTAGTCACACTTCTCCCCCTTTTTGGCGACTATTATGTAGGGAAATAATTTTGCAGCTATGAAGCTTCCCTTGGCCAGCTGCCAGCTGAAGGAAACATTGTAGCTGCAAAACTTCCCATGGGAGAGCTAGGAGCCAGCCGAAGCAGGCCTCACAGCTCTTGTCGGCAGGCACATGGGTGGGTAAAGGCTCATCTGCCCACCTGCCTCTCCCCCCAAAGCTATGGAGAGCTGCCTTGGCCAAGGCAAGCTTCTGCCAATTGCGGTTGCAACGATTATGTGAGGAAATTCATACAATGTTTCATAAGTGTTCTTATAGGATTAAGCAATCAGTTTGATGAAGTAACTTCTGACTGTAGAAGATACAGTGAAAATCGCTTTTTCCGTATCTGTTTAGTGTAGTGGTTAGTGATAGGGATGCCAAATTCCACAAGTAGTAGACCGCTTCTTTAAAATATTGCATACTGCAGTTTCTTGGTTGCTGTTGCAGCTCTTGGATTTTGCCCTTTTTCTGCATTGCTTCCAGTAATGGGAAACTGGATGAAATGCAATCTGATGTTTTTCTATGCTAGATTAAGGGGGAAATGTAGCAACAGCTCTGTATCCTTTATCACTCCCATCTGCATATCCTTTCTCATTTGAATGCTTCTCCCTACTTTCCTTCTATATTCTATGTTGCTTGCTCCAATGAAGCCTCTGTCCTCCTGCCTTGGCTCATTGCCTTATATCAGGGGTCCCCAAACTAAGGCCCGGGGGCTGGATGCGGCCCTCCAAGGTCATTTACCTGGCCCCCGCCCGCAGTTTTATAATATTTTATATCAGTTTTAATAATATAATATATTGTATATACATATAATATTGATAATAATCTTATGTTATACAATATAATACTAATAGTAATACCATATAATAATATTAATTGTATGTTATATATCTATATATATAAAAGAGTGATGGAATCCTGGCGACCGACAAAACAACAAAACTAAATACCCCACAACCTCAAAAATTGACAGCACAGCCCCTCATCCATGCCTCTAGGTTGATACAACAAAAAGAAAAGAAAAATAAAGTCCTAATTAGAGGTAGAGGAATAATTATTTTTATCCAATTGCTGCCAGTTAGAAGGCTAAGCTCCGCCCACTTGGTCTCCTAGCAACCCACTCAGCCCAGGGACAGGCAAAGTTAGGCCTCACTTAGGCCTCTTCCACACTACCTATAAAATACAGACACCACCAGACAACGCCACAGCAACACGTGGCCGGGCACAGCTAGTTACATATTATATAATAGTATAGTGGTATAGTTCAATACAGTAATATATAATGCTAATATTGTGTTATGCTAATAATATAATATATTGTATGTACATACAGCTGCTCTGAGTCCCCTTCGGGGTGAGAAGGGTGGGATATAAATGTAGTAAATAAATGCAGTAAATAAATAATAAATTTTAGACTTAGGCTCGGCCAAAATCTGACATGACTTGAAGGCACACAACAACAACAACAACAATCCTAATTAACTTAACTATCTCATTGGCCAGTAGCAGGCCCACACTTTCCATTGAAATCCTAATAGGTTTATGTTGGTTAAAATTGTTTTCATTTTGAAATATTGTATTGTTCTTTCGTTGTTGTTGTTGCACTACAAATAAGACATGTGCAGTATGCATAGGAATTTGTTTGTATTTTTTTTTCCAAATGATAATTCGGCCCCTCAACAGTCTGAAGGATTGTGGACCGGCCCTCTGCTTAAAAGGTTTGGGGACCCCTGCCTTATATTATCCCTATGATACTGGCCCATGAGAAAAATTAGTTCCAAACCCACATAATATTTACTATATAGTAAATGTCAGTATGAAATTTGCATTGTTTCTTTCTTTGATATGTTTGGGTTGACTGTGAGAACATGCCAGAATTGGAAGAGTTATTATGTATGGCCTAGTTTAAATCTTTTAGAGCTATTAGATATAACAACATGGTTATGGGATGCCTATTGCTTTCAGGTAATAAAGATGAGTTACTGCCATTGGTTGAACCACTTCATCCAGACAGTAGTAATGAATGGATCAGCATCAAAATGGAAAGAGGTATCAAGTGGATTCCATAGGGATCAGTTCTCAACTGAGTCTCTCATGACTTAGATGGACAGTTGGACCGTAACTATTAACAAATTGAATTAGAAAATTTCACTGTGCTCACAATAAATTGGCTAACAGTACTATTTTAAAGGCTGCTTACAGAAATCTAATGTATAGCATTTATTAACTGGGACTGACTGTCCTTAGGTTTAGTTGATGTGTCATGAGATTTGGCTTATGAAAAATCTTGGAGATGAGGATCTGTTTTTTTCTCTATCTTATTGCCAGGGGTGCTAGTGAATATAGATTGTTTTATTAGCAAACATGCAGCCTCATTAATACAGCTATGTAGTTGCTGATTTACTCATGGAAAACAGCAACATTTCTTCTGGCAGGTAGCTGTCAAATGAACTACTCAGACTTCCCTGAGAACATTGATCCATGAAGGCAGGCATATTCCTGTGGTGGTAACATTTTGATGTATTGAAGTACAAAATCTGTCTTTAAATATATTTAGCTACATTAGTACAATTGTGCTTGTTTTCTAATTAATAGTCAAAGCTACATATATGTTGTGCTATTCTAAATGAAGAAGCGAGGTTTGGTTATTATTGTTGTCTTTTAATAGTACAATGTGGGCAGTTTTCTAGCCAAACAAGATTTTATCATAATTACTTTAATTTTTTGTATTTCATAGTCATATTGTGCCATTAAATGTAGAAACTGAAAATTAGAAAGCATATGTTTATAACTTTAATAGGGAACTACATTTTAAAAACCCTGGGAATTTATTAAAAATTACACAGTTTAATTCAGATTTAGAATCATACCATCATAGAGCTGAAAGAGACCACAAAGGCCATTCAGTCCAACCTCCTGCCATGCAGGAACACACAATGAACCCTTTTCAAATGGCCATATAGCCTCTGTTTAAATACTCCCAGAGAAGGAGACTCCACCATGCTTCAAGACAGTGTATTCCACTGCTGAACAGGTCTTACCAATAGGAAATTCTTCCTAATGCTTAGGTAGAATCCTTTTTCCTGCAATTTTAATCTATTGTTTTGTGTCATATTCGCTAGAACAGCAGAAAACAAGCTCTCGCAGCCCCCTCAACATGACATTCTTTCAAATCCATATTTAAACATGGGTATTCTGTCCCTTTTTCTCAGCATTTTCTCCAAACTAAACATTCCCAGTGGCGCAGTGGGTTAAACCGGTGAGCTGCTGAACTTGCTAACCAAAAGGTTGGCGGCTCGAATCCAGGGAGCGGGGTGAGTTCCCGCTGTTAGCCCCAGCTTCTGCCAACCTAGCAGTTCAGAAACATGCAAATTAGATAAATAGGTACTGCTCCAACGGGAAGGTAACAGCGCTTCATGCAGTCATTCCGGCCACATGACCTTGGACGTGTCTACAGACAACGCCGGCTCTTCGGCTTAGAAATGGAGATGAGCACCAATCCCAGAGGTAGACGTAATGTCAGGGGAAAAACTTTACCTTTTTACCTAAACATTCCCAGCACCCTCAGCTGTTCCTCATAGGCTTGGCTTCAAAACCTTTGATCTTTTAAGCTTGGCACATTCTAGCCTATCAGTATCCTTGAATTCTGAAACTCTGAAATTGCAGTAAAAAGAACCTATGCTTTAAAGTCATTGAAAAGTTATTCATATCAGGGTGGGTACAGTGAATTAAAATCCTTAATGCCATAGTACTGAGGCATTGTTGATTGGACCTTGATGTAGTTTGATTTACAAAAAGTCTTAATAACAGAAGATAAATTCATAGAAATTAAAAAAGAAAACATTGGTCCCAAATGAGACTGAAAGCAATAGAACTTTCAGTGCTACAGTTGTTGTTGGTCTTATTGAAAAACTGGTGTTTTCTCTGAAGAATACCGTATTTACTCAACTATAATGTGCCATTGAATATAATTCGCACCTCGATTTTGAAGGTACACATTACAAAAAAAAACTTTGCTGTCAAATACTGCCAGAAAATACTGGAAGGGTTTGGCATTGAGTTTTGGAGTTGTAGTTCACCTATATCCAGAGAGCACTGTGGGCTCAAACAGTGATGGATCTGGACCAAATTTGACATGAATAGTCAATATGCCCAAATGTGAACACTGGTAGAGTTTGGGGAAAATAGACCGTGACATTTGGGAGTTGTAGTTGCTGGGATTTATAGTTCACCTACAATCAAAGAGCCCCTTGAACCCCACCAACAATAGAATTGGGCCCAACTTCCCACACAAAACCCCCATGACCAACAGAAAATACTGGCGGGATCTGGGAAGAATTCATAGTGATTTAGGGGAGATATAGTTCACCAACCTCTGGAGAGCACTGTGAACCCTAACAACTGTGGATGTGGACCAAATTTAGGATTGCTCTTTTTAGCTTAGGAGGCTGGATAGCATCTAAGCACTAACGTCATTGGTTAATTTCTGTGAGTTGGTAGGGGAGGGGAAGATTGAGCCACCAGATACTACTACAGGCACTACTACACTACTTAAAAGTAGTGTGAGAATCCACTCCCTGACTGCTGTTTGGTAGGTGGAACAGATAAGAAAGTTCCACCTACCTAACAGCATCACAGAGCTGATGCAGGATGTCAATTGACCACCCTTAGTTTCCGGTCTCCAAGTAGGAATTCTTTATTTGATATCATCTTACCAGGTTTTATGTTTGTATTCTACTTACTTGCTAAAGAAAGTTCACCGAAGCACAGTTATATCTCACTAACATATATGCATGACCATATATGTATACAAAAATAAACATTTGTAAGTAAAGTCTGTTTTCACCATGTTCACATCTTATGCATTCTGTGGGCATTTTATAAATTGCTGTTTGTTTTTGAGGTAAACTAAATTAAAATAACACAAGTGTGTGTGTGTGTGTGTGAAAGAGAGGGGGGGAGAGCGAGAGAGAAGGGAAGATTGAAGCATGTTACATACTGAGGTGTAATGAGGTTGAAAATCCAAACACTTAGGAGTAAACATCTCCAAACTTAATACGATGTACTCCTGAGTTGACATCTAGCAATTGTGATATTAATCAGTTTTCAGCCTTTAATAACTTTGTTTTCATACTATGAAGGGTCAGGATTATTAAACTGTTTTAATATGTTGCTGTAATATTGAAATAACAAGCTTTCCAACTTTATTTTGTTTCTTAAACAGAGTTTGTGGATGCACTTAGATGTTTGCAATGAGCACTGTGGCTGGCATGCCCCAGTGTTTTGGATACCAATGCATAGAACTCCATGGTAATCGAATTTATCAGAAACGAACGTCATGAGCATAGTGGTCCCGTTGGGGGTTGACACATCAGAAACTTCATATTTGGAAATGGCTGCAGGATCAGAGTAAGTACTGAATAGTATCACTTCAGTTTTGTAAAATTTGATGATTTTTTTCTTCACTTGATTAATCTATTCACTTGCTGGGTTTCTAATGTCTATCTTGAATTATATTTGAATATGTATTTAATTAAGCTCAATTGTTATTTCCTGGCAAAATTGTTTTTTCAAATTTTGTTGACTATAAAAAATTTCTTTTTATATTATTATTATTCAAATAATAAATTTTAGTAGTAAAAATTAGAATTATTTTTTCATTAAAATAGATTTTCAGATGCAGTGATCATTTGTATTTATATCTTGAGCAAGTTTTAAATTAACAGATATTTCTTTCAGTGCATAAACTCATAATATTCTACTGCCTTTTTATGTAAGACCATTAGAGTTTAGAAAGTCCACTAGTAATTGGAAAAGTATTTCAAAATGAAATTCAGCATGGTGATTTAAGGGGAAAAGTGCCTCCTCATTAAGACATTTCCTTTCATAGGATTGTACAAAAAGGGTGTATTTAAAAAAGCAGATTCTTGAAATCCGAGGTGCTTTGCATATTCTACCGCTAGATGTCATTGGTGAGACTTACCAGGATTTCAGATTTTGCTAACAGCATATGGGCAAACTCCTACACCTCATATGTGTTCACAAAAACAAAAAGTATATTGATAATAATATACTCCTGTCTTACAGTCAATTTTATGCAGATATGTTGTGTTGCAAAACACTGTTGTCTGCGTTGCTTGAATGGATAAATGTTCAGTTTATATCTCTAACATACCACTGAAGCTATTTTAAATATGCGCCTAAATTGGTGTCTTATCAGAGATTTTCTTCAATACCTTTATTCATCACCCTTGAATCTGTGCATCCGGACTGTATTGTATGTGAAATCTTGACCTTTGCCTTTCTACTTGATTTTCAGACCTGAATCTGTAGAAGCTAGCCCTGTGGTAGTAGAAAAGTCAAACAGTTATCCACACCAGCTATATAACAGCAGCTCTCATCATTCACACAGTTACATTGGTCTACCCTATGCAGTAAGTTAACAGACTGACTTATGTTTCTTCAGTAATTAGAATGTTGTTTTATTAATTAGTAGCTCACTGTGGAAATTCATACCAGTAAAATTCAGAATCTTGACATCCTTGTAGAATAGAAAAGTTCAATTTCTCATATTTTTCTTTTTTGCAGTTGAATTTTTTGAACAAATCAGCATTTTAAAACTTAAAGCACTCCCAGGTAAAGGGTTGCTCCATAACACACCTAATCCTATAAACTGACTGCAGTATCGAGTAAACCAGCATATCTTTTGATCAAGTATATACACACCAGAGGCCTTTCTTGCCTATCATTGCTTATGAAGGGCCAGGAGTGCAGCATACTGCTGCTACTGGGTCTTGGACCTCTCAACAACCAATGAGATGCTTTACAGCATGCTCTTGCCCTCTCAAAGAATATAATATTTCAATTCTTCATCTGCTTTGCAAAAGAGATCATGTGATTCTGTTGAGGTACAGCTGAGCCATGTAACGCAACCTCAGTACCATGTACAAAAGAGCCATATTACATGCAGAATTCATGTTTAGAATGATAACTAATGTATCTTTCTGAATCAACTGTTAGTGTAGTGTCTTCCAAATATGAACCAGAGTTTGGTGCATTGAGCTTAACAATTGCACTATTTAAAAAAATACTGTGACATTTGTGTCTGATCCTGACAATTCTGATGTCATTGCAGCAGCTTGTAGGATCCTTTTTGTTTTTTTCAAAGTAATGTCTCAGAAAATCTTATATTTATTCTATTGAACAGTGACACCTAATGAAATAATACTTATTCATGTATAAATGATCAGCCTTTTTCTTCAAGGGAATCAGACATGTATAGTAATGAAAGTACAATCCAGTACTGCGGGATTCTGGCTTCTTTCCTAGCTAGGTGAACTCTCCTATTTAAATTCTACTCAGATTTCTTTTCTTTGTTATGTTATGATTGAAGAATGAATGAGTATATAGAGCTCTGATTAGCATCATGCCTAGTGATGCTGAACAGTTTTCCTGGATGTACATATTAGTGAGAAATAGATGCTTGCTTCATCAAATGCATGCAAAATGAATACAAAAAAGCTAGTATGCAGTGAAGAGTGGAAAACATAGTGATATAGGAGAAAATGACTCAAATGTACATGAAAACAGTTTTATTGTTTAAATTCAGTCATACTCTTACAGTGCCTTCTAAAAATGTGTAGCAAGTTCCTGTGAATAAAGATTAAAATACTTTAGGTAGTATAACCAGTTGGAGCAAACCTATTTAGTAACCACATGAGTAATCTCACTGGTTTTCTGGGTTTGATTCTATGTTTAGTGGTTTTCTAGACCAGGCTATTCTGCCTAGAATCTTGCCTAATGTTCAGATGCAATCTAAATGAACAAATCCTCTAAATCCCCACTTAAGGTGACTTGCTTTTGAAATGTTCACAAGAAAATATTGTGTCAGTGTTCCTCTTCAGTGAACATCGTAAATCTGGATTTTTGTACAGAAAAAGATGGAAACATTTTCAAAAACATGTATGCATGGGGTGAGATTCCTCCAATTCGCGGACCTACTCTGGACCAGAGAGATTCCTTATCCACTTTGTAGAAATCCCTAAACAAGCACCTTCACTGAGGCCAGCTAGACTAGACAGGAGTGGGAATTACACACTGCACTCCCTCAAATGGGAGGATGAGTATCAAGGACTTCGTCTTCCCTACACCCTTTCCCATTGACTGTGGTGCCAACTGAAGCATTCCTGCGGGCGCTTTAGATGGGACCCAGGTGGTGCCAGAGGCCATGTCCCTTTTCCTCTGATGTCCTTTAGACAATGGATGACTCAGCAGTGGAAGCCAGCCCTCCCCTCCACAAAAGTTCCCAGCTCCTGTAGATATCGGAAGTTACAATGTATATATTGTACATATTTTCCTTATATTTTTCAGGACCATAATTATGGTGCACGGCCTCCTCCAACACCTCCAGCATCTCCTCCTCCATCGGTTCTTATAAGCAAGAATGAAATAGGCATATATACTACTCCACATTTTGATGAGACCTCCAGTGCTACTACTATCAGCACGTCTGAAGATGGAAGCTATGGAACTGATATAACCAGGTGCATTTGTGGATTTACACACGATGATGGATATATGATCTGTTGTGATAAATGCAGGTAATGTAGTCCTATATTTGTCCAAATTATTTTTTACTGTGTACTATTTATGCTAGCTTTATTTGTCCCCAATTACTATACTATATTAGCAAACCAGGTTTAGGCCCATATCAGGCACGGCATTCACATGTTTTCAAACTGCTAAGTTGGCAGAAGTTGGGGCTAACAGAAGGAGCTCACCTCGTTCCCCGGATTCGAATGTTCAACCTTTCGGTCAGCAAGTTCAGCAGCTCAGCGGTTTAATCTGCTGTGTCACCGGAAACTGCTATTGCCACTTAAAATATGCCATGTACAGAGGTACATGGCATTACTTTAAGTGGCAGTAGCCATTTCCTAGGAGATGCTGTTACTATTATTCTATGGGTATTGCCAATCATTTTCCTTGGAATGTTATTTATTGAAGATTACAAAATTGTTTTGGGAATTCAAGGAGAATTCAAGGAGCACTCTTTTGGGGAAACTTTGCCATCCCAACAGACGGATTCATGCTTTTCATGTGTACCTTGTAATGCACATGCAACCTTGGACTGATTTATGACGAAATGAAAAATCATGTGTAGTCCATGTTTGATCAGCCCACACACTGCCGTTTACTCTTTGTAGTTAAAAACAACATATTTACAATCGTGATCAGTGGCATCGATTCACATAATGTCCTTTTATGAGAAATTAAAAGTGATCTTTCTTTATCCATGTGGAGAATCTCCCTCCAGCAGCCCATGAAGCAAGAGCACACTTCAGAATCTGTCTCTCTGCTTCTCTCTTCTCTCTCTGAGCACCTGCATAGCTCAAGCCTGAAAAAATGTAACGGTATCCAAAAGTCCCAGGATCATCCCTAAGCATGACCCAACCAATCAGCTTCACACATCTTATTTAACAGTTGACACACACACACACATTAACTGATTTCTTACGTGCTCCCACATTATTTGCCTTTTCTCTTAAAATTAAAATTTGATGTGCACTTTGTCAAGCAGTAGCAAGTGCTAAGAAACTAATGTAGAGATGTTCAGATAATTAAATGGAGATATTTGAGGAAAAAGACATCTAGTAGCATAAGGCAAAACTAGAAGGCATCGTATAAAGTTTCAAAATGTGTGAAAGTTAAATTGTACTCTCTTTCCTTTTGAATAGTGTTTGGCAGCACATTGATTGCATGGGGATCGACAGGCAACATATTCCTGATACATACCTCTGTGAGCGTTGTCAACCTAGGTGAGCAGTATGTAGCTAATAAGATTGTTGTTGTAATATAGTTTTTGGAAATTCAGGGTAGAATGATGGAGTAATTCTGCAACTCATCCTCATATATTTACAATACAGTTGAGATTTCTAAATTTTATTGAAAATTAATGTGAATCTCTAGTTACAAAAAGTAACTTCTAGATCATACCAGAAATGTGGAATCCTTAAGTAGTAATTTATAGCACAAGGTTATGAGAAGTGCCCTTTGTTGAAAGATGAAATATAGCTACTGCTTTTTATCTTCCAAAATTAAGTTTCAGAGTAGAATAAAGAAAATTACATTTTAGTTGTTCCAGCTCACATTAGGAGCAGGGCTTGAGCATGTGGATTTATTTTGCACTGTGGGCAAAAACATGTAAACCTCCCAAGGCTTTTATCTTTATGTTTGGAGCTTTATACACAGGCAGTGCCAAACTGAGTATGTATCTTATCAGTAGTTCACCCAATAATGTACAAACATCTTTTTTGTTGCTGTTTTCTAGATTGGAAGAATAAGCAGTCTGTTCTTGTTCAGTATCTCACTGAAGGCAAAGCTTTTGCACATTATTCTTTTCTTACTGCCTTGGGACTGCGAACACATCCATGAGGGAAGAGTAAGGAATATGCATAACTAGTTAGCTGATTCTTTGGCTTGTATAGAGATCAACCCACCACGATTGGGTTCATCTTGTGCACCAACCTAACTAGCAGGGGCCCATGTTTTTTTCTGTTAGTTCCATTCCTTTTTCTATCAGTTTTTTATCTGTTCTATTAAACTGGCATGTAGCATTTAATGGCATTAAGAAAAGGCAGGATGGATTTATGATAAAAGGAAAATCAATATTAAAGAATTCAGAGAACTGCAAATTTTGGATAATAAAAAAAGGTTTTTCTAATGGCTAACCAGCAGATCAAAGGACAGTAGAAAGTTTAAAAAGTCAGCCACCCAGGTGATCACTGTCTATACTAGGAATAAAAAGACAGGATTAAAACAAACACAGATTTTAATTATTTCTTTCACTTAATAGTGAACTCTGTTGGTTAGAAAGTTTCTAATGTTTAAACAACCACTTACTGCTTATTTTCAGCTTCATTTATTTTCCTTTTTCGAAACAGGACTTTAGATAAAGAAAGGGCCGTGTTGCTGCAGCGTAGGAAAAGGGAAAACATGTCAGGTAAGTAATGCTGCATAGCTATGTATCTTTACAAATGTTTATATCTGCGAGATTTGTTCAGAGGGGGGTTCCCTTTGTTTCCTCCAAAGTTTAGACAGTATGACTTGCTTAAGGTCATCCAAGGGTTTCCGTGGCAAAAGCTCTTAATAAACTTAGAGAAGGTTCTGATGTCATGATGGTATACAGGTAGCTCCCCAAATTCAATTTCCACTTAAATTGAATTTGGGATGATATGGACCAGGGGTCCCCAAACTAAAGCCCATGGGCCAGATGCAGCCCTCCAAGGTTATTTACCAGGCCCCCCTCCCTAAACTTTAGACTCTGAAACGACTTGAAGGCACACAACAAGAGTAATCCTTATCTCAACCAAAGCAGGCCCACACTCCCCTTTGAAATACTAGCAAGTTTATGTTGGTTAAATTTGTTCTACATTTTTAAAATTGTATTTTCTTTCATGTCTTTTTGTACTACATATAAAATATGTCCAGGGTACATAGGAATTAGTTCATGGTTTTTTATTCCAAACTATATTCTGTCCCCCAACAGTCTGGGGAACAATGAACCGGCCCTCTGCTTAAAAAGTTTGAGGGCCCCTGATATGGACAGATCACATTGCATAATTAAAATAATCCATTGCTGTAAAATGGGGTCATGGCCAAACATTTTGCAGCAAAAGAGGTTTAGACAGCTTCAAAAAATAAGGCTAAGAGCAGTTAGTTTTAATAACTGTTGAGACCTCCTGTTTTTTTTTAATGCATAGCTATGAATACCAGTTATTGTGAAACAACAGTCAGAGAGCCTGTTCCCCTTACAATCCTGTATTTGGGCTCACCATAAGCAACCGGTTAGTCACTTGGAAGAACCAGAATTTTGTGTATTTATATAGGCCTTTGACCTGATCGAGCAGGACAAATCTTATCAGGAGGCAGTTAATAACTAATCTAGCTGAGATTCTGCTGCAAGACTATTAGGTTTACATCCAGTATACATTGCAATAAGGAATGTGCACCAAATATATAGCCTTTCTGGAGCCCCCAGTAGCGCAATGGGTTAAACCCTTATGCCGTCAGACTGCTGACTTGAAGGTTGGGTTGCTGACCCGAAGGTTGCCGGTTCAAATTAAACCTGGGGAGAGCGTGGATGAGCTCCCTCTGTCAGCTACAGCTCCATGCGGGAACATGAGAGAAACCTCCCACAAGGATGGTAAAAACATCAAGCATTTGGGTGTCCCCTGGGCACTGTCCTTGCAGATGGCCAATTCTCTTACACTAGAAGCGACTCAAGTTTCTCAAGTCGCCTCTGACACACACAAAAATAGCCTGTCCGCAGAAACCAAGTAGTTTACTCTTAGATTACACTATGTATTTTTTTGTTTGTTTAGTCATTCTCAGGATGGCATAAGGAGCAATCCATCACAACTGGATAGTCTTTTTGTGATCGGATTGATACCTTGCTACTTTTTGTTATTGTTTTTGGTACTAGATTAGTTAGCTTGCCTCATGCATTTTTAAAATCAGGTTTCATGTGTTCCCAGAAGTTAGATTTCAAGGATATCTTGACGATTCTGTCACTGGTCCTTTTATATGAGGATTGAGATATATTTGAGTATGTTCATGGATACTGCTGCTACAAATTACCATAACTTGCAGACCTGCAGCAAGCCCAAACAACTAGCAAGGTATTAGAAATTTGTTTTTAGTCTAGCATCTGTTTTGTGGGTGTGGTTTTAAAATTATTTAAAGAAGTTGTGGGGGATGTTTACAGCTAAACAGGGAACAATGATTACTATTTGGGGGTTAGTTTGTTTGCACCAGCCCCCTCAAACAGATGATGTGGTAAGTTGAGAGCAGAATTCACTTGAGGGTTCAAAAAAGAGGTTGTAGATCACATGTGGAAAATGGGCCATATTTTCCTCATACAGCCTTTATAGCTTTCTATAAACCAGAACCTCTCCTAAGCAGGGATGTGACCATTGGGCAAAAGCATGTGTATAGGTGGATAAGAGCTTTTTTTTTTTAAGTATTATTGACAATGTTTTTTCATGTTGCATGAACATATTCTCAGGAAAAACATGGACTTTGTTCATCATTTTAGCATTAGTAGTATGACATTGTTAAAGGGTACTTTCTATTATTCCTATAGCCTCACTTTCTCCCCATAGGTAGATACTGAGAAATTAATGTACTTTTGATTTTGAAACTTTTTTTCCAAACCACTATTTATGTTATACTTTTGTATATTTTCAAAATACATGGTAAGTTCTATGATACCTTAAAAATGAAAGGGTGGAAATGTAGAATATTCTAATAAGTCTATTTCTTATTTGAGCTTGATTGAATTGCATTTAGTGCCTTTGTAATTTTGTAAAGCTTTGGAAAAAGTGGAACACCCATTGAGCTAAATAGTCAGAATGTAAATCTCATATTATTTCCCCATATCACCACAAACCCTGATCCTGTGGATATATATTTTACCAGCTTTATTTTTTAAAATTGTAATATATCGCCATTTATATAATTTGAGTTAATACTTGGAATAGATTGCTTTGCTATTAGTAATGGAAGCAAGCAGTGTGATAGTCATTCAGGGAATATCCAAATAGTGAAAAAGGATTATAAGATTTTTTTTTATCCTCTTTTTTTTTAAGATGGGGATACCAGTGCAACAGAAAGTGGTGATGAAGTTCCTGTAGAACTGTATACTGCTTTTCAACACACACCAACTACAATTACTCTGACTGCTACACGAGTCACCAAACTCACAGATAAGAAACGGAAAAAAAGTGGGGAGAAAGAGCAAAACATCGCAAAATGCAAAAAGGTATGTTAATTATTAAATTTGTGTACACTTTTAAAAGTATGATTACAATGAAAGGAGAAAAAAGCAGGGTTAGGAAAAGTACAAAGGATACGATAGGTAGATTTGTTAATGTAGGCTGACCATTTTTCCAAAAACACATTTTCATGTAGTTGACATCTATAAAATACATGTTCATGAATAGCTAAAGCAGTGAAAATTTCTGGCCGTTTGATAGTGAATATCTTTTCAACCACATACAAAATTAGAAGACAATGTTTTGTACAAGTGGTTAAAACACATATATCAAGGAGACATTATGAGTTCTTTTTCATAGTATATAAGATTTATTTTCTCTAAGAGGCACCTTTTCAGAAATGAATTGTTGTTGTCTGTACACTCCTCCAGAAAATATTTGTTTTTTTTACCTTGAATTATCATACCAATTGACATTTTTGATTTGTAATTTGACATTTTCAGGCCTTTCGTGAAGGTTCTAGGAAATCTTCAAGAGTTAAGGTAAATGAATTTGTTATTTAAATACCCACTCCTGTTGTATTTAGTACAGTAAACAACACAATCACAATCCAAAGTGGATGCAAGTGAAGTAGAGGTATAGTTACAAATGCCTGTTTATTTTTATTTAATTTTTAAAAAATTACACCTCACCTTTCCAAAATAATGTTCAAGGCAATCATTGCATTAAACATTTAGTAAAACAGTAGACAGTAACAAAACTAAATGTTACAGATAAATGCAAAGCAGCATCACAAAACAAAGCAAAATAGCATTAATTACCACAAAGATCCATTGAGATTTATTAATAGTACAGATAGTGTAGTACAATACCAGGAAAGTAAAAACATGTACATATTAAAGTCAGATTCAGACACTTTTCTTCTTTTGAGACAAGATTAGTGATGAAGGAGTATCATGGTTCTTCTGACTAAGAGAGTTCCAAAGTCATAGTATAGCCATAAAGAAGGTCTCCTGATGCTTAGATATTGCTGAGACAGGCAAGAGCATAGACACTATAAACAAGAGAGAGGGGATATGTCCAACACTATAATAGTGCTTGAAAGGTGATGAGCAGGATTTGACATTAGCTTTGGAAACAATTGTAAGCTGTTGAACCTGTTTGAATGGGAGAGTTCCATGCCTCCAGTAGCTGGTACCATTCAAAACAGTTACAGTTTCCTGACAACGCTTCAAAAATAGTGACATTCAGAGGCCTTTGCTAACTTTCCTGAGATAAGGCAGAAAGGGCAAAGCCATCACCTGAGTATTGATAGCATCACATGCATGTGTCCTGATGTCTAACAGTTAAACAGCTTTAAGAGGACAGACTAGAAAGCTGAAGGAGACCAAGATTCAAGGAACTGGTCAAAAGTCTTGTAGTGCTGCCTTCCAGAATCAGGAAACAATTATATCATCTTGACCGAACCATTCAGTCTATTGGAGCATTGTTTATAGTGAGAAAGGCAGGTGGAACTCTGAAAACATCCTTACTCATCAAGCTTTGGCAGCTGCTGGCTTTGTTTAGAGTTGAAGCTCAACCTGGGGAGCCAGTGCATGCTTTGTCTCGTGTAATCAACTGACGCAAGTGACGTTTCGCCCACATCTATGGCAGGCATCCTCAGAAGTTGTGAGGTTCTGTGCACTTTTAATTCTATTTTAGTTGCTTATATTTGAACAAGAGAAAGAAAGTGAATCAATTTGTGGAAAATTCCATCAAAAAGGAAATTGCTTAAATTTCACTATCTCAGCAGATCGGCATTAAATGTATCCCATCCTTATCTAGATATGATATAACAAATAATCAGGATCATTTGGGATATTCAGAGCCTGTAGTAGTAAAAATCATATCTGACATACATGTCTTAATTATACTGGTACCTGTGTAATTTTATTTTCCTGCTGACATTGATTGGCTTTGCTTGTTTAGATGTGTGGAATGTTGGCTAATCATTAGTAAAAGTTTGCAGTCTAAAATGTGTAAAGTATAAAAGGTAATCAGTTTAATTTGGATTAAAACCAGCACAGGGACATGCAGACAACCAGGAAGGGCTTCACAAACATAGGGAAATAAAATAGAAAGATACAGTAGGTGAAAAACTGATGATCGGAATTTGCAATTTTTTTAAATATTCAAAGCAGCTGCCAGGCAATGGAATGATGAATTTCCAGGGACCATGTCCAGCTTTAAGTTAGCAGTGAGGAGACTGGATATCACACACATTTGTGCTAGCTAGTTCATGTTTAGGCTGCAGACTTTATTTTCTAAAGTTTATCTATACCCACTGATAATTGGTTTTAGTGAAAAAAGGATTCAATAAGAAAGGATTAAATGTTGTTCAAAAAGGCAGAGCCTACACAGAACGCTGCTATAAAATGAGATGCCCTCCTTCCTGACCCATTATTCAGAAGAATAGCATGATTACCTAGACTGCTGTAGGACAGCACTAGGACTTGCATTATTAGACCATTTGAAAAAGTGGTTTGATTTATATTTCCCAACTTGATATTTTTTCCATCCATTTTTAATTGGGGTTAAGAAATTTTCACTGATTGAGTGGATTAGACCTCAACTGAAGCACCAGGATTCTGTTAGTATCTGGCATTCTTGACTACATTCTGCACTACTACCCTAAAGTGCATTGGACTACAACCACAGGTGCTCTACCCTTAGCAATCCAATGTGTTCACCCTAACATTATTTCTGGTCAGTGCTTGTGATGTTGCTCCCAGGAGTCCCTGTCATTATTTATGTAATTAGGTAACCTTTTCCCATTATTTCCGACCCATTATTTCCTTTCCCACATTTCTGCCACCTAACCTGTTGAGGCCTATCTTTGAACTCAAGTGAAAATGTGGGGATCAGTGTAGTGTTTGTGGCCTGTCTTATTTTGATATTCTCAAGTCAAGCTTCCCCATCATTTTTAAAGCCCATTCAGAATCGTTTTAGGATGCCAGTTTAAGAGCACAAATAAGTATCTTTGTAAAGGGCAAGGAGCATAGCAACTGGGAAATGAATAATTCCACAGAAACTTGATTGCCAGCTATTTGGTCCTCTCTGCTCTCAGCCATTTTATTTATAGAGGGCTAAGGTTGTGAACAAAGATGAAAGCACCATGCAATGGTTTGAAATTACAGCCTTCCAAGTGAGGATTTCCTCAGCATGGCTTTAGGTTTGCCCGGGTAAGCTGCTAATTATCCAGCTCAAAAGTAGGCAGTGAGGCAGATGAGAGAGGTGTCACCATAAAATTGTGGGACAGGATTTCTTTCTCCTAGTGAACCTCCAGAGAAAAAAAATAAAAGGCCAAAGAGCATGCTGATTAGGAAAGGAGGTCCATGATTAAAAATTAGACATATTCTCTTGTTAATCTCATTACTGATGAAAGGAGCAAAGACTCAACTCCAAGGATAGGATGAAAGCCGTACTGGTCTGCTTCCTCTGTGTTCCAGCAAAAGGGGTCCTTGCCAGATGCTGTAGGTTATGATGTTGACTCCAATTTTACTTTGGTCCCTCTGTTGGGGACAAAAAGGACAGATTAGGCCACTGTTTTTTTGTTTTTTTAAGTGGAGGCTACTAAAACAAGATATATTTTCTACTATTTTGAATTAGGCCATTAAGCTCTTTTAATCAACCCAAACCTTTGGAATCCACAGAGGCAATCATTGAGGATTCTAATTCATATGGTGTCACAGTAGTTTTCCCCATAACCAATACACCCACCAATTTGGAGGTTCCATTTTTTTTTACATTTTCTCTAATTTGTAGACTAAAGGGAAGGAGATCTCCCACACATTGCTACCAAGAGAACTTTATTTTCCTCTCCCGGAAGTTACAGATTGTTTGAAGATACTTACTGCTAATGACCTTGTAGTTCAGTCATTTCCAAGATTGATTATCAAGGAAGGAAATGAGATACTGGTTGATAGTTGAACCAAAGTATGTTGCTACTCTACCACATCTGCCAGTCTTAACCTACAGTCTTAGCTCAATCCATGATAGAGGAAACATTAGTTTGAATTGTATTTCTTCATGTTCCTCCCAGCTGACTTCACTTTTGGAAGAGCCTGATTAAACTGACTGGAGTGATGTATCTTCTCATGGATTTCTTTGTGGATTGCATCCAGTTCCGAGCCAAAACTGTAACTTCAAGTGTGGCCTTAAGGGGGCCTATAGTTGAGGCACGGGAAGGTAAATGAGCAGTCCTGTGCCTTACAACATTTGCTTGGAAACTCCTGCACCGACATCTCTTTTTAATGAGTTTTAAGGTTAAGAATAAAAAGGGTAGTCGGTATCTCAATGCAGTGCCATACTATTCTGGAGTAGTGTAGAAGTCACATTGTTTTTGGCAGTCAGAAAAAAACTTACCAGCTTGGAGAAATGGGTACTCAAAATTTCACACTTTCACTCTGAAATTCCTGTCTGAGGGACATGTTTTTTCTGCTTCTGTGGACCAAGGAAAGCACCTTGTGGATATCGATGTTTTCTCATCCAAAACCATGACCTTGAGGAAGGCATTGGAATGTGTTGATCACTATTGTCTGCCTTATGTTTTATGGATTCATTATTGCCTTTTTGGGCCAGTCCAAATCCTTTGGTGCTGCATGTTGTGTAGGTCTGTTCTAGGGTTTCTTTAGTCAGATGTAGAAAAGGACCAAGTTCCTTAAAGACAGGTTGCAGAATTAGGTTGTCTTTTCAAATTTGTAACCTGTGTCAATCTCAGATCAGTTGTTTCCTTTGAGATGCAATGCTTTTTCTTCGTGGTCTCTGTGACTTCCACATATGAGTTATCTGAGCCTGCACAATGCATCACTTGGAATGTTCTAGAACTGCATTAGCATTTTAGCAGTAACTCCACTCACCCTCTGCAGACCACATTCTCATGAAGCCTTGGTATGGTTCTTCAAGACTTCACTGAGAACTTACGTGAACCTATAGAATTTATTGGGGGGAAGAATTAACTAAAATTTTAATATTCCTTACATCACTCGTTTTGGTAGTGATGTTCTTTCACAGACAAATACAGCTTTTCACTGTAAAGAGTACTTGCTGGAGCTAGATTTCTGCCCTAGCGAGTGGCATGGTGCAAGCATGATGTACCAAAAATGCTTAAAACTTATGCTAGAAATATTTAAGACATCAGGTGATTAGATAGTGTATTTGTGTGCTATGAGTTTAGGGCAACAGGTCCATCTGGTTTCTAGGTATATCATCAGCCTTTGGGTGATCACATGCATTACCTAGCTTATTGTTGTCTGAATAAATCAGTAACAGGTTTGGCTACAACAACAGTTCTGTACACCAGTTGTCACCAGAAGATCTTTGTTGGGAATCCACCTAGACTAATCAGTCCACTTTCATCTAGAATTAGAAGGTTGACAAGCATGGCTTGGTTATGATACCTTTCTCTTGTCAAATTCCATATTGGATTTTGTAGGTTTCTACTACATGCTCCCTGTGAAATGCACCATATGGGTTTCCCTGCACAGTACTTTCGGAACTCTCTAGAAGCTCTCAGATTCATGTTGGCGGAAGCCCCGCCCACTCTCCCCTTGATAGTACAGTATATATAGCCAGTGGGAGGGGCCACTGCCCCAGTTCCTTCTTTCCACCATATTTGGAACATAGAAACTTCTGTTGTTTGTTCTAATAGCTCTGACCGTGTATCAACTATTAATTCGATTCTCTCATCAAAATTTTGGACTTGATCTGGATTTTGTTTGATCACTCTTCTGCCTTCGACTTGGATCTGATTGTTTGCAATTTCTTGGCCATCCCGGACTGTTTTGACTATGTTTACCAGGCCTGTGTTTATCCCCCCTCTGATAATTGCCTTCTTTAAGAAGTGCTCCCAGTGCGAGAGAAAACTCCCTGATACTGATGGTCACTCGATGTACTTGCTGTGCCTGGGGAGGCCCATGTGGCTCGCTCCTGGCCCATCTGCCAAGGTTTTACCCCCCCAGGCAGCAAGCCACTATAGCTCTTCCAGCTTTGCTACAGCCAGCCCTGGAGGTCTCTGAGGCCTCCCCTCTATGCATTGAGCCAGTGAGCTCCCAGCCTCCCCCTCCATCAGGGGACATCCTCAACGCCACTTACTCCGGCACCAGCACCTGGGGCAAACGGCCACCATCACATGTCTGTTCTTGCTCCTGATGGCCCTACCGCGAAAGCTACTATCATCGGGATTCGAGATCTCAGGATTCAAGAGACCACTCATCCTCTTCCTGCTCATGGAGCTCTCGCTCCCGAAGTCGATTGCGAGGCTCTCCTCGATACCGGTACTCCCCTAGCAGAGAGTCCTACTACAGTATGGGATCTCCCCTTTCCCATCAATATTATGTGAATGGCTACTGCAGTAGGGAATACTTGGGATCCCATTACCCTCGTTACCATCGGGCCTGTAGCCAGCACTCCCCTCAACATCACTCCCACCAACAGCTGCCTCACATCCTCCACCTGAGACCTCTTCAAATTTGATTCAAGCAAACGCCATGGCAGCTCAAACCCCAACTCCGCCCCCTCAAGGTCCTAAAGCTCCCCTGGAGAACACTGCTGTAGAGCAGGGCTCAGATTCATCTGAAGGACTGGATCACACGGCTGCCCCTGAACCCATTGCTGACACAGATTCACCTGAGGAACTGCACACTTTCTCTGCTCTCATCATTCGCCTAGCAAGGGCTCTTAAGTTACCATCCACATAGACTTATGCACCGATAGATGATCCTGTTTTTTCTGTGGATCAGCAACAAGCCCCAGCTGTATTAGCCCTTCCAGTTCTTCCTTACTTACCAGGCCTCTCTCCCGCATTAGTCCCAGCCACCTCAAGCAGAGCAGAAAACCTCTATCACATTGACCTGTCATCCGCAGAGTGGCTTGGGAAGCATCTCTGTTGTCATCAAAGTTTCCCAAACTCATCCCTCCCAGGGATCAGAAACCACCCCTGCTGACAAGGAGGGGAAAAATCTGGACATCATGGGCCGTGAAATCCACACATCCCCGCCCATCCTCACTAATGGACGTCATGCCCCGGTATCCTGTGCTACTATCTTGCGGCCAAGGAACTGGGGCGGTAGCCCCGCCCACTGGTTTTATATGCTATATATACAGTAGAGTCTCACTTATCCAGCATAAACGGGCCGACAGAAGTTTGGATAAGTGAGTGTTGGATAAGTGAGACTCTACTGTACTATCAAGGGGAGAATGGGCGGGGCTTCCACCAAAATGTATCTGAGAGCTTCTAGAGAGTTCCAAAAGTACTGTGCAGGCGCAAGAAGACCCATATGTGTGGATTTCACAGATGACCACTCGAAGAAGCACGTTTACAGGCAAGCAACCCATGCTTTCTTTACCTGCCCATAAGGCAGGAAAAGAAAATGTTCAACACTTTTCTTTTGGTTCAATTCCTCTTCATTTTTCTTTTGGTTCCATTCCTGTACTGGTCAGGAATGGAAAGCTGGACAGATGGAAGTGTTTTTCAGTGAGAAGTAGACCCAAGTGACCCACATTTTCACAGAGACTCTTGATGAAAAGAAAGTTATGGGGTTAAGTACTGAAAATTACTCACTGCCTTCTATGTAGATAATACTTCTTTTGTCTTTAGGTTTGAATTATGTTAATGTTTTCGACAAATTCTAGTTCTAAACTATAGTTTTAAAGTTCCATGATTGGAGGGGTTTTTCTCCTCTTAACAAAAATAGACTTCTGTGTTGATCCTGCCTTCTGAAATGAGAAGAATTTGTCCACTTCATATTAAGTCCAAAGTTATGTTCTAATGTTTTTTATTATTCTATTTTAGGGTTCAGCTCCAGAGATCGATCCTTCTGACAGTTCAAACTTTGGATGGGAAACTAAAATCAAGGCTTGGATGGACCGTTATGAAGAAGCAAATAACAACCAGTACAGTGAAGGTGTTCAGAGAGAGGCACAGAGAATAGCTTCGAGATTAGGAAATGGAGATGACAAAAAAGATGTGATCACCAGCAATTCAGTCTTCAAACCTCCAGTAGAGGTAAATGAAGTGATAGGACACACTGACCTTTCATAAGAAACTATTTCAGTAGAAACATAGTTCACTATTTTGGTCTTCCTGTTTAAACATTTCTGTTTTTTTTTAGTATGGGAAAATCTTTTTTGGGTTTTGATGGAGAATGGATTACCAGTTATGAGCAATAGCTATCAGAATTACTATTTTCATCCTCTCTTTAGAGGTTGTTTCTGTTCTGCTGCATTCGTACACTTTACAGTTTATTTTTTAAATGATATTAATGGTTTGCACTAGGCATAATTGTCCATCCACAAAACAAGAAAACCTCAAACAATCAAAAAAGCAAGTTGATTTCCCTCAGTGTCTTCCTAAGGTTTTATTTCTGACTTTGAGGGAATGTCTAGTAGTATACATAAAGAGTTTAAACCCTGTTCTATTCATAACAGAACCATACATTGCTAACTTGGTTCCAGAAGGAGCCCATCTTTTCCTGGAAGGGGCTCATTTATTAAGTCTCACCAGCCTATGCTTCAATGCCAGCTTTTGGGGTGAATCTTAAACAATCAGAAAGAGCTTCCCTTGAACGGGTTAATTAATTTACGTAAGTAGAAGGAAAAAAGTTGGCTTCTGTTACCTAGTAGGTAACTTATTCATTATTTTTATGGTCTAGGAAGCTGTTTAGCTAGTATGTTGCTTAAAAACCAAACACTTAATTCTTCCACTATTAACATTAGTGGAAATTATACTTGAATTCTGATGTAGTTTACTCAGTTACTGCTTCTTCAACAAATTTTAAAGTAAGTATCAGAAAGACATTTCTTCCAACAAGTGTTTGTATATCCACTTACAAAGTGTAGAAAGTCAAATTTATAAGAAGTCAACATTTTAAAGGAGTTACTGGTATAGGTCTGATGCAAAGATCATATGGAACCCTTGAAGGGGAAAATTTAGTATATTATAGAAATTTTATAGTTAAATCTATACATTAATAATTAGCGTTATTTACCTTGGTGGCCTAGCTAATCCACTTCTTTTTACAGAGCAATAAATTCAGTGAAAACAGGAAAACAAGAAAATAATTAAAAATAATGTTCATAGATTAGACTTTGTTTGAATGGCTTTTACTTTTACTATGAAGCCATGATTTTTCCTGGGATAATTATTGGCAAAAACATCCCAGTGAGTTGGAACCAAGAAGAAAAGG
Source organism: Anolis carolinensis (assembly GCF_035594765.1). Classification (NCBI taxonomy): domain Eukaryota; kingdom Metazoa; phylum Chordata; class Lepidosauria; order Squamata; family Anolidae; genus Anolis; species Anolis carolinensis. The sequence continues at coordinate 84,464,965 of NC_085845.1, read as the reverse complement.
CTATGTCTTTCTCTTTGGGGGTAGATCTCTAATAAATGGGAAACATATTGAATCTTTCGGCATTTGAGACATCTAGGAATTCCCAAAAAATGCTGACAATTTAGCTATCAGTTTCTTTAAAAAGAAAATTCTATATGCTAGCCAGAAATTGTGTGGTGAGATTGTTTCTAACAGTCTGTTACTCCTTTGAAAACCTGTCACTTCCTTTTCTCGGTTGGAATTTCCCATGAGGGGAAAGGCTGAAATATATGAAATGTTACAGCAGAGATGTCATAAAAATAATTGAGTATTCATGTAGCAATTTAGTAACAAATTACATAAAAAGCAGTGCTACTTCTAATAGGAATAGAAAGTGAATAGGTGCTGTGTCTAAATCCCCATTTACCATGTTTCAGACATGGTATTATTTCCCTCTTTTGGCACTTCCAGAAAAAAAGCAATGTATTTCTAGTATACCCGCTCATAATGACACATTACCTGAGTTCTGTTCACTTTATATGTGTCTAGTTTATCACTGGCACTGCATAACACAGGCTGAAAAGTTTCTGCCCAACCAAATCTCATTTTTGAAGTGCTAGATTAATTTATCTTCAGATATGTAGTGCAAGATTCCCAGCCTAGTCCAAAAAAAAATACTTAGTGTCAGTAAATTACCAAGAAGAATACACAAAATTAGCGTCAGCTGCCTGTTATGCAATCTGTGGAAGGGATCTGCAAGCTATTTGATTAATTTAATGTTGGTAAAGCTAAACTAAACATAAAGGAAAGTTGCCTTCTCAGATCTTGTAATAAGAAGCATCTTTGCTTCTTTCCCTCTAGCATCAGCATGGCGCACGTTGACGCACTCCTTGGAGGAATGTCCCTGCTTGCAGAGACCGCCTAGATATAGGCCAATTGTCTTTTGATCAGAAGTGACACAATTACAAGAGGTGTGAGTTCCTTAGTTGTTGTGTCAGAGTACAGTAAGATTTTGCTTGGAAAGGCATATTCCCACTTGAGGCTGTTAAAATGCACAAGAAGTTTCCTTTTTCTAGAAATCAGCATGTTGACATTTTTGTTAAAATGCATCTTACCCAGACGTCTTTTCTTTGTCCCTAATAGCAGATTAGAGAGGAGACTGCATATTTCATGTGTCGTCCTCCCCCAATTCAGACCTTTTTAACCAGAGTGTGAAGCATCTCTAAGGAGAGAATTCCCCCTGATAACTTATGAAAAGCTTGTCTTGGTTATCAATTTGGAGAGTTTATAGATAAGATGAAGTTATTATCAATTCTAAAATGTACATTTAAGGTATCTGCCATTTCAGAAAGAAAGTTAATTAGCTTTTGAAAAGAAAGAGTATCATTTAAATTCACAGAGTTGTTCCTTAAAGGGGTATGCTGTAATCTGTATCTTAGTAGCATTAATACAATCAGCTTAATTAGATTACTGACATTATTCTTTTCTTCTTCTAGAGCTATATTCAAAAAAATAAGAAAATCCTAAAAGCTGCCAAAGACTTGCCTCCAGATGCACTAATTATTGAATATCGAGGAAAATTCATGCTGAGAGAACAATTTGAAGCTAATGGATATTTCTTTAAGAGGTACTTTTCTTTAAAATCTTGCTTTAAATTACTTACATTTTTTCAATCAATTTCCCCCTCTCAGCTTCTGATAAACATTCATTTCCCTGATAATTATAGTCTATCTTCCTGGGTTTTCTATTCTTCACACCTTGATGAACTTGCCTTTCAAAATTGAATGGCTAATACTCATTGTGATGATTTTGTATTAGTGCTCTTCCATAGATCCACCTGAGATCCTTTAACATCTCATTTCTTGGCTCTCGTAATTTTGTGCCATCTAACCATTTAACTGTAGTTGCTTCAGCTTTCTCAATATATCTCACTGTACTAGGTCATCAAATTAAACTAGATCCACTGGGGGAGGGGAACAACAGCCTGGCGAACACTATATTACCCACAACCACAGGGAACCGCCAAAAGGCTAAACGGAGGGCTGCACAAACACAGCAAGGACCAAGTATAGAGAGCACAATAATCCCAAATAAACAGTTCGAGGGGAGGTCACAGGAGCTTACATGTCTTTACACTAATGCTCAGAGCATGGGAAATAAGCAAGACGAACTCCATCTCCTAGCACAGCACCACACATACGATGTCAATAGGCATCACTGAAACCTGGTGGGATGACTCCCATCACTGGAATTTAACCATTGAGGGCTATAACCTCTTTCACAGAAATAGAACAAAGGGGAGAGGAGGGGGAGTAGCTTTATATGTCAAAAACAGTTACGTTGCAGAAGAAATGCAAGACTGTAATCCGGGAAAACAGCTTGAAAGCATCTGGATAAGAATCAAGGGAACCGGGACTCAAAAAGATCTTATCGTGGGTGTCTACTACAGACCTCCGAGTCAGGATGAAGGACTTGATGAAGCCTTCTGTCAACAGCTGACCAAACAGGCACAAAGAAGAGATATAGTAGTCATGGGCGATTTCAATTATCCCGATATCTGCTGGAAAACAAACTCAGCCAAGAGTACAAAGTCCAACAAATTCCTCACTTGCCTTGCAGATAATGTTATGGTCCAGAAGGTAGAAGAGGCAACAAGGGGATCAGCAACTCTTGATCTAATCTTAACAAATGTGGAAGACCTGATCAATACAGTTGAAGCGGTTGGATCCTTAGGGGCAAGTGACCATGTGCTCCTGCAGTTTGCAATACAAAGGAATGCTGAAACTAAGACAAGTCAAACACGCATTCTGGACTTTAAGAGAGCTGACTTCCAAAAAATGAAGGAATTACTGAGCGGCATTCCATGGACGCCGATATTAAAAAACAAGGGAGTTAAGGATGGATGGGAGTTTTTCAAAAGTGAAATACTCAAGGCGCAAATGCAAACAGTGCCAACAAAGAAGAAAAATAAGACAAGTGCAAAGAAGCCAGAATGGATGTCCAAAGAACTTCTAACTGAGCTAAAGCTCAAAAGTGACATGCACAAGAAGTGGAAAAGGGGAGAAATCACCAAAGAAGAATTCAAACGTATAGCCAACACCTGTAGGGAAAAGGTTCGCAAGGCTAAAGCGCAAAATGAGCTCAGGCTTGCCAGGGACATAAAAAACAACAAAAAAGGCTTTTTTGCTTACGTTGGTAGAAAAAGGAAGAAAAAGGAGGCGATAGGGCCATTGCAAGGAAAAGATGGGGTGATGGCGACAGGGGACAGGGAAAAGGCAGAACTACTTAATGCCTTCTTTGCCTCGGTCTTCTCACAAAAAGAAAGCCATCTTCAACCTCAGCAACATGGAATGGACGAAGGATTGGGGGAAATCCAACCCCAAATAGGGAAACAAGTTGTCCAGGAACACCTGGCCACTCTAAACGAATTCAAGTCCCCAGGGCCAGATCAGCTACATCCAAGAGTACTGAAGGAACTAGCGGAAGTTATTTCAGAACCACTGGCAATTATCTTCGAGAGTTCTTGGAGAACGGGAGAAGTCCCAGCAGATTGGAGGAGGGCGAATGTGGTCCCTATCTTCAAGAAGGGAGAAAAGAACGACCCAAACAATTACCGTCCGGTCAGCCTCACATCAATACCAGGCAAAATTCTGGAAAAGATCATTAAGGAAGTGGTCTGCGAACACTTAGAAACAAATGCGGTCATTGCTAATAGTCAACACGGATTTACCAAAAACAAGTCATGCCAGACTAATCTGATCTCTTTTTTCGATAAAGTTACGAGTTGGGTCGATACAGGGAATGCTGTGGATGTAGCGTACCTGGATTTCAGTAAGGCCTTCGACAAAGTCCCCCACGACCTTCTGGCAAACAAACTAGTAAAATGTGGGCTAGACAAAACTACGGTTAGGTGGATCTGTAATTGGCTAAGCGAACGAACCCAAAGGGTGCTCACCAATGCGTCGTCTTCATCATGGAAAGAAGTGACAAGTGGAGTGCCGCAGGGCTCCGTCCTGGGCCCGGATCTGTTCAACGTCTTTATTAACGACTTAGACGAAGGGTTAGAAGGCACGATCATCAAGTTTGCAGACGACACAAAACTGGGAGGGATAGCTAACACTCCAGAAGACAGGAGCAGAATTCAAAATGATCTTGACAGACTAGAGAGATGGGCCGAAACTAACAAAATGAAGTTCAACAGGGACAAATGCAGGATACTTCACTTCGGCAGAAAAAATGGAAATCAAAGATACAGAATGGGGGACGCCTGGCTTGACAGCAGTGTGTGCGAAAAAGACCTTGGAGTCCTCGTGGACAACAAGTTAAACATGAGCCAACAATGTGATGCGGCTGCTAAAAAAGCCAATGGGATTCTGGCCTGCATCAATAGGGGAATAGCGTCTAGATCCAGGGAAGTTATGCTCCCCCTCTATTCTGCCTTGGTCAGACCACACCTGGAATACTGTGTCCAATTTTGGGCACCACAGTTGAAGGGAGATGTTGACAAGCTGGAAAGCGTCCAGAGGAGGGCGACTAAAATGATTAAGGGTCTGGAGAACAAGCCCTATGAGGAGCGGCTTAAAGAGCTGGGCATGTTTAGCCTGCAGAAAAGAAGGCTGAGAGGAGACATGATAGCCATGTACAAATACGTGAAGGGAAGTCATAGGGAGGAGGGAGCAAGCTTGTTTTCTGCTGCCCTGCAGACTAGGACACGGAACAATGGCTTCAAACTACAGGAGATTCCACCTGAACATCAGGAAGAACTTCCTCACTGTGAGAGCTGTTCGACAGTGGAACTCTCTCCCCGGGGCCGTGGTGGAAGCTCCTTCTTTGGAGGCTTGTAAGCAGAGGCTGGATGGCCATCTGTCAGGGGTGCTTTGAATGTGATTTCCTGCTTCTTAGCAGGGGGTTGGACTGGATGGCCCATGTGGTCTCTTCCAACTCTACTATTCTATGATTCTAAATAAGGTCTCTTCTTTAAACTAGATCATCTTCTTTTGTTTGATAGCCCCATACAGAACACTTTATTATGGTGTTGTACAGTGGGGGGGGGGGGGAGTATTTAGTCAGATACCAATTGTACAAGTTCTTCCACTTAAAAAGAAGAGAGAGGCCTGTAATCGACATAATAGATAGACCTCAACTATGAGAGACAATATGAGAAAACTCATCCAGAAAATCATATTGTCTGATTTTTCACTAATTTATTTGCAAGTTATGGTGGAAAACAAGTATTTGGTCACCTGCAAACAAGCAAGATTTCTGGGTCTCACAGACCTGTAACTTCTTCTTGTCCTCCACTCATTACCTATAGTAATGGCACCTATTTTAACGTTATCAGTATAAAAGACATCTGTCCACAATCTCAAGCAGTCACACTCCAAACCCCACTATGGTGAAGACCAAAGAGCTGTCAAAGGACACCAGAAACAAAATGGTAGCCCTGCACCAGATTGGGAAGGCTGAATCTGCAATAGGCAAGCAGCTTAATGTGAAGAAATCAACAGTGGGAGCAATAATTAGAAAACGGAAGAGATACAAGACCACTGATAATCTCCCTCGATTTGGGGCTCCATGCAAGCTCTCACCCCATGAGGTCAAAATTATCACAAGAACGGTGAGCAAAAATCCCAGAACCACACAGGGGGACTTAGTGAATGATCTGCAGAGAGCTGGGACCAATGTAATAAAGGCTACCATCAGTAACACATTATGCCGCCAGGGACTCAGATCTTGCAGTGCCAGACGTGTCCCCCTGCTTAAGCCAGTACATGTCCAGGCCTGATTGAAGTTTGCTAGAGAGCATTTGGATGATCCAGAAGAGTATTGGGAGAATGTTATATGGTCAGATGAAACCAAAGTAGAACTGTTTGGCAGAAATACAACTTGTTGTGTTTGGAAGAGAAAGAATGCTGAGTTGCATTCAAAGAACACCATACCTACTGTGAAGCATGGGGGTGGCAACACCATGGTTTGGGGCTGTTTCTCTGCAAAGGGACCAGGGAGACTGATCCGTATACATGAAAGAATGAATGAAGCCATGTATCGTGAGATTTTGAGTGCAAACCTTCCATCAGCAAGGGCACTGAAGATGAAATGTGGCTGGGTCTTTCAGCATGACAATGATCCCAAGCACACCGCCAGGGCAACAAAGGAGTGGCTTCGTAAGAAGCACTTCAAGTCCTGGAGTGGGCTAGCCAGTCTCCAGATGTCAGCCCTATAGAAAACCTTTGGAGCGAGTTGAAATTCCATGTTGCCCAGCGACAGCTCCAAAACATCACTGCTCTTAAGGAGATCTGCATGGAAGAATGGGCCAACAGACTGGCAACAGTGTGTGCCAATCTTGAGAGGACTTACAGAAAACGTTTGATCTCTGTCATTGCCAATAAAGAATAGATGAGATGAACTTTTGTTATGGACAAATACTTATTTTCCACCATAATTTGCAAATACATTTGTGGAAAAATCAGACAATGTGATTTTCTGGATGTTTTCTCATGTTGTCTCTCATAGTTGAGGTCTACCTATGATGTCAATTACAGGCCTCTCTCATCTTTTTAAGTGGAAGAACTTGTACAATTGGTACCTGACTAAATACTTTTTTCTGCACTGTATTTCTTTGTTCTTTCAAAATAAGAAGTAAATTTTCTTCTTACTAGTTTTTGAAATTGTGTCCAAGTGGCCACTAATGCCACACTGTAACACAAAATCCAGATACAAAGAAAAAGGACATTCCAGAGAAACTTGCACCTAGATATACAGTAGAGTCTCACTTATCCGATATTCGCTTATCCAACGTTCTGGATTATCCAACACATTTTGTGTCAATGTTTTCAATACATCGTGATATTTTGATGCTAAATTTCTAAATACAGTAATTACTATGTTGCATTACTGCATACTGAACTACATTTTCTGTCGAATTTGTTGTATAACATGATGTTTTGGTGCTTTTGGCTCAGAAATGTGCTTTTCTACTATTGAAAAGCACAAAACCTTTGCTTTTATTAGAAATTGGCATTTATTTATTTATTTAATGTCAAAAGCATTGCATAATAAATAAGTTTAAAAGTGATAAAATAAAGGAATCACAAACAGCTAAATAGTTTTTTTAAAAAACATAAATTGGCATGTTGAAGTTTTCATTAAAATGCATTTTACTTGAAGTCAGGTTTTTTTTAATTTGCTAGCAGGTGTGGCCTGCTAGCACACCCTTTCCTCCTCCCCTCCACAAAGTCCTCTTGGACATCTCACACACACAAATTCATGACACTAAACACCCAGAAATGCTTACCATGTGGAGATCTAGCATTAATTGCATTAGGACCCCCCGGTGGAGTAGTGGGTTAAAGCCTTGTGACTTGAATGTTGGGCTGCTGATCTGCAAGTTGCCAGGTTCGAATCCGACTCGAGGAGAGCGCGGATGAGCTCCCTCTATCAGCTCCAGCTCCATGCGGGGACATGACAGAAGCCTCCCACAAGGATGGTAAAACATCAAAACATCTAGGCGTCCCCTGGACAACATCCTTGCAGATGGCCAATTCTCTCACTCCAGAAGCAACTTGCAGTTTCTCAAGTCACTCCTGACACGGAAAAAAAAAATTAACTGCATTTGACTACAGTTTTCTTGTGGAGTTTTGCCCTAGGGCTTTTTAACTTTTCCCCCTCCTGGTCTAGGAAAAGAGATCTCTACAAACAAGTAGTTGTATTTTAATTTCTATGTTTACAATGAATTTGCCAGAGTGGGTGCTATAAAAATGTCATATAGAACATCTAAGTATTGAAAAATAGTCACTGAGATAGCCACAAAGAACCAGAAGAATCCATGAACAAGTGATGCCCAATCAAAATTCAGGAAATGCATCATGGAAACCTTTGAACCTTTGCTGATTTCTTCGTCAGGCAAAGAAAAACAGAAGAAAAATTCTGTTTCTGTCTCAGATGTTCCTCTGTTGTCAGTTAAGATGGCATTGGGGGATTTCGAAGCAGGCAGCAGGCACTTCTCAGCCATGTGAGGATCAGGACAAAGGGCAATAAAAGACTGATCATAAAAGTACAATTTCCAAGCTCTTTGAAAAGCTGACCATCAGTTGCTTGTGTACTTCTTTGTGCCCAAGCAGCTATACAATATCAGCTTCCATCAATTAGTTTATAGAGCACACAAGCAAGCTGCCTCACCAAAGTAGCTACAGGAAGAGGAAACCACTAAATAAAAATAGATCCAAATGACGTAAAGCAAATGAGGTGTGCTTCTCCTTACAGGAAATGTTAAAATGCGAAACCTACCACCAGGATCCACAGCCACCAAAGTAAACATGATGTCAAAACATGATACTTGGAATCAGTATAAAAGCAAGAAAGCATCACTATGCCTTCTTTAGTAATGTAAGACTCAGAAGTGGCAGAGTTATTTAATTTACATTACATTCATTACATTTGCTTTGTTACATTCCATTGAAATATATATTTTCCAAGAATTGTCCGGAAGACACTAAAGAAATGAATTATCCTAAACAGTGTTTTCGATAATTGTGTCAGTCTCTGATTACATCTCAACAGTGGCAGATAAGTCTAATATAGATATGGTTGATCCCACATGCTCATCATATCAGTGCTACACGTCTTAGGTATGGTCATTTTTTAAGAAAATTAATCCAGAAGCTGTTATTTAAGAAAATGTAATAAAAAGCTCCAAAGCTGTGAGTATTCCTTGAGATAGCATAGTGATTAAACAAAAGTAGTTTGTATATTTAGTACAGTGATCTTTATCTCTACTTGCCATATTTCAAGCCTTCTTAAAATACTCTTTGTTCAAGTAAGTGTGCATGCATTAAATTGCCTGCAAAAAACCCAAAATAAAATTACTAATATCATGCCACTTAATAGTTTAAAGTTTTTAGAGAATTTTTCAAATGTTTTTAAATAAAATCATTTTGTCTGAGATTTGTTGTTGTTGCTGTTTCAGGCCATATCCCTTTGTTCTGTTCTATTCTAAATTCCACGGACTAGAAATGTGTGTGGATGCAAGAACTTTTGGAAACGAAGCTCGATTTATCAGACGATCCTGTACACCCAATGCTGAGGTAGAATCTTATGGTTTTTAAAATATATATTATTTGCTAAAACTATTGTCAGTTATTGATAATTGGAAATACTGGATAAATAATTGGAAAGTAAATGATTTCAGAAGATAGTCAGCTGAGGACTGCTAAAAAGACTATAATAGTTGGGTTGCTGTGAGTTTTCCAGGCTGTATTTCCATGTTCCAGAAGCCCACTTGCCTAGTTTCCAACAGACCTCACAACCTCTGAGAATGCCTGCCATATATGTGGGCAAAACATCAGGAGAGAATGCTTCTGGAACATGGCCATACAGCCCGGAAAATGCACAGCAACCCAGTGATTCCGGCCATGAAAGCCTTAGACAACACAATAATAGTTATTTGAGCTAATCAAGTGGATAGATTCAATAAGGAAGACATCGCTGTGAATGTTCTGAGTAGGGATATTGATGATAGAGGTGACTTAGAAGCCTCTCATTCATAGGGTTGCCATAACAATAACTGCATGAGGTTAGCTATATGGATTTATTTTCCAGTAATAAAGTGACAGCCCAGTAAATTTCAAAATTTTAACATCTAGTTCCACAACATTTTAAAGATTGCAAAAATAAACAAAAGTTTTTTCCACAAAAAAATTCAACTTTACAACTTAGATCAATTGTTCTAGTAAATCATAAAATATATAGAGTTTTTTTTACATATTAGAGAAAACAAAAGAGAAAATACTACAGAACTACTTAATCCATAAATTGCTTTGCAGATAAGAAGTGTAGGAATGTGTTAGTTACTTACGTGGAAATGGAAATGAATGGGGCTTGTAAATTGTAATTCATTTCTGGTTAAGAGTTTAATTAGAAGTTGGTTGAAGAAGCTGTTGGGCAATATTATTTTAGCTCCATGCTGACAACTTGAAATCTAGAAGAATGTCTTGACCCAAACAATAGAAACAACATGTGGAAATAAAGACCAGTACATTTTAGGGTTTTTTGTAATGCTGCCCCGTTGATAGGTGGACTATATCTATTTTACAAGTTACTTACATATATTATAACAGTCACTACTTCAGTTAACCTATTCTGCACAACAGCTTTTCCCAAAAATCATAGCTAGATGAAGATGGGGCAAGCCAATATATATGCATCTCATCTATGTATAATTGTCTAAGTTGTGTATAAAACGGCATTGAATGTTTGCCACATATGTATGTTCTGTGATCCGCCCTGAATCCCATTCGGGGTAATAAGAATATAAATACTGTAAATAAAATAATAAAAATCTATGGAATATATATTTGTTTTTAATTTTTTATTTAAATATACATAGGCATATTTAAACATGTTATGTAACTTTTTTAGGTCAGGCATGCTATTGAAGATGGAACCATTCATCTTTATATCTACTCCATCCAAAACATTCCAAAGGGAACAGAAATAACCATTGCATTTGATTTTGATTATGGAAATTGGTAAGTAGTATTGCACATCATTATTAAGTTAAATTCATCTATATAATTTTTGTAATGCTAACATTCCTAGGTTGTAAGTATAAACTAGTCAATGAACACATTTTTCATCGGAGTTAACAGAGAATCTGTTGTCACTCTGCCACATGTGGCTTTAAAATTGCAATAACTGTCAGTTGTATGTAGTAATAAAGTAGGTGCAATTTCCTGCTGAATAGATGAACAGACCACCGTACAAGAAACTCCTTCTGAATATCTTTTGGTTCATATTTATTGCTTTATTTTTCCTTTCTATGGACAATAGACTGAAATATCATATCACAAACTGATGCTGATGTAGCCAGTTGCAAAACTGGCTAGCACTGAAACGTAGCAAGTGTTTGATAACACAGGCCCACCCAGGCATATGGAACAAGTTAGAGTCTTTCTCGATTCTCGCCCACATTTGTTAACGTTATGACAAACTAGAAATTCGGTTTTGTATCTAGCTATCGCTTTGAAACATCCTGTTACTAACTAGAGGTTAACTGAGTCTGCAGTTTCTCTGAACATTATGGAGTTGAATTCATAAGTAAACATGCATCGGATCAGACTGCACAGCAAGTAAGATTGTTTTGCCAGTGTTTGCCCAAAAAGTCCTAATGACCTTTTTTCAATTTAACTCTTTCCTCTCTTTTTAAAAAGCAAATACAAAGTGGACTGTGCTTGCCTCAAAGAAAATCCTGAATGCCCAATTCTTAAGCGGGTTTCTGAGCCTACAGAAAACATAAATACAGGATATGAAACTAGAAGGAAAAAGGGCAAAAAAGAGAGGGATGCTTCAAAGGAAAAAGAAACTCAAAACCAGAACATCACTTTGGATTGTGAAGGAGCAGCTGCCAAAACAAAGTTTCCAGACAACAGGCAGAGGAAGCTTTCTCCTCTTAGGCTGTCCATCTCAAATAATCAGGTATTACAGTGTTTTCTAGAATGAGCATTTTATTTTGAACCTCTGCATTTAAAGAGCTCCCGCACAAGTAGACTTCCCGTTGACTACGTTACAGAGTCCAGCTCCATGGGCACGTGAGCCTTTTGTGCATTTTGGAGCTCCTGAACATATAATCTGCTTGAGATTGGTTGAGGCTGTGTGATATGGAGTAGTGCTGGTAATGTAGCTCTTTTTATAAACTTATCTGTCCTTATTGCATTACATCAGTTTGCATCACAATGTTTGCTTTGAATATTTTTGCAGCTCACTCATATAAGAACGTCATGCTATGCCTCAGAACTTTTGGGGCCTATTGCTGATAAAAAATGTTGACACATAACTTATGTTGATGCTTCCAAGATAAGACTTTATTTAAGCAAATTGTTTTAGCATACATTATTTTCAAATGTCACCTTTTTTAAAAAAGTTTTTAAAATCTGGTAGTGATCACCATTTAAGAAGATTTTAGATATATTGTCATATTTTGTAAATATAGCAATGGAGTCATTCTTGAGTAAAAAATTGCAAAAGTGTCAGAATATTGGCAAGATAACAAGTTACTGTATCACTGGACACTCTGGGAATAAAAGTTAACATTGACCTTCAGTAAAGAGGCACGTCTGGTTGTACATCCAGTGTTCAAATGCCTGAAGACCAATGGAAACAATTATTAAAGGGGAATTGGAATTTGGAAATGAGGATCTTATGAGTATTTGCAAATCAGATTGCATTAGTATTTCACTGTTTCAACAGGGAATTCTATACAGTGAGCTTAGAAAGGAAGTGAAAAGATGTTAACATTATGGGAAACAATTGAGATTTTAACATTTGATTTTGATTTTATGAACTGTTTATTTGATAGTTGCTGAAATTAGAAACATTCATGTAATAGGAGAAGAAAAATAGGAAATGAAGAAGATAATTGCTAGATTTGGATGCTGCAGTAGGAAGAATTCCAGCTAGCCACAAATTTTTGTTGTTGTTATATTATTATTGGCTGAGTGCTGGTGCAAGCAATTTATTCACTCCTCCGACAGCAGCCCAGTTAACTAGGAATAATCATCTTTGCATATTATCTGAACTGGATCTCCTTGTTTGCAGATAAGGGTTTTCCTAGGTTGATGCCCCCACATCACTAAGCTTTTTATTCCTGGAAGGTTTAGCTACAGCACTGGGGAAATGAGCCTTGTGCAAACTAAACAGCACACTGCTTATGGTTTAGTTTTGCATATAAATGCAGTCAGCAACAGTGGGAGGAGAAGAAAATCCCATGACATGCAGAGGCAAAACCTCAGTCATAGTGGATTGCACCTCTATGCTGTCCCAAGAATCCCGCTTCTGCTGGTGTTGGATACTGATGTGTACCATTGAATGTTGGCCTCAGAATTATAACAAAGAGAGAATTGTGTTCTAGACAAGATTAGCTTGTTACATCTACAGACAGTCCCTGAGTTACAAACAAGATAGGTTCTGAAGGTTTGTTCTTAAGTTGGATTTCTTTATAAGTCAGAAGAGGTACATTGTTTAAGTGTAACTCCAGCCAAAAAATATATTCTTTAATTTTGGATAGCATAGGAAAGGGTTAATATCCCTGTGGTGCTTCTTTTGCTATCTGTGCCCTTGTTCAGAAGATTTACCTCACTTTCTACCTCTGTGATCATTAGATTTTGAAAAAATTGGCTTGTTATGAAAATAAGAATTGGCAAGAAAGCTTCAGTTGAGACACTTTTTCTCCAATATAATAACTTTCAGGAGTGAATTTTCCTTCCGAAGGGTAGTTTTCTTCTCACTTCCTGTTATCTCAACCTCTGTTCTTAACTATGTGTCGTTTTTAGGTCAGGTGTTTTAACTTGGGGACTGCCTGTATCTTAGATTTGTAATAATTTTGCATACCCTTCATACATATATAACATGTGAAAATTTGCTGTACATACTCAAATATGTATAATCATGATAGGATTATACTAAGTCATATGTATATATACATCATAATATATAAGTAATATTAAAATATATCTTAATTAGTTGTGCTCAGTGACAAAATGCTAGTGACTTTTTACTTGACTGTTTTATACACTGAATTTCTGCATATTTACCTGGGATTAAGCCCCATTGAATTCATTAGGATTTGTGTCATCGAAGGCTTTTATGGCCAAAATCACTGGGTGGCTGTGAGTTTTCTGGGCTGTATGGCCATGTTCCAGAAGTATTTTCTCCTGACGTTTCGCCCTGGGTGAAACATCAGTAGATAATGCTTCTGGAACATGGCCATACAGCCCAGAAAACTCACAACTCAGTAGGATTTACTTCTGAGTAGACAAGTATAGCATTGTGCTATAAGCACAGTCACAAATATTATTGTAAAACATTACTTGATCACTAGTTTATTAAAACTCTGTATGTTTTTATCTCCTAGATCAGTGGTTCTCCAGATGTTTTGGACTTCAGCTCATACAATTCCTAACAGCTGGCAAGCTGGCTGGGATTTCTGGGGGTTTGAAGTCTGAAACAAAGGTTTGGGAACCACTGTTCTATATGGTGCATTAAAAGTAGCCTAAACTGGTTATATTTCCATATTTATAGACAAACTTTCTAAAATATGATAACGTAGTTTTGGATTGTAGTTTCTATCTTTTCCCTTTTTGTTCTTAATATTTGAACATTCATTCAAGTCCATTGAATAGTTGTCATGAATGTGTTAGCTCACCTATATTTAGATAATTAGTATTAAATCTTATACATCTGTTTCTGTATTTGAAATAGGGGAAATAGTAGATATTCATTTCTTTGGTTAAGCAAGTGTGACTTGTAGAGTCTGTATATTTGCTAATTGGTTGGCTACTTTTGCAGTGAAGTAGGCTTCTTACATAGCAATCCTGTGCCTGTCTACTCAGAAGTAAGTCATATTGAATTCAGTGGGACTTACTCCCAGGTAAGTGTATAGGATTGCTGCTCTAGTACTATTACTATATGTAGAGTTCCTTCAGTAATAGCAGCAGTAGCAATAGTTGTAGAGCTTCTGTAAAGCAGTCATTTCCATCTTTCAGGAGCCAGATTTTATTGATGATATAGAAGAAAAAACTCCTGTTAGCAATGAAGTAGAAATGGAATCAGAGGAGCAGATTGCAGAAAGGAAAAGGAAGATGGTAAGTTGGGAAGTTAGTAGCTGCCTAAAGCTGTCACTGAAATTTGGTGAAAGCTGCTCTTCCCATGCTAATTGTTGCTGCTTCTCTTAGAGGTGTTTAGCATTTGAGAATATTTGAAATCTGCTCCTTGATTCATGCTGGCCACATCTCAAACTTGCTTATGTGAATGAATCAGTGAGTGTGTTTCTGTTTTAGCTTGGTTGTTAATTTCTGAACAGGGTGTCTGTTTGCATGTGTTCTGAAGTTTCTTACAAATTGTTTCCTGTTTCTGATGTATTGTTGCAGTGAACAAAAAAGACTTCCAACATTTTCATCCTAATTGTTGTGATTTGTTTTGTTTGGTCAAATATAAACAGGCCAACACTCCTAGTTTTGTTTTGTTTTTTTGTTCGAGTGAAATACACTATCTATGGGAAGGTAGCATTTTTAAACAAAGGAATACAAATATTTTGGCCTATTATTAAAAGAAGGAGAAGAGGCACACGAATATACTTAATTTTGCATGTTTCTATTTCACCTTATTTTTGAAAAATGAAGGGTGGGACGTTGAGCAGTAGCTTGAGCACATCAGAGGGTGAGGAAAAACTGTATATTTGAACTCCACAGAGGTTGAGAATCTCTGAAGTAAATGGACATTGCAGAAGGGACTGAGTAGTAGACAATGTTTGGAAGAAATATTTATTTAAAAAACTAGGATGCTGTAGCTGAATGACAATTTGCTTGATCTGCTAAAGGTTCAAATCCAGTCTCTTCCTTCCGACGTATATGGCAGATTGGAATTACGTTAAATTCTTTTCTAATTTTTCATTTACAACTTCTTGCTCTTTTGTACAGGTTTTACACAAGTCTTAGTTCTTATGCTTTCTATACCCCTCTTCTTGAGTTTCCCTTCTGGGAGGCTCTAGTACAGTGTATCTCAACCTGTGGGTCTCCAAGTGTTTTGGCCTACAACTCCCAGAAATCCCAGCCAGTTTACCAGCTGTTAGGATTTCTGAGAGTTGAAGGCCAAAACATCTGGGGACCCACAGATTGAGAACAACTGCTCTAGTAGTTCTTGATGACTATGATGACTTCCACATCCTCTCTCTATGTTTGTGCTTACTATCTACCTGTTATTGCATCTTTCTTTGTCCTGGCTACACTTGTGCCTTGGGATTTTGAACTTCATGAAGACACGACTCTCATGACTTTCCATCTTGTGTCCAGCTATATTTATCATTTCTGAAATTATCACACAGTTTTCACAATATTAGATTCTTATCTTCTATAATGAGTATATGTTAGGTCTTATCATTTCTTCTGTTTTAGTTTCTTCATAATCCCATATCTCATTGGGGTTGGCTACATATAAGATGCTGTTCCCTGAAGGGAGTTCCCAAAGAGTCCTTCAGGTGACTTGAGACATCCATGTTTTCTTTCTTACAACATTTCATTATTTTCTAAATGTAACTTGCCATGGAAACATTGGCAGAAAATAGAGAATATATCTAAAGTGGAATTTTTGTTTATTTTATGGTGTAATTCAGTTACATGATGGCAGTTGCCTCTGCTGGGTTTCTTTCCTACATTATCTTCCTTTTTCAGACTTCTCAGAATATATAACAAAATTCATGCTTCAGTATTGTGATCACATTTTGGTTCTTCAAACTTTACTGTTACTTTAGGGGTTCTTCTATAAAAATGTATAGCTTATCATGCAAATATATGCCTTTCAACCCTTCATTCTGCTACAGTCCTCCTTGTGTTTCAAAACAACAAACCCTGACAAACTACCACAAATATTTATACTATTTTTCAAGTCCCTCATAAAGCCTTTTATGGTTTTTCATCTCCTTTATTTCCAAACTTGTCTTATTCTTTTCTTTACTACTCACACGTCATAATTTTCTCTGTTTAACACAAACTGCAGTCCCCGGGGACTGGGCGGGAAGATCAGGATGGACTGTGTTATTGTTTACAAAAGGATCTTTTATTTTGTAGTGCTGTGTTCCAAATGTGAATGGCCTGGGATGTGGCTTAAGAAAAAAATGAATGCATTTTTTTGGTGGGAGGCATTCTTCAATATATTGTGATAACTAATTTTGAGTAATTGTTTGAGGGCACACAGTAACCTCAAATGACTTCTGTTACATATTATTTATCTTTCATTTGAAGTCATCTTTATTGGAGATGATATATTAATGTATGAGCCTAGAAATTTTAGTCAAAAAAATCAACCCCATATTTTGTTGCCCATCCCCCCATATGTACTTTTAACTCCTATCCCCAAAAAGAACCATATCCTTCTCTGAGTAGAGTGATGAAAGGCAAGACTTCGTCCTGGGAAAAACTAAAAGAAGCAACAACTCCCTCTATACTCTATGTCATGGTGCCACTTCTGATCTTCTTTCCTAAATGCCTGGACGGGGAAATAGCAGCAGTGTCTAGTAGCAACCTGACCCCTTAGACAGCATTGGTGCTTTCCCCTCTCCATGGAACAACATTTGACATATCCACGAGTCATATCATGGAATCTGCCTTTGACTTATACAAGAGTATATATGGTAACATGATATTGATGTGCATTTGACATAATTGGCAAATAGTGTTCAAACACTACTTTTAATATACCTAATATTCATTTGATTCCCACCACCCCCAGTTGTTAGTTTATTGATAAGAAGAGCTGATAAGATTGGGAGTACTCTGTTCCTCCTTTGGCAACCTTTCTTAATGAGAAGAAAGCAAGCGGGTTGGATAGCATCAAGGGTAACAGCAAAGCTATTGACAAAGGCAAGGGGGGATGGGCAACAAAATATGCTGTGGGAACAGAGGGATGACATCAGAATTTTTTCCATCCAATAGAGGGTGTTTCCTGTCGCTGCCTAGTGTTAAAGTTATCAGGCAACTTCTAAAGTTGGAAAATACAATTGCTGAAAGAGTGGTACATTTCCCCCTGTAATTACTGAATTGATAGTGCACTTAATGAAAAATGTAGAAGACATCCCTATTTATTCCATCTACATTATAAATCTTCATTGACCTACCAAAGAGTTCTGCATTTTCACATGTCTCCGTCTTCTTAAATATGCTTGCCTCATTTTTGAAAGAAAAAAGGAGGAAAGTTTGGTTTGATGCATTAAGAGATCTACTTTAATATTTAATGCTTCTTGAGAAGGTGGCTATGTTATAGTACCAGTACTCTTATGGTCCGATAGAAAGAGGCATAATGTTTCAGAAGATAAATAGGCAGACAAACATATATAGGTAGTCCCCGAGTTACAAACATCTGACTTATAAACTACTCATAGTTATAATGTTCATAACTTGACGACTGCCTGCAGACATGGTAATTGATGTCATGCCTTGTCTTTTGTAAAAGTCCTATCTTCCAAGTTAATGTTTTCCTCTCATCTGGCATTCCAGTGACTACTTTTCTGAAGGAAATCTACCAATGCTAAGGAGTATGTGTGGTGGAAATATGCATTCCCTATATTTCAGTGACAGAAGATTTCAGGATCATAGGTCCAAAACACTATTAACCACTCTGGTCATATTGACACTTGATTAATGTTGAGTCATCAGCTAATGTAATAAAAAAGATACATGCTGCAACCTTTGGGAAATGTTCTCTGGTCATCCATTCTCTCCTGCCACCTATAAAACTGAAAAATTATTTTCTATAGGGCCAGTAATTAAATGTTTTGTTATGCAAATAGAACTATATCTATTGATCCTGATATGTATGGATACAGTTTTGAGAGCAAATTGTGCTTGTGAATTTTCACAACATTTTGGGATAGAAAACCGATAATTGTATTCACTAATTGCAACATCAAAAGTCTGAATTGTGTTTTATATTACCTACATGGAATGCATTTATTCTTTAGGAGAAAAGATGGCAAGGAAATAGAAAAGACAGATAATAGTTATTCAGAGATTCTGCCTCTCCCGGGATTCAGGAAAAATAGACTTGGGCATCTTTTTTACCTCCAGCTGTAGCATTTGCCTGGCTCAGGTGGCCTATTAACCAGATAGAAGATTAGGCTCAGGAAAAAAAGGCCTGAAGTATGCTTGAAAAATGCTTGCTAACAAAATCAAAGGGGGATGGAGGAACTCAACTCTTACCAACTAACCAGGACAAAGCAAGAATGTTAAGAAAAAAATTCTGAGTGCTTCCTCACTCATATAGCACAAAATAAGAGCTGATTATAGGAAAATTGAAAATCTTTGAGCAGGTACACATTGCATAGTGCCATAGTGCAGGGGAAAATATTTGGTTTCCTCTTTATAAAGAAACCACTTTAAATGAGTTTGCTAAAATAAGCTCACTCTGCTGAAGCACTGTTCGAAACACATGAGGCCAGTTCCTGGATGTGGTCTCTAGTGGAAATTGTGTTTCATTCTTAAATAGCATAATGCCATCTCTTCCAGGAACATGTGTCTTAGTATCTTTTCACATGAACGTGATAATTTACATTAATCTTGTAGCACCTTTCCTTTCATGGGAGAGTAATAAGGTGGGCTGCGAATTCATCCAAATTGAATCCAAAATGCATCATCTGGTGAGTTACTGGTGGTGCATAAACAGCATGTTGGAGCTGTCCCCATTTTAAATGGTAGAATTTTATTTTTAAAAGCTATTCTTCCATTTTAACATGTTTCAAAACTCTTTCCCAGTTACAAGAATAACTATGTTGATGAGAAATTTAATGTGATGTATCTTTAAAGCATTTTTCCTTTGGAAATATAGAAAAAATATCCCGCAAATACTTTTTAAGCAGAATTGCTATAGGAAATGTAATGTTTCACGAACTGTTTGTATTTTATACTACTTAATGTTGCTTCTTTGGTATAAGGAATTGACTGTAAATTATGGATAGATATGGTAGTTATATTAATGGCAGCTGTTTCTTGGCAAATGCATGCACAATCCATTTTCTTTTGTTCAGTTCAAAACACAGTGCCATTTCCAAGTGTCCCAACATTAATTTATGATTACAGCATTGATTTTGTTGATGTATTTCACTGAACATTACTCTTACAGAAATATATGTTACATTGACATGTGTTTTATACTTTAATTCATTATCTCTTGGGTACGGAATATTTTAAAATGAATATTATTAAATTCTTCAGACCAGAGAAGAACGGAAAATGGAAGCTATCCTTCAAGCATTTGCCCGTCTGGAAAAAAGAGAAAAAAGAAGAGAGCAGGCTTTGGAAAGAATCAGTACGGCTAAAACTGAAGTTAAATCAGAATGCAAGGATGCGATTAAATCAGAATTTAATGATACTGAATTTGTTCAGGTAATATACAATTTTATTACATTTATGATGACTTTAAAGGATTAACTTTCAAAATTACCTGTTGTTAGCTTTATTGGCTTTGATAATATAGCTAGTATAATATGTAGGGCCCAGTGACTATTACATTTTATGAAGTCCCATTCACAATGGAGGAGACCTTTGTAACTCCTTATGGATATCAATCCCTATGAAACTGTTTTGGAAACTTTGCATATTGTTAAAACAAGACTTTTATTAATAATGAATGTTGCATCATCTTATTGCTGAAAAACTGAGATTTCTCAATGTGGTTACTATCCGCAGGGACACAGACTGGTTCAGAAGGATGCAAATTTGTTATTAAATCACAGAATTGTAAAGTTATACCCCCAAAATAGTTGCCATATACTGTTTCATCACTTCTGAGTTTTACAATAATAAAACAGATAAAAACATTTAAAAAACATACATTAAAAATATATCAGAATAGCTACCCCAGTTATTAAGATCAAAGGCTGCATCTCGAAATGTCAAAAGGACATGTCTGGGAAATATGTTTCACAAATAGGATGCCCCTACATACCTTGTGTACTCACTAGCCTAACCTCTTGGAATAATGGGAGATGCAGACTAGATTTTTGCTATAGATCTCAAATCCCAGGCATGCTGGCATGGGAGGAGGCTTATTAAATATGCTAACCCAGAGGAGATGAAGCCATAGCAGAAAAGCCACCACTGATATACGGCAGGTGCATAACCATATAATATAATGGCTAATGGTTTTTCATTGAAATAAATACTCATGTGACTCCTCAAATTTGAAAAACAGCAACAGCCATAAAGCATATGTTTAATTTGATCTGATTTTGCTACATCTGTTGTATGTATTGTATCAGGAACCAGCAAAAGAGGAAACTGCCACTAAGCCAACCCCTGCCAAAGTCAATCGGACAAAACAAAGAAAAAGCTTCTCTCGGAGTAGAACTCATATTGGCCAGCAGCGGAGAAGGCACAGAACTGTTAGCATGTGTTCAGATATTCAGCCATCCTCTCCTGACGTGGAAGTTAGCTCACAGCACAATGAGCCTGAAAATGCTGCACTGAAAATAGAGCCTGAAGTGGAGGCAACTGTGGCTGAAGTAGTTCCTGAACCAGAAGCCCCAGCACTTAATAAATGCCCTACTAAATATCCTAAAACAAAAAAGGTACGTGTATTTCTAAACTTAAATTTGTATTTCATGTTACTTTGTGTAAGCAAAGAATACCGTACTGTGCATTGCATGT
Organism: Anolis carolinensis; assembly: GCF_035594765.1. Taxonomy (NCBI): domain Eukaryota; kingdom Metazoa; phylum Chordata; class Lepidosauria; order Squamata; family Anolidae; genus Anolis; species Anolis carolinensis. The sequence goes on along the minus strand of NC_085845.1, from coordinate 84,443,819 downwards.
TAGCTTTTGTGATGAGAAGCAAGGCAGTGGTTTAGAGGTGTCACTCTCCTCTCACCCATACATAAAATGTTTCATTGGGGCTGCTAGCTAAGTCTCCTCCCATTAACTTCTTGTCTAGGAGCCCACTCCTCTTTCTCAGGTCTCTTAACCATCCTTTAACCCTTTCTGGAGCCTCTCTTTATAACATATTATTTAAAGTAATATTTCTTGTAGCTATAACCTCAGACAAGGGCCTTTGCAGTCTGGGACTATATCTTGACAGCAACATGGTCAGTTTGATATTAAACCCATTCTCCTTATCAAAAGAAAGCACTTTTCTCCACAGGATTGCATGTCCAATGTACCCTTTTTGATACTGTGGATGTCTGTAATTTGGGGACTGCCTGTAGGTATTATAATACATTTGAAATTATCATTGATATAACTTAGCAGCACAGTGACATACATTAAAAGAAATACAGAAGCAAATAATGGGCAGTTATATTAACAAAGTACCACAATCCTTCTGAAATAGTGAAGCGGGTACCTCTACCAGAAAGCCAAAAGGGAGGAATACAGACACATTTCCGACAGTGATATACCAAGTGCCCTGAGCCAGGAGTGGGGATTCTGCGGCCTTCCAGATGTTGGTCTACATATTCTTGCATGTCTAATCATGATAGCTGGTGGGGAGGAATGCTGGGGCTTGCAGTCCAAAAACTTAAGTGATTGTGGAGATTCATTGGAGGAAAGAACCAGGCACATTAGGCCGACCCACCTCTTTGAAAATGAAGTGTTAGAGCAACGTGCTTCCTTGCGGCTAAATTTTGGGCGAATCTGAACATCTTATGTTGTCTTTTTCTCTTTTCTTTAGCACTTGGTGGATGAGTGGATGAGCGAGAAGAATGAGAAGACAGGCAAACCTATAGATGGCCTTTCAGAAAAGCCACTGCGTATAACGACAGATCCTGAGGTTTTGGCTACACAATTGAATTCTTTACCAGGTCTCATTTACAGCCCACATGTATATACAACTCCTAAGCACTATATTCGTTTCACGTCACCATTTCTGTCAGAAAAACGACGGAGAAAAGAACCTGTGGACAACATTGGCTCTTGTAAGAAGGTAATGTGTCTTATTTTTGACTAAAGTTTTCTTCCTCTGGATGTTAATACAGTAGACTCTCACTTATCCAAGCTAAACCTTGGATAAGTGAATATCTTGGATAATAAGGAGGGATTAAGGAAAAGCCTATTAAACATTAAATTAGGTTATGATTTTACAAATTAAGCACCGAAACATCATGTTTTACAACAAATTTGACAGAAAAAGTAGTTCAATACGCAGTAATGTTATGTTGTAATTACTGTAAATACTATGTTTATTTTTCCATGTTTATTTTTCCAGACCATTTTTGTTAAGTTACGGATGAGACTCGTGGTCCTGCATATGTTGAATTGTTGTGTCTCAGCAGCCTTGGCCTTAAGCCTATCATATATTTTTTTTCTGTGTCAGGAGTGACTTGAGAAACTGCAAGTCTCTTCTGATGTGAAAGAATTGGCCGTTTGCAAGGACGTTGCCCAGGGGACGCCCAGATGTTTTACCCCCTGTGATAGGCTTCTCTCATGTCATCTTATTGGAAGCTGGAGCTGACAGATGGGAACTCACTCTGCTCCCCAGATTCAAACTGCCAACCTTTTGGTCAGCAGTCCTGCCGGCACAAGGGTTTAACCCATTGCGCCACATGGGGCTAAAGTCTATGATAAGGAATGCACTCCAGCAACAGCATTCCCACCCCTTGCAGAAAGTAAATGAGAAGGTGCTGATATCGTTAGAGTAGTTTTAATTATTTCAAAATATATATTGCAGCGATGGCTAAAGCAAGCTCTGGAAGAAGAAAACTCAGTGGTTGAAGATAATTTTAATTCACCATCTCACGAAAGATCTAGAAGTCCTGCCATCAATGGTGAAAGTAGAAGCCCCTTATTGCTGAATGACAGCTGTTCCTTACCAGGTAAATGTCTTTTTCTGCCTGTGCTGCTGCTGGTGATCTCCTCTAATCCTATTCTAATTTGCAATATATCGTAGTTTTCAAATAGTCAATTGGGCATCTACTGCTTTTCCTTCTCCCCACGTATATTTTCCCTTAGGGTTGGTGATAAGTGGCTGTGCATATTTGTTTGCTTCAAAGTCCAATGTTGGATTGGACCAGTTTTCACCCTTCTTTTGAGGGCTATGGAGATAATTTTTTGCCAACCGTGAGTCGTGATGTGAGGCTACTCTCAATGTCATTTTAACATTGGGGACAGGTTGGAGTTGGAGGAGGGAATCTAGCTCAGAGCTTCTTAAACTGGGTCCCGATCCCAAATGGGGTCCTCTTAGCTCAATGTTGGGGTTGCAAAGGGGCTCCTCCCCACACAGAATAGGAGTGGAAAGAGGAGGAGAAAAAGCCAAAAGCCAAGCCCAAGCTGCTAAGGGAAGGGAAAGGCGCCCACCAGAGGCAGCCAGCCACATGGATGGACAAGGAGATGAGGAAAAACAAAGGAGGCTTGTAAGGATAGAGAAGAGAAGTACCTTGCCAGCCCTCCATGAATTTATTTTCCTTCCTACTTCCCAACCACACCTGCTTGCTTGAAGGAAATCTGATTTCTTTTTCGTTATTTAAGGATTTCACTTTAATCTGCTTGCAGAGTTTTGCTTGCAATAGAATCGGCCCTCTGTATCCACAATTTCAGAAATCCACAGCTTGAAATATGTATACAGTATATATAGAGAGGGGGCAAACCTTGATTTTGCCGTTTTATATGAGACATCATTTTACTACACCTTTGTATTGTTGAAGTGGGAATGATTGTATATAGAGTTGTTTAAATGTAATTGAGTTATAGTGGTGCTCTGACATGTATATCATGGGATTTGAGCATCTATGGGTTTTGGTTTCCACTGTGGGCCCTGGAACCAAACTCCGGAAGATACTGAGAGCCACTGTTGTTTACTTAAGATGTTTGTACTTTGAACTTAAGCATGCACCATTTGTTATTGCTGTGGTACAGTTAGTCTTCCGCACCCACAGATTTTACCATCATATTAAAAATATGCCTATTTTAGTCTTTGAGTGGTTCTATGTGAATGCACACTTATGGAGAATGCTGCGCCTGCGCAGGCTCTAACAAGCTTCCCAAGCTGTTTCACTTTAAATTTTGGCGGTAACCCCATCCATTCTTCCGGCGGGCATAAAAGGTGCCCCGGCTACTCGCTCCCCAGTTCCTTTTTTGCCACAGCTGCAGTAGCTCTGCAGAACTTCGTTCAAAGTGACTGGCTTCTGGGCTTACTGCCCTCTTGCTCTTGTGTGAGATTCTGCTGCCAAGGGTTGCTGGAATTGAAACCCTTTTAAACCCTTTTTACTTCTCTGGAGGCCCAGGGCTAAGTAGTAGTGGCAATGGGCCATCCAATGAAATGTCCCCTTTTCAGCAATACACATTCCGGGAGATGAGAACAACCTTGCAGACCGTCACAGCAGGTCAAAGCACACCACCCACGAGTGGGCACTGAACCCGAGCAACTCTACTAATTCTTCAACAAATGGGGGTGGCCAGCCATCACTCTCTTCGTCTCACCAACAAATGCCCACCTACCACTCTCAGATCCTGCTATAACCCGAATGTGGACATGGCGAATCTGGGGGACGCTTTTCTCCTCAATTGGTCACAAATTTCCTTTACATGTTCCCACTGATTCCGCTAATCCTCAGACTCCTTGAGCGCATTATGTGACCTAATGAAAAATCAAAATGTATAGTCCACGCACTGAAAGAAGATATGTGTCACACAGGTGAACAATGAAGAACAAGTTGTTCATTATTCTTAAATCCAGAACAACATATGTACAATGTGCGCAGTTGTATCAACTCTCACAATGTCCAGGGTGAAGACAGGTGTGGTACCCAACCCTTCTGGGATTCTCTAGGGGCCGATGCCACGAATTCAGCCCGATCCCACCCTTTCTTTCCAGAGAATACGGGAAGACACTACCCCCGGACATACAGTCCCTACACCTCTCGGCCTGGAGAATCCAGTTGTAACACAGCTCCCCCCAAACCTGCAAACCTTCCTGGAGGCAGCCCACAAACCAGTTATAGTCATATGCCTACAAGATCTCTCAGTGCTGACAGTTCTTTTGGGACCAGTGGTGGCACCTGAATCAGCCACGTTCTCAAGTTCCTGCTCACTTTGATGAATTGCAGCTTGGTTCTCTCCTCCATAAAGACACTCCTATCCACCTTTTCATGGACACGGCAGAACAAGAGCCACAATTCCCCGTTCGCCAAACATTTAGTAAAAACATTTCTAAAGGACCTTCACCCGCCCCCTGACCCTGGGATGGAACTTGGATCTCGCCCTCTCGCAACTCCACAGCCAACCATTAAACCTATAGCAACAGCAAATCTTCACCTGGAGTCTTGGAAGGTTGCCTTGCTCACAACCATCACTTTGTCTTGACAGCTGTCGAAGCTAGCAGCACTCCAGATGGATGAACCCTACCTAGTCTTCCACACTGACTGCTCAGCACTCCATACTAACATTACTTTACTGCCGGAGGTAGTCTCGGTTTTTTCCACACCAACCAGAACATTGTGTTGCCAGCATTTTTTCCAGTCCTCTACATCCCCAGTGGAACAGCGCACCTGCTGGATGTCTGTTGAGCGCTCTTGTTCTACAAAGGACTCAGTCCATGAGAACATCACCTAGACGTTTGTATCTTGTGATATCAACAGGCTGAGACAACTGGTCTCAGCGCTCTGGCTATCCCGCTGGATCGCTTGCACCATTGAATTCTGTTACCAACTCGCACATCAACCTCCACCGCCATCGGTCCGTCCGTAAACAACACAGGGTCTTGCAGTATCCACGGTGTCCCTGTGGAGGATCCTACTAGACGCCATTTGCAGGGCAGTCATTTGGGCAATCCCTATGACATTTGTAATACACTACGGTCTGGATGTGAGGTCTCGGCAGGATACGGCCTTTGGGAGATCAATTCTCACCTCTAGTATTTCACAGTCCCATCCCACATCAGTACCAGGCTCATGAATCCACCACAGCGACAATCATGCAATTCTGCCATTGTTCTTTCGGCTGAAACATGACAATCTCCTGGTAGAAAAATTTCTCCCCATTCCCACTTGTCCATTGGACCAATGTGCTTTGTGTTCTGACATTACACTCGGTAATTTCTCTGTGTTATGTCATGTCATAATTATGAGGTTACTGAAGTTTGTACTTCATTCATGCCTACAGTTTAGCCCTGCGTGGCTTATGTTTCAACATGTAGAATTTTACTCATGCCGACAATTCATCCCTGCGTGGCTTATGTCACAACGTATTGAATGTAATGTTCTGCCCAAGGTTAGGGCAACTCGACGTTACCTCTGCATGCCCTTATGATGTTATTGTGATGCGTCACAAGTTATTTATTCAACAGCACCAAGCTATAATGTTGAACTCCTATTGCTACTAGGCAATAAGTAGATGCTCTGTTGATTGTTTTTCCTATACCAGGCATTCGACTTGGTCGTGTGTTGTAAGACTGTCATCACATAACAGTCAAAATGTTTGCCCTGGCTCCTCACTTGAGTCATTGTTGTGGCTCCTGTTGCTATGTACAATAACTTTTTACATGTTTGGTTTATATACTGGTGTCTGTTGGACATTTGTCCCGCCTTCCATACACCACAGCTTGCTAGTCTCAATAAGTGCATTCATAGAAAACTTGAAGAAGGAGGACAGGTTGCTTACCTGTAACTGTGTTTCTTTGAGTGGTTCATTGTGAATCCACACTAACCAGCCCATCCTCCCCTCTGTATCAAACCCCTCCCCCTTTCTAGCTCCCACAGCAGCTCAGGAACTGGGGAACGAGAATCCAGGGCACTTTTTATGCCCGCAGGAGGAATTGGTGGGATTAATGCGAAATTTTAAAGTGAAACTGCTTGGGAAGCTTCCGTTAAAGCCTGTGCAGGCACAGCATTCTCCATAAGTGTGGATTCATAGGGAACCACTCAAATAAACACAGGCAAGCAACTTGTCCATAAATACCTAGGGTCACATAAAACTTTTATTTGGCAAAAAGGGGTGGCAAGCTGGAAAAGTTTAAGAAGCTCTGATCTAGCCAACCACTGTATTTATGTTTTAGGAATGCCTCCCCCCCCCCCCCCCAACCTGAAAAACATATTTTAAACATTGTTGTGGCCTTGGTCTTTTAGAGATTTCTTGGATAAGATTCTGCAATATTGGGATTGTGGGTCTATGCTTTCCTCACTCTAAACATATTGTATGTGTCTGTAGCTAAATAGCAAAGCACAGCTCTGCAGTGTATTTTTTTTCAGTCAACAAATGTTAATTTTGAACTTATGTGCGTTTGTTTCTATTTAAGCTTGATTGTTTTTCAAATTTAGTTATTGATTTAATAGCAGTTTCTACTAAAGTTTTAATGCATCAATAAACAAAATTATTACTGTAACATGTTTTCTTGCCTTTCCTGTTTAAATGTATAGACCTCACTACTCCATTAAAAAAACGGAGATTATATCAGCTGTTGGATTCTGCCTACTCAGAAACATCTACTCCTTCTCCATATGCTACACCAACTCATACTGATCTTTCAGCCTCAGATCCAATGTTGTTTGCCACTCCTCCTAGAATAAAAGCAGATGACGAAAATTGTAGGAATGGCTATAAGCCCATTTATTCACCTGTTACTCCAGTTGTCCCATGTGTACATGGAAATGCAATGCACTTTGAGGTAAGTTTTTATTTAGTATTCTTCTCAGATCTGTCAGTATACTGACAAGTAAACCATTTAAGATTTTATCAAAAATGTTATTTTAAAATTATCAGAACATGGAGAGATGGTGATGAAGGGGTGAGTGCTACTACTGGTGCCTTTTGAAGGAATTGGACAAAGTCATAGAAAATACCGCTATCCAGACTCCCTTCAGGATGTGCAGCAATACATTTCTCAGTATCAGTTTCTAGGGATCATGGCTGAAAGGCAATATTACTCTTATGTCTTGCCTGCAGGTTTTCCCTTGGGTGCTGTGAGAAAAATGTTGCTAGATATAGGCTGTTAAAAATCTAGGCCCAAAATTACAGAAAGTCTTATTTGTGAATTTTTCATTTTTTGTTATAAATAGATGTAAAATCTTCTTCTTTGAGAAAACTATGGCCGCACAAAAGGGTTTTTTGACACACACGCACCCATCCAGCCCTCTGCAGACATGTTCCATGGGATTCAGGGACTCTTGGACTATGTAGAAGCTATTTGGGCCTCCAACTCCCAGAAGCCCTAGCTTGTCCAATGATCAGGAATTCTGGGAGTTGGAGGGCTGGAGGTTGAAGAGACCTGTTGTAGTAAAGTGAGGAGAAACAATTTAGATGTTTCCAAGCAGTCAAACACTGCCTGTCTGATTCAGCAATCCAAAGCACCACATTTTTTCATGATCATACTACAGTGAAATATTATTTGTGTTTGCACTTAGTGACAATCTAGAGTTCAACGAACAGGATGATTTGTTGAAAAACAGATTATTCTCATTCTGAAGTCATCTTCTAACTTAGGTTTGATGCATTCACCAGCCATAAACTGCAGTCTGAATCCATGATTTATTATGGCCTCAAAAACTCTTTTTTAGAATTGTGACTGATTTTATGTTACGTCTGAACCTAGAACCATTGCTTGTCCCTTGTTTGAATGCCAGTTGTCCATGAAACAATCACTATCAAAAAAGAAAGGAGAGAAATAATAAATGGAGAGGGTTAATCATGCTTTGCTGGGTCATGTGCCATACAGTTCATGGTTTAAGCCTTACTACAAATCATATTGTTTCATGTCCACAGGGGGCCATTGTAACGTGTACATGTATAGATGTTTCAATTTATTAATATTTCTCAGTTATTTCAATGTCTCTGTGTGGGAGCTGTACATGAGTAGGCCTTGCTTACACAGTGATTAGGACTACAAATCTGACATCAATGTAAATGGCACACTGAATAAATAGTTGCAGAATTCCTTTATTATAATTTGAGTAGTTTCAGCCCTAAGCATTTATTATAATTCGATTCAAGAGCAGGATGAAAATAAGATCAATTTGGAATGATTTTTTATTTTACTTTTAATTTTATTTTATTTTTTGGTTTGGTTGGTACAGAATATTTCTTCACCTGAGAGCTCCCCTGAAGTTGTGAGGCGAACATATAATCAGGAGGTAAGGAAAACAGTTTTGGAAAACTTTTATATCTTTGCACAGATGTTAATATTGGT